>NC_090436.1:863828667-864468307 GCF_031143425.1 Pleurodeles waltl | reverse complement strand
ATGACGGACTATCTCGCAAACAGTTATCCGCAAAGTTGACTATGCTGTTATGCTTACTCTCCTGCAGAAGGGTCTCAGATGTTAAAGCTCTGGATTTATCAGGTAGAGTATTCACTCCTAACGGAGTATCTTTTTCCATTTCTAGACGTACAAAAACTGCATCCAAATGTATTTCATATCCATCTTTTCCGCATAACAAGAAATTATGCGTGGTTCAATGCTTGAAGAGTTATGAGGATGTCACTCGAGAATTCAGGCAGAATGTTTCGGGTCAGTTGCTGATTTCCTTACAAAAACCGTTTAATCCGGTCACTGCAGCAACCTTGGCCCGTTGGGTCAAATGGTTATTAGCCGAATCCGGCATTGACATAAGTGTTTTTGGGGCTCATTCGGTTAGAGGAGCTATGGCCTCCAAAGCTTTTGCGACAGGAGCCAGACTTGAAGACATTATGGCTGCAGCTGATTGGTCAAACGATTCCACTTTTAAAGTTTTCTACCACAAACCTATTGTGGACGTTGTGTCGGAAGTAGTTAATAGACTTTGAACTAGCATAATCCGAAGCCTCCGGTCCTGACATAGAATTAAAAAATTTCTAGCTATCGCGTCAAGAATTTTAGATTCTATTAAGGACACGGAGGCGAGGATTATCCCACCCAGTTGTACATTTATATCATTAGTGTGATAAAGGATGTATTGTAATTTTATGTCATTTATATGGTAATTGATTAAAATTGGTTTAACTTAAAACGGGAATTATGTACACTCCCATGATATCCGATATTAGTTGATTGTTTTGTTTTCACTCAGGGACACCCAGCACGACATCATGAAGGACTTCAACGAAGCATCGTTAATGCAGTTATCTTTCAACGTTGGGAGTTATTTACAGAGATCTGGCAAGAATTTCGTTATCAAGTTCCGCAAGTTTACGCATGTTTGGTCTGTTTTCCCGCAAAGAAAGAGGAAGGACTATAGAGTTCTGGATATTTATGGACAGTGCTCGTGCTATGATTGGTGGGCTAAGGCTCATGGGACTTGTAGTTTTGAAAAAATTGTTGTTTTTATTGGCTGCTGTGTTTATCAGTAAAGTTAGAGAAAGCATAATCCTCGCCTCCGTGTCCTTAATAGAATCTAAAATTCTTGACGCGATAGCTAGAAAAATTTTAATTCCTTCAAAAATGCTCTAGGCAAACTACCTAGTCCTTATAAGAAGTGCCAAACTCAAACACTGAGTGTTAAAATTACTACTTTGTAAAATGCTTACATAAGCTAAATATGCATTTCAATGACCAACAAAGATGTATAAGCAGAAACCACACCGCCCTCCAATTACCTATGTTGCAG
The DNA here is from genome assembly GCF_031143425.1 of Pleurodeles waltl. Classification (NCBI taxonomy): domain Eukaryota; kingdom Metazoa; phylum Chordata; class Amphibia; order Caudata; family Salamandridae; genus Pleurodeles; species Pleurodeles waltl. The sequence goes on along the minus strand of NC_090436.1, from coordinate 864,466,962 downwards.
AAAACCCTATGTAAATTCTCATTAAAATGTATATGGTTACTCAATAAATCTTAAATGTACACTTCAGTTCAGTTCCTGTGGTCTATAAAGATGTGCACACAGTACTTATCTCCATGAGATGTATGTATCACCAATAACGTAAATCAGTTGATGTGGTGTGCACATAACTGCATTCTCACAAGGTGTGCACACAGATCGTGTATTAAAGGTATCACCGTCGATTCACCACAATCAAAAAGCATGCAAATTCTCAGCTTGCTCCCTTTGTTGCGAAGTACACACTGTGCCTGCCCCTTTAATTCCAGCAACAATGAGCATTAAAGGCGTGCTGATCCTTTCCAGCTCTAATCACCATTAAAAGCGTGCCGATCCTTTCACCCAAGCTGTGACTGCCCCTTTAATTCTTAAACGTTCACCAGTAGTTTCACTTTAACCAGGAAGCATGAGCTCCTATCTACGGAGATAATCACCAACAAACGCCTTTCTCCGATAAACTTTCCCAGGGGAGAACGTTGAGGAGCCCGTAATAACTCATCTCCTTGTTAATTTCCATAAACACGGCCCGCTCCAATAAATATGTTAACATCAGTACTTATGGAAAATAACCGCTTTAGCTGCGATGATGAGGAACACATCACTTGATGAAAATAGTAGTGTGAAAAGGGTTCTCCCTACCGTAGCTCGTAGCCAGTTTATGTTAAGTTGTATGTTAATGAACTGCACTCCACGAACGATGTGTATTTATGACGTTTATTGTTAAATCACAGAAAAGTGTGTCCCTCGGCGACCAGCATCCAAGAAGCGCAGCAACACCTGACATTCTCAGAATGTCACCTCAGACATATAAAACAAAACATTCTATATCATGCTCACGAGCAGAGCCCTGGTTACACAAGCGCACACGAGCACACCCCTTGGTTGCTATAACATTAAAGAAAACTCACCACATATAACAGCTTTGTCAACTAGTAAATGTGAAGTCTTGATGTGGCCAAGAAGAAGATTGGATGCTGATGTTGATAATTCTCTACTTCAAGAGGACCTACTCCACTGCTAAATCCTGCATAATTCTTTAAAAGATAAAGCTATTGCAAAGTCTTGCATTTGCTGCCGTCATCGGCACATCTCTTTCAGTGCAGTCTGACATATACCAGGATCCACTCCAGTTCCACAGGGTTATAATACTCACCCTGAAATACCATCTCATTGTATTCCTACTGAGGTTGTTCCAATGTCAGTCACAGAGACGCCGCACAATTCGGTCATTTCTATGGTAGTTGGCAAACATAGATCAAGGTGGTTGTAAACATTAGCCTTCCTGTCCAAAATAGTTTGGGGACATAGCACCGTTATTCACCTCTTGAGTGAATGGAAGTGCATTTTTTGTTTCAGCATTATAATTTCCCTAACTGAACCATGTTTTGTAACTGAACACAAGTATTTCTCCACCTTTACTTTGAGCTTGTCATGTCAAAGAGTGTAAGGTATCTTGGACATTTTGTTATGTTACAGTAGCTATTTGAAAATGTCAGTATGCCATTGAGATGGACATAGTAATCTATCTCTATGCCAATATATGGCCGCTGCATTGTGCACTGTAAAATGTGGGTGCCCCAGTGGCTGGCTTGGGGTGATAGAATATGTAGGGAAATTGTTTTGAAACACTACACAGTTTGGGCATGGACGTCATTTAGGGTTTGCCAGGGGTCGCAGCTGCGACCCCTGGCTTGCCTCTTGCAAACCCTGGCCCTGCCTTTACGACCCCTGGCCTCAGGCAGAGGTGACAAAGTAAGTGCCAGGAACAGGGGGTCAGCTCAACTCTCCTTGTTTTTTTATTTTTTTTATTACACTAATAGTGTAAATAAATGGAGTACAATTTGCTGCAATATAACCCTCCCTGTCAGCTGAGGTAAGACATCATTTTAAATGTATGTAGTGTGTGTACTTGTGGGTAAGAGTGTTTTTATGTGAGAGCGAGTGTGTGTATGTGTGAATAAGTGTGTACATATAAGCAGGTGTGTGTGAGTGAAGGTAAACATCAAATGGTGTATGATGTCACTTCCGCTGCCCCTGGCATTTTGGTGAATTGACATTCATGAGATTGGGCCTTTCTGTTCTGCTGCTCGTGTGGGCCACTGAACATGCACATTTGTTCTGCAACTGAGTATGCCTTGTTGGTTTGTGGCTCTCTTGCCCATGCATGGAGTCATGAGTGTAGCTCTGTCCAGTGATGTGAGAGCGTGGTCAGAAATGGGAGTTCTTAAAGATATGGCCCGAGCTCAATGATGTGTGGTCTTTCTTGGGTTGTCATTAACACCGACTTTCAATTTAAAAAAAAGTCATCTCACACCACACAGGCACTAAAAAAATTTTTTACCTGTTGCAAGGCAGCCAAACGTGTGTCATGGCAGGGGAAGAGAGAAACAGCACCAAATCTTAGTAGATATGGCACTAGTCTGCTTCCTCTCTTTGATGCAATACAGTGCAGGATTTGGTTGCTGCTCTACATTGCATCAGTTCTTAGTAAATTTGCCCAAAAGCACAGACAAGGAACAAATGAAAGATAGAATGAGGTTAATGTGGAAGGTAAATGGCTCCCGCACTATCTTGTCTGCATTCCAAGGTTTTTTGGTGCACTTTCATGCACAGTGTTAGCTAAAGAATCTATGGGTTCTCCTTTCTTCAAGGTGCTTGTTTACCATGTATGAGGTACGCCCTGAGATTAACAGTGTCTTGGGACCCCTGTACTTCCACAAGCCACGGTTGATTCCTGGCCACTGGAAGGGAACCGATACAGCGGCATGGTGGAGCTTCGTCTCAAGTTATTCTGGGGCCCTGGGCATCTCAAGTTATTCTGGGGCCCTGGATCAAACATATTTTTGGACCCCAATTAAGAAAAAAATTGAATTGTATTGCCTGTTTTCTGCCAATTTAAGCCAGAATGAAAAAGCAATATAGAAACATTGAGAAAGGTGAGGCTGAGTGATAAACAAATCACATTACAAACAGACCCCTTGGAAGGAGGGGCCCCTGGGCAATTGCATACTTTGTCCATGCCTTAAAAAAGCTCTGGAAGAGCTTGCACTGAAATGCTGGTGTATGCAATCACTGTGCCGTCTTTCATGATCTGCTGTGTAGGCTTGGGGAAGGGGGTGCCTTCGCCTACGTCTAAATTAGGGGAACAGTTGCAGCAGATAAACATTTAGGGCCTTATTTACGAGGCCCTAGCACCACACTGCGCTACCGGAACATCATTTTAATGCTCCGGTGGTGCAGTGTGCCAGTCCATGTTTACATGGCCATACAAAGCCACCTTGCGCGGCTTTCCATGGCCTTCGAAATATGGACCCCTTTCACGCATAACTCTGCCTGAAAGGGGAGTTCCATGGGTGTTGCTTGGGTGTTCCCATACAACACTCATGGAATCCGAAGGAATCTGATGCATTCTAACATTTAGAAGTGTGGGAATACATCAGATTCCTACGCCACCTCAGGGTTACCTAAGAGTAACCCAATGGAAGGAAATATCTTTATTTCTCCTCGTTTTTTCCTCATTCTATGTGTGCTTGATTGTGCAGCACACATGCAAAGAGGAAAACACCTCTTGTGATTGTTTTTGTGCAGGAAGGTGGTCCTTCCTGAACAAAAACAATCACCCCCACAATGCAGGCACCCTTGCACCATGGTGCAAGAGGGCCTGCACTGTCGCATGGCAGCAATTTCAGCACCAGTGCAGGGGGAGAGGACAGAAATGTGCAGTATCTTATAGATATGGAGCATTTCTGCCCTTTCCTGGTGGCGCAGGGAAGTCCAGCAAGGCACCTGCTGTGCCGTCCTGCTCCACAGGCCTTGTAAATGATGCCCTCAGTGAGACAGGCCCTATGAGTTTCATTTCTATGGACACATTTTAGGATATCCAGCAGTTCCTGAGTAAAGAGCTTAAAGAGGATTAACCATTTGGGACACAAGGACCAGCTTCGCTGCTGTTTCGGATCCCTTCAAGGGACCGACATGCTACTCGTAGGAGAATATACATCATAGCAGTTCAAACATCTCATTATAAAAAAACGAGGGGTTACATTTTACTACTATTTAATCAGAGATATCAAGAATAATTAAACATTTCAAGAAAGAAGGACCATGATTTTTCTTTATTTAAACACACTCCATGAAGTGTTACTCCAAAAACAGAGCTCTAGCGGAAATAAAATCACCCTTTTCAATACAGTACCAAAGAGCTATCAACCCCCTCTCTCATACTCTTGATGATGTCAAGGGCGCAAGATGGATATATTACAATAGATATATTTGGTAGCATGCAGCACATGTTTTTGAAAAGATCAAATGAATTCAGAAAGATATCCATTGAAAAATACAATTTCTAGGATGCCAATAAAGGGTTTTCATAGAATATTTTGTTAGACTAAGCCATTTAAGACGTGCCTTGATGCTATGGGATGTACAGATGCTTCTGCCTGCTTTCTTGACAAGTTTGTCTCGCTGTGTATAGTTGGCAAAGAAAGAAGAACCTTTCTACTTTTCTGCTTCGTGGTGCCATGTTCCTGCAAAAGCGCATGCGCATAGACATTTGCAGGCACCTCTAAACACAAAATGAATTACTGCCAGGTGCTGATATAGATACAGTAAGAGACACAAGGACACGGGTTCTGGTGCCCAGATAGGCTGCAACTAGACCAGATGCAGTAACCCGTACGCATACATGAAAATTAAAAGCTAATACTTTAAAATATCTACTGGCATGCATCATTTGATTTATTCGCTCATCTTAACTCAAGTTGTTCATTAGGTCTGTAGTTTAATAGCAAAACTGTCAAACAGACCTAATACTAACCATAAGGAAAGATTGGGCACAGGCTTTTTTGGCCGGCCTCTTCCTTCTATTGGCTTGAGGCTTTGTCACTGCTTGAGACTTTGTCAATCACATCTCGAATGTTTGCCTTGAACTGCATGACTAACTACTTTACAAACATTGCCCTTTTGTCTGCTCCTGCAGGCTCTCTCCTGTGTGTTTTCATCTAAAGTGCTAACGTTGGATGCATTATTGAGTTAAAATCACAACTATGAGATTTGCCAATGCTTGTTTTACTATTGCTTACCGATCCTTCCACAATGTTGACATCTGCCTCACCCAGGGTTTATATATCTTTTGTCTCATACTTCTTTACTTGACTTCCACTTTACTGAAGCACTCTTAAGACTCCTTATTCTCATCCCTGACGCATGGAGTCTTCTACCTGACTGCTTAACTCAGAGAACTACCCTCATAATGAACCTGAACCAAGGCTAGTACTTTCATCTAGTGGAGCCCAGAAACAACCTCAAGGGTGGTGTTGCAGGAGCCACCATAGCACCACAACTAGGGCTCATATTTATACCTTTTAGCACTGCATTTGCATCATTTTTTTACGCAAAAGCGGCGCAAACTTACAAAATACAATTGGATTTTGTACGTTTGCGCCGCTTTTGCATAAAAAAATGATGCAAATGCGGTGCTAAAAAAGTATAAATACGGGCCTAGGTTTATCCACTTTCTCGAATTATTGTCATATGATTCAGATGAAGAAGAATACAAGTGGGTCTTTGTAAGAAAGATTATGATGAAAGAGATGTGGGAAATAAAAATAGTATTGAGGAAGAAAAAGAAGGAGAGGCTGTGGCAGTCCTTTAGTGAGGGCATCAGCGCTCTGCCCTCCCACCTTTTAAGTGCATTAGGCGTGGCTGTCTGACTGAACAAAGGACAAACTGACTGCTCTGAAACAGTATTGCCATGCATTAACCCATATGCAAAGTGGGGATAAAGTGATAGGATCAGCACAAACACCCTTATATTTCCAAGCAATGACAAATTAGCTAAGTAGTGAGACTTGACTTTGTATGAAATTCTAAAATGTGATTAAGTCAGGTGCAAGCATAGGGCAAGCTGACTAATGCATAATATTTCCACATGTAACATAGCTAGTATGCTCAAAGTCACGCATTCCACAAAGTTTACCCTTATGGAGTTGTCTTTCTATATGAATTTGCACTACAGGATGTGCCAAATACTCTCAGTAAATAAGGTGCCTGTCAATATCCCTCCACTTGCAATGTGCACTGCTGTACATCTGACCAAAGTATTTAAGGGAGAATACAGACATATCTGCCAGATAGAATATTTTGCTCCTCTGCGAGAAAGCCACTGATTGCGTATTCAAATTAAGAAGTCTACTACTGGCGCTAGTGTTTTTCATACCACTGACACAGACTCAAATACACAGTCAATGCAGTCCTATATCCTCCATAGCTGAACAGTGGCAAACCAGCAGGCAAACAAAGCATAGCTGATGCACAGCAAAAAGGGCTTAGGAGGCCTGTACGTACGCCACCAACAAACCTGTTTGTATTCAAAAACAGGCACCGGCATACCAAAGGTTATTCTCAAAACCTTTATTTCGTTTCCAACAAGCAATGCAGCTGTGATAAAGTGTTTAGACTCAAGCAGGAGGTTGGCATGTATAAATAAAAGACATAGGGCCATATTTATGACCCTAATTGCGTTACTCTTGCACCACTTAATGTGATGTATGTGCAACACAACTCTTAAGGCAGATTTATGAAGCCACACAAGGTCACCTTAATCTGGTTGAATTACTCTACCCTGAGAAGGCCTTCCATAAAGCGACGCATCCTCTTCATTTTCCATCCCATGATTTCCACCATCTCCCTTAAATCTTGTTATGCTTCTGTGGACATCCCCTCACCTTGTAAATTGGTTGCTCCTGGCGAGTACACCAGTCCACCTCTTCCTCCATTCCCCCAGGCAGGGGGGCTCCCGGGACCCATGTGTGTGTTATGTCCTGTTTGGCTACCAGTGTAGTCCCCCCTATAAAGATTCACTCCATCCTCCTGCCCTGACCCTCCTTCAGGAGGCACAGCAGTGCAATCTTAGGAGTGAGTGTAAGTGGGCGCTCTAGGACTGTGGATAGCTCTCTTCCAATCCCTTCCCAATATTGAACAGAGATCAGGCAGGCCCTAACCATGTGGAAAAAATCTGCTTGCAGCAAGAAACATTATACGCAGTGAGCTTGAGGGTCCTTGCCTAATCGGTATAGTCAGCTAGGAGTCAGGTAGGTGAGGTGTAAATAGTTAAGTTGGATAATGCAGAGTCAGGCAGGGATGGCCATGCTGGCTTCCTGCCAGTCATCATTGTCAAGTTCTCCCACCCATCGCTCCCATCTCATGCTCAGATCCATAAAGCAGTCCAGCACTTTAATAATCAGAGAGCGGCATAATCTGCAGATGGCCTCTTTGCCCAATTGCCCCATTAAGGTTTTTGCTTTAAGGGAATTGCACTTATGGATGGGTGTCCCAGTGGATATGTGTTCCGCTAACGCATGTCTCATTTGCAGATTACAGAAGAATTGTGTATGGGAGAGCTGATATTATTCCTGTAGTTCCTGAAATGATAGTGAGGCGGCCTCTTGGCAGGCATGCCCCAGGTGAGTAATCCCTATCCGGCCTCACTGTAATAAGCCCTGTAGTTTTGCTGTACAGCTCAGTCATGTACCCCTACACATTGGTGTCAGCCCATTAGTTTTACAATCCCATTTAATGAAGAAGAGTGGCACACTCCAACAGAGTAGGGTCACTCACATACAGTCAGGGAGTGACAGAGGGACGTAGGTCCCATATAGAATGTCCATCAGACCGCAAAGGTCCAAGAGATTCAATTCTGCTCAATAGGCAGGGTTGTCCCATCCCAGGCTGAGCCAGTCATTTACCATCACAGTCTGGGCAGCCAGATAGTAGGCATAGAGATCTGCCATCCCCAGTCCTAGGGTGAATGTCGGCTGCTGACAAAGGTCACTGGATAACGGCCCCCTGCCCAAAGAAAGGAAGTCATTTTCGACGTCAGTGTTTTAAACCATCATCTGTGAATCGGATGAGGAAAGTTCACAAAGGTATACAGCAAACGTGGGAGACACATAATTTTAAACAATGTGGGCATCCCTGAGGATTTAAGGGTAGTCAGCTACCTCTCTACCGATCCCTATTCAACCCTGTAAAGATGGGTTGTAGATTAAGATTCCATGCCAGTAACAGAGGGTGTGAAATGTCGATGCCCACATACTTAAAGGGAGGAAGACGCAGTGGGATCCTGGGGCACTTGGAATACCCACCTGCATCACCTGATACCAATACCAACAGGGATTTATCCTTGTCGATACGAAAGCCAGAAGTTTCCTCATACAGGCAAATAATCTCCAGATGTCTTGGGAGATCATCAGTATGCAGGGCTATACGTTCCTCTAGCCCTCCGTCCCATGACCACCCCCATATGCGAGCATCGCATCTGGTGAGGCGGGCCAGAAGTTAAATCACCAGTGAGAAAAAGACGTGGAGAAAGGGGGCAGCCTTGACCGGTGCCTCTGCAAATCGTAAAGGGGGCAATAGCGTGTCATTAGACCCGAACCTGGGCAGGGGGCAGGCCCACAAACTTACAAAAAAGGGGCCTGAAGCCCACCCTCTGTAGCACTGCCTCCAAGCAGGGCCCATGCCACAGTATCAAAGGCTTTCTCAAAGTTCACCAGGAGCAAAGCCATTTCATCTCTAATATAATGTGCCTGGGACAAGGCGAACTGGACCCTGCGGATGCAGTGACGAGCGCTATGGGGTATAAAGCCACATTGGTGTGGATGGATCAAGTGTGTGAGGGCTTGACCCAGTTAGAGTGCCAAGACCTTTGCATATACTTTAATATCAGCATTAATAAGGAAGATGGGCTTGCACAGGGAACTTGTCAGGTGGTTAGACTGCTTTAGATATTGCTATGACAGTGACACTGTCCAAATCGTGGGAAAACAATCAGTTGTCTGACACTTCTGTGTAAAGCACCAGAAGATGGGGAATCAACAGGGACCAAAACCTTTTAAGTAACTCATCCGGGAACCCATCAGGTCCCAGCATCGTAATCACACATTTACCAGAACTGATAAACCTGGGAATGCGCCAAAATGCTATGTCTTCCCGGGGAGGCATAATGAGGAGAAATATCTTTATTTCTCCTTGTTACTTCCTCTTTCTCTGTGTGCTGCATTTTGCAGCACACATAGAAAGAGAAATATGTCTCAGGGGATTGTTTTTCTGCAGGAAGGTCCACCTTCCTGCACAAAAACAATCCTCCTTCCAATGTCGGCACCCTTGCACCATGATGCAAGGGTGCCTGTGTTTGTGTTAGGCTGCCAAAACAGCACCAGCGCAGGGAGAAAGGCAGGAATGCACCGCATTATTTTAAATATGGTGTATTTCTGCCCTTCCCTTGTCACACAGCCCGGCACAGCAAGAAGACTTGTTGTGCTGCGCTGTGCGACTTGGCCATAAATATGGCCCATAATATGTAGAAGGTCCACGGATTCACAGTCCTATTTTGGGGTATGATGCTGTCCTATATTATTGTAAACTGTCTCTATGCTGCAGCATAGTTAATTTCAAATTGTGCGGATTGCCTAATAAGCAGGACGGGGAAGAATGTAAGTGGGTATGAGACTGTCAAAAAACAGGACTGATACTACCTCAACTGCTTAATGTGTCCCTAAAAACCAATATAATTGTGCTGATATATTTGGCAAAATATGTTTTAAAGGCGCAACTGTTACAATCTTCTGCAATGTTTGAAATTTTTGATAAGGTACAGTAAAAAAAAAAAAAAAATTTACAACACATCTAAGTTTTAGCAAAAATCATGAATGGTATTTCTCCCCTCTGCTAGGCATGGGCGGAGCTCACGGAGTTCCATTCTGCGGAATTGCACGGAGTTGATACAAAACTGGTTAGCCAGGCCTGACCCTGCTTAGCGCTTCTGAGATCGGGTGCATTCAGGAGAGAGCCGTAGGCAGTTAAAGCTGCTCTTTCGGCCAGTCAGGCCAATGCACAAGAGGCCTGAAACTGCAGCTTTCTTTCGCTGCCCATGACCCAGGCCTGAATTCAGGCCAGGGCTGTAGGTAGTGAAAGCTGCAGTTTTAGGCCTTTTGTGCACAAGCGTGTAGAAACAAAAACCCGAGGCACTCACCTGGGTCCTCGTTGGTAGCAGCCTGGCGCTCTGCCTCCTGATCCTAGGCCCGGCCCCGCTGCTGGAGGCCTAGATGATCGGAGCAGGTGCCGGCTGCAGCTCCATCCTGCTGCGCCAAAGTCGGTGGGCAGAGAGTGTACACTGCAGCCCAGTTATGGGCTACACAGCGCAAGCGCAGACTGTCTGCACTTGAGCTTTGTGGCCCATAACTGGGCTGCAGTGTGTACACAGCAAGCTCTGCTCTGCTGGCGGGCCTAGCAGAGTTTTTGGGCAAACTCCGCGTTCCAAACTCGCCGCCCACCCCTACACTCTGCCATTTCCCTTGCACCCACTCCTATCCTCTCAAACCCCTTTAGTAATAATCTGCTTACTCTCTCAAAAAAAGTTTTGTGTTTGTCAGATTTGCAGCAAGAACACTGTAAATGCTGAACATTATTCATGTCAAAACATTTTTGGAAGGTATTCACGCTACAGCCCTCAAGGAAACTTTAGCTAACTTTGCAATGTTTTTAATTTTACATATTGGATTTTGTTTGCAAGAAAATAAACACCTCGATGAAATTCGATTTTGGAGAACATCCCTTGAAGGCCATCCTCCTTAAAAAGTGTTAGCTGGTTCATTAACAATATTTTATATTTTACCTATGACAGGGTGTGGTGCTGACCCAATTTGCTTCACTCCGGGACAGGTCGGGAGTCTAGCCCTCTGTGCACCCCTGCATTTTCATGCCCTCCTCGAAGCGCAGGGTGTCATAAAATACGTCCTACTGCCATATATACTGGTGGGATTTACAATCCCCAAAGTAATGCAATGCAGCGCAGTGTGCTGCATTGTGTTACTCTGCATCAAAGGGGTGTTCCATGGATGGTGCTTAGTGTTCAGATGTAAACACCCTTGGATTGTGACACAAATCCTGATCTACAAAGATCTGTAGACACAGATTTGTGCCCAAATCCTGCATCTCCCTGAGGCAGGCATAAAGAGGAGAAATCTTTTCATTTCTCCTCCTTCCCTTTGCACGTGTGCTGCATTCTACAGCACACATACATAAAGAGAAACACTTTAAAGTATAGTTTTCATAGAGGAAAGGACCCGTTCCACAAAAACTATACTTACCACAACACAGACACCCTTGCATTATGGCACAAGGGTGTCTATGTTGGTACATGTCAACCAAAAGTGGGCCAGCACAGGGAGAGGGCAGAACAGCCCCACATTTTAGAAGATATGGGGCCTCATTTACAAGAAACTGACACTTCGGCCTGATGTGTCAGATTTCCTGCGCTGCCTAATGATTCCCTAATAACACCATGGATGCACTGTATTCACTATGCAGAGCTCCATGGTGCACGTTTTCACAGATGCGTCAGAACTTTTGATGCATCTGTGGTGCAAAACTGACGCATTGCTGGACTAGCGTAAAAAAAATGATGATACTCCAGCAATGCGTGCAAGGCTCCCATAGGAAAAAGCCCTGCATCAGTTGAATGCCTGGACTGAGCAGTCGTTAAATTTTTGACACAGTGAAGTTGCAGAACGATGCTGTGAAATGTAAATTTCACTGCGTCCGTTCTACGTGGCTTTTTGCGTGGGAACGCCTACCTTGCATACATTATACCTGATGCAGTTATAATGGGGTGCAAGGCTTTACAAACTGACGCATTGGGCCCAATGCGTCAGTTTGTAAATATGGAGCAGTGTCAAGCACTGCTTAGCGCCACTGCTGTGTCAAAAAAAATTATGCAACGGTAGCACAAAGGCCTTGTAAATGAGGCCCATGGTGCTTTTCTGCTCTCTCTCCCATTGAATCAATGCAGTGCAGCAACTTTACTTGCTGCACTGCATTGTGTAATTTCTATGTAAATTTGGACCTATATTTTTTGAAATATTCAAATTTTGGTGTCTTCTCTTGAAAGAATAGGGAAGCGTAGAAATACAGCCTCATGCCATAATTTGAGGGCTAGCCATATTTTTACACCTCCTCTTGAAAGAAAGGCAGCCTAAATATGCCAGACCACGATAATTGTCAGTAATGTTTTTGTCCACACTGACATGTATCCCAGCTAGTAAGTAGACGCGGGAGAGCCACTGAAAGCTCGAGCCAGATGCTGGGCTCTGGTTCAGCTCGAGGTCCTGTGGCCCCTTCATGTGGCTTCGGTATGCACCCCACGCCCTGCACCAAAAATGAAAGACAAATAATTGAAAAGTGATTTAAAACAGGGAAACGTTTCTACGTTTATGTTTAAAAACGATTACTTTAGTACAGTATGATTCAAACTGATCTACTAAGGTGAAATGCTAACACATGTTATTGGAATACACTTTAAAAAATGTTTAAAGTAGATTTATCACAGTTTTTCATGGCGTTTGTTGCACAATTCACAAGGCAAACACTTTCAGGGTTTGGCTCGTTCATGGACCCTTAAAGCCGAGCCAAAGGCTCCTTGGCTCGACCCTGTCTCGTCTCACTTTGTTAATTTGTTGGCTCGTCCACTTCTAATAGTAAGTATGCTAAAAAATGCTTTATACGCTTTCATGTGGTTTGGGCAGCACTTTACAGCTTGCTGCCAGTTAAAATGATGCCAGCGTATTGCTCTTCGGGCCCAGCACTGCTGTTTACAGAGTTCAACTATTGCCTGAGGTCAATAGTGACAGCAAGCCTGAAAGCAACGCAGTGGTAGCCAGTCACTGCTTCTACACTCATTGTTGAGACAAATCTTTACCACTTCGACTATGCCGGGAATGACATAGATGTCAACAAGGCAAACTCTGCGCTATTGACTGTTTTTTAACATGGCACTTTCGAACTAATTCATTTAGTGTTTCTTTAAGCGAACAGTTTATTGTGGCTTCACTGTTCACACCCTTGTGTGTTTGTGGTGCTAAACAATGAAGCTTTATTTCCGCTGCTTACTTGGTGATCTAATTAGTGGGATGGCAGTCTAGCAGCTCAACTGTGTTTACTCCCGATAGCTGCATTCACACTTCAGCCAAGAGGTAGGCTAATTTGTGATCTCCGAGTAGCTAAGTTACTTGTGGAGATGGGAACATTTACAGCTTTGAGAAGCACACCTGAAGGACAAGTTCCGTGAGAAACGGTTTTAGGTGAGTAACTCCCCTGCAGGTTTTGCTAGGATTTTCACCTGCAAACCACTATTTTTTGTGTTGTTTTCCTCACCTGAGTGTTCCATAATTGCATGCGCCCTTACAATCATTAAGGTACCAAAGTTTTCAAATGTTTTCCCAAAAACAACATACTCTAAGATGGCCAGTTTCACAGACCATAGTGGTTGCATTCCTAAAAAGACACACGATTTTGAAAGGGTATACATAATCTGCCTCTCTAATGAAGGCAGACCAAGAACACAAAACATAATTTTTCTGAAATTGATTTCCGTGTCCAATTGGAAAAGCACAACTGGGTTATCTAATTCGTGAGTTCAGGAAACCTTCCTTAAACGTGATACTAATTTCAGCATACACCCCAAAAAGCTGCAGAATACCTTGAACTCCAGTGCTTTTCGTTCTGATATATCCTCCATCTCTATAGCAACTGAATTATGAACATCCCAGTCTTGCCCCAGAGTATTTGAATTCCAATTTTCTTCGATCAAACATGTTCTCTAACTTCTACGTAGTAGGGCAAAAACTTCCCTACCTAACCTCAAACTACCTGAACTCAACTACTCATGATCAAACATACTCTCCATTTCATATCTAATGGTGCACAAGCACTTCTGTCTGACCCCAGCGTATCTTTAATGACACCATTCTTCAACCTAAACATGCTTTCCAATTCCTCCCAACCAATGCATGAACTTCCAAATACTTGCTTGAATTCTACTTCTCTTGGCTAACATATGTTCCTCAGCTTATACCTAATAGTGCATTTAAATATGTCTCCAAGAACACCTGAAATATCCTGCGCTTTGGCCAAAACATTCCATCCATCTCATACCAACCAATGGGCGAACATCCACATCTGGCATCAGAGTACTAAGACTTCCCCTTCGTCCTAAATATGTTCTCCATTGTATACCACCCAATACTTGAGCAAGCCCACTCGAGAACAAAATGCTTTGCGTAAGATTCATAGAGCTTCACAAGGCCCGCTGTGTTCGCTGTCGCCTCGGCCTTCATAGACATCCTTTAGGGAGCATCTAAATACGGAATTAACAGTGGCTAATGGAGATGAATACATGCCCTTCTGCCTTTACAATGGCCCAAAATCTCGGCATCCACCTGGACTCAAACTTACTGTTCAGTCCTAATGCAAACAAAACCGCTGGTACCTCCTTTTTCACCACAAAACTGTCAGCAACATCGTTCCTTATTTGGAGAGATAGCATCAGAGTGTGATAGTCAATGCAATCATTCAATCATTCTGACTTATACAGAATGTTCTCCAGTGCAGGAGACTCATGCCAAGACCCCAGGACAGTAGTTCTACATGTATCAGATGTTGTTCATCAGAGAGCTAGACTTTGTTCAGTGATGGAGTGGACCCAAAGTTGTACTTCTTTCATCAAGAGCCACTATGTTTGCCATAACCAGGCCATGGCACAACTAATGATTTGTGCAAGGTGATAAACAGTCATAGAGTGCAGGTTTTTCCATGCACCTCAGTGGGGATACTGCCTATCATCCTTCCCTGTGGAAATCTGTGTAGACTGTAACAATTGGGCTCCGTACCTCCCCTTGAGTGTCTGCAGCATATATGAGTAGTTCCTAGATAAATGATGCCTATAGTTGCATTCCCCACACATGTAAGTTGTTAGACCTGGCATCTTTGGCGTGGTCTCCCCTGTCTTTTTTGCCTCTGCCTCCCATGTTTTAATTGTGTGCTGGACTCCGTTTTTGCTGTTTTTGGTACTTTGGGCACTTTACCACTGCTGACCAGTGCTAAAGTTCTAATGCTCCTGTGTAAAATGTATGTGTAATTGGCTTTTTCATGATTGGCACATTTCATTTGATTTACTAGTAAGTCCCCAGTAAAGTGCACTAGAGGTGGCCAGGACCTGTAAATCAAATGCTACTAGTGGGACTGCGGCACTGGCTGCACCACCCACATTAATAGCCCTTTAAACATGGCTCAGACCTGCCACTGCAGTGTCTGTGTGGGGGCTTTTAAATTTAAAGTTCGACATGGCATGTGTACCAACTTGCCAGGCCTAAACCTTTTCTTTTTATACATGTAAGGCACCCCTAAGGTACTCCCCAGCTAGCACCATGGGCAGGGTGCAGTGTATGTTAAAGGTGGGATGTGTACTGATGTGTTTTACATGTCCTAACAGTGAAATACTGCTAAACTCAGTTTTCACGGTTTCAAGGCCTATCTATCTCACAGGTTAGCATGGGGGCTGCCTTTAAATTTCCTTAAAGTGCAGCTTCACTTTGAGAGCAGATAGGAATACAGAGTTGGGGTCTCTGAACTCACAATTTAAAAATGCATATGTTAGTGAAGTTGGTTGTTGGATTGCTAGTTTGAAAATGTCACTTTTAGAAAGTAGGCATTTTCTTGCATAAACCATTCTGTGACTCTGCCTGTTTGTGGAATTCCTGTCTGTGTCAGACTGACAGTTGGGCTGTTTGTGAATCTCCTCTAGACAGTGGCACAAAGGGAGCTGTGGTGTATCCTGCATATCCTTATGAGCCATCTGAGCTTGAGTGGAGGGAGGAGTGGTCACTTACACCTGAATGGGCTGTGCCTGCCCTCACACAATGCAGTCCCCAACCCCCTGGTGTGTGTCAGGGGCCTGGCCTGGGCAAGACAGGATCTTGTGAACAACAGAGACTTTCCTTTGAAGTTTGCCTACTTCAAAGACAGAACGGGGTATAAGTAGTGAACCATAAACCCCAAACTTTAGATCACTTCTGGAACCAAGAGGCACCTCTGCCAAGGAGAAGAGCTGAAGAGCTGAGGAGAAGTGCTGTTCCAGCCTGTGACTGTGCTTTGTTGGGCTATCCTGCAGTTGCTGATTCTGCCTGTGAAAGGAGACAAAGACTGGACTTTGTTGTGCATTCCTGCTTGAGAAGAATCACCAAGGGCTTGAACTTGCCTCCTGTTTTGAAGTCCTAGGGCAATCAAAGACTTCCTCTGCCAGCATCTGGACTGTCTGCTGAGACTCCTGCCTTGCCAAGTGGTGTCCTATCCAGTTCCTTGGCCCTTGAAAGTTGAAGTTGGCAGAACAAGACCTGAAATCCACACACAGAACGCCATGCGGGGTAATTTTGACTCACCATCTGCCACATGGCTAATAAATGACACACCACCCACTTTGTGGCTGAAATTGGCAATCCACCTGCATCGTGGCTGGGAGATCGAGATATCGCTGCTGGAGAAAACAACGCAACACCTACTTGCAGTTGCTGATAACAACACAAACTCCATGCAGGGCGGTTTTCCAACAACGTGTGACCAGATTTCTCATGCATCGTCCCTCGGCATCAAAGTCATCATGAACCTGTGCGGATCCGAGGTTTCCAGTCTGGAAATCGATGCATCGCTCTCTTGCGAGGGAGAAAAATGACGCATTGTCGACCAGACCGGAGAAGAAAACGAGGCACGGCCTCACTTGCAAGTAAGGAATAGACGCATTGCTGACTTTTCCGATGCACGCTTGCCCGTGCGGCTTTATTTTTTAAGCAAACCAGGTACTTTGTGTAAAATCAACATTTCCATTGTTTTCTAAGGAGTAAGACTCCTATTCTTTTGAAAATTCATTTTTTTACTTGTGTTTGTTTGATTTAGATAAATATTGCCTATTTTTTAAAAACTGGTGTGGTGTCCATTTTGTAGTGTTCTCACTGTATTACTGTGAGCGTTGGTACAAATACTTTACACATTGCTTCTGGGTTAAGCCTTTCTGCTCTTGCCAAGCTACCAAGGGGGCAAGTGGGGGTTAACCAGGTGTGATTCTCCTTTGCCCTGACTAGAGGGAGGGTCCTTGCTTGGACAGGGGGTAACCTGACTGCCAACCAAAGACCCCACTTCTAACATACGTATGCATGTATGCTATAAGGTTTTGGGGTGATTCATAAGATTTACTGGTAGGGGCGTAACTCGGTCAGTAAGATTGAGGGGGGGGGGCGTGTGAGCTTCAGATTTTCCAACCATCGGACTGGCATATAATGTAAAAATACATTATACGGCAAGTAGAGTGCATTGGAGGGGCCTAAGAGGCAGTGGAGAGAGAGAGAGGAATGCAAATTGGTGAAATTACAAATATTTTTGATGACTTTTAAAACTGAGAGGGAGAGAGTGTGTGTGCGTTTTTGTCTGAACGAATCTAAAAATTCTTGGTGAAATCCGTCAGACATCTCCCCATACCCAACTGAAAGCATCTGTAACCAACTATTTATCAATTTATTTATTAGGGGGTTGTACCACCCTACATTCCTCCCTGAAGTAGTTAAGCCCCTGTTTATTGGTAGTCCAGGCCACTCTCTCTCTCTCCTACCCCCTGTCTATTTTGCTGAAGTGCACCTCTTTTACTGCTTTCTGCAGGAACCACTGCCAAACCCAGGTTGGTAATCACATAACCATGAATGGAGCAGAAGGAACCATTTGTGTGCACCCCCAGACTAAGACTAGTGCAGAAGGTCATACTATAGATTGAAAGGTCCAACATCTGGACAAATGTCTGTATCCAAGGGCTCGGCCAGAACCACAGACTTAAACGAAAGAGATGGGCTTCCTGCCCATCCCCGCATCCTGTGTCCTAAGCCACTGGAGAAGCAAGAATGAAGCAACAGCTTTAATTTGCCAGAGGGCTGTCTGGTTCCAACCTACAAAATACAATAGACCTTAAGGGATGTCTGGTATTCTCAAGGAATTCCAGAGTGACAGTGCACATTTTGTTAACTGGTTGTCATTGTAAAACATGTAAGTAAAGTTTTACATGATTGGGGGCACTAGGGTGCCTAGACCCAAGATTGCCGCCACTCGGTGAGGCTCTGCCGACCGGAGGATGTTATCCGGCATTATCCTGCTCCACAGGTGGCGGCCTGCACCCGCAGCTGACTGCTTAGACTGGCCGGACTCCACTGCCTTGAGGGAGCCCCTTTCTGTGTGTGCAGCAGAGGGGATCACACTTGCAGTTGCTGCGGTGCCTGGTGCGGCCCAGAATGACCTGAGGAGGTGGGGACTGGACACCTTGCAGGCTGCGTTTTGAGGGTTCGGGACAGCATGGACCGCACTGCGGCATACTGCTGAAAGACACCCCCTGATTGGTCACCACTTCGGGCTGAGGCCAGTGCCCGTTGATGGCTGCAGACAAACGTGGGGGCTCCACTGCCCTGCGGGAGCCCGCTCCAAAGGATGCAGCTGCAGCGGCTTTACCCGAGGCTGCCGTTATCCTTGGAGTGGCCAGGTGAGGCGTGAGGTGGCCGAAGTCGGCTGATCTTCGGGCCACGGCTTGGGGCACTGTGGACTGCACCACAACAATTCTACTCAGGAGCTCTCAACCTGGCCGAAGCATGATCATTACGAGTAGCACGCGCCCAGCTACTTGGATGTGCGGAAATCATCGACCGCCTTTGGCAACAGGCGCAAAACTTTGAATATTCCATGCAGGTAAAACCACATATCTTACTCAGCCAAAGGCGACCGCCAAGCTGGTTAAAGGTCTCTCCCTGACACTGCCGGGATTGCAGGCCAGGTCTAATGCCACTGACAATGGCCATCTCAGCAAGAATGACTAGGCTATATGACACACTGGATACTGCCCACTCTGCCATTGCTGCCTCAAGCTATCTTGCAGCTGTTGTCCACATGGTCCTATGCTGCTCTTAGTTTTAAGTACTTCAGCTCTGCTCTTAGCTGCTCTTCAGTCAATTTGCTGGCAGATGGGTGTAGCCCGGCTGCCTCTTTACCCTTCAGTCATCCAGCTCTTCCATAGCTGGGAGGGTGACGGAACTCTAAATTGCCCCCTCTGAGATTTCCCCGACTGTACACTATGGTTGACACTTGTTGGTTTAATTGGGTTGGGCGGGCAGCATTCAGTCTGATTCAGGGGCCAAAGTGGGCAGTTGGTGGGTTGGAGACTGGGTTTTTGTTTCTATTTGTGATGAGTTTGCATTCCTTTTTTCCCTTGTTCTGCCTCTACCTCCCCACCTTTGCTCGGAGTGCACACATTATCTCTACCTTATTAGCTTGCCCTCCCCTACGACTCATCGCTTTACCTAATGCTGTCCACGAATGACTTGATATGGCACCTCTTATGTGTGTGACATGGAATGTGAGAGGCTTGAATGATAGGCACAAAGCTCACCTGGTGCTGGAATACTTACAGCACAAACAACAGATGATGGACGGAATGCAGAGCAAATCAAACACTCACCCCCAGTCACAGATCTGGGTTTAATCCATCAGTTCTTTTGCTTGCCATGCCATTCCAGTTTGGACACAGCCGTATGCAAATCAGTCTTGACCCTGTTCCCTATGGAAACAGTCCAGCCCGAACTGCCAGGCCAAGTCCTCCCTGAACCAGAAACATGCATCCTGGGCTCAGTTTCAGGGTATCACCATTCATCAGCCAGGCTAGCTTGAATCTGGTGGCATAGCAAGCATGGGACCCACGTCTGGGCATAGCCTTCCCACTTGGGGTGACAAATGCAAAAACAACAGATGACAGACAGAATGCAGAACAAATCAAGCATTCACCCCCAGTCACAGATCTGGGTTTAATCCATCAGTTTTTTTGCTTGCCATGCCATTCCAGTTTGGACCCAGCAATATGCAAATCAGTTTTGACCCTGTTCCCCATGGGAACAGTCCAGCCCGAACTGCCAGGCCAGGTCCTCCCTGAACCAGAAACAAACATCCTGGGACTGGTTTCAGGGTATCACCCTTCATCAGCTAGGCTACCTTGAATCTGATGACATAGCAAGCACGAGACCCACGTCTGGGCATACCCTTCCTACTTGGGGCAACAAATGCAAAAACAGCAGTTGATGAACAGAATGCAGAACAAATCAATCATTCACCCACAGTCACAGATATGGGTTAAATCCTTAAATTTTTTTGCTAGCCATGCCCTTCCAGTTTGGACCCAGCCATATGCAAATCAATCTTCACCCTGTTCCCCCAAGGGAACAGTCCAGCCCAAACTGCCAGGCCAGATCCTCCCTGAACCAGAAACAAGCATCCTGGGACCGGTTTCAGGGTATCATTCATCATCCTCCAAGCTAGCTTGAATCTGGTGGCATAGCAAGCACGGGACCCACGTCTGGGCATACCCTTCCCACTTGGGGCGACAAATGCAAAAATAACAGATAATGGACGGAATGCAGAGCAAATCAAACATTTAACCCAGTCACAGATCTGGGTTTAATCCATCAGTTTTTTTCATGCCCTGCCATTCCAATTTGAACCCAGCCATATGCAAATCAGTCTTGACCCTGTTCCCCATTGGAACAGTCCAGCCTGAACTGCCAGGCCAGGTCCTCCCTGAACCAGAAACAAGCATCCTGGGACCGGTTTCAAAGGTATCACCCTTCATCAGCCAGGCTAGCTTGAATCTGGTGGCATAGCAAGCACGGAACCCACGTCTGGGCATACCCTTCCCACAAATGCAAAAACAGCAGATAATGGACGGAATGCAGAGGAAATCAAGCATTCACCCCCAGTCACAGATGTGGGTTTAATCCATCAGTTTGGGTTTAATCCATCAGCAGCATAGCGTAGATGTTAGGCCTGTCAGTTCTTTCAGTGGTTTCACCTGTCTTTTTGGCTTCTAACCAGTGCCGGCTTTAGCGGTGGTGACGCTCTGTGCGACAATC
The DNA here is from genome assembly GCF_031143425.1 of Pleurodeles waltl. Lineage (NCBI taxonomy): Eukaryota > Metazoa > Chordata > Amphibia > Caudata > Salamandridae > Pleurodeles > Pleurodeles waltl. Next base: position 864,446,110 of record NC_090436.1, on the reverse strand, counting down.
TTTTTTGGTGCGCGACAATCTTTTTTGGTGCCCCCCACCCCATGACCACCTCCTTGGATTCACTCACTACCACCCGGCAAATGTGCCTCTCATCTCTCCATAGCCCAGTGTCGTAAAAAAGGCCCCTCATCTCCTGTAGTGCAGGGGGGCCCCTCTCATCATAGTACACAGTGCAGGGGCGGCAGGCCCCTGACTGGGTCCAGGGAGGAGGGAGCCCCCTACAGGAACTTTGCAGTGAGAGGTCCTTCCGTTTCATTAGGCCACTGCCTTAGCCCCCCTTTCGCATACATTCATTTTTTTTACAGGACCTGTAAATGCTAGCTTTACTAATCCACTCAGCTATCCACATAAAATATAGTTCTGTTCTTTGCAGCAGGCATATTAACCCTGTGCGCCACTTTATGGTAAGTCAAAGCTGCACTAGACAAAACTCCCATCTCTCTCCCTAGTAGGAACATTAATCACAAAATGTTTCTTAACATTTTAATTGTTTCCTAAATGCTGGATGGATAAGAAACTTTTCAGCTGGTGCTTTTAAATTGCAAGTTTCTTATGTTATTGCTAAACATTGCCCCCTGAGGTCAGCTCCCTGTGCGGCCGCACTGCTCGCAGCACCGTAGAGCTGGCCCTGCTTCTAACCTCCATTTATGATCCTGTGCTGAACTTCGATTTTGCTGGCTTTAGAACTCTGGGTACTTTACCATTGTTGACCGGTGCTAAAGTGCAAGTGCTCTCTCTACTAACTTGGGTTGGTGATTGGTTTTCTCCATGATTGGCGTATTTGATTTACTAGTAAGTCCCTAGTAAAGTTCACTAGATGTGCCCTGGGCCTGTAAATCAAATGTCACTAGTGGGCCTGCAGCACTGATCGTGTCACCCACATGAATAGCCCTGTAAACATGTCTCAGACCTGCCACTGCAGTGTCTGTGTGTGCAGTTTTAAACTGCCAGTTCGACCTGGCAAGAGCACCCGCTTGTCGGCCCAAGCCCTCCCTTTTACGACATGTAGGTCACCCATAAGGTAGGCCCGTGGCAGCCCCATGGGGAGGGTGCAGTGTATTTAAAAGGTAAGGTATGCATTAGTGTTTTTTACATGCCCTGATAGTGAAATACTTCTAAATTTGTTTTTCATTATTGCAGGGCCTATCTCTCCCATAGCGCAACATGGTTATTGCCTTGAAATATCTCTTATGTGCAGTTTCCCATTGGGAGCAGATAGAGGTTTAGTGGTTGTGGTCTCTGAACTCACAATTTAAAAATACATCTTTTAGTGAAGTTGTATTTTAGATTGTAAGTTAGAAGATCCCACTTTTAGAAAGTGGGCATTTTCTTGCTTAACCATTCTGTGCCTGTGCCTGGCAGTGGAATACATCTCTGAGCAGACTGACAGTTGGGCTGTTTGTGAATTCACTCTAGACGGTCACATAAAGGGAACTGAGGTATGTCCTGCATATCTTGATGGATCTTCCTGGGCTAGAGTGGAGAGAGAAGCTGACACTTGCACCTGAACAGGGCTGTGCCTGTCCTTACACAAAGCAGTCTCCAACCCCCTAGAGTTGGCCTGTGGCCAGGACAGAGAGCGGCAGGGTCTTGTGCACTACAAAGACTTTCCTTTGACGTTTGTCTACTTCAAAGGCAGAAATGAGTATAAGTATTGGACAGCTGACCCCCCAACTTCAGAACACTTCTGGACTGAGGACATTCTGCCAGAGAGAAGAGCTGGATGCTTGAGAAGGACCTGCCACTCTGCCTGTTGCTTTGCTGTGCTGGCCTGCTGCTGCTACTTCCGTCATGGGAGTTAAAAAACTGGACTTTGCTTTCTACATCCTGCTTTCCAAGGTCCTCTAAAGGCTTGAACTGAGCTGGCATCCTGTTGTGAAGTCCCAGGGACATCAAAGATTTCTTCCAGTGTCTGCACTCTTCTGCTGAGAGTCCTGACTTTCCAAGGCGTGCCAAATCCAGTCCCTGGGCCCCTGGAAGTGGAAGCTGTTGACCTAAAGAAAAATCCACACAACGCGGCCATTGCAGCAGAAAAATGTATGCAGCACCTGCACCCCAGCTGAAAATCGACGCAGCACCGGTAAAATCAATGTATCGCCTGCTTCAGTGTGGATCCATCATTGCCATGTATTTGGATTTTCTATGCATCGTCTGTAGGCGTCAAATCTTCAACATCAGCGCAAGGAATTGAGGCTGCGTGGACGAAAATCAAAACATCATTGTCCTGCGGGTAAATAATTGATGCATCACCTATCCGGCGGGGAAATAATCAACGCATGTCCTCACCTGTGAGTAAGGAACCAAGGTACTGCTATGTTTTCTGATGCATTACCTCTACTGTGGCTTTATTTTTGACGCATACCAGATACTTTGTACTAAAAATGCATCAATTGATTCCTATGGGCTAACACACATTTAACTTTAAAAATTGACATATTTTCTTGTGAATGTTGGCTTTTTGTTGTTTTCTTCTTGTTTTACTCAGATAAATATTGGCTCTTTTTCTAAACTGGTGTGGATTCTTTTTGTGGTGTTCTCAGTGTGTTACTGTGTGTGTGTGTGTGTGTGTGTGTGTATATACAAATACTTTACACATTGCCTCTGAGATAAGCCTGGCTGCTCATGCCAAGTTACCAAGGGGGTGATCAGGGGTTATTTTAGGAGTGTCATCCCCTTACCATGACTACAGGGAGGGTCCCTACTTGGACAGGGTGTAAACTGACTGCCATCTAGAGACCCCATTTATAAAAGCAGATATCAGTTTTTTATGAGAACTATACCTGACGGAACATACACTAGGTTGTCTGAGGGTGCTTTAGATTGGTGAACAGTACATAGCACACTACTCTAATTATGCCTAGGGAGTTGCAATATTCCTCTATAGGGGCCTCCCCAGGCATATCAGCCAGTCCCTTTGTGACAAGCATGTTCGGTATGTGATTCTATCCGGCATGCTCCAGGGTCATCCGCTTAAACGTCTTTCTGTCTACGCCCCCAAAGTGGATGATCTGAATTTTTTGCTGAGGTGTGGCTCCCTTAGGCCTGGAGCTGTACTGTTATGGGGGTTAACGGGGACTTTAATGTAGTTCTCGACCCCCAGGTGGATCGATCCAGCACCACTAGGCGCCCCCACCCTGGAGCTGCTTACTTACTGTATACTATTATGGTTGATAATAATCTAGTGACCCTGCGGAGACTTCGCCATGTCAGCGGTCAGGAAGGTACGTGCATAACGTCTGCCCAGCAGGCCTGGTCACGTATTGACTTCCGGCTGGTCTTCCCGGCACTTGGTGACGTGGACTGATGAAGTGCTACATATGCCCTGCACGTTGTCCAATCACGCTTTGGTTCTGCTCAGGTTTTCCCCTCATAGCTTCGAGCCTTGTGCCTTCCCATGGCATTTCCCGGCTGGAGCATTGCACGACCTGGTGATCTGAGAAGAGTTTAGGGTGTTGATTGTGGAGTTTTTCACTCTCAACACCAGCTCCGTTGAGTCCAGCTCTACTTTTTAGGAAGCTTTCAAGATAGTCATCCGCAGGCGTGAATCTCAAAGCAGGCCAGAGTGCTATGCGCCTTCTTCGGTGACCTGGCGCACCTTGATTGGAGATGCAGGCTCTTGGGCTCCAGATCTACATGACTCTTGCTGATAACTCCAAGCAAGCTGAATGACTTTGAGGAAGCCGTGCACAGGGAGGTGCATTACCTGGGCAGAGAAGCTCGGGCTCGGCATTATAGGGAGGGTGACAGAAAGGGCAGGATTCTTGCCAATATACTTCGTAAGCCCTGGGCTAATGATTATATTGTTGAGCTGAGGAATGAGAGAAACAGGGTTGTGAAGGGAAGGAGGTGGTTCAATCAAAAATGGCTAATTTTTATACTGCATTATATCAGATGACCCAGGAAACTGCCCCTCCGGCCCTAACCTCCTTTTCGACTCATTGCAATTGCTGTGGCTCAGTGATGCACAACATCAGTTCTTCGATGAGCCATTTACAGCTGAAGACATCATCCAGGTGATAGGCGCAATGCCGGCCAACAAGGCCTGGTTCGGATGGACTTCATGCTGCATTCTACAAGGAGTTTGCTCCGCTTCTGACCCTGCACCTTTTGACCATGTATGAGGAGTCCTTGGAGAGAGGGATGCTGCCTCCCTCTCTCTTTGAGGCACTCAATATTACCATCCTAAAACCTGATAAAGACCTGCAGAAATGCAACTCCTACAGACCGTTATCCATGATCAACGTGGATAACAAAATCCTTGCCTAATTGATTGCCTCCAGACTTCTGCCACAGCTGCCGCATTTAGCCCGACCATATCAGTCTGGCTTTGTCCATGGACGCTCCACCTCCCACAATCTCAGAACCATTTATGCTCTGCAGCACACCATCGAGCCCTGCCTCAGTGTGGCTGAGATCCTCCTGGATGCCACTAATGCATTTGATTCACTTGGATGGCTGTACCTATTTGCTCTGCTATCCCGACTGGGCCTCAGTCTTAAGTTTGTTAAACTTATTCATCTCCTGAATACCGAACCGGTGGCCTGCCTTTGTATAAATGGTCTGATCACCCCTCCTTTTTCGGTATGTCCTGGCACTGGACAGGGTTGCCCCCGTCACCCATCCTGTTTGCCATTGCGATGGAACGCTTGCTGCTCACCTCCGGAACATCACTCTCAGCACGGATTGGCCTTTACACCCTGAGTGCTGCTGGTTTCTATGTACGCTGATGATGTCACTTTATACGTAGAACAATCCCATGTCAATTTAGATCCCATGATCTGGAACTGTATCCGATATGGCGGTCTTTCCAGAATTCGTATTAACTGGATAAAGCTGGTTATCTTTCTTCTTACAGCAGCTACCCAAGAGGTGACCTCAGCTTTCCCCCTAAGATGGGTAACTGCACCAGTTAAGTATCTTGAGTTTAGCTCAGCCATGACCTGGACATACTGTGAAGTCTCAATTACGGTCGTCTGATGAACTGGCTAAAGAAGCGGTGGAGGCCTGGTAACGACACCCTCTCTCTATGGCCAGCAGACTGGCCCGTGCCAAGATGCTGATTTTCCCTAAATGTCTTTATCTGTTCATTAATCTACCATTTCCATTAGAATTATACTTCCTGCGCTGGCTCCGCTCTCTCTTGGTGACATTGGCATGGGCCCAGAGACAACCCAGCATTGCTTGGGAAATGTTCTCCCTTCCATTTGCCAGCACCGGACATGAACTTTTATTACTTGAGCACACAAGTGCACTTCGCTCATTATTGGCTGTACCCAGTTCATGGTGCAGACAGTGCCCGAACATGATCGTGCCTCCCCATGGTGCCTTAGTGTAGGGATGATCCAATCCTGAAACGTTCCAGGGCTGAGATGCACACAATGGGCTGCACGGTGTGGGCATGGGATAAGCTGAGGGAGAGAGTTCAACTTGATGTTCTCTTCTGCCCCTCTGCCCCTCTGATAGGTCACCATGTGATTCCCATTACACAGGATGCTGGCACCAGAACTAGATTATACAAATTACATCTTCGGACCATGGGGGACATCTAGCCGGATGGTTTCTTTATCACTCCAAAACAGGCCCTCCAGGGACCTGACTTCTCCACACCAGACATGTTTACTTACTTATAGCTGCGAGCTTCCATCCGGGAATTGCACAAATCATTTCCCACTACACCTCCCACCTTCAATGCTCTAGAGGCCTTTATGATGAATCTATTCGCGAGAAGACTCTTACTAGAATATATACTGAAATGCAGGGGACAGCCTCGGTGCAAACACCCTGTACCCGTCAGGTGTGGTCTGATGTGCTTGACGCCCCCATTTCCGAGGAGCAATGGAACTTTTGCTGCGCCTAAACAAGGGCGCTCTTCACTAATTATCACCTGTGCTTGGCCCACTTCAAATAACTCTACATGTTATATCGAACTCCAGAACGCCTGCATAAGATGGGGCTCCTGGATGAGGTGTGCTGCATATGGTGCTCAGCGCCTTGCGCTGATTTCCTACACTGCTTCGGATTGCCCGGATGTGAAGAAGTTTTGGAATTTGTTTTTTTACGCTATTGATGAGATGATTGATTTGCAAATGGAGCACACACCCCTACTTCCCTTGTTGGGTCATGGCAAAGATATCCCCCCGAGTGTCACAAACTAACTGCCCTCCTGCTGCTGTTGGCTAAGAGGCAGGTGGCAATGCACTGGGGGCACCACCCTGTGTCACTGAAAGACACATGGTTTAAAGATGTGGTGTACTGTCAAGACAATTTACCGACTTGTTGGGAATTAATGCCGATGAGATCGCGCCCTATGACATTTGGGGCCAGATGTAGCAAAGGGTTTTTCCCATTCTATGTCAATGGGAAAATGTGTTCGTACATATGGCCCTTGGTCCCCTTTGGTGGGATACCTCGCCTGGGTTGATAGTGATGGAGAAGACAAGGCCTCTGCAGGCCGGGAGTCGTAATTGTATCCGATGTGTGTTGGAATCCGCTGAGTCATTGTCGGTCCCACTATAGTCTGCACATATGTTGACTGTCTCATATGACAATATTGACAATACTGCAGTTCCTATAATGGCTGTTCTCTGAACCACTTTGCGCTTTGAGATACCCCTCCCCCTCTGTTTCCTACTGCTTTCCTTCTACCTTTGCTGTGATTGTATTGGGCAAGTTATGGCATTTTGCTGCAGGTTTTTTTCCTGACTGCACTACATGACTGGATGTCCTAATTGTATAATGTGTTGCCTATATACCTCCCTGTGTAACCTTCTTCCAAACTTCAATAAAAAAAATGTTTTTAAAAATGTTTAAATTGATGGGTTAACTCCAACACATTGTGCACAACCTTAATTCCTTAATTCTGTGTAGACCAGCTGCCATTGTTAATGAACATAGGCGGACCGCTTTGCCTCTTTATTTGGAAGAGCTCTGTGTAGCTGCACAGTTATATACAGAGAAATGCTAGATAACACAAAAATGAGCATAGCGTGGCTGTCTTCCTTGAGAAATTGAAAGTAGATTCCAAGATTGAGGAAGAGTTTATGTCTGCTGAATCATGAAGAAGAGAAGACAGTGGCATGTTGAGGATCTGATTGATGTCACTTACTTCATCCCAGAACAGGCGTTCATCTGTCCACTGCGCTGATTGTAGGAACTTTGGGCCAGATGTACGAACACATTTTCCCATTGACACAGAATGGGAAAAACCCTTTGCTACATCTGGCCCTTTATGTTCAAAAGAGACTGCACAGTCTGTGAGCCTGCAATTGCTGTCCAAACCGCGTGATGTCATGACATTGAGTGTTCTTTGGGATATATGGAGTGAGAAAAGCAACCACTGCTAAACCACTAGCAAGAAGTGGATTTCTCTCGGTCTAAACCCCATAGGTATCTTTCACCAGCCTCATGTCTGGTGCCAAACCTTTGAATGAGGGAATGGGAGTTGTTGTTCCGCCACACCTACTGCCCATCATCGAGACCCTGGCATCCCATACAATTCACAATGTATATCACAGCACTCCTCTTCTATGATCATAATCCTTTTCCAAGTTGATAAGAGTCATGTCACAATGAAGACACAAACACATATTGGAAATAGCGTGGAGAAAATAATAAAGGTGGGGAAACGATAAATCTCAAAGTACAACTGAACTCAATTAAATAGTAGTGCAGCACATCGTTTGACAGACACCTGGGAAGGTATTGTGCTGTCTAAGCCACTGACATCCCGCCACGGCCAAGGCTCAGTGTACAAGCCACAAGAGCCCTGTGAAACTGGCAGCCTTTGTGCCAGACTACACCCACAAGGGCCTGTATAGTACAGAAGAGAAAACCTCAGCTGAAAACTCTCAAGGCACTTGATACAACAGACAGCACAGATTGAGCACAGCCAGAGTAGCGCTGCTCCTATCTCTGATCTATGGACTGAACTGCGTGTAAATATTCTACCTCACACAACCCTCCATGATTAAGCCTTTGGTGTCTGAACCCGCTACCCTCTAAAGATCATGCCCTAAAAAGAAGGCACCTTTCAATTCCGTGAGCTCCTATTTCTGTATTTTAGCACCTCTAGTGCTTTTGCAACTTTGTGCAGCCCTACAATGAGGGGACCAGGGGGAGCAAAGGTGAAGCCAGTCTCCCCCCGGGTCTTTACATGGAGTGGATCACGGCAAGTAAGATTTAGGTGATAGGACAGGGACAGGAGAATAGGTGGGCGTTTAGGGAAAGTTATATATTAGGGTAGGTCAGGAGTTCAGCCTCTTTGACTGACTCCTTCACCAAGGCAGGGTTAGAAGAGCATTAACCACCCACCCTACATACTTTGAGGTTAGTTTGGAATTTCTCAAGCTACGCCACAGTAGGACAAGGGTTGTGCAACTATGGAGGTCATGGTGTAATTTTGAGGGGGGTGGCGAGTCAGATGCAGGCATATCCACCCTTCGGGGGAGAGGAGTGGAGCACAGAGAATGGAAAGACAGAGTGTAGGGTTTTTGAAACAGGACAAGGAGGCTCTATTGGAGGATGTGCGGTAGGGTAGAGAGAGAGAATAGGTGAATGCAACAGGATGGTGAATGAAAGATGAAAGAATGAAGTCGTAGTATGGGGACTTGGGGGACATTTGATACATCTTGGGAATGGTGTGGGGAAAAGGGGTAGGTCATTAATTTGAGGTTATTTACAAAAGTTTATGTCACATTAAAGTTGATTTCCAGCTGATAACCAATGACCTGAACCTGTCCTAATAAAGTGATCTTTTACGCTTCATCGTGGGTCTGGTGTGTGACGAGACTAAATCAGCTCAGAATCAGCTCTTTTCATGCAGGCAGCAAGAGAGCAACAGCTGAGGGCGAGGCAGGCGGTAGAAGCTGAGGCGGTTGGACTGTTTCTTTAATGGACGTCTACGGCTTTCCTTTTACATTGTTCTAGCTACAGCAGTGGGTGTTGCACAGCACTGGGCCGTAGACCAGGGACCTGGGCTGAATAGGAAGAAGAAAGGGGTATTGCCTGGGATGTCGGTTCTTTAGCGACAATCACTGGGTCTCAGAGGAAACAGCACGTGCAACCAGAAAGACAACATTGAATTGTTTCACTTTGAAAATTAACAATTAGGAGGCCCTTGTCTGCTTGGCATGCAACATAATGTTTTTTTTTTCATTTTCAGTCAAATGTCTGATAGTTTCTTCTGATCAGCTACTGATAAATCTTTTAACTCAGGATCTGATTACGGGTAGCTCCTATCGCATGTGAGAATTATAGCACTTAAAAAAAATCCTACCCGAGGAGTTATGAATGTGTAGGAAGCGATAATCATCGCCTATACCTACTTTTTGGGGAATAACGGATTTTAGAAAACAGTATATTTTGGTGTGGTAAAATCTCAGTAAATACCAATCTTTTTCCCTATGTTAATTTCCAGCAAGTTTCACTTGTCGAAATGTAATGACGGGAGTGAACTTTGCTGCACCGAGCAGGTACAAGATACCGTAAACATTGCATCACTTCTACTTGTGATTCCCTGAGCGAGCAGGTGTTTGCACCCGCATCTTTATTCATTAGGTTGCTGTAGTCGTGACTTGACCGCAGTGACACTCTTCTCGGGAGATAGGAGTGTGCGCGAGGAGAAGGCTGCAGTATGGCAATGTTTTATCAGCCGCATGTAAATAATAACTTCTGCGTTGTTAGCAAACTGACCTTTTCAAATATTTGAAGAAACTCAGCACTGCTGAAATACGGTGGGACCCATTATGAGACCCACAGTATGTGAGGCGTCAGTACCATATCCAGTAAATACAGCTGCGGTGCAGTATGTAACAGATGTGGTGGAACTGATGTCTGTTCCTGGGAGTGACAGATATCATGATAACAGCACTTTTTCAATTATTCTGATCTCTAAATATCGGGATTTTCTGGCATTTCCACATAGCAATTCTGCCAGGACAAATTTTGGGCTGATAAAAAGCCTGTTTTTTGTGCAAGCTAGAATCCTGACCCAAGTGCAGATGTCAGGACATAACCTGCACTCCACATTTTAGTCATAAATTTGTTAACGTGCTCCAAAAACACCACTGAATCTCACACTAGTCTTACTTGCACTAAACAGGAACCCTCATTAAGGACGCTTGGGCCGTCATTATTAATGGCCCTTTAAAGTGCCTATTGTTTCCCCATCCTAGAATTACGGATCCTGGTAGTTCTGGCCGCATGAACGAAAAAACATAGGACGTCAAGATTTCGGGAATTGCAAGCAGGTTTCCTTTATGTTTGTCCATCTCCATGTGAAACACAATAATTTATAATCCTGAAGCGCCCAGTACCGGCACTCGGCCAATCAGAATGTATGGACTATTCATAATGAGATCCCTGCTGTTTAATTAATCTTGTGAGCTTTGACGTCCTATACAGTGAGTTGTTGCCGCTGGTCAGCACCCCCACTCTCAAAACTGCTCCACTCCCACTGGCTGGAGCACTTGTCTGGTGGCTCACACAGTGTGGAAACGACATCATGTATTTGAATTTAGTAATAATAAAACTAACCGCAGTGGAGTTGGCTTCGTTGTCACTGGTGCACAACTCCAGCAGATTCCAGCACCTCCCTGGCTCGTCATGGCCACGCGCCCTTCTCATGTGCCAAGAGCACCAACTGAGCGCTTAATTTGTAAAAGGAAGTGCCGGTGCCAAAGCTCTGATCAGAAGAAAGAGGCCGGTTCAATTAAACGTAGGTGCGTCGAATAGCAAGTCTGCTAGTTTTAAATTCAGCTCATGCCTCTTTAATCCATTCTAAGACACTGACTGCCCATTTATTTAAATTTTGAAGGTTCCTGCTTTCCCTTTGAGACGCATTCGCCGTCTTTCTCTTCTTTCGTCTTTCCGATTTGTATGTGTTTTCTCTCTCGCGCGCTCCAAAAATATCTGTTGAGGAAAAAAAGGGCCGGTGCCCAAAATAAGTGCCGGTGCCCCCACTGGCATCACAGTCCCAAATTAAGCCACTGTGCCAAATCATTCTCTTCAGTTAGATCCTTAGATGCTTTTAGCAGTTTCTGGCACGTACCACTGTTACAAAAGATGATGGTTATATGGTTGTGGGAGTATTAGAAGCGTGTCTTGGCTTATGGCTCAACCTCCTGTCTGTGGTTAGTAAAGCCATGTACAAAGTGAGTGTCGGAAGCAGTCTTTACTGCACACAGGAGAGGAGATGAACTTGCAGTGAAGGGTCGGGGGCACACATCCAGCGCCCACTCACCTTTCCCTTCGGTGGTCTGTTTGACGGCTCCACTAAGAAGCATTTAATTCATCCATCGCTTGCAATGTAAGTCCCTTTGCACTTCCTCTCTCAGTGCGTCGACAGGTATGCATATTGTGCAAGAGATGTTTGAACGGAAACAAGGCGTTTCAGTGTAAACATGCATAGTGTATTGTAATAGTATTTATATAGCGCTTACCACCCCTGACAAGGCGTCGGAGCGCTTTTTGGGGAGGAGCACGCTACTCCGGAATTCAAGAGTGGTGCATTAGTAAAGGAAAATAGGAGTACAGTTTTAGTATTATTGTGAGTTAATTTGCGCAGAGGATATGTGAGTTTGCTAGTATGTTCTCAAAGTTATGATTACTTGCCAACTCGTCCGAACTTGGTGGTCGACATCAGACAGTTTAAGGGAAAAGGGCGTTATTTGAGATTTCTTCCTCTTAAAACTTCCCCCACTTTAGTGCAATGTATTAATAGAGTGATTACATTCCCCAATATGATCGTCTAAATCTCCCTCTGATCTATTCCTAATTAAATCTATGTGCAGCATGCATTCACTGCAAGGGACAACACAGTCACTCAGGTCTCACCTGAAATGCAGTATTGGAGATGCCACCGGCCCAAGGGCCAGGGGTGGATTCCTCTTTCAACTCCATGATGCCTGGCTCGGCGGGTGTGTCTCTCCCGACTCAAGCGCCAGCGCTGTCGCAACCTGTATCAATTGCCTCGCGCCTTCCCAATTCAACAGGTTTATATATGCAGGAAGCCACGCCCGCACTGCACCTCGGTGTAGTCGCTCAGGTGTAAACATTTCCAAATCGGATTCACCCCGGGACACGCAGTGACAAGAGACTCTATGCAGCGGGTTCTTAAAAACACACATGCTACGTACATGGCGTAGCTTGGTCAGTAAATGTGTGTGTGTGCGCGAGCGGGTGGGTGTGTGTGTTGGGGGGTGGAAGGGTCTCAAGATTTCTCGACAATCACACTGGCGTATGATGTGAAAATATATTTGACAGATAAGTAATGTGCTCTGTGCTACCCAATCAGTCTGCTTCTATTTGGCTTCACAAATATTTCTTTTTCATTAAAGGTTTGCTTGGGTGAGATGCTGTGAAAAAACAGGTACAGTTTCTTCGTCAATCGTTAAGCTATTGAGTGCAGTAGATGTTTACATTGGTGAATGGATGATGATTGGGCACTCCCCCAGAGATTCACTAGGACACCCAGGACGCATACTTCTTTGCCACTGTATTTTTCAATGCCCTTCCATTCATCCCACTGAGCAAACCAATCCACTTAAAACAAAATGCCCTTTCAGCCCTAGCCACTAAAGAATGCTTACCTTTCTTATTATCTCGCAGAGAGAAAGAATGGCTTGGGAAACAAGTAAAGAAAAGCCTGTTAATGATGGGTGCCTGACGTGCGCCTGCAAGAAGTCAATGTTCCTCCTTGCTAAATATTTAGCAAACACGTCCTCCATTTTCACTGATTTCATAAACCTTTCCTTCGACGGTGATGTCCGGGCTAGAAGCGCTCAATGGGCAAAGGTCTTGAATACATAAACAATTACGAAAACGGTAATGCCGTTCTGCCAAATTATACAGGTCATAGACTGTATCCAAAAGTCGTGGGCAGATGTGCTAAGGTTTTTGGCATTTGCAAAAGGTCAGATTCACAGAATCGGGCTATTTGCGCCACAAAAAGGCATTTCTGTGTGTAGCAAATGCAAATTGCGAGAATCACAAGCTGTGTTTACCCCTACACACTGAATCGATATTTTGGAAGGGGCACGTTTAGGGCGTCCCTTCCAAATACTGATTCAGAATTTTAACGTTTTGCAACTGAAATCCGGCCACAAAACATTAATGCCAACCACACAAAGGTACTGGTAATCCATCTTGCAAACATAAAGAGGTCCACAAGGGGTTCCTTTTGTGAATGTTGTCATAACAATTTTAGTGTTCAGCCGACTATTAAAAAATTAGTTAAATATTTTTTTTTATAAATCACATTCTGTTTTTCTTTAAGGTGAACAGGATGCATTTGAAATAAGCATTTGCAATGCAATGGGTCTCGTGTTTACTTGAGTTAAAGTTATTAGCGGTGTAAACTCCTAACCAGACTTTTCTTGCCACAACAACACAAAAGTAAAACAGTTTCACATAAGCGAGCTGACGGCCGCCATGAGCGCAAAGCAAACACACAAAAGGAAACAGAAGTTGGCTTGCAGTGAAACGTATTGGAAAAAGTGCAATTATCCATGTAACCAGCAAAAGAGCAATTATCCATGTAACAGGGTCGATGTAATGCAAAGCACTCTACTACTACCTACGAAATAAAGAGAACAAATAGTGCAGAAACCATACGGAAAACATGGAGCCTCATATGTTTTCAGTAGTTGGCCGGTGCGCTCGATGCAGGCTAAACACCGGAAAAGGCATGCCTTTCACTAATGAAATCAAGCTAAATTTAAAAGGCAAGCCCACAAACCAATCAAACTGATGGGCATGACATGGGTGTGGTTAAAAGTCCACAGAGAGATTACACCAGAGATGGAGAGCTTTGCCCGCAACCCTAAAAATTGTGAACATGACAGCATAGTTTTTTACATAGATTGAGTGAAAATCCAGAGTTTCTATATGTGCGCTATTGAAACATTCTAATAATTTTATGTTGTGTGCGATGCATAACTATCCCTCCCCAAGAGGTGTTTCAAATATAGTGGCAACACAGCAAGTTTTGTGGTAAAATGTCCATAAAAATTCACTAAAGGACAATATGTTGTTCAGACAGATAATAACATAGGGGGTCATTCCAACCTTGGCGGTAAAAGCCGCTTACCGCTGTCAGAAGACCGCCAACATACCGCCGCGGTAAACCGCCACGGTCATTCTGACCCACAACAGGCAAACCGCCAAAATACAGACATCCACAAAAGTCCGCCACACCAAAGGCCAGCGAGAAACTGGCGATGACCAAACCTCCACCGTCACGCCAACAGAAATACGCCCACACTATCACGACACACGAATCCACGCAGCGGTCTCTCAACCGCGGTAATCCATTGGCGGTACACACCGCCGCACTCAAAATACACACACACTTACAAAACACAACCACATTGGACAATTCAAAATACACGCACCTGATACACATACAAACACCACTCCCACACACCCAACACAATATAAAACACACACCCACATCACCCACAAACCCCCACTCCTACAGAATCGGGACCACGCACTGAGAAAAAGAGAACTGAGCACCCAGACGCGCATTTTACTTTCACCCAGCAATATTTCCACGCACTTCACACAACACACCAATACACATCACCACACAATCCACCCCATACATCATCCACACCACCCCATGGCACCGCAAAGACACCCCAGGTTCTCTGAGGATGAACTCAGGGTCATGGTGGAGGAAATTGTACGGGTAGAGCCACAGCTCTTCGGGACACAGGTGCAGCACACCACCATTGCCAGGAAGATGGAGCAATGGAGCAGAATAGTCGATAGGGTCAACGCTGTGGGACAGCACCCAAGAAATAGGGACGACATCAGGAAGCGGTGGAACGACCTACGGGGGAAGGTGCGTTCAATGGTATCCAGGCACAACATCGCGGTGCAGCGGACTGGCGGCAGACCCCCACCTCCTCCCCCAGAATTTACAACATGGGAGGAGCAAGTCTTGGCGATCCTGCATCCTGAGGGCCTCGCAGGAGTATCTGGAGGAATGGACTCTGGTAAGTCAAATCATCACTACTTCATCATCCCCACCCCACCAGCATACCAACTCATACCCCCACCCTCACCCTCACCCCCATCACATCCTGCTCCTTGCAAATGTCTCACCATCACAGCCCACCCATCCCAACACCAATCCCTGCATGCGACCACAAAGCATGGACACCCATCACCAAAGCATGCCCACTGCACATACCCATCCCCCACCAAATCACCGTCACAAAAGCCCCCACAGGGGAATGCCAGCACTGGGGTACAAGGGCACCCACCCATTACACGCTATGGCACACACAAATGCAATAACCATACTTTTATTCCCCTGCAGGACCCACAAATGTCCACTCCACCCCCAGAAGAGGCCCACAGTGAGGACAGCACCTCTGTCGACCTGGATCTAGATGACCAGCCCGGCCCATCGGGGACCTCGGGACAGTCGGTTCCCCTCAGACAGCCACAGGCCACAGCAGACCTTCCCCCCTCTGGGAACACCAGCACAGCACCCACCCAGCGGGCCCATCCCTCTGTCCCCAGGACACGTCAATCAGCGGTGTGTCCACCACTACAGGGCACCCAGGTTAACCCACCACCCCAACAACAACAGGGACCTGGGGGCAGTGGTAGTGGGCACACGGTCCAGGGGACAGAGGCCCAGGGAAACAGGGGAACTGGGAGGGCTGCTGTGCGACAGGGGGGGGACAGGCCCAGGGAACCCACTCTCCACGAGGCCCTCTCCTCCATCATGGGAGCCTACCACCACTCCCAGGAGACAATGGCGACGGTCCTGGCCAGGTTTCAGGAGATCCAGCTTCTGCAGGAGGAACAGTATTTGGGGTTCAGGGAGGAACTACGAAACATCAGTTCCGCCCTGGCCACCATTGTAGGGGCTCTGAATCAGGTAGTCACCACATTGCGGGACACTGTGGCAGGACAAAGGGCCCCTGACACTGCCATGGACCAAGAACTGCCTACCACCTCTGCCGGCGCTAGTGGACAGGAGGCCCCGCCACAGGACCAACAGGCCACCAGCACCCCACCCCCTGCAGAAGGAGAACCACCCCGCAAGCGGGCCCTGAGATCCAGGAAGAAGACAGAGTAAGATGCCAAGACCCCCGCCAGGAAAGGATACCTCCCTGATTGTCATCCCACATTGACACCCTGTCCATTCTTATACTGCCCATGCTCCACTTTCCACAGGCATTTGGACAATGCACCTGTGATACTAATAGTCTGGACTCTGCCATGGACAATCCTCCACCATCATCCCTCACCGATTTGCAATCACCCACCAATATAGAGCACTGAAATAAACACAGTTATTGCACAAAACAATCAGGAGTCTGGCTGTGATTTTGTACTAATGTATTAGACATTACCGTCCCAAAATGCATATATACATTGTGATGCCAACATACCACTGTCACACAGCTGTAGTCCATGGGGAAACAAAGCAGATGTCACGCATTATGGCCCACATCTCTGAAATTGGAAGGGAAAGTCACAACTCAGTTACCATACACTGGGGGAAAAGGTCAGACAGTAGAGAGGTAGTAGGGGTTAAGTATATGTAATATGCCGGGTTGGAATCTTACCTGTGTGTCATTGAAAATACTGCTGTATTACTGTGTTCCTGTTGTCTATGTCGTCCTCTTCGGCTTCCTCGTCTTCACTCTCCACAGGCTCCACAGCTGCTGCAACACCACCATCTGGACCATCCTCCTGCAGAAAAGGCACCTGGCGTCGCAAAGCCAGGTTGTGAAGCATGCAGTAGGCCACGATGATCTGGCACACCTTCTTTGGTGAGTACAATAGGGATCCACCTGTCATATGGAGGCACCTGAACCTAGCCTTCAGGAGGCCGAAGGTCCACTCAATCACCCTCCTAGTTCTCCCATGGGCCTCATTGTACCGTTCCTCTGCCCTTGTCCTGGGATTCCTCACTGGGGTCAGTAGCCATGACAGGTTGGGGTAACCAGAGTCACCAATTAGCCACACACAGTGCCTCTGGAGTTGACCCATCACGTAAGGGATGCTGCTATTCCGCATGATGTACGCGTCATGCACTGAGCCAGGGAACTTGGCATTAACATGGGAGATGTACTGGTCTGCTAAACACACCATCTGTACATTCATCGAATGATAACTCTTTCTGTTTCTGTACACTTGTGCACTCCTGCTGGGGGGTACTAAAGCCACATGGGTCCCATCAGTGGCACCTATGATGTTGGGGATATGTCCAAGGGCATAGAAATCACCTTTCACTGTAGGCAAATCCCCCACCTCAGGGAAAACAATGTAGCTCTGCATGTGTTTCAGAAGGGCAGACAACACTCTGGACAACACCTTGGAAAACATAGGCTGGGACATCCCTGATGATATGGCCACTGTTGTTTGAAATGACCCACTTGCAAAGAAATGGAGTACTGACAGCACCTGCACTAGAGGTGGGATCCCTGTGGGTTGGCGGATGGGTGACATCAGGTCTGGCTCCAGCTGGGCACACAGTTCATGAATAGTGGCTCGGTCAAGCCTGTATGTCAGTATGACATGTCTTTCCTCCATTGTCGACAGGTCTACCAGCGGTCTGTACACAGGAAGATTCCTCCATCTCCTCGCATGTCCCAGCGGACGGTGCCTATGAAGGACAACAGCGAGCACAGAATCAATCAACCCACAGGTACGTAACCACAGTTTGCACAAAACACGATTCCCAATGCATTGAATGGTTTGTATGAGTGTTGATGCAAGGCCTAGGTATGTGTGACGCAGTTAAAAGTAAGCCATGTGGGCCCTTGAAATGGCGGCTGCCTGACCTGTGAAGTGTGACAATGGGATGTGAGGTAAATGCGCTGGCGTGGCACACCGTGGCGGTAGGCGGTCGAAGACCGCGGCGCAAAGCAGCATTGGTTAACATTGAACCCTATGGGTCTCAGGAGCCAATGACGATGTGCGCCGGCGGTCGCGGTACGCACCGCCGCGGGCGTGACCGTCATTTTCTATCTGCTTAATCACTCGATACCTGATCTTCGACAGGAGAGGACCTACACTGCAAGTGCTGCTGTGACCTCGGTCTGGAAGAGAAAATGGCTCATGCGACTGGGGAAAGGGCCCCTGCCTTCACTGCTCAGGAATTGGAGAAACTCGTGGATGGGGTCCTCCCCCAGTATGCGCTACTTTACGGTCCTCCAGACCAACAGGTAAGGACACTGGGACCATGCTTTGTGGCCAATGCCTGTGTTGAGTCGGGTGGATGAAAGATGGTGGGGAGGAGAGCGAATGAGGCATGCATCAAACGACGGATGACAGGATGTGCCACATGGCAAGGGTAAGGATGGGGGGCCACTCACATTGAGGGTGCAGAAGGTGATGACTCTTTTTCTCCCCCTGTATATTTCACATAGGTCAGCGCCCACCAGAAGATAGACATTTGGCGTGCCATCGCCAAGGACGTCCGGGCCCTGGGGGTCCACCACAGACGGGGCACCCACTGCCAGAAGAGATGGGAGGACATCCGACGCTGGAGCAGGAAGACGGCAGAGGCTCAGCTGGGGATGGCCTCCCAACGTGGGAGGGGTGCCAGTTGGACTTTGACCCCCCTGATGTCCCGGATCCTGGCGGTGGCCTACCCCGATTTGGATGGGCGCGTGAGGACATCACAGCAGACACAAGGGGGTGAGTACACTCTCATTCTGGTGACTTTGCGCGCAGTGGAGGTGTCTGGGTGGGGGAGGAGGGCTGTGGGTATCCCTAGGCCAGGGCGATTTCTGTAGGGTAGGTCCCTCCGTAAGGCATGGCCCGGTGCCCCCGCCCCCCACCTCTGTAGGGTGCCAAGTACAGCTATTCATGGCCCTGTGTCATCTATGTGTGCAGATGTCGTCCATAGGCTTGTAGGCCATGTCACACGGATTGAGTAGTGGACCCCAAGTTCATGTGTGCATTAGCATCATCAGGCGGAGGAGAAGTGGCATCGGAGCCCGAGGGAGCTGCATCCTACATGGCCCTGGAGGGCCATGCAACGGATTCCGAATACACCAGTGGGACGGAGGGCGAGGGGAGCTCCACAGCGGGGACTCGGGCAGACATAAGTGACACGGACTCGTCCTCTGAAGGGAGCTCCCTTGTGGTGGCGGCAACATCCGTGCCCCCCGCAACAACAGGTACAGCCGCCACCCAGCGCACCAGCGCCGCCCTCCCAGCAGCCCCTCAGTGTTTGCCCCATGCCCGCTCACCCAGGAAGGTGGGCATCTCCTTCGCCCCAGGCCCCTCAGGCCCTGCCCCAGTCACCCCTGCTGCCCTCAGTGAGGAGATCATTGACCTCCTGAGGACGCTCACTGTTGGGCAGTCTACCATTTTGAATGCCATCCAGGGTGTCGAAAGAGAGGTGCACCAGAGTAATGCATACCTGGAGGGCATTCATTCTGGTCAGGCTGCCCTTCAGCGATCGTTCAACACTCTGGCCTCAGCACTGATGGCAGCAATTGTCCCTGTCTCTAGCCTCCCCCCTCCAACTTCCTTCACCCATACCCTATCACCTGTACCTCTGCCTATCCCAGACACACCATCAGACCAGCCTGCACACACCTCAACACCCAAGAGAAGCTCATCCAGACATAAGCACCACACATCACACAAGCATTCACACAAGCAACATCCACACACAGACATACCAACACCCACTGCCTCCACTGTGTCCCCCTCCTCCTCGTCTCCCTCCTCCCTCCCTGTCATGTCTCCACTCACACTTGCATGCACAACATCTTCAGCCACTACGTCCATCACCAGCACACACTCCAGAAGCCCCCTCACACGTGCAGTCACCACCCCCACTACCATTTACACATCCCCTGTGTCCTCTCCCAGGGTGTCTGTCACCCCCTCTTCCAAGATACACAAACGCAGGCAGCCACCCACCCAACAGCCATCCACCTCACGACAGCCTCCAGCCCAAGCACCTGCACCCAAAGACACCAGACTTAAGACTCCTACAACCACAACCTCTTCCTCCACTACCATACCCACTACACCTACCCGTCCCACTGATCCTAAAATGCTATTCCTGTCCAAACTTAACCTCTTTCCTACAACTCCCCCACCCCGTCCATCTCATAGGACTCCAGTCAGCACCTCAGCCACCACAAAACCGGGCCCTGTGATGACAGTCTGCCATAGACTGTGGAGTCCCCCACCCTCAAGGGCAGCCAGTTCAGTACGGAGCCAAGGCACGGGCAGCCCACCCTCGGAGAAACACCCGAAGATAGTCAGCGGCCGGCGCGAGAGGGTGAAAACACCAGGCACTAAAATCCCTACCATGGCTCCGGCACGAAGTGTGGAGACAGGTGGCACACCGCCCAAGGTGGGGATGGGCCACAGGCGAACAGGGAAGGCTGGGAAGGTCAGCACGCCCGAGGAGAGCGCCATCAGCCCAGTTGGCCAGGAGGGCCCTGCCAGACCCATCCCAGGTGGGAAGGAGGACACCAACAGGCCCGGTACTGCAGACCAGGAAGGCCCCGCCAGCCACCCGACAGATGGGCAGGAAGGCCCCGCCAGCCACAGGACAGGTGGCAAATGACCTGCACGCCATGGCCGGATCCGCTGAACTGGGCCCTTCATCTCAAGCACCGCTGCACTGGGCACCGCCGTCTCAAGCACTGCTGAACTGGGCACCGCCGTCTCAAGCACCGCTGCACTGGGCACCGCCGTCTCAAGCACCGCTGAACTGGGCCCTTCATCTCAAGCACCGCTGAACTGGGCCCTTCATCTCAAACACCGCTGAACTGGGCACCACCGTCTCAAGCACCGCTGAACTGGGCACCGCCGTCTCAAGCACTGCTGAACTGGGCACCGCCGTCTCAAGCACCGCTGCACTGGGCACCACCGTCTCAAGCACCGCTGCACTGGGCACCGCCGTCTCAAGCATCACTGAACTGGGCACCGCCGTCTCAAGCACCGCTGCACTGGGCACCGCCGTCTCAAGCGCCGCTGAACTGGGCCCTTCATCTCAAGCACCGCTGAACTGGGTCCTTCATCTCAAGCACCGCTGAACTGGGCACCGCCCTCTCAAGCACCGCTGAACTGGGCACCGCCGTCTCAAGCACCGCTGAACTGGGCACCGCCGTCTCAAGCACCGCTGAACTGGGCCCTTCATCTCAAGCACCGCTGCACTGGGCACCGCCGTCTCAAGCACCGCTGAACTGGGCACCGCCGTCTCAAGCACCGCTGCACTGGGCACCGCCGTCTCAAGCACCGCTGAACTGGGCCCTTCCTCTCAAGCACCGCTGAACTGGGCACCGCCGTCTCAAGCACCGCTGAACTGGGCACCGCCGTCTCAAGCACCACTGAACTGGGCACCGCCGTCTCAAGTACCGCTGAACTGGGCACCGCCGTCTCAAGCACAGCTGAACTGGGCACCGCCGTCTCAAGCACCGCTGAACTGGGCACCGCCGTCTCAAGCACCGCTGGCCCATTAGCGGCAGGGGCAGGCCCGCATCTGTGTCGGGCAGGGCTGCACGAAGCACTCTGGGCACCAGTCCCCCTCCAGAACCAGTGGAGACTGTCATCCACTTGAGAGACTGTGGCTTTGCTCTCCCAGGATGGCACAGTGGGCAACCCACCCAATGCAGAGACTTGAGAGACTGTGGCTTTGCACTCCCCAGGATGGCACAGTGGGCAAGCCACCCACTGCAGAGACTTGAGAGACTGTGGCTTTGCACTCCCCAGGATTGAACAGTGGGCAACCCACCCACTGCAGGACTTGAGAGACTGTGGCTTTGCATTCCCCAGGATGGCACAGTGGTCAACCCACCCACTACAGAGACTTGAGAGACTGTGGCTTTGCACTCCCCAGGATGGCACAGTGGGCAACCCACCCACTGCAGAGACTTGAGAGACTGTGGCTTTGCACTCCCCAGGATTGAACAGTGGCCATGGAGGCCCCTCGTGGATCTGGCGTCGTGCACTCATCTGGCTGAGGTGCCCCCCTTCCCTTCCCCTTGAGGTGCCTGTAGTTTTCCTATCTGATGCCCCTGCAGTGTTCTCTCCGTTGGAGTCAGGTATCCTGTGTGGGCTTTGCCCATGTGATTTGGGCCCAGTGGTCCACGGACAATGCCTGCTACAATGCTCGGACTTGTACATATATGTATATAAGTGTTTTTGATGTGTAGATATATATATATATATATATATATACATATATATATATATATATATATATAATTCAGCCAGTAATACAATATATTCCAATGTTTAGAATCATTTCCTTTTGTCTTTGCATTCTTCCAGGGGGTTTGGAGGGGGGTAACTGTGATGTATTACTGTGCATTGATGTGTGTGTTGTAGTGGGTGAGGGTGGGGGTGGGTGTGTCGCGTATGTGTGTCCCCGTAATATTTTCTCCTCCCCCCTCCCCTGTGTCGTAGGTGCAGTACTCACCGTTGTCTTCTGCGCCGGCGTTCGTGCTCCTGGTAGAGGAGCAGGAAGACAATCGCTGGGAGGATGTGGAGTTCGGGTTCCATGCTGTCCAGATTCCTCGTGGGGTGTATGGAGGTGAGCGTTTTCCGTTTGAAATGGCTGTTTCCACCGTGTTTTTATCGGCGGGGCTACCGCCCCGGAAAAGGTGGCGGATTGGTATGTTGTGATAGGGTGGGCGGTACATTGACTCCCGCCTGTCTGTTGGCGGTGACCGCTGCGCTGTTTGTTTGTCCCGCCGTGGCGGCCGGTGTGTTGATGTGGCGGTCTCTGTTGGCGGTTTCCGCCAGGGTCGGAATTCCATTTTTTTTACCGGCAGCCTGTTGGCGGTTTAGCCGCAGGTTTAACACTGACCGCCAGGGTTGGAATGACCACCATAATGCCATTATGCAGTTTCACATGGCCGATCGTTTATCAAATGCATGTATGCATTTCATTTTCCATCCTTCCCATTCATGCATATTCCAAGAATCACTGGGAAAGGGGAGGGTTGAGAAATCAAAAGGTATATCAATCTCACAAACATGTGCTTTGACAGCAGAACTAGATTTATTCCAGGACTTACACTGCAGTGTTTCTACTCACACAGAGCTTCCAGGATCAAAGAATATAACTGTTACACTGTTGTGCAGCCATTTTAGTTATAGCTTCATACACGTTATTTTAGCAAACTTGGCCTGCAGCTGTGCACTTTAACCTAGATATATTTTATTCAGCTTGTTAATTATTTTAACAATAGCCACATTTGCATATTTCTCTCTATCTAGCTGTTCTTTGCCTAGGTCAGCACTGCATTTGTAAACAAGACATTTCTTTCACTCTGTGCTTTTCTCAAGGCTGCAGTAAGGTAGGTTGACGGTAAACATTGTAATGCTTTGTCTCTAGTGTTCATAGAAATATACACATCCTTATGTAGGGACATTTTCTCAGAACATCAGCTGTTTTATTATAAAAACACTTCTTTGTCCCATACACGTTAGAGGGAGATTCCAGCCAGATGACCACGACTGTATGCAGATTGCTGAACGCTTCGGTACAGCTGCTTCTGTAGACTATGTGCCTCTTGCTCAGGTATGAGGGATGATGTCTTCCCAGGGGAACCTGAAGGGCAGAACTAGAGCTTAACATGCTGTGCTCTAATATAGCCTAGGTAGGAATTATTTGAATGATTCCAGTGACAATATAGTAGCGCTATTTTTATGCTTTTCTTTCCTGGTCACAATTTTAATCCTGTTATGCTTTATCGTCCTGGTTTTTGCAGTACATGCTTTATTATCTAAGATACAGTTGCTTCATTTACATTTTATTGAAATATATACTGCCTCTGATTGTCCTTGTATCTGTGAGACTAATGTAAATGAGAGAAACGGATGCGATCTGAGTGACCACGATTTCCCTGAGGAATCAATTGTGTCATGCGCTCGGCTGCCCAATCATCCCTGCCCTTCGGTAGAGATGAGGCACTGCTAGTTAGACGGAGCAAAACCCGGACTAGGCTGACAGGTGTCACCTGAAGTGGGTTAGACTCAGTCCCACACAGTGCAAGTGATTCTGCTGCCCAAATCCAGTAGTCTCATTAGAATAATGAGAGTCTATACGACAACACTGGTCTTAAATGTTCAGGCCCTGACAGCAGTATGTAGGAGGCTGACCTGGTTTTTAGTGGGCACCAAAGGTATTTTCACCTTAAACCAGGTCGAGTTATCCCTTATTAGTGAAATGTAGTCAGTGTCTAGAATCCAGGCTCACTAGGGGTAGTGTGGATGAGAAGCCAAGGCCTAACTGGGAGACCTACAAAGCTCATGCAATACTACTGTAGTCACACTGTACTCACATAGATGAAAGAAAATACTCAGTGTTACAAAAATAAAGATACTTACTTTTGGTGACACAAATGCCAAAAATACATTAGAGACTATACTCCCTCATGAGGTAAGTAATATACACAGTATATATACTAGAATGCAGAAATAGCTGTAAAAACAGAAAACAATGTAAATAGTGAAAAATCACAATAGTTAGAATTGGGCTTAGGGGAAACACAAACCATATAGTAAAATAATGGAATGCGAACGTCGGTTTCCCACCTAGGCAAGTGTAGTGTGTTGAGGGGCGCTGGGAGTGTAAGAAAACACCAAAGGTAATTAATAGAACCCACCCCAGAGCCCAGGAAAGCAGGAGTAAATCACAGTAACTTTCCCAGAACACACACGAAAAAGTGATAGAAGATTTTGCAAGAACCAGAAGAGACTGTAAGACACCAACAATGGATTCCTGGACCTGAAGACCTGCAGAAGAAGGGGACCAAGTCCAAGAAGCACGGAAGAGTCCAGGGAGAACAGGAACCTCTGCTACCCCGGATGAAGGTGCAAAAGAAGAACCACCAGTGAAGAAGAACAGTCAGTACTGCACCCAAGAAGGCGGATGCGGGTTCCTGGTTGGTGCAGATGATGTCCCACACCAGATGGATGATTGCAGTCTGGTTTGCGTTGCTAGATTCCACCAACAAGCCTTGCCACACACAAATCTTGCCGTTAGCAGAAAATGGCACTGCTCCGGACCAGGAGGGACCTGGTGGACTCTACCCAGGAGAGAAGTCAGAGGGTGCTCTCAGCAACTCAGAGAGCCCTCAGAGGATCAGGCAGTATGCATAGGACTCCCACAGCACAAGGACAAAGGTGCAAAAGAAGGCCCATGCAGCACTACACAAAGGAATCCCTGCCGCCGAGAACCATGCAGGAAGCTGTGTGTCACAGGAAGGAGTGCTGGGGGCCGGAGTTGCACGGTCCACAAAGAACTTTGTGGAAGAATGCCAACAAGCCCTGGCAACTGCAAAACACGCAGTGCACGGGGGTACTGTCTTGCGTGGGATGGCAAGCCTTACCTCCACCAAAGTTGGACAGCTGGACTTCAGGACCGTCTGGACCACTTCAGTTCACCACCTGTGTTTCTTGATCCACGCACGTCTTCAGGAGAGGGGACCCAAGCCACTGGTCGTCGCTGCAGAGAGGTGCCTCCTGAAGCAGGGATGTGACTCCTTCACTTCAAGGGAGATTCCTTTGTTCTTCTGGTGCAGGCTGAAAACTGGCTGTCCTCTGAGGATGCACGACCGGGAAACAGTTGCAGTTGCTGGGAGGAGCTGAAGTTACCAAGTTGCAAAAGTAATTTTTGTTTCTTTGTTGCAATTGTAGAGTTCCTGGAGGGTCCAGATGCAGTTTCTTTGGTAAGAAGGTGAAGTAAAGGATGCAGGGGATTCCTGCTGGAGTCTTGCAATCCGAATCTGAAGAACCAGCCAAAAGAGGGACCCTAAATAGTCCTGAAAGGGGGATTGGTCAGCTAACAGGTAAGCACCCATCAAGAGAGGGCTCTGACGTCACCTGCTGGCACTGGCCACTCAGATACTCCCAGAATGCCCTGCCAACTTGGAATCCAAGAAGGCAAAACCCAGGGACACTCTGGAGGAGCTCTGGGCACCACCCCTGGGGTGGTGATGGACAGGGGAGTGGTCACTCCCCTTTTCTTTGTCCAGTTTCATACCCTGAACTGGTGTCGACTGGATTATGCAAGAAGGGCACCATCTATACCCTTCAAAGCATTTCCAGAGGCTCTGGGAGGCTACCCCTCCCATGCCTGTAACACCTATTTCAAAGGAAATCCTTTGTTCTGCCTCCTGGGCTTGAGCTGCTCAAGCAACAGGAGGACAGAAACCTGTCTGTGAGGTGACAACTGCTGGGGCTGCCTGGAAAACCTCAGAAGGCTGTTATGACAGTACTGAGGGTCCTCTAAGGAGCCCCCAGAGTGCATGGAATCATACAACCAATGCTTGCAAAAGCATTGGGGCATGATTCCAACATGTTTGATACCAAACATGGCCATATTCGGAGTTACCATGTCCAGTGCAAAAATGGCGTCCCGCACTTACGAAGTCTGGGAAAATGATCCTGATGACGTGGGGGCCCCTCTGCTATTGCAGGAGTGCCCTCGCACACAGGTACTCTGCACCCAGCCTTCAGGGTTGGAAGGCCGGGTATATTGGTAACTTATAAGTGGCCTGGTACAGTGTAAATGGCTGTGAAATGGTGGATGCACAATTTCACACAGGCTGCAATGGCAGTCCCGTAGAAGCCTTTGCATGGGCTCCCTATGGGTAGCAAAAGAAATGCTGCAGCCCATAGGTATCCCCTGGAACCCCAGTCTCCTGGGTACTTAGGCACCATATACTAGGGACTTATAAGGGGGCACCAGTATGCCAATTATGAGTGGAATACTGTGTTAGCAGTTTCCAACAACCACATTTAAAGGGGAAAGAGCATAAGCACTGGGGTCCTGGTTAGCAGGATCCCAGTGACACAGTCAAACACACTGACAAACAGGCCAAAAATGCAGGTAACCATGCTAGAAAGAGTCTACTTTCTCACACAGTAGTTCTATCACAGGATGGTTTCCCACAGTGAAGATGAAATGTATTCACATAACTTATGAAACCGCAGCTATATTAGCAAGTGCCATTTGGCACGAAGCAATCAAAATAAGCAGTATGTCTCCTAAATTATGCATACATTTCAAACCCAAGTTGCAGACAGCAACCACAACCTTGACCTCGTTGTACATAAAGTTTAGATACACTTGGATGCCCTCACTAAATATACACTCAGCCGCCAACTACAACACAGATGTTGGCAGTGTTTGTTGCTAAGAGTTACAACCCATAAACACACACAGATAATTGGCACACTTGCTGACAGTGTGCACTTGGACTGAGACACAATTTATATACAGAGTGCATTCTTAAAACAATACAAATGGCTCACAAAAGTTAAACAGAAATGGCTATTGTTCTCAGTGTACACCCCTACAATTCAGTTTATCCATCAGTCGTAAGAATAAAGTTCAGAAACACGCCGTTGCAGATTCTTGTCAAGAGCTCGAGGGCGCACCTCCCTTTTTCTTCTGTTTTGCCCTACATTCTGCATCTTGTCTCTGAGTCCTGATGCTGTGCATTGTTTAATTTAGCAGCATTCATGAAAGCACAACTTTTGTGTTTTCAGAGAAGAATGCCAGTGCACCAGGTCCCCAATGACAGGAGTATGAGGGGGCTAAGGCACGATCCAGCTACAGAGCGCTGTTAAAACACAATACTATGTACGTTGGTTTTTGGATTGGATGTTTGAGGTTCATAGTTCATCTACGGTCCCCTCAAACAGGGACAATCCATTTTATTTAGCAGATATACTGCGCAAGTCTCAGGAAGCACAGTACAACTGCTAAAATGTGGCTGTCAGGGCGCATGTCAGTGAGGCCAATGAGAAGCCACACGCAGCAGCAGGGGCAGGATCAACATCTCTGTCCCAGCTTCCTATAGAGCTGTGCTTCCAGTCCTATCAAGAAAGTGGAAGGAGATTGAGGTGGATTTTCTTCTTTTCAAACCTGCCCTTGCTGCCTTGGCTGACTCCTTGTTGGGAATTATGGCTTGCTGGTCCCAATATCCAGCATCAGATTCCTGCTCTGATGCAGAAGAAGCAAGGTAAGTTCTGTGTTCATATATGTATGTGTTTTCAAGTGTGCTTGTGAGTGATTGAAAGTGAATGCGATTGAGTGAAAATGTGTGTGTGTGTTTGTGTCAATGAGAGTAAAAGTGAGTGAGAATCCGCGTTTGAGTGTATGAATAAGTGAAAGTGAGTGCAAAGGAGTGAGTGTAGGAGAGTGAGTACATTAGAAGGAGTGAGTGATTAGGATTGTGAGCAGGAGTGGAAGTGAGTCAGAGGGTGTACCTAGCATTGGTGCAGTAGATGCAGCTGCATCAGGGCCCGGGGTCAGTGAGTATGAGAGGTTGAGTGTGTCTAAGAGTGTATGTAAGTGAGAACGATAACCAGTGAGTATGAGTATGTTTATCTGTGATCAATAGTGAATGGGAGCAGGGGCGTAGCTTGGTTTGTAAGACTTGGGGATGAGCTTCAGATTTCTAAAAAATGACGCTGCCATCAGGTGCAGCTCCTCCACTATGGAGGAGGAGCATCGCCCCCCACCAGCAGCAGGAGCTGCAAAATGAAAAATGAAAATGATAATAAATAGTGTTTATTATCGTTTTTATTTTTCAGGGGGCAGGGCCATGGGTGATGACAGGGACGGAGGGTAGGCTGTCTGTCTAGGGACGGCCAAACACAAATGCACACTGGGCTCTGTCCAACTTCCTTTATGTCGTTGTCGTTGTGCCCCCGCCCCGCAGCTTTGCCCCTACAGGAGCCGCCCCTGCCTGGCTGGCATATATTGTTAAAATACATATGACAAGCAGATCGCATGAGAGTGGCTTAAGCAGCAGTGGAAAGAGAGAGCAGTGCAGATTGGTATGATTATTAAGTGAGAGGAACATAATATTTTGTAAAATAATTAACTTATTTTGGGCTTTCAAAACAAGGATGAGAGAGAGTGTGTGTGCTCTGTCAGTGTGTGCGTGCATAAGTCCCAGGTGAAACCAGACAAACAACTCACCATACCCAACTGAAAGCACCTGTATCTAAAAATTCATCAGAATATACATTTATTAGTGTGGGTGTAACACCCTAAATACCCCCCGAAGCTACGCCCCTGAGTGGGAGTGAGGTGGAGTAAGTGAGAGAATGTGAGTTACAGTGAGTGAGGGAGGTACCCGGTAAGTTAGAACTGCAGAAAGACAGGAAGTGAAGAAGTAAACACAGCAGAAGCAGGTCTAGAACATGCAGGACACATTTTTAGTGTTCTACCGAAAAAAAGGCAAAGAGTAAAACAAAGCGGCATCTACCAAAATATCAAAGGGGCTGGTCCACCAAAAACCAATAGCATGCCTGTGTACATGGACAAAGAACAGGGAAATACTCAATAAAAATCCTGAAATGCTAGACTTCTTAGAGGGTATACAATATAAAGAAAGCATTTCTTTGCCTTGGCACAGAATGGTTTAACTTAAGAATGGATGTAGGAAAATGAACCGCTTGGTGTCCCTGCCGCTTGAGAATGCTACAGTCATGTCTATGCCTGGGCCTGGCTGGGACTAATGGACAGGGCAGGCCCATACATAGTAAAGACCAATAGGACCACCATGGGACAGAGTGGAAGAATCCTGCTCCTTCAAAATATGGACTGGTGGGCCAATGTAACCACTTGGTTAAGGAAAGGGTACTGTATGTTCATAAAGATAGGGTGGTGCATAGCTATAAAGTAAGGTTTCATTTTAAAGTGTTGGTTAGCATAGGGTAGGTTCACTTACTCTTGAAACTATTTTACTCAATGTAGTGGTAATCTCAATAGTGGTAATCTCTGTAGTGGTAATCTCAGTAGTAGTAATTACAGTAGTGGTAATCTCAGCAGTGGTAATCCCTGCAGGGGTAATCTCAGAGGTAGTAATCACAGTAGTGTTAATCCTTGGAGTGGTTCTCTCAGAGGTAGCAATCAGAGTAGTGGTAATTCAGCAGTGGCAATCTCAGAGATAGTAATCACAGTAGTGGTAATCTCAGCAGTGGTAATTACTGCAGTGGTAATTTCAAAGGTGGTAATCTCAACAGAGGTAATCTTTGCACTGGTAATCTCAGAGGTAGTAATCACAGTAGTGATAACCTCAGGAATGGTAATCCCTGCAGTGGTAATCTCAGAGGAGCTCATTTCAATGTGGACTCCCTTGTATTCTAGGTGGTGATATAAACCCTTCATGCTCACAGACGCTGGGTGCTGGGTCCTAGGGTCTGATATGTTCATTGCATTTGCGTGTGAATGACGCTCAAACATTTTCTGTTTATAATGCGCTTCCCTGAAGAACATGTTTTAAACCACTTCGAAAAGAACCTCTGAACTGAGAACAGCACAGCGCCTTCCTGAGGGGCACTATCCTCATCTAATGCGCCTTCCTGAGGGGCACCATCGTCATCTAAAGGTAAACATCTCTATTCGTTTAGTTTTTACTCCGCAGACTAGGGCCTTATATAACAATGGGACTCAGATAGAATAAATTTCACAAGCATTTACAATGCAATGGGTCTCGTGTTTACTCGAGTTAGGGGTATTAACGTTGTAAACTCCTAATCAGACTTTTCTTGTCACACAAACTGAAAAGTAAAACAGTTTCACATAAACGAGTAGATGGCTGCCATGAGTGCAAAGGAAACAGAAGTTCGCTCGCAGTGAAACCTAACGGCAAAAGTGCAATTATCCATGTAACCGGCAAAAGTGCAATTATCCATGTAAAAGGGTCAATGTCATGCAAAGCGCTCTTCTACTGCCCAACGCGATTGCGCTGCCTACGAAGTAAAGAGAAGAAATAGTGCAGAAACCATACGGGAAACATGAAGCCTCGTATGTTTTAGGTAGTTGGCCGGTGCGCTCGAGCCGGGCTAAACACCGGAAAAGGCATGACGTTTTCATGCCTTTCACTAATTAAATCAAGCTAATTTTAAAAGACAAGCCCACGAACCAACCAAACTGATGGGCTTGACATGGGCGTGGTTAAAAGCCCGTAGACGGATAACAACAGGGACGTAGCGCTTTGCACTAGACCCTAAAAATGGTTTATTTAACATCAAACACAGACATGGTGGTTGGCTGACCTCAGCAGGCACCATCCCTGTGATGGCTATGATTCATAGTGGGTTGCAATTTGGGTAATGTTCATGAGGTAGATTGAATTGAGACCCACTATAAATTGGGTTTCTGTGAACTGGCCTATTAGTACAGATGTCGGTTTGCAAAAACAGAATGGATTCAGTAAACGTTGGTGCACAATTTGCAACCACTTTTACCAAATCCATTCTTAGTATATCTGGCCCTTGGGCCCTTATTCTCTCCCCTGCTCAAATCGTTGTACTAGGAGCCACTATATGCTGAACAATTGTTTACTCCTATTCTGTTTTGCATTAAAAATGTATACTTATATCAACTGAGATGTCGTTTTTTTAAGGAATCTGGTTGCAAAATATTGCTCTGGTATATCTCATACAGTAGGCAGTAGTACGAGAAATGGGCTGAAGAGGTAATAACTTAGGTACGTAAAGGTTTGCGGTTACCAAATAGCGAATTTTTGCGATTTACTCTTTGCTAATCACGAACACAAACGTGTCTTTGACACATTTTGCGATTCTCGGTGGGCCGCAAATAGACCTACCTCATGAATATTAATGAGGTAGGTCTCAGATTGTGGCCCATCGGGAATCGCTAAAATCACAGGGATGGTGGCCTGCTGGGGTCAGCAGACAGCTATATCTGTGACTGCTTTTAAATAAAGCAACCTTTTTTTTTAATGCAGCACATTTTCCTGAAAGGAAAACAGGATACATTTAAAAAAAATGTAAAGAGACCACTGCCTACTCCTAAAAAATGTTTTTAGAAACATCCACAAATGGGAATACATATTCCCATTTGTGAATGGGTTACCACCAACTGGAAGTTGGTGGTAAATTGCTAATGTTTTTCAGTTGCAAAACATTCAAACATATCACTGCGATTCAACATAAGAAAGGGACGTCCCTTCCTAATACAGAATCCGAAACTTAATTTGTGATTCAGTAATGGGTTACCGAATTGGAAATAGGGCTTTGTACATCCCAAAAAGCCTTTTTGTGTTCACAAACAGGCCAATTCTACGAATCAGCCAATTTGCAACCAGAAAAAAAGCTTTGTACAGGTGGCCTTCAGTTACGGTAATCTTCAATACTTCATATATATTTTTCTCATACCAGTACTTACATCCCTCCCTTCCTGTTCCCATTTTTCATAACCTACATTCCCTTACTTCTCGGGTTGAGAAGTGTGATGGGTTCCTTCCCTCTTTATTGCTGGTAGCGTAGGAACAGCATTAAAGGAGAGACAGAGGGTAGGGATTTTTGGGCTGTTTTGATTGGCCTATCTGGGTCATGTGATGCTTTGATGGAAGTAGAACACCTCAGATAGTAAGTATTGGTACATGAAATGGATATTCTCTCCAGGGCCATATCACTTTAGGAGCAGTAAGGGAGTTTGATCACAGAATGTTCAAAACAAACACAATCATAGATGGCACACATATCAAAAACCCATTTGTGCAAACTGAAGAATGGGGCTTATGGAGACATGCCTAGTATATAAGTGGAACACATGTGAACTGCAATGCACGTACACAAATAGACGTGTAACTGGTTCATACAGTATTTGATAACCAAAGATGTTGAGGTGTGTCTTGAGTTGAGTATTATCCAATGGCCATTAACACTTAAAAATATGCTTACATCATTCAATGATGTTGTATTCTCAGTAGTAGCATTATCAGGAGTGGTAATTTAAATATATTTGCATCTATGTAATGGTACATAGATGTAGTAGATTCTCAGTAGTGGGTGACACCATGCTGTGATGATACACTCCTGTGGCCTTTTAGCTGCCAAGCCTAAAACTCCCTTTAAAATACATATAAGTCACCCCTACGGTGGGTCCTAAGCAGCCCATAGGAGGGTGTATTGTATTTACAAAGTTGGACATGTACTTTTAAATTTTACATGTCCTGGTAATGAAAAACTCACAAATGTGTTTATCTCTGCTGTGGGCCTACCCCTTCCATAGGATACATTTAATAAGGGATAGCATTTGTTTTGGAACAGGTAGAAATATCATCTTTGGTGTTTAAGCACTTGTAATTTAAAATCCCCTTTATTGGTAATGTCGGATTTTAAGTCACAATTCTGAAAATGCAATTTTTAGAAAGTTGGCATTTTCTTGTGTTGACCACTTGGTGCTTGAAGTCTGTCTGCTGGGTAACATGACTAGGTGTAGTTGGCAGTTGGCCTTTGTGTATTCCTCCCAGGCAGCCACACAATAGGGGTATTGAGTGTTGGGAGGATGGGCAATCTTAGCAGGATGGAGGGCGGAGCTGTGGACTGCCCCACTAACACTCCAGTGCCTTACCGCACAAAGAACCTCATACTAGACGTTTGCTACCTCAGACCGAGTGGACCAAGGGCAGGGAGGCAGTGAATTCCAGACACTTCTGTGGGTTGAATACTCCAGAAGTTTATTCCCAACAAACTGGCACCAGATAAAAAACCATGACCCTCAGACCCACTCCTGGATCTGAGGAAAATGCAGAAGGACTGCCTGTTGCCCTGCTGCCACAATGACTGTCCTGTTGCTTGAAGGACTGACTTGCAGCCCTACTGATGGAAAAGGACTGATTCGCTTCTTGGAACCAGGACCACCAGAGTGACTCCAAGGGCTAGTTGGTTGACTTTCTGTTCTGAGCTTGAGGGAGATAACAAGCTCCACTGCTTTTGAACCCAGCACCTGGACTCTGGCTGCAGTGAGTCCTGACCACCCAAGTGTTGCCCCTCATTCCTTGACCCTTGGAAGTGGGCTAAATATGCTGTACCACCATAACTGTGGGCTCCATCAAAACCAACACAGCAGGATTCAACTCAGCACAAGACTTCACATTGCAGCCCTTACAGCTCCTCATCGGAACCGATGCAGCATGACTCAAATGATACAGGACCTCACGTTTCAACCCTCATAGCGCCTCATCAGAACTGACACTGCACAAGGCAATGCTCAGTTTCAAGGACATAAGGTAGAATTCTCAGTGGGACTAACTTGGTCCCTCTATTCAGCCCATACTCCATCGCAGTCGACCTGAACTTGTGACTATGTCCTAGTGCAGTGCGATCAGATGACCACAGTAGGCACATTATTCTTTTTGGAGCTATTTTTCACTCAAAGCTTTAAAAATTAATAACTCCAATAACTGTGTTGTTGTCAATTTAGTCTCAAATAATTTCTCAATTTTCACAGTTTTTCAAAATTTGTGTCAGATTTTTTTATGTTGTGTTTTCACTTTATTACTGTTTGTGTGCTGCATAAATACATTACACATTGCCTCTAAGTTAAGCTTGACTTTTTATGCCAAGCCACCAGAGTGGTAAGCATAGGTTAATTTGGTGGCTTTTGTGGTTCACCCTGCCAAGGACTGTGACTGATGCTCGAGTATGGTTCACACCCTCCTAAACCAATAGTCCAATTTCTCACAGTAGGCCAAATGTAGGTTTATGGTGAAGGTAAGTAATACAGTTTGACGTAAGTTAAAGCTCTACCCTTGTAATTGTACCCAGGAATCTGCACTAAGGGATAGCTATTATTAGTACCACTAAAAATTATTTAATATCTATAATTCTATGTGAAGGTTTTTGTTTGCAAAAGGTGTGTTTTTTGCACACAGTCAAACTAGGAAATCAAACGTTTTGTCAAAATAAAATGTTAATGGCAAATGTTTCACCATCCTGCATTCCCACACATACCCAGATAAAAATGGTTTCTAAAATGTGTGGATGAGTTTGTCATTTGGAACAAGAAAGGGTCAAAACCACAACCACACTAAATGATCATTTTAAGAAAAATATTGTAGACAATACTAGTCAATACCCTTAGGCGATGTTTGAAGTATTTGGGTCTGAGGTTGACTGTCGCCAAGGTAACCATAACATTCCTAGGCGTCTATTAAATCTAGAATCCCATGGTAATCCAAACAGGTGTGGTTTACACGGAGACCACCATTTTCATAACTAAACTACCATACAAAGGTCAAAATGTGGTTTCAAGTACCAGGTGTATTGAGGTCCCGTCATCGTTTGATCTAGTCCAAAGAAATTAGTGGTGCAACACTATCCCAGGAGAGGCTGCCCTCCTGCTCTATATGAATTTATAGCAGCAAAAATTCCCTAGTGTCTATTGGGCTTTTAATTCCCTGGTGTAACCCCCAAATCAGCCCTCTTAGAGGACCTGAAAGGCCTTCTGGGAACAGAAGATGGGAGTATGAAGTCAAAGAGGGGATTGTCCCACTTCATTCAATGTTCTACTTCTTAATTTACCACGTACATTGTGTGTAAGAAAGGTCTCCGTCCTGACTCAAGCAACTGCTGCGTTTTTGTCCTTTTTTATGTGTGCCCCCTTTCACATCTGGCAACAGAGAACTTTATCTATCTGCGAGAACTCATGTCATCAATCATCAAAAAATACATGGAGAAGGGTTTTAGTCAGCCTTTTCAGCCACTGGTTTGCATTCGTCAGCCACTTCAGTCATTGCCTGAAGAAAGTGTCATTCTCATTTTGAATCAGGACAGAGGAATATTTCAGTCTCACACTTCGCTATTGTCAGTTAGTTCTGTTGGTCAGTCTGCCTACAGGGTGTTTGCCATTGCAGTGCATGGAAGGTGAACAGAAGTGTCCCTGCACTGCAGCAGAGTTGCTTTTCTAGTCATAAAAGTGTTTCACCACTGTAGATGTGCACGAAGGGTAATTTTGGGTAATGTGATTTTGCTCGTTAATGAGATTTTGCAGCTAAATGGGATACCACAATGCTGTTTAATTTGCATCAACGAGGACTTTGCAAGTGATTTTACACATAATTATGAGTTGTGCTCCAAAACGTTCATCACACTTATGATGATATTGCAGCTACCGTGGTTTTTGCTCATGTATGTGTTTTGCACCTGAAGGTGTCTCCACACTCCTATTGTTGTTGAATCAAGAGTGATTTCCAATCAAAAGTGATTTTGCACAAAATATGTTTTAGTTTAGATTTTTTTGCATCAAAAGTGTAACCACACTGCTGCTGATGTTGTGCAAAGGGTGATTTTTCACATAAAGTGGTTACACATCTTTTGAGTATTTTCATGCTGATATTGATGTTTCACCACAGGTGATTTTGCACCAAAATGTGATTTTGCTTGTGAAAGAAATACAGTGGGGCTGCTTACTTTGCCCTAATGGTTATTTGATTCCTGCAAAGGTGATTTTACTCATAAATGTGATTTGGGCCCCTTAAAAATGTTCACGCTCACTCATGTTGTACTGTGATTTTGTACCCCAACATGCTGTCAAGGAAATGTGATGTGGGGGACTTGTCCCTTTCAGCAGAGCCACCCCCAACATTTTTTTATCTTCACCCTTCTGTTTTCTGCACCTGTTTTTGTTTACTTTTAGAAATATATCTCTCCGGCTCTACTGATTGATTTTTTGTCATTTTGGTTGTGATTTATTTATTAAATTCGACTTTATTTTCCTAAACTGGTGTGGGATTTTTCTTGTGTTGTGTTTTCATTTTATCACTGTTTAAAATGCTTCATAAGTACCAGTCACGGCTTGCTGCGCGGCGAAGGGGCAGGGCACGAAGGGTGTTGTGGTGGAACTCAAAATAAACATGTAATTAAAAATAAAAAACTTACCTGTCTCGCTGCAGCGCCGCTCCTCTTTACTGGTCACTAGAGGCACAAGCTTCCAGCCTGCCCTGTGGCCAATCCAAACGCTGCATGAATGAAGCGTTAGGATTGTCTGGAACACCATAGCTGGGCACTCCAAGGCAAACTGGGAGCCTGTGCCTACTCTGTCTGGAGAGAACACAGTATGCAGGGATGTTTGGCCGGCCCGAGACGACCGGACAAACATACATGAGCCCTGAGGGGGAGTGCTGTGCACTCCCCCTTTGTCCCTGTCATCCCTCATGGCCCTGCCCCTTTAACAATAAAACGATAATAAACACAGTTTATTATTGTTTTATTGTTAAAGGTTTGCAGCTGTCACTGCTCAGGGGGGCGATGCTCCTCTGCCATAGCGGAGGATCCACCGCAGATAAATACTTTACACATTGCCTCTAAACTAAGCCTGACTGCTCTGTGCCAAGCAAGCTACTAGAGGGCTGGGCACAGTTTAATTTGGGGTTTGATTGTGTCTCACCCTGACAAGGATTGTAGTTGCTGCTGAAGTAGGGTTGCCCCCAGTCACTAACCCGATTTCTCACATGATGTTATACCGATGCACACCTTTATATCTAATGTGACATGTTACTACTACAGTTTCTCCCTGCAGTGAATGATTTTGCACACACATGTCTCTGACAGACTGACTTTGCAGGAAGAGTGATTTAGCAGTTGTGATTGTCACACTTCACTTAACTTGCCTCTCCAGAGGAGCCCTCCATGCACATCAACCTCAGTGCTATGGGCCACATGCACCTGAATTTTTACTGCTGCACTACGGTGGCCTTGTAACCGCCCTGTGTTTCCAAAGCTTAAACAGATTCATTGATCAAGAAGCACAAACAACCTTGTGAGAATCACCTCATCTCATCCCAGCAACCTATCTCTTACACATCACATCTAAGTTGACTTCCTGAACTGTAGGACTGTGGTCATTAATGTAACTCCCATATCTTTCCCATTATGAGATTATGATCCTAGTTCGCTCATCTTCAATAGCACCTGCTTATCACTAGGACATAGCACCCACCATCTCAATAAAGTAGAAGAAACTTGTTGGCGGGGGCAGGAAGATTTTTATTGATGGATGCCTTGAATACGATACAGATTAACTTACTTCCTCTTGTGATCAGATTATTGTAAGAAATTGGGCTATTGGTTGATGGGAGGTGAAACCGTTCTCAATCAGCAACCACAATTCATCTCAGGGTCAAGTCACAAGCAATCCCTAAATTAACCTATTCTCAACCCTCGGGTAGCTTGGCACAGAGCAGTCAAGCTTAACTCAGAGGTAATGTTTAAAGTATTTGTGCAACATTTCAAACAATAGTAAAGTGAAGAATACTACACAAAAGGATCGCACACCAAGTTAGAAAAAAGGAAAATGTAATAAATAAAACAAGGCCAAAATGACAAAAATCAAATCAGTAGAACTGGAGATATGAATTTTTAAAGAATTTAGTGAAAATAGTGGCAAAAAGCACAAAGTGCCAATTTAGGTAATCTAGTTGCGCTGGCCTGGGTCAAAGTCACACTTTCTGACTGAACCTGACGGAGCACAGGTTTGATACAGTCACCAGGTTAGGCCCTCTGAATTTTATCTTATCAAGTTCGTGCCAAGAGTCCCTTTAGTGCCAAAGAGTATTGAGGGAAGCTGTCAGCATAGTGTGAAGAGAAGACTGGTCTCACGGGCAAGCGTTGCTGGAGCCTCATATTAGTAGTCCCCATCAGCGGTTGATGCTGGGGCATGAAGAACTGGGCTGACAGATCTTCATGCTGAATCGTGGTGCATGCGGCAAGGTCCCAGTGCAAACAGGCCCGTTCACAGTTGTGAAGAGCCCAAATGTTTGATTTTGGCACCCTTGAGTCACATTAAGGGTCCAGGTACCACTTGGGGTATTAGGAACTCACGTAAGCTAGGTCCAGAGGCTTGTGCAGGATTTGGGGAGCCTTTTATGTCCCTGAGGCTCAGATCAAGAGGCCAGCAGACTAGACCTTGAAGCCACTCTGTGGTCCTGGGTTCAAGATGGAGTTGCATGTCCAGTTCTTCTTCCCCAGGCAAGAGGGCAGCAGGCAGCAGATGATCAGCACAGGAGAGAAGCAGTTCCTTCAGAGCAGTATTCCAGCAGTGTGGCAGTATTTTCAGAAGCACAGTAGCTCTTCTTCCTGGCAGAGTATCCACAGATCCAGAAGTGTTCTGAAGAGTTGCTGTCTGAGGTCCTCTTTTTATACCCTGGTGCCCTAGATCTGGAAAGGTGGAGAAGCTTCTAGACAGTGGCTTGAAGCACATGGAATTCCCTCCCTCCCCTGCCGTGGCTCCAAGCTGGCTCCAGTAACAATGTGGGGTCATAAGGCCCTTTGTGTGAAGGCAGAGCACAGGCAATGCAGTTGTACATGGGGCCGTGCTCAGCTCAGCCCCCATCATGTTGGTAAATGGCCCATCCAGGCACACCAAATCCCTCTATTGTGTCTAGGAGGAATCCACAAAGTCTAACTGGCAGCTACATCCAGTTATGTGACCAGAGACAGTCTACAGGCACTGAATGGCTAAGGCGGAAAATGCCAGCTTTCTAAAAGTGGCATTATAAGAATTGTAATTTAATATCCGGCTTCCCTAAAAGTTAAGATTTTAGATTAGAATTCCGGAGACACCAACCATGAGCTGGTCACCTATTCCCATTTAGAAATTACATTTGTAAAACACAATAAGGTAACTCCGATGTTATCTTATGGGAGAAGTAGGCTTCACTACCAGGACATGCAAAACGTAAAAACACATATCCTACTTTTTAAATATATTGCGCCCTGCCCTCTGGGCTGTCCAGGGACCGCCCTATGAGTGACTTATATGTATTTAAAAGGAAGGTTGGGGCCTAGCAAAAGGTTTACTTTGCCAGGTCAAAATGGCAGTTTTAAAGTACCAACACAGGTTGCAATGGCAGGCCTAAAACATGTTTAGAGGGCACAATCAGTGCAGCAGGCCCACTAGTAGCATTTAATTCCCAGGCTCAGGTTACATGTAGTACCAATTTACTAGGGACATATTAAGTGTAAGCCAAATATACCATGTTTTGAGGAGAGAGCACACACACTATAGCACTGATTAGCAGTGGTAAAGTCCATAGAGTTCTAAGGCCAGAAAAAAGAAGTTCAGCAAAAAGTGAAAGGTAAAGGCAAAAGGTTTGTAGGTGACCCTGTGGAGAGGGCCAGGTCCAACAACTATTCTCAAAGATTTTAACCTCCTTTGGCATATAGATGAAGATAGTGACACAAACCATCCTTAAATCATTCCTATTAGACAGCAACATACTACAATAGTGCACATTCCCCAGTCACAACAAGAGGTTGATCCTATCCAGGATCTGAAGTTTCTAAACAAACACCAAGTAAACATCTCTAACCCTATAAGATTGAATTGGTAAAAACAATTCTTCATTCCTTTCAAAATCCAAACCTTAATCCGTACTCCCACCCTCCCCATGCTACACAGGAGACATAAATGGTAATATCTATTGAATCATATTGACAAGGAGCATTAGTAAAGCTATTATGCTGACCTTTAATCTGATCATGCAGGGAAACACAGGCATGCATAAATGGGGAGGGACTACCTCTGCTGCTGTGTCTTAATCCCTAAACTTGAAATGCATATGCTGTGCAGCACCATGTGGTTAAGGAATGAAAACCTGGGAACAGACATAGGAGGCACCGAAAAATGCAGGTTAAACAGAAGTCTTGCAAAATAATCTATACACATTTATCCATAATTGTGTTTGTTTATGTTGCTGTGTCTATTGGGCCTTTTATCCCCTGAGGTGGGTTTATTTTGCAAAAACTGTGCAATCTAGGGAACTGAAAAGCAGGGAATGCTTGCAGGGTGGGACAACCTTGCCCCACAATTACTTGGGCGTGTACCATGTAACAGACACACTATCTCTGTTTGTTCCATGAAGCATAACTAAGCAGGTACTCTGGATGGAAACAGGGACAGTGCGCCCTATTACTGATAATGCGCTAACCCCAGGGCAGACTTGAACAGCTAACTAATATCAGAGTAGCTTATTATTGAGATATGAGACAGCTGCTTAAAGCAGTTGTTCCGTCTTTTACTGTGGATACAGCACCCTTTAGACTGGTGCAGTGAGTCACTGCACGTACCTTAAGGGAAATATATAGGGAGTCCATAGGACCATTTTTCCCACCATATAGAGGGGTACCCTCTTGCACTGACCACCTCTTTGTGGCGCACAATAAGTGCACCTCCTGGCAGTCTTTTTGCCTTTGCATCCATGTTCATTATACTGCATAAGCACAGAGGCAAAGTGGGTTCCTCATTTGCATGGTGCCACACCCTATGTGAATGAGGGATCTCACCCTTTTTAAAGCAACTGCACCATCTGTATTACAAAAGGGGAGCCCAAACATCTGCAGCCGCTTCTGTACCACATCAGTGCACAGGGGGCACAGAAAAAGGCAGACACGCCACTTTAACCTGGGGGTACTACATGTTACATGGCCACTGGTGGTCTGTGAAGAAGTTCCCACTGTTGGATCACTGTCTCTGGCGTTCCTCAAGTAACATTCCACTGGAATCTCTCTGGTCACAAGGGGGCATTGGGAAGGAACTCTTCATCCCAGAATGTATCTGCTCCCATCAGATGCTTGTGTTTAATGGCTCTAACAACTTCCTGGGCCCATTCCAATGACATCAGCATGTTATATGCTGTAGAAGTCATTGATGCTAATACAACCAGTGTTGCTCCATAAACCTACCCTTGTATATGTAGTAGTGTAAGCAATTGTGGTATTTTCAGTAATGAAACATACGCTAATGATATTCTCAATATTAGTATTCTCAGTAAATGGGAATTTCAATGTATTAGATGTAATGGTATCTCAACCTATCTGTGCATGAAGTAGCGTCATACAGTCCTCTGCACACAGCATGACAGGTTTCATCATATAAATAGCACTTGCCATTGTGAAATCTATGGGGCATATTTATGTGCCCCTTGCACCATTGTTGCATCACATTTTGTGATGCAACAGCGGCGCAAACTTTGACCTCATATATATGAGGCCACGCAGAGCCATTTTGCATGCTTTCAATGGCCTCATAGATATGAGGTAACTCAAAGCAGCACGTTGCCTTACTCTGCACAAGAGAGGCGTTCCATAGGGGTTGCGTTGGATGTTCCCATGCAACACCCATGGATTTCGAGGCATCCCCAGATTTACAAGACTTTGCAAACCTGGGGGTGCACCAAAACCTTACGCCTCCCCAGGGGAAGCACAACGAGGAGAAATATCACTATTTCACCTCGTTTTTCCCTCTCTCTGAAAGAGGAAAAAGCCTCACAGGATTGTTGTTGCACAGCAAAGTGCACCTTCCTGCACAAAAGCAATCCTGCATGCAATGCAGGCATCTTTGCACCAATGGTGCAATCCCAGTGGAAAAGGACAGGAATTCGCCGTATGCCATAGATATGGCACATTT
The DNA here is from genome assembly GCF_031143425.1 of Pleurodeles waltl. Lineage (NCBI taxonomy): Eukaryota > Metazoa > Chordata > Amphibia > Caudata > Salamandridae > Pleurodeles > Pleurodeles waltl. The sequence goes on along the minus strand of NC_090436.1, from coordinate 864,403,917 downwards.
CTGCCCTTGCCCTTTGATGCAGGGCAGCTTGCTGCACTGCCCTGCCTCAAAAGCCCATAAATATGTGCCTTAGTGCTTTAGAGTCCCATACCAATAGTTTGAATAAAGAGATTGAACACAGAAGTTTGAAATGAAAGTGACTGTAGATAGGTAATTTGTTGAGAGGAAACAATATGGAGGTCTCCATGGAAATTCCACTCCACTGTCACATTTTGTGCGCACTTAATAGGGTAAGTCTTGCCAGATGATTACCTTCTCCAGTCTTTTCCTACACCTGGAAGGTATATAACCATGCGGAACGCCCCATCACTCTCTTTTTTGGTGGCAATGCACAAAAAAACAAATTATCTATTTATTAGAAGCTATCTTATTTATACCTGATGCTGTTCAAAAAACACCTTTGATATACAGCATGCAATTCATTTTTCGGCGGTCAGTATTTGGCACAATGAATGTGAATAGGATAGATGGGAGGTGGGCAAGATAACTAGGGAGGATTGGCAACGTAGTCAATAGACTATAGCATAGAGTTTTACTTAAAACGTCACCAAAACATAAGCATGTGTTCACACAGCTCTATGAATGATTGCGTAATCAGATGGGCTAAGGAGATGGGAGGCGTTTGATACTCCACATTCCTGAGATGTTCTTTTAAGGCTGCATTGAAAATGAGTATACAGGGATGAGGCACCTAGGTGCTGTCAGCATTTGGAAATTGGATTATTGATTGACTGGGTGTGAACCCTGGTCAAGCAAAAGCCACAATCCCTTGCAGGGTGAACCAAAAAAAGTCACTAAATTAACCAGTGCTTAACCCTCAGTAGCTTGGCATAAAATTCAGTCAGGCTTAACTTAAAGGAATGTGTAAATTATTTATGCAACACACAAACAGTAATAAAGAGAAAATACAACACAAAAAAATCCCAAACCAATTTTGAAAAATACATTTTAATAACTGATTTGACACTAAAACAACAAAAATCCAATCAGAAGAACAGGAGCTATGAATTTTTTTAATTTTAAGTGAAATCTAGCACCTAAACGATGAAAGCGCCAACCACGGACATCTAGTCGTACGGAGTCGGGTCAATTCAAATGTTAAGGCTACCCGCGATGGATCGTGGTTCGAATGAACGAAGTGGATTGTGCCCACTCAGCAGCTACCTTCGGACTTAGAAACATTTCTGAAGAAAAACATCTGAGAAGGTGAAGTTCAGCAGGGTAAGGCTGCAGGAGTTGTTTGAGGATGGATTGTTGCCATTGGATAGTCACGGGTTGAAGCCATGTGAAGATTTCTACACTTGGACTTAGTCACCGAAATGGCAAGCAAAAAACTCTGGCAGGACAAAGTAGAGGGCTGTAGCTGAAGACAGTTCAATGCTGTCAGGTACCCCTTTGGTGAAGGACAGCCCAAATGAATTTGCTGCTGCAGAGAAGAAAGTAGCAGGAGAAACCACAAAGTCTATCCAACCGGCAATGCACCTTGGGCAGATAGGCGGGAAGGTTGGTCCCGTTCTCCTCCAGGTTCTCAAAGCACTTTTTGACAAAAATGTTTCTAAGCCCTCTGTTTAGGAAAATGAACACCTGGGCACCATGAGTTACATACCCAAGGGTTCAAGACTGGTGAGATACCTGTTGGGGGTTCAGGACTTACTCAGGCTGGGTTCAGGTGTGGTTTCAAGATGGTTGAAGCCTTTTATGTCAGTGTGGCTCTCAAAAGGAGGTCAGCAAACTAGTCCTTGGAGTCACTTCTGGTAGTCCTGGGTATAGGTATAGATGCAGGGCTCAATAGCAGGGCTGGCCTCTGATAGTTCAAGACAGGCTCCAGATATCAAATCAGCAGTCCTTCCAGGTATAGCAGCAGTTTGGGAGAGTGCACAGCAGGTCACAACGTCAGGTGGTCCACTAGGCTTCCTTCTGCAGGTTCAGTAGTGAGCTGAGGTTTGGGTCTGAAGGTCCTATTTTTATACACTGGTACCCTTCTGAAATAAAGGTGAGAGAAGCTTCTGGAAAGGTTTTTGAAGTGCTTGGAATTTCCTCACTCCCCTGCCATGGCTCCAAGCTGGCTGAGGTGACAATACACAGTTGTTAGGCCTTTTGTGTGAAAGTAGAGAACAGGCTATTCAGGGGTACATGGGGCTGTGCTCAGCTCCACTGCCATCCTGCAAGCAGAAGGCCAAATCGGGTACACCTAGTCCCTCTGTTGTGTTACTATCTGGGAGGAATTCACAAAGTCTGTCAGCTACACACAGTCATGTGCCCCAAGACAGGCTACAGGCACAAAGGGTTAGGGGCAGGAAAATGTAACTTTCTAAAAGTGTCATTTTCAAAGTTGTAATGAAACATCCGACTTTACCATTAGAGAGGATTTATCAATACAATTTCATAGGTAACAAACATGACCTTTCTGCCTCCTCTAATTAGGAATTACAGCTTAATACATTTAATAGTGAATCCCTAATGTTGTCCTATGGGAGGGGTAGACCTCACAGCAGTGGAAAATAATTTGGGAGTTTTTCACTATCATGACATGTAAAACCTAAAAGTGCATGTCCAACCTTTAAATCACTCAGCAATCTGCCCTATGGGCTAGGCCAACCTTAAGGGTGGCCTATATATAATAAAAGGGGAGTTTAAGGCTTACTAAGGGGGTTTATCTGTCAAGTCAACATGACAATGTGACACTGCATTCGGTCTGCGATGGTAGGCCTGGGACAAGTTTTAGAGTGCTGCTTAGGTGGGTTGCACAATAAGTGCTTAAGCCCACTGGTAGTATTTAATTTACAGGCCGTGGGTATACGGTATACCAACCTACAAGGGACTTATAAGTAAATTAAGTAGGCCAAATAAGTATATGCTTGTGACACCATGTCTGGGGGAGTGAGCACAAGCACTTTAGCTCTGGTTAGCTGCGATAAAGTGCACAGAGTCTTAAGGCCAACAAAAGCGAGAATGCAGCAAAAAATGGAGGTAAGAAGGTAAAAAGTTTAGAGAAGGAACATCCTAAAGCTGACAGGTCTAACAGTGTTGATCTAAATAGGAGCCTTGTTATTGAATGCTTTAATGACTTGGGTTCATAGTTTAAAATACTACTGGGAGATAACCTGTATGCTTTAATTGTATGTGGAGGCGGTTTGTTGACGAAGAAGGGGAAAATAACTCTGGTTGCAAGGGAAGAGTAAAACGAATGCTCATTGCAAATTTCATATCTTTGTCAATGAGAGTGAAACCATATTTGGGGAGAACCAGGAGTAAGGCACCACAACAGTCTAAGTTACTCATCACTAGTAGATTTGTGACTTTTTATGCAGTGTTGAAAACAAGGTGATGCAGATTTTTCACATGTTAAGTAGCTGGCATCAGATTGCTGAGGTTTTTCAATAATTATAGTCTAGCTTCATTTTGAAATGAAAAAGCAATAAAATGGTTCTGGCTAGTGGAAGGAAAATATCTTCCTACAGAAAAAGAGATGAGGTTGGAGAGAGGGGAGTTGTAGGAATTAAGGCCCATATTTATACTTTTTTGCACCCCATTTGCATCCTTTTTTGATGCACAAGCGGCGCAAACTTACAAAAAAGAATTGTATTTTGTAGGTTTGCGCCGCTTTTGCATCCAAAAATGACGCAAATGCAGCGCAAAAAAAGTAGAAGTATGGACCTAAGTGCAGACGTTTGAAAGATCTTTAAAAGTTTTCTTTGGTGAGTCTGGTCTTGCAGCCATAGCTCCTCAAGGCAGGTATCTAAGCTCTGGTCTGTCTTCAGCCAGGTCTCCTGCAGAGTTCATTCATCTGTGTCCTTTTGCAAATCAGGAGCCCTTCTAATTTTTCTGTCCTTGAAGCAGGCAAACAGGTGACCAACCTCTTGACCATTGGAGAGCAAGTGGATTCTCCGTATGATCGCATGGTTCAGAAGCCCTTGTGTCCTTCAGTGAGTCTTCTAGGACAAGTTAGGAGTCAGGCGCCGTTTTCAAGCAGGTCCTTATTCTTAAGGTAGAGCATTCCAGGTTCAGGAATGTTTTAAGGAGGTGGTGGTTGAGGTGCCAGCTTTAACCTGTGCATTATCCAGTCATTGAAGGACCACTGCAACCTAATCCTAACTATTTTCTCACAGTTTTCACACCTTTTGTTTCCAGCACTTCCTTTTTGCATTACTGTAAAATTACTGAGGAACCTCTGTTTCAAGATGGCAGAACCTAGCTACATCAGGTAGACCTCTCTTCAGTTCCTTAGTCACTACCTTATATAGATGAGTTCTCCTACCACCTGTCAGCAGAGCCTGGGTATCTGGGAGGGTCCTGGAATTAATCAGAGAAGTCCTCCGTGGAATCTCCAGGTCAAAAAAGATAGTACTAAACCTGACATTTGATTGTGACAACTCTTTCTGTTTATGTCCAGCTGCCTAATCCTTGCCAATTGGTGAACAATTAACATCCATTAGCTCCTCCTTGGCTCAGAGGCAGGATACAGTCCTCTGAGCCACAGTTGTTATCCCACCCAGCCAGGAATGTGTATTCTAACTATGGATGTGTGATGAGTGGTAGAACCCGTTTTAGGCCAGTTTTGGCTCAGTTATCCTATAGTATAGTATTACAAAGTTACTTTTCTGCCTAGGGTATCAAATATTTTACTTCACTTTTTACTTCACCATTACATTTTAAACAAAAAAGGAAATATATCTGAAACATTTTCCAGGATTTCCCCAATTGAAGTTAGGACATAATGGTTTAAATTCTATCTATGCCAGTGCTGTATCTAACCAGGCCTATAGAATGAAATACTCACTTCAATATGTAGTATGCCCTATTTTGTATAAATCAGCACCCTTCCATGTGGGCTTCCAATCACATTTTATGGGGACCTTTGAATATATAAAAATAGGCTTTTCCTACATTGCCAAGGCACTTTCTTAAGAGATGTCACAGGAAAACATTTAGGGCCTGACCCACAAAGTTAAACCTACATGTTTATGTATAGTGTTATATTTTTTCAATATTCACACAACTGCATTTTAATAGTACGTTTACTATTGCAGGGACTACACAGTCAGGGCGGAGAACTCTGCACATAAAAAGATAGGACAGGCCTACTTTTTATGCACGGAGATCTCCTCTCAAACTGCAGGGTCTCTGCACAAGTAAACTTACTATTAAAATGCAGTTTTGTGAATGCTAAAGTATGAAACATACACAAATGTTTAAGTTTTCCTTTGTGAATCAAGCCCTTAAACTGCAGTCCAGCCACAGCACAGTTATGCTCCTGGCAAACATATACGTTTTAATATATGTGAATTTTGTAAATACTCACTGCAGCTCACATATGACAGTTACCATATCATTTCCCTGCTGCATTTTACACATCACTTACAAAGGACCTATAGGACAATTTATAGTCAAACCATGGAGTGCCAGTGCACAAGACATTTTTTGAGGGGACGCACAGCCACTTTACCACTGTTTACCAGTGGTAAAGCACATGGAGCCCCAGAACCAACAGAATTACACAGGAAAAATGGGGGACCATGACAAAAAAGCGGTAATTTCTCACACAGACATTGAACAATACTCTCTGAATCAAGGTACGGGGTGAGGAATACGAACACCATTACCCAGGTGAAAGGCAATACATCCTCTCCCCATTATAGAAGAACAAGAAACCAGGAGTAATACTGTAGAAAATATTTTAAATATTCATTGGATTGAGAGCAGACTCCAGTTTCATCTATGAGATAATATATACATGGCTATGGTACAAAGGTGAGTGGGATTCCAACCAGTTAGCCTTTATGAATACTACGTATATGTCTCCAAAAGGATCATGTTGCGCTCGAACTATAACACTCTCAAATCTCAATCCTTCAATATAGTTTTTAATTTGTTTACATTAAAATCATTACTCTCCATATGTATGTTTTTTTTCTTCTTTTAAGAAAGTTTATAAGTTAATTTGTTGTACCGTGTATATATTCATCTCACATGTTTCAGATTTAAGTAATGCTCAATGCATCTAAAGGTCATCAGGAGATATCCAAATTTCATCCTCATTTTCTCTAAAAAGCAGACAAACTAAAACTTGAAAAATGTGTACTTCAAATTATTCTTAGCTATGCATTTCTGAAATTCATTATACTCTTTAAAATTGTCAACATAAGATCAAACCTGTCATCTTCAATCTTTCTTATATTACCCTTGAGGCAATTTCAATATTTTGTATATGAGCAACTCCTGCTCTCCAGAAACGGCAAATCAGTATTTTCTCGCAAGCAAAATTTCTTCTTCGTAAAGCAGAGCTCTAACCCATCAACTAAATCGATTCCTACACCAATGGATTCATTTACGAGGCCCTGGCCACACACTGCGCCACTGGAGGGTTGTTTTTTTTGGATGCTCCGGTGGCGCTGTGTGCCGGCCCATATTTACAACGCCGTGCAAAGTCACCTTGTGTGGCTTTTCATCACCTTGTAAATATGGCCCTCTTTCACGCCTAACTCTGTGTGAATTGGGTGTTCCATTGGTGTTGCTGTGGGTTAGGCTTGGAATTGCAGTGCAACATGAAAGCTTGCTTGTGGGTGTCATAGGACGATTTCACCACGCTGTCCTACTCAAGGCTGAACAATGTCTGACCCCCAAAAGGCATTTGAGATAACATTTTCTTTTGTGGATTCAGACTTCCACTCACAGACCCACAAATTCCTGTAAGTTTCCAGTAAGGGATCTCCTCAGAAAACCACAGCATGAATAGAGGGAAATACTAAAGCCAGATAAGCAAATGAATATCCACATGGAGAAACAGGTTGGAGTCAGCATAAGACTTCTTCATGGCTGCCTCCACATTGAAGTCAACATGATCCCTAAGAAACATAGCATCTGCAGACACAGCCAGCCAGCCAGCCTGCTTGAATATCTTAGCATCCACATGAACCCTGAATTGTGCCACATTTGTTTAATTTTCCCTAGCATTGAACAGGAGACTATTTGATTGAAGGAAACACTACTGAGCCTGATCCTGTAGTATAAAGAGACCCATGGAGAAGTAGGTGAAAGAATGTGAGTTCTATTTGAGAGGAGAAGATGAAAAACGCAAGAAAACCCAGGAAAGCAAATTCAACCTGATGGGGTTGTGAGCAGGTTAGAAAAATGGCCATCTGAACACTCACTTGCCCCGCACTGCTGTAGGTCCCAGTCTAGTCTTATCAATTGCAGAGTGGAAATTGGCTGTTTGGGTGTGCAGTGGGCTACCACACATTACCGGATGTCTATGGTGAATTCTTACATCTACTGACAGGGCTTTCCATTGGGAGCCTCCTAGCACTGGGAGATCGCATGGTTGAGCCACCTTGACATAACATTGTAATTATAATTATATAGCACTTATTACCCCTGACAAGGCATTGAAGCACTTTTTGGCAAGTGACACGCTACTCTAGAACCCCAAAAGGATTAGTGGTGGATTAGCATACTGAAATATGAGTTAATTTGAGTGGTGTACATGCAAGTCTATTAGTTGGATTGAGTAGATAATGGTGGGCTAGAAGAGAAAAGAGTCTAGAAAGTGTTACTTGGGCGATCATAGTAGAAAGATGTTTGGGATGAATCAGAGGAGAAATGGAGGCTGGAAGAGTCACTAGAAATGGATTAGGGAGATCATAAGAGTAAAACGAGGTTTCGGATGAGTCAAAGGAGGAATACACAAGGGAAGAATTTAGAAAGGGTTGTTTGGGAGATCACAGTAGTAAAATGAGGTTTAGGGTGATCTAAGGAGGCATAGAGGAGGGAAGAGTTTAGAAAGGGTTATATTGGAGATCTTAGTAGTAGAATGAGGTTTGGGATGAGTCAGAGAGAGGCGTGAGACATAGAGTAGTGCATTGGAGAGAGTCATATATTTATTTTTCTTCTTCAATAGGTGTAATTAATAAATATATAGATACATAAGTATATAGAGAGGGTATACATGTGTAAGGATGATAATATATTGAGATTTAAACATTTTATTTTATTAACTCAGACTTTCAAGTGTTGCTGTACTTTAAGGTAAGTTATTTGTGCATTTCCTTAAATAAATATTTTTTATTTTATTTTAATTTGATATTTTCCTCAATATTTCAATAGTAAACCACTTGTAGATAAAATAGTTTTGATATTATTGACATATTGTGATATATAGAGAAAACAGAGATCTGTAAGCATCTATTCACATAACAAATGAAAATTATGAAATGACCTATATACATGTTAAGCACAGAATAATATGTGCTTAACATGTATATGGGTTGCATTTATATATATATATAAATATATATATACTTCAAAATGGTGAGACCCGCTCACCAAACAGCTGCACTGTATCACAATGTACCATCAGCAAAAGGAACGAAGAAAGAAAAGTTCTTCCATATAGTTTGTCTGCTTTATTGTAAATGCATTGTAAAGGAAAACGCTGTCACCCAACAAAAATGTCAACCCGTTTCGGCAAACGCCTTCAACCGGACATATTTGCCCCCTCAAAGCCCACACTATAAATATACCACTTGTGAGCCCTCATCTATTTTCCTTATCACCTGGTGTTTGTGAAGACGACGGCCATATTTGAATGAACATATTGTTCGATCTTCAACCATGACATACAATCATAATATTCTCATCTGTGATATAAAGTGCAATATTTATACATATGCGCATGTCAATCCAACTGTATTCTCAATTTACAACCCAAAGATAGTAATATTATGCATATATTAAAATACATATTATTAACAATTATCAAAAGAGGGCTTCAAAGGTTGATTTACACAATAAAATAAAAAACCTCCTGTTTGGTCTTTAGAAAATACCCATCAATGATCGTCATAAGCACCTAATTGGTCAATTATAATGAAAAGATCTCAATGCATTAGCATTGACATGAATGTACAACATTAAGCCCCTAAATATAACTTGAATTCATAAGATATCATCTCTTATTTATAGGAATGGAGGAAGACCACACACTGGTTTCTAAAAAAGCTCATGGGCATATCCCTAAAGTGTCTAGTGCAAAAAAGTGCTTATCTTTAATGGATAATAAAAACAATTATTACATCAAATGTGTGTGTCCAACAAAAATAAAAGCAACCTTAATTGAAAATCTAGATAATTATACAGCAGCACCAATATGTTCATGGCAGAAGCACCTACTCAGTTATATGTTAACCATAGATTTCAGTAATTTCAGTAATGGACAACAAAAGCATGCCAAAAATGATGTTCTTATATCACATCATAGATGGACATACAATTCTGCATCAAGATTGTGTCCCCACGGATTTTCTGAACCCAGTAATAAGATCATCTTGGATTCCATTTGTCTTAATTCTGATAATCTATTACCTGCTCTAGGGCCCAGTTTGATAGATTTAATCCCATAAAAGCATAACGTGCTAAAATCACCTCCATGTACCTCCCAGAAATGTTTGGCCAATGGATAGGTTCTATCCTGATTCCTGATGGCTCTGAAGTGTTGTAAAAATCTAATTTTGAGTTTATGAATGGTACTGCCCACATATTTTTTTGGCAGCCACATTCAATCACATATATGACATATTGAGTGTCACAAGTGATCCGTTCTTTAATATCACATTTCCTTCCATCAAATGTTTGATACTCCTGTGTATTGCGTACATAATTACATGCCTTGCAATGGCCACACTTAAAGAATCTTACACTTTTCTTGGTCAACCACGACCTGTTGTCATTGGTAGAGAATAGACTTCTTGTCAGATAGTCTCCCAGTGAATTGGTCTTACGATAAGTAATCTGGGGATGTTGGCCAATACTGTCCTTAATGTGAGGATCCTGTTGTAAGATATGCCAGTTACGTTGTAAAATGTTTTTCAGAGTCATATGTTGCTGGTTGAATTCCAGAAACAGTCTCGGTGGAGATTGATTGAAATCAGGATTGTCCAACATAGATTGATTTTTGAAAAGCAATTCATCTCTATTTTAATTTTTGACCCTGTTGTGAGCATCAACAAGAATTTTAAGGGGATAACCCCTCTTCAGAAATCTTTGGGTCATATCTTCCATAGCTAGCCCAAAGCCAGCATCTTCCAAGCATATCCTGCGTACCCGCAGGAATTGGCTGTAAGGTATGCTCCATTTTAGAGCTTTCGGATGACCACTGTTTCCATGCAGTATGGAGTTACATGCCGTAGGTTTACGATACACAGTGGTTTCCAATTTATCATTTTTAATGAGAAGTTGGACATCCAAGAATTCAATGGACTCTCTGCTCCAGACTGTCTCAAGACGGATATTCAACATGTTGTCGTTAAGCACCTGAATATATTCATGTAGAGATTCTTCCTGACCATCCCATATTAAAAATAGGTAATCAACATAGCGTACCCACAGTACTATATTATCCATGAAATTGTTGTGTGCATCTGACCAAGCTATCTCTTTCTCCCACCATCCCATATAGAGATTTGCATATGTGGGAGCAAACAATGCACCCATTGCTATACCCTGTTTCTGAAGATAGTACTCATTATTAAATAGAAAGACATTGTGTGTCAAACAGAATGATAGCATGGACATGAGCATATCACTATGTTGTAAAAATTCCATGGGGTGTGTTTTCAGAAAGTATCTACAGGCTTCCATGCCATATTCGTGCTTTATCGAAGTATAGAGAGAAGCAACGTCCATTGTGACCATTAGATAACTTTACTGCCATGGAATGTTGTGTATTTTGGATAAAAAATCATTAATATCACATAAGTATGATGGTAATTCAGTTGCCAATGGACATAGAAAAAGATCCAGATATCTCGAAGTGTTCTCTAGAAGAGACAGGTTCATGCTCACAATAGGTCACCCTGGAGGACGTTGTACATTTTTGTGAATTTCCGACAAGATATCGATGCATGGAGTTTTGGGAAAATCAATTTTCAGATATAAATACTCATTATGATCGATCAGTTCATCAGCAAACCAACGTTCTAACAGTTCATGCTAAATTCTCTGGTATTTCCCAACAGGGTTTGTACCTAGCTTCTCATAATGACTCTCATTAGTTAGTTGGTGCTGCGCCTCATGTATGTAGCCCTCCATATTCATAATGACAATGTTACCTTCCTTGTCAGAGAGTTTGATGATAATGGAGTTATTTGTTTTTAAGGAATTCAAATCCCTCCAATCTCTAGATGTAAAATTGCTAGGGATATCTCTGTTAGATCCCTCATTGTTAATTTTGCAATTTGTCTGAAATGTATCTATATCACCAACTTCAAGCTCATGAAATACATCAATCAGATTCCCACTGGGTAATTGGGGATTAAATCTACTACAAGGTCTTAACATGCTATCTCCAGTCAGATTAGTGGTAAAGCCCATGGTTTTAAGAGTGACTCCATCCGTACGTTTTGTATTGCATACCATTGGGTTATCTGTTGCTTCTTCAGCTAGGTCATTAATCAAAACTAAGGCAAAAGTGTCTTCAATGGGGAATCCTGAGAATTCAGGGCTCTCAGTATCCAAATTGGAAATGGGAATTGTGATTTTACTTGAAAAATGTTTCATCAAACGTAATTTGCGAACAAATTTATATAGTTCAATACGTTTTTTCACATAATCCCAATTTGTTGTTGAACAGAAACTAAGTCCTAAATTCAAAATGTGTTGTTGATTTGTAGTATATATATATATATATATATATATATATATATATATATATATATATATATATACACACACAATAAGTAATGTATACATTTACTAAGCAGACCTAAAGAACAGCTATATATTTTTTTAAAAACATAGGGCCAGATGTAGCAAGTCGGCAATTTGCGACTTGCAAATTGCGAGTCCCTGCGACTCGCAATTTGCAAGTCGCAAATTGCTATGCAGTACGGTGTCTCAGACACCGACTGCGACTCGCAATGGGGTCGCAATGACCCACCTCATGAATATTCATGAGGTGGGTCGCAAATTGCGGCCCCATTGCGAGTATAGGCACTCGCTAACATGGAGGCCTGCTGTCGTCAGCAGGCCTCCATGTTCGCGACCTGCTTTTCAATAAAGCAGTTTTTGTTTTTTTGAAGTGTAGCCCGTTTTCCTAACAGGAAAACGAGCTGCACTTAAAAAAAACCGAAACCTTTAGTTTTGGTTTTTTTTCAGGGCAGGGAGTGGTCCCTTGGACCACTCCCTGCCCTGAAAAAATAATTTGGGGTCCAGTCACAAACTGGAAGGGGTCCCATGGGGACCCCTTCCAATTTGCGAGTGGGTTACCATCCACTTGAAGTGGATGGTAACTGCGACTCCATTTGCGACCGCGTACGCGGTCGCAAATGGAATTGCATCCCACTGCGAGCCGCAAATAGGAAGGGAACACCCCTTCCTATTTGCGAGTCGGAAATGCATTTTGCGAGTCGGAGCCGACTCGCAAAATGCATTTCTGAATGGCAAAGTGGCTTTTGCGCCTCGCAAACGGCGATTTTCGCCGTTTGCGAGGCGCAAACACTTTGCTACATCTGGCCCATAGTTATTATAATTATACATATTTGTACAAAGAAATACATATACCCAGATACATACATATAATCAATTATATATGTTTACATATGCAGGCATATGCTGTAGATTAATGTTTGAGTATGATGGTTATATAGGAAAGAACCAACTCTTGAGTGGTCTTCCAAAGATAAGATAGTTATCCATGGATCTTATGTTTGGGGGTAATGATTTCCATAGTTTGACTCGTTGAACAGAGAAAGTTTTGTCACTTGTTTCTTTCTTATAAGTGAGATTTTAGGTGAGATGATAATCTGCAGTGAAGGTTCCTTTGTTGAATGTATTTGATGATTTTATTCTTGATGAAAAGTGATCCATCCTGTTCCATGCATTGCTTTGTGGGTGACACTAAGCAGCTTGAAGGTGGATCTTCTAGCAACTGGTAACCAATGTAGGGCCTTCGAGGTAGGGGAGATTTGGGCTTGTGGTTTCACATGTAGGAGTAGTCTGGCAGCAGAGTTCTGAATCTATTGTAGTCTTTTCATAGTTGATAAAGGTGATCTGTGGTAGAGTCCATTGGTGTAATCAGGTTTAGACAGTACAAGATATATAGTAGTGTTGAAGTTGCATGGAAATGCTGGGTGGGGGAAGATGCATTGCAGAGTTTTCATAGTAATGAAGCTCCATATTGCTAATTTGTTCACTTGGGCATCCATTGTAAACGTGGAGCCCATGGTAATTCCAAGGTCTCTTACTTCCTTAGATAATTTAGGAGGTGTTTCCAGAATGTCATGCCAGGTGTAGAGTGGAGCATAAGTTTTGCAATCACCACATATGTATTTCAGTTTTGGAAGCATTCATTTTGAGTTGGCTTTATGTTGTCCATTGATAAATGGTTCTGAGGCTACTGAATTAAAAAAATTAATCACCACTTATCAAGTTTTGTTCCTCTGGAAGAACTGCACGTTTTCAAAAATGGACTACATTGTACAGAATACACTGAGGGGCTACTAAGTGTTGTTTTGCTTGAAAGTGAAGACGGAAGGCTATTTGTAAGTGTCAGTCCTGTTTGAAGTATGGTCAGATAAAGGCTGTTAGGCCCAATGATACATAGTGGGAGTTTGGAGACATGGTACCCTATGTGATTTACAGAGAGACAAGGGTTCTCTACACAGCCATGTATTCTGATTTCCCACTGCACCACAGCTTAATTGACTTTATCATGTTTCCCTTCACTAGGGAAGCAACACTCGGTCTCCTGAAATTATGACTGACTCCATATCTTATACCTGTTGATGTTGCAAATGAATGTGTCACTTATTAAGGGACCAGGGGACCTGAAGACGTACCTGGTTCACATACTATATTGATGGTCTTGGGTATTATATAGAATTGTTTTTTATATGAGTGCAAAATTACTGGCAAAATGCCCAAGAAGGTCCAATGTATCTTGGGGTAAATTCACCAGGGCTGCTTGAAGGTCAAATCAGCCCCTTGCACTGAGTAACATGTATCCAAGCTTGCCAATGACAATAGGACTGAAGTCTGATGACACGTTCCCGGACCGATTTGGCTGTGTTGAAAGCTTCAAGCACATAGTTGTTCATAAGAATGATGCACTATCGACCAAACACAAAGCAATAATGTACTCTTAGGTATTTTGAAGGAATGACAATTTTAAATGTAACAAATGTTATACAAGGATTGTGCCACACAACTTGCCAATTCCTCACTTTAGATTTATACTGCAGTGATTATTCCAAATAAATAAGGAGAGCTATGTTTGTTTCCTGACCTAGAGTTCATCAACAAGAATATTTTAGGTTTCACCCCTTTCCTAAAAGAAAGAAAACAATAACCTGATTTGTGGTGCTCTCCCACAATATTGAGGTTTAAATCTTGTCCAACCAAAATATTGTATCACGAACATTGACAACCACACCAATAATGGTTGGCATCCATTTGTAAGCACAGATCTAGCATTCTTAATGATGACATTTATTAACCTTGATAATATCTTTCTATTTATGTATCTTCAGTGCTTTCCACATTTTTGGTAACCACATCCATCACTCTGCTTTTGTGCAAGTGGTGGAATATGTGGATCTTGAACAAAGTTTCTCTCAGATAAATAAGTATCACTTCAGAATTAGCAAAACCTTTATTGTGCTATTGAAATAAACATGTTTTGGCTTTCACAAAGCCTTTCTCAATAATATGAGTTTCCACAAAAACTTTCTCAAGAATTTCAACTTCTCAAGAGAAGGGCTTTGTGGAAGATGAAATGCATTGATACACTCAGACATCAAATGTATACTTACATATATATGCCCACCTTCAAGCTATTGTGGTCATCAATACTCTGGATATGATGCTGCTGGAACACAACTTTGTTAGGGTGAAGTATTTTCACCACAAAATCTTCAAGTTTCATATAATCAAGTCAAATGCACACCTGGGTCTAGATAGCTTACTTTGTTTGTAACTCCAATTAAGGGCCTGATTTAGATCTAGGTGGTATTACTACTATCCTGCCATGACAGCAGACCTAAGTATTCCATCAAGTCGATGGAGTTCTGACTGCCGTATTTAGATGTAATGCGGCTCAACCACCGAACACCTCAACAGAGTGCTCTTCCTAGCCATCAAGGTGGCGATCTACCGCAGACCAAATTTAGATGTTACAGTCCTGCGGGCATTGTTCTGGCCATGGATTTCTGACGGTGGAGTCCATCACAGGAGCCAATATACATGGTATAATGGCAGTGGCCAGGGTAACAAGGCAAGTCACACTCACCCCATGGAAAGTAGCCATATATGTCCACCTACATTACACAACACACTACATACACACCATGATCCTTTGGCATTCCACAACAACCCAGCACGTAAATGCAGAAAACACACAATTCAATACATCTTAAAACACAACATACACACACTACAACACAGCCACACCTACCAACACAATGGCACACTTATCTACACAAATAAACTGACACAAAAGCACATCTACACACATCACTACAACAACAACACAACAACAAAGCTCACCTTAATGTTGTACACAATATCACAACACACAACCAAACATACACAACAAACACCAGACCCACATGCAAGTGGCACCCGTACAAACACAACCCACTCCAGCTCCCTCTGCCTCAACCAGCCAATCCACTCACCCATACACACACACACATACACGTACTGACTCACGTAGACAACTGGAAGCACAATGTGACACTTACAGGTCTGACTGCAAGGAGCACACAGGACATAGTTTATAATTGCGACACTCATTTTATTTTGGGGCAAGCATTCTTCGGTAATGAATACTTACCCCAAAATATTAATTGTGTATGTCATTTATTTGTGACATATACAGGTGTGTCTCCATTATTGTTTGTCATAGATGTTTTCCAGACATATGCATGTCACAAGTTTTTTTTTAATTTTACTGTGACATGTATATTTCTGCAGTGGTCCTGCACTAATGTGAAGTGACTTACCAACATACACAAGTAATGCGGAATGCTTACTTTTGTGTCCGACGATGATGGGGTTTGTGTGTCCTCTGTGGTCCACTAGCAGCAGCAAGGGCAGGTCTTGTTCAGTCTAAGACGGAAGTGAAAATCTGAAAAAAGGGACATTTTTTTCTGATTTCGCTGCCAATCTGTCCAACTCGGTGTGGAGGTAACACTGTCACAATTGCCTTGGTAGGAAGGCACATAGTGATTGGCTCGGCAGGAACAGTGGCTGGGGTCTTGCCACCAGCCACTATTTCCAATGGTGCCATTGATGTGGGTTGAGATTCCTGGCAGAGTCTGATTGACTCAGTGGTCTTTTGTCTTTGGTCCTGTCAAAAACTAAATAGGGCGGGCTGACCGCCAAGGTCGCAGGCGGGTTTTCCAACAGAAAACGGACTTTGGGATTGTTACCATCAAGATCTAAATCAGGCCCTTAGTTTTATAATACAACTGGTTGCCATTTTGACGTGTACAGCTTTCTCTGTATCGAAAGAAATTAAGACACTTTGGGCCAGATGTAGGAAGCACTTTGCGAGTCGCAAACGGCAAAATTTGCCGTTTGCGACTCGCAAATGCGTGTTTCCTATGCAGAAATGCATTTTGCGAGTCGTTACCGACTCGCAAAATGCATTTCTGAATCGCAAATAGGAAGGGGTGTTCCCTTCCTATTTGCGATTCGCAATGGGATGCAATTCCATTTGTGACCGCTTATGCGGTCGCAAATGGAGTCGCAGTTACCATCCACTTGAAGTGGATGGTAACCCATTCGCAAACGGGAAGGGGTCCCCATGGGACCCCTTCCCCTTTGTGAATGGACCCCAAAATATTTTTTCAGGGCAGGGAGTGGTCCAAGGGACCACTCCCTGCCCTGAAAAAACCGAAACAAAAGGTTTCGGATTTTTTGAAATGCAGCTCGTTTTCCCTTAGGGAAAACGGGCTACATTTAAAAAAAAAAAAAAACTGCTTTATTGAAAAGCAGGTCGCTAACATGGAGGCCTGCTGACTACAGCAGGCCTCCATGTTAGCGAGTGCCTATACTCGCTATGGGGCCGCAATTTGCGACCCACCTCATGAATATTCATGAGGTGGGTCATTGCGACCCCATAGCGAGTTGCAGTCGGTGTCTGAGACACCGTACTGCATAGCAATTTGCGAGTTGCAAATTGCGAGTCGGAAGGACTCGCAATTTGCAACTCGCAAATTGCTTCCTTCCTACATCTGGCCCTATGTTCCATAAAACCAGAAGGGTTAGTGTGCTTTATGAAATCTGGTCTTTGTAAAGTTAGAGGCAGCTCATAATCTCATCAAGAAGGGCTTCTTGTACACACCAAGAAAGCAATGAATGACACTGAGGCATAACAAATGCGAATTCCTTGCCACTGACGTCCAACAGGAATGCGCTGACATACGATGAAATCAAACCAAATCCATTTTAGTTAAAGCAATTATAAAGGCCCCTCGCAGTTCTCATCCTTTTTGGGGCTCTATTCATACTGCTCTTGAACTACACACCCTAAGTAGTCTGTGATTATTTGGGCAGATTTTCGGTAATGGTCACAGCAGCAATAAAAAGATGAGCGTGTGAAGGAAGCCGTTATGGATGCTGCTGCTTTAAAGGTGCCCTTGAATTGGTCAGTGGGTTACAACAGTAGACTCAAGGGCTGTGGGAACTGATGCAGACTTAGACAGATGCAGAGAATATGATTACAGACTTTAAAAGAAGTGGAGAAGGATTTTTCTATGATTGAAAAAGAAAAACATCTTAAGCCTAAGGGCCTGATTATGACCTTGGCAGATGGGATACTCCGTCACAAACGTGACAGATATCCCATCCTCCATAGTACCAGTTCCATTATATCCTAAGGAACTTGTAAAACGGGAGTAGGATACACTTCACATTTGTGACGTAGTATCCCATCCGCCAAGGTCATAATAAGGCCCTAAATGTGGCCGTTGCGCACGTTAACATGTTTTTATTAGGAAGTGTATGTGTTTAGCAGACCGAAACACATGAGTGCAGAGTTGGAACACAGAAGGTCACATGACCCTGCATCATGTAGTCTGAATAATAAAATTATTTATGTGTTTGTGTTTAGCAGACATAAACACATGAGTGCAGAGTTGGAGCACAGAAGGTCACATAACCCTTCACAATGTAGTCTGAATAATAAAATTATTTATACGAACAGAGGACAAAAGTGGGTTTCCAAGCGGGATCTCGATTTTTGAGGTAGTCCACAGACAGCATCAGAAGTGCTTATAGCAATGTTGGAGCATTTCTCTATACTGTCATTCATATTCAATTAACATATAATAAAAATACAATTTTGCTGGACCACACAGCAGTTGATTTACAGCAGCTGCCATTTACTCAGCTTTAGTATCTTTGTAATGATTACAATGTAAGCATGCAGCGGTGGCTCCTCCAGTATGGCGGAGGAGCATCGCACCCTCCCCCCCCCACCCATCCAATTTATTATCATTTTATTTTTTGTAGGGTACTAGAGCCCACTGAGACTAGGGCAGGGACATAATGGCAGCAGGGGGAGGCGAAGATGTGTGCACAGTAAGTGTGGATGTCGGTTTGGCCGAGTGGCCAAGCCAGGCCAAACTGACGTGCATTTTGATCTCTCCACCTGGCTGTGCTGCAACAGCCGGGTGGAGAAGAGGGACAGGCTCTTAGGCACTGAGCAAGTGCTTACCCAGCACACTACTTTCATGACTATAAACAATATTGCCAGCCTGAGGACAGTGTCTTGATTGGCGGTGGGAGCCTGCGCAGTGTACACCAGCCCCTGCGGAATTGGGACTGGAGCAAAAGACAGATGGCGTCCGGCACATAAGTACCATTTAATTTTATTTAACCCCTGCCCCCCATCTCTGTACCCTCTTCCCCATCTCCCACTTATTATAAATAGCAGCCGCTGCTGTAAGCAGAGCTACAGCTAGAGTCCTCATTTGGTCATAAGCATGCCTCATTTTGTTGACTCCTGGATTCCCAATAAAAAGGCAATTTACTAGTGCATAATTACCTGTTTTCAGACAGGAAGATTGTCCAACCAAAAGTCCCATTTAACGTACTTAGACCCATATTTATACTTTTTTAGCGCTGCATTTGCGTCGTTTTTTGACGCACAATTGGCGCAAACTTACAAAATACAATTGTATTTCGAACGTTTGCGCTGGTTTTGCGTCAAAAAATCACGCAAATGCAGCGCTAAAAAAGTATAAATATGGGCCTTAAAATCTAGATCGAGTGCATTGTTCAAAGTCCAGATACAATTGAGGCCCGTATTTATACTTTTTGACGCTAAACTGCGCTAACGCAGTTTAGCGTCAAAAATTTTTGCGCCGGCTAACGCCATTCTGAAGCGCCATGCGGGCGCCGTATTTATTGAATGGCGTTAGCCGGCGCAAGCAGACCGGCGCTGCCTGGTGTGCGTGGAAAAAAACCACGTACACCAGGCAGCGCCGGCGTAGGGAAAAATGGCGTTAGAGCGTCTTAAAAATGGTGCAAGTCAGGTTGACGCTAAAAAATCGCCTCCACCCGATTTGCGCCATTTTTAACGACGCCCAGACGCCATTTACATGACTCCTGTCTTAGTAAAGACAGGAGTCATGCCCCCTTGCCCAATGGCCATGCCCAGGGGACTTATGTCCCCTGGGCATGGTCATTGGGCATTGTGGCATGTAGGGGGGCACAAATCAGGCCCCCCTATGCCACAAAAAAAATATAAAAATAAAAATATTTATACTTACCTGAACTTACCTGAATGTCCCTGGGGTGGGTCCCTCCATCCTTGGGTGTCCTCCTGGGGTGGGCAAGGGTGGCAGGGGGGGTCCCTGGGGGCATGGGAGGGCAGCTGTGGGCTCATTTTGAGCCCACAGGTCCCTTAACGCCTGCCCTGACCCAGGCGTTAAAAAGCAGCGCAAATGCGTTTTTTTTTGACCCGCCCACTCCCGGGCGTGATTTTTGCCCGGGAGTATAAATACGACGCATTTGCGTCGCAGTCATTTTTTTGGACGGGAACGCCTACCTTGCATCTCATTAACGCAAGGAAGGCGTTCACGCAAAAAAATTACGCTCTTTACTCCTACTTTGGCGCTAGACGCGTCTAACGCCAAAGTCTAAATATGGCGTTAATTTTGCGCCGAATTTGCGTCGAAAAAAACGACGCAAATTTGGCGCAAACGGAGTATAAATATGCCCCTGAATATCTTTTTACTGAGTCAAACTGTGGTACGGTTAATAAATTATATCAGCACAAAGTTTTTTACTTATATGGGAGCATGTTTTAGAAATGTACTCGCGTTGGGGGAACTAATGCTTGTCCCTTTTTACGCCACTCAGTAAGGTGAGAAGTTTTTGGGAGTTCTCATTATATCATATCGCTGATAACACCCTCTTTAATTATGCCAGGACACATATCAGGGTTTGGGTTCTAGGAAGGTGAGATGTTGCCACATTTCCGCCGATCTACATACAGGACCTGCACTTAGGCAGGAAGCAGCAGAGCCAGGTTAGATTGTCCCATGAGACTGCGCACAACCACAAACATACATGTTTAAGGCTATTCACCATCTCCTCTTCTTCAACTTTTTCCACACAAGAAAAGGTGTGGAAGTTTACTCAGGACACGTGTAACAGTAAATTTGTTTCCAGGGAGAGACAAAGGGAGGAATGGAAAATTAGTTTGCAAGTCCTTAGAAGATTTTTCAATTAGCAAATATACAAGTGTATATTTCTATTCTGATTTAAAATCGCATGGCTGCCCCACTGGAGTTTCCCACTGCTAATTAAGTTGCCAGCACTTAAAAAGGAAAACTAAAATAGCCAGATTTTCAATAGCTTTCTATACTTCAGAAACGAGGTGCAAACACAGAGCTTCTGGGATGGCAGGAGGGGCATTCCACAGATTGGGGCCCAGAAAAAATGCAATAGGCCTCCCTTTTTGCCTCACCAGTTTTACTCGGGTCATACTGCCTGCTGAAGAGTACGGTTGGTGATGTAAAGCAGAACAGCTGACCTTAAAGAGGTAGGTTCACAACCGAAAATAGCTTTGTGCCTATAGCACGGGGCTTTAAAGTAAATTAGTTTATTAATAGGGATGCAGTGAAACATCTTTCAATGAGAGGAAACCGAGACAGATTTAGGAATAAGACATACTGTACAGCAGCAGCATTCTGCACAATCTGAAGACTGTACTCAATGCCTTTGTTTGCCCTTGAGAGAGCGTAGTTTAAATATTACATATTAGATGTGAAATGCTTATACTTAACAACGCTGCATACAAAATGATCGCAAAATATTATTCGCTTGAATGTATTCTTAACGCAATTATAAGTGAACTTTCTGTTGTACACATATACTAATGTTGACTATAAGAAATAATTGTTTGCATTTACTAAGATTGCATTTATTAGAATCCATAAGTCTTAAGTTAGCATGAGTCGAAGAATTAGCTGTGTAGCTCTCATATTAAAGCATATTTATTCTGCTTCTCCAGTGTGCTGACTCGCAAAAGGCCATGACCCAGTATGTGTTCTTTTCTTTGTTTTATGTAGCAAGTCATGCACCGTTCTCATCCGCTTGCTAGCTGCTTTAGTATAAGTTTTATACATTTTTGCAACATTTACTGAAACATTCAAGGACATTCAACCATGGAAAAGAGAACTTTTGACCCGAAGAATGTGCCAGAGAATGAAGTAACCCCGGATGTGCCACCTACGAAAAACGTCAATTATGAAGACCAATCAAAGTGTTATGAATTATCATGAGATGACAAGTGCATTACTTAATGTATAATTTGATAGATTAAAGATAGTGGGGTGTAGTGACTATCCAATAGAATTTTGGGGGGAGGTATTACGAAAAGGGGATAAAAACCCATGACACAGGAGACTCGAGAGAACTAGGTAGGGAATGATATCGAATGCATCCAGAAACTCTGTCACTCTGCTTGGTGACTTGAGACTTCATAAAACCATCCTCCCCCTTAGTTTGCCCCATTACACTTTTCCTCCTTATGAGGGAAGTGTCCCCAGCCTTTAGATGAGATAGACTGATGATGATCTGACTGCTATCCTGAAGACGAAGATTGATCCTGTATGCTGACTCATTCCGAGGAGGGTAAATATGACAATTGCTCTCGTAATTAATTCATTTGCTTTTCCTTTCTAGGTACCAACTGCTGCATATATATTTTGGTTAGAGACCTTAGTTAGATGTTTTCCAAATTGGTGTTCTAAATTGTTTTGCATGAAGTCCAACATGCTGATGCTAATAAGTGGATAGGTTAGGGTTCACCTTGACTGACGCAACAAACGTGACTGATATTGTGCTATGCTGAACTGAGACGTATGCTGTTCTATGTACTCTGATTTGTGTATATCTTATACTGGTGTTTTGATGTTTGTCATCTTCGCATTGTCAAAATCTTATCACAGTGTCATATCGTGACTATGCTCTTTTGCTTCCTGGTTTTGAGATTAATTCATTTGCTATTAGATTGTAATCAATAGGGAATAAAAGTCACAAAACTCCAATAAAGGTGTGGTTATTCATGACTGAAAGGTCATGGTTGCGCCGACGGTTTAACTAATGTCTAAAGTGAAATATATTGTGGTGATATATGTTGATAATATTATTGATATATTGCTTGACATATTGACCAGTTACCTCTTCTTACGGTGTCTCACCACTGGGTCAAAAGATTCATCGGCCTAAAACGAGTCCTAATGTGTATAAATTAACATAGAAGGACGCGTTAACTCCCTCAAGTAAATACCATTGCTGTAATCTTATCTGGAGAAAATCAAGGCATGCACAATTGTCTTTTGAGTAGAGGGAGATAAAAGCCATAATATTTTCCTCAAACATCTAAGAAGACTAAAGCGACTGGCAGCCCCCTTGCTTATTTGGTGGTCCATGGTGAGTTTTGTATCCAGCCAGAAGTCCAGCATTTTGACCACCTTGCTAAGGTTAAGAAAATATACCAGTTCACCTGGCTAACGTTACAGGCCCCATACTTGAGGCTGATTGCCAACAAATGAAACATTTGTCTTATTTCCATTCAATTTTAGACAATTATTTTTCATCCACCCTGCAACCGCCACAAACAGGAGCTAATATTAGATGGATTTGTATAATCCTTGGCAAAGAGAGACGATAATCTGTGTGTCATTGCGTAGGACAACAAAGTCAGAGACGAACCCCTGGGATACCCCATACTGCAGCATAAAACCGAAGACTCATGGGGCTCTAAAGCAACTTGGAATGTCTGATCCTACAGAAAAAAATAAAACCGTGATATGGTCGTGTCCTGCATGCCATTATCTGCCAAACTCTGGATAAATACAGATAGGAGACTTTGTTGAACGCCATGCTCAGATGTAGCAGGATGAGAGCTGCAGTTCCTACACAATCCCACCTAAGGTGCTCAGTAACACCTAGCAATGCAGTTTCTGTGCTAAAACCTAGATGGAAACCCAAGTGTGATATATGCAACAGATTGTGGGCTTCAAGAAATGCAGACAATTGGTGATTGAAATGTTTTTCCAAGGTCATATGGCTTTGTCTTTCCCCACCTGCACAGCCACTGGTCTGCCCTGGCTATTGTCAAGTAGGAGATATGATGGTAACTTGACATATTCTAAAACTCTTAAGGCCCAGCATCTGGCACACCTTTCAGGAATTGCCTGCTGTCTTGTACAGGACGTATTGGTCACCACTGACAGCTCTCGGCTGGTTAGGGTGGAATCCATCATCATAGCACATCTGAGTTTCTTGTCTACACGTTCTCCGTGTTCTTTGGCTGCTATCTGTTTCTACTAAGCCGTAATATTTTTCTTTACAGTTTTTATTATTTACCCGATTGTTACTTGTGAGAGTGCACTTAACTACATGACAGCAGGTGATGTTTTGTTATTGCACTTTGGCTTCAGAAAAAGCTCCTATCTTCCTTGAAAGAGGTGTGATTTCGTTATTCTTGTGCAAATATAATGTTTTTTTCACTCATAGATTGGCAGTGCAGGAGTGTATTTTAATGTAGTGTAACAACGTCAACACGTTTCAGCTGCTTCTCTTTGCACGAAAATTGTCACACTGGCTACCGGATAAATGGTAAATCACCCAGTAGAATTATCGATACCGTACTACATAGGACACACCCACTGCAACACAGCAGTTTTCAGGACCGGGTACAGCACAGGACAGACATATTGATGTCAGAGCAAGATAATGCACAGACATGCCGTGGTAAAGTAGAGCATTAAACACACATGATCATGTCAAAATTATGTGTAACATGGAGCGCACCCACTGATAACATGATAAGGTACTCTACTGCACAAAATGTTCTTGACATGATAGGTTACAGCATTTGGCACAGGGCCAGTTTCAGTATTGGTGGCGCCCAGTGCTGCAATTATTGTTGTCACCTACCTAGTCCCTGGTGATATCCTTCCCCACAGATTCACTCACTACCTCCCTCCAATGGTGTCCCTCATCTCGCCTTATCCCCTCTCTCACATCTATTAAATTTATTTCATAGCACTCCTGAAACCAATGTATGATGTCAGAACACTTTATCACACATACATATTATTCAGAGACAACGAATGAATGTATAAGACAATGTATTCAAAATGTTACATAAGGCAATGCGGGCCACAAGGTCTAGAATTCACATGTCAACCATACTGGTGGGCATCAAATGTTAAGAATGTTTCATCTGGAGAAACGAAGGGGCAGATTTACTTAAGGCCTGATTTAGATATTGGGAAGCGAGTTACTCTGTTACATCGGTGATGGATATCCCATCTGCTGAAATCTGAGGGCCATATTTATACTTTTTGACGCACAACTGCTCCAACGCAGTTGTGCGTCAAAAATTTCACCGCCGGCCAACGCCATTCCAACGCACCATGCGGGCGCATTATTTATGGAATGACGTTAGCCAGCGCTGCGGACTGGTCTGAGTAAAAAAAAATGACTCTCACCAGGCAGCGCCGGCGTATGGGAAAATGGGTGTTGTGCGTCAAAAAATGGTGCAAGTCAGGTCTGAGGCAAAAATCAGGCCTCAAACCGGACTTGCGCCATTTGTTTTGACGCACAATCCCCATTGACATGACTCCTGTCTTAGCAAAGACAAGAGTCATGCCCCCTTGCCCAATGGCCATGCCCAGGGGACCTATGTCCCCTGGGCATGGTCATTGGGCATAGTCGCATGTAGGGGGCCCCAAATCAGGCCCCCCTATGCCACTTAAAAAAAACATTAAAAAATACGTACCTGAACTTACCTCTACTTCCCTGGGATGGGTCCCCCCATCCATGGGTGTCCTCCAGGGGTGGGCGAGGGTGGCAGGGGGTGTCCCTGGGGGCAGGGGAGGGCACCTCTGGACTCCTTCCAAGCCCACAGATCCCTTAACGCCAGCCATGACCCAGGTGTTAAAAAAAGGCGCACATCAGGCTGTGCGCCATTTTTTAAGGCCCACCCCCTCCTGTGCGTCAAAATGACGCTGGGGGATAAATAAGGCGCACAGGCCTTAAAGTCATTTTTTGTAAGGGAACGCCTACCTTGCATATCATTAATGCAAGGCAGTTTCCCGCTTCCAAAAAATGAAGCACATGGTGGAATTTTGACGTCCGCGGGGTCGGGCGTCAAAGTATAAATATGGGGCACGGTTTGTCCGAATGTGTGTCAAAATGTTTGACGCACATTCGGCGCAAACAGAGTATAAATATGCCCCTGAAGCCCATAAAATATAATGGGATTTAGATTTCGGCGGATGGGATATCTGTCACCTTTGTAACGGAGTAACCCATTCATCGATATCTAAATCAGGCCCTAAGTTTCATGCAACACACCAAAGTGACCAAAATTGCTGTGCTGTCTTGTTTGACAAGAAGGGAGAACAATAGAGCCATTTCTTCAAGATATGGCACTGTTGCTCTTTCCCCTAGCACGGGGTTACCTTAAACTGCCTTATACCAATGCACACTCCCTTGCACCATGGTGCAGTGGTGTGTATGTGATGCCAATGGTAGGTTTTGTACTTGAAAGTTACCCTTCAGTTTTGTACTGGTAAGGTAATCTTCTGGTACAAAATTCAATGTTTTAACAAGATTTAACAGTTTACCACATTGTATGTGTGTTGAACAGTTATACCTCCTTCGAGGAGGTATCATTTTTTACACAAATACTTTTCTACCATTCATTGTAGATAGGGATTGGCATCAAAATCCATGGTTGGTTACTGGAAACATCCATGTGTAACCCATGATATGTCTCCTTGACACAAAGTAGCAAAAGTAGAGCATAGTGCTACTTCATGTTACATTAGAGCTATTTTCCTATATAACTCAAGATATCGGTTAATACATATACCAAGGAAAATGGAGAAAAGAGCTTCTGCCCAGCACTAGGTGCTCTCTAAATGATAGCTACAGCAGCTGAAATCTCCCGGTAAAATTAAATGCATCTGTAGTGTGCCTTTGGATCTCTTAATTCTAGTCTCTGCATGGTTGCTATCAATATTTGTGTATCCATGGATGCCTACATTTATGGTGGCATATCTGTATGGGTGTCTGTAGAGATGTTGATTTGTGTGTGATTAGACAATTGTAGATTTTTTGTTTTGTGTTCGGATTGGAATATGTAGGTGTGGTATGTGTGTATGCATGCTTGTTGTTTGTTTGTGTTTGAACTACACAAAATGCAGGCATATTTACTTTGCCAATGGTTGTAATCACTTGCTTTGCCGCTGGTGCCTTCCTATGATTGGTCTTGGGCTGTCCTTGATCGTATTCTTGTTCGACCTGTCATGCTTGGTTTTCACCCTAACGTTTTGCCTTCAACCCTCCTCTTTCACTGACTTAATATTTGATGGCCTAAGGACTCAGCACACGTTACCACTACTAGCCAGTGCTAAAGTGGTTGTTCCCTATCCTTAAAACATGGTAGAATTACTTTTAAGTTCTACATGTCCTGGTAGTGCAAAACTCTTAAATTTGTTTTCCACTACTGCAAGGCCTACCTCTCCCATTGGATAACACTGGATAATCCAAATTACATTTAATAAACCATAACTTCCAAATGGGAACAGGTAGCCAGTTCATGTTTGATGTATTTGGGATTGTAATGAAAAATCCTCTCTTATGGTAAAGTCAGATTTTAATTTACAATTTTGAAAATGCCACTTTTAGGACTAAAAAAGATGAAATGTGGATTTTTTCACTTTTTGGATTAAAAAAGTTGAAATTTATTTTAAGTGCCCACTCAAAATGGATTTTTTTTCAATTTTTAGAAGAAAAAAATTGAAATTTGATTTTTTCACTTTTGGGACTAAAAAAGATGAAATTTTGATTTTTTCACTTTTTTGGTTAAAAAAGTTGAAATTTTTTCCAATTGCCCACTCAGAATGGGACTTTGTCACTTTTTTGACAAAAACTATGAATTTGCACTTTTTCACTATTTGGATCAAAAAAGTTTATCTTTACTTCCAATAAGTCAAAATGTCCCATTCTGACATGTGAAGCGGCACACATGTCAACTTAGACAAAAGTTGAATATTTTTCTAAGTCCCATCTCATAATGAGATGGGACTTAGAAAAAAATTCAACTTTTGTGAAAAGTCAAAAGAGCTTCCAAGTCCCTTGTCAGAATGGGAATTTCTTACTTCTTTGAAGAAGAAAATTAAATTTGGATGTTTTCACTTTTTGGACGATAAAGGTTGACATTTTTTCTAAGTACCCATTCATTTTCCTGCCTTAGCTATTTAGTGGCTGCTAAAAATGGGGTATTTGGTTGGCAGTCAGGTTGCCCTCTGTCCAAGCAAGGACCCTCACTCTAGTCAGGGCAATGTAGAAACACACTTATATAACCCCGGCTTACCCCTTGGTAGCTTGGCACAAGCAGTCAGGCTTATCTCAGGAGTAATGTGCAAAGTATTTGTACCCACACACACAGAAGTACAGTGAAACACTACAAAATGGACACCACACCAGTTTAGAAAAATAGGCAATATTTATCTAAATCAAACAAGACCAAAATGACAAAAATCCAACATATAAAAATTAAAATATGATTTTTCAAAAGAATGAGAGTCTTACTCCATAAAAAATAATGGAAACGGTGATTTTGCACAAAGTACCTGGTTAGCGTAAAAAATAAAGCCACACTGGCGAGTGTGCATTGGAAAAGGCAGCAATGTGTTGATTCCTTCCTAACGAGGGAGGCCGTGCATTGTTTCTTCTCAAGTCGGGTCGGCAATGCATCGTTTTTCTCACAAGAGAGCATTGTGTTTATTTCCAGATGGGGCACCTCGGATCCGCACAGACTCTGGTTGACTTTGACGCCCAGGGATGATGCGTGGAAAATCCTGTTGCACAGTTTTAGAAAAACGCGCTGCATGGGGTTTGCATCATTATTAGCAGCCACAAGCAGGTGTTGCACATCGTTTTCCAGACACGATGTGTCAATCTCCCAGCCGCGATGCAGGTGGAGTGTTGATTTTAGCTACGAGGCCGGCGGCACTTCGTTTATCGGCAGCGTTGCGGATGGTGCGTTGAAAATTTCCCCACATGGCATTCTGTGCGTGGATTTTCAGCTCTTGTCTGCCAACTTCACCTTTCAAGTGCCCAGGGACTGGATAGGACACTACTTGGCACGGCAGGAGTCTCAGCAGAAAGTTCAGATGTTAGCAGAAGAAGTCTTTGATAGCAGTGAGACTTCAAAACAGGGGGCAAGCTCAGTTCAAGCCTTTGAAGATTCTTCACAAGCAGGAATATACCACAAAGTCCAGTCTTTGTCCCCTTTCACAGGCAGAAGCAGCAACTGAAGGATAGCCTAACAAAGCACAGTTACAGACAGGGGCAGCATTCCTCCTCAGCTCTTCTCCTTGGCAGAGATTCCTCTTAGTTCCAGAAGTGACCTAATTTTCAGGCGTTTTGGATCTAATACATATACCCCTTTCTGCCTTTGAAGTAGGCATACTTCAAAGGAAAGTCTCTGTTGTTCATAAGATCCTGCCTTGCCCAGGCCAGGCCCCAGACACACACCAGGGAGTTGGAGACTGCATTGTGAGAGGGCATGCACAGCCCATTCAGGTGTAAGTGACCACTCCTCCCTCCACTCTAGCACAGATGGCTCATCAGGATATGCAGGTTACACCCCAGCTGCCTTTGTTCCACTGTCTAGAGGGGATTCAGAAACAGCCCAACTGTCAAACTGACCCAGACATGGAATCCACAAACAGGCAGAGTCACAGAAGGGTTCAAGCAAGAAAATGCCTACTTTCTAAAAGTGGCATTTTCAAACTAACAATCTACAAAAAAACTTCACTAAAAGATGTATTTTCAAGTTGTGAGTTCAGCGACCCCAAACTCCGTAGTTCCATCTGCTCTCAAAGGGAATTTGCACTTGAATAATATTTAAAGGCAGCCTCCATGTTAACCTATGAGAGAGATAGGCCTTGCAACACTGAAAACTGAAGTTAGCAGTATTTCACTGTTGCGACATGTAACACACATCAGTACATGTCCCACCTCTAACATACACTGCACCCTGCCAATGAGGTTACCTTGGGCCTACCTTAGGAGTGCCTTACATGTATAAAAAGGGAAGGTTTAGGGCTGGCAAGTGGGTACACTTGCCAAGTCGAATTGGCAGTTTAAAACTGCACACACAGACCCAGCAGTGGCAGGTCTGAGCCATGTTTACAGGGGTACTCATGTGGGTGGCACAACCAGTCCTGCAGTCCCACTAGTAGCATTTGATTTACAGGCCCTGGCCACCTCTAGTGTACTGTACTAGGGACTTGTTTTCTCTGTTTTATATGTCTTATTAGTGACAATCAAACTATTGTGTTTTTCACTACTGTGAATGCTGCTCCTCTAATAGGTGTGCATTGGGAATTACCTTATATATGTACACGTAGTAATTTCTATTCTGCAAGGAGTAGCGTAGACCAGGTTGATATATGTGGAATGGTAGTGAGAAATCCTGTTTATTGGTGTAGGTGGATTTTACATTACTATTTTAGAAATGCCACTTTTAGAAAGTGGGCATTTCGCTCTGCTTCTAACTCTAGCGCTTAACAGCCTGACTCCAATCCATGCCTGGGCAGAGTGGCAGCTCCACGTTGTGCATACTCTCCAGACACCCATCAATCAGGGAGGGTTAGGTGTGACAGGGTTACATCTGCCTTCGTCTACATACTGATGGTTTTCCTGGGGTGGAGAGAGGGAGGCGGAGCACACTTTACACTTGTATACACTGTATCCTGCCCTCACACAAAGGGTTCATTTACCCTCTACTGATGTCTGGAGCCGAAGTAGGAGAGGAAGGAAATTCCTGGAACTGGCCAGACCTTGCTGGAAACTTCTCCCACCTTCTCAAGACAAAACACTGTGGGTATAAGTACAAGGCTCTAACCCTATGATTCTTAGAGCACTTTTGGAACTGGGACTGAACCTCCACCAGAAGGACTGCTGAACTGCAAAAGGACTCATCTTGGCTGCTCCTCTGTGGTTGCCCTGCTACCTGCTGCTGATGCTGGGTGGCATAAAGGACTAACTGGATGGCTTTTCTGCTTGTTGCTCTGCTGCCAGCGGCTCCCTGACTTGGATTCACTAAGGCACTGCTGTGTTGCCAGGGGAGACCACCATTTGTCCACTAGCATTGATGTGCTGGCCTGCTTACCTGCTTTGTACCCTCACCAGTGTTCTCAGCGCTTGGTGAGCGCGTTGTTATTCCAAGGGCAGGCTTGTTCAGTGGCCAGCAGCAAAGTGCATACTGAGCTCTTCAACTTTTATTTCAAGCTTGTGCCCATCATCAGTCACTGTGCCAACTGGAGGAGAACCTGCCAGTGCAAATCCTGCCCAGAAGAGCTGTACCGGCCCTTCGGTTTGAGCACTTGAACCCTGCTGTGTGGAGATGCTGCAGCCGTGAGGGAAACCCCAGGGAGGAGACCAGCATGACTGCTCTACCAGGGACAGGGTAATCCCTTCATTTGGATGTGCTGGGCGCTGACCATGCTTCAAGTGAGGCATTGCGGTCCTCCCACCGGAGTTGCTTGGGGGGTCCCTGAGCCTCCTTCCAGAAAGTGCTTACTGAAGATCGGCTACAGTAAGCCCTGGTGGGACCGTAAAACCCTAAGTAGACGTGCACCTCAGTGCGAAGGAGATCTACATTAGGGTGTGCAAGGAAGACAGCTGCTTTATTGTTTCGGTCTGCTGCAGCAGTGGTAAACCCTCAATGAACTCCTTTCGGATCCAAGCAGTCCCCACAGCAGTACATGGCGCACCTTGCATTTCCCAAGGTCAACTAGTAGAGATCACAGGAGGCCTCCCCACCCACAGTTCGGCCGTTATCCCCGCAACTCCAGCAGCTGCCCTGCATACTCATGATAAACTGCAGTGACAAACTTACAACCTGTGTATTTCCAGTGAATGTGCCCCCCATCCCCTCACTGTGCTTTTGCCATACATTGGGCACTAGAGACACATCTGGGTCTGGTGGATACATGATGGATGAGTCCTTGATGGAGGATACCCATGTAATTATTTCAGGAAACAGGCACTACCATTGTCCATGTAAAAAGCATCCAGTGGCTTCTGTGCCCTACATGGTATAATGGGTACCGTAACGGGCTCGATAGAAGTGAGAGGGTGCTGCGGCCTGTGTGTTCATAGGGAAAGGCTTTATGGTTCACATGCACTTGCTCCCTAAACTGCTGCATTGTGTGCCCTGATACTATGATGCATATTATTTTTTGACTCTTGTTTATTCTGGATAACGAGTATCCTTTCAAGTCCTGCATGGTAGGCAGAGTACTAATGATACCTGGTGATTCATTCCAACTGTTGCATTTTATGCCCTGATGTTTTTATAGGTAAATGTTTTTATATATGTTTTTCTCTTGTTAAGGTTTTTAGTGGATAGGGGGTTGATGTTTAGTATGAGTTAAACAAAATATTTAAAAAATACAGAAAAATATATATTTGTTTAGGTTTAAATGTGAAGTGAGTCTATGTCAAGGTGTGGTTGATGTTTGTATTGTGCCAATCTTTGTGTGTCAAGGAGGGTGTTTTAAAAAAAAGATATTTGTGTTTAGTGTTTAATATAGGTTAGGATAGGTTAAGTTAGTATAAGGTAGTGCTAAGGTCAGTTATAGTAGATGCAGGTAGTTAGGTAGCATAAGGTATTGTTTAGGTTAGTTAGTGTAGGTTAGTAAGTTGTAGTTTGTTTAAGTAGATTTGTCATTAGTGAAAACGTTTTATACTTTCACAACATCGTAATCTTTGCATCACTGGGAGTATATAACATTCGGTATATTGAGCTAAGCACATGATGTTGCTATTTCCCTGCATTCTTCAAAGGCATATGCTGTTTTGTCATAGGTCTATGGTCAACAGTTATTGTATCTTACATTTGAGTCACTTAAGAACTACTTCACATTTTTAATGCATTATCGGTGGTGGTCTTAATGTGATTTGGCACACAGCCCAACCCAGATAGTCACCTACTGTAGCACTGTGTTTGATAGACATACAAAATGTATCATTTGGATCGTTTTGTCACAAAGGAATACCGATTCGGGCTGTGCTGGGACACACAATGGTGCCTTCCATTAACGCACACACCCTTGCACCATTGTGCAAGTAGATCATTGTTGTTAGCTGAATGTGGCCCCCATCTGCCCAGAAAACCTCAATCATCCTTGGCATTGAGTACTTTCTAAGTTTGGTACTACATACATGAAACTTTGTGCATCTACTTGCAAAGTTTGAAAACCATAAGTCTCCCATTTCCTACTACAGTGGGGAGGTGTTGCTTTGGTCCTGGGTCTGTGCTACCAATGAGTAATATGTGTGTATATTGTACAATTGATGTCATGTGTGGTTACACTCACACTCAATACATGTGAAACCTCTCGGGGGCAGAGGAACACATTTACACTACGTATCCTAGTGTACCTTTCAACATCATTTATCATTTGAAACAGGACCCCAAAAATAATTAGCTGCATTTCATGCATGCTGACATCCAAGGTGTTGGACTAACCTTGTTTATCCTTGTGCAACATGCGTATAATGCTCATTCAGAAGGAGTTTGGGCATTTGTATCTGCATATATTCAGTGCAGGTATGAGTTAGGTTCTTTAGGGCCTCTTCAGTATAAGCATTGAGGCTATCATATGTGCTTGATCACGTTGTCATGTTCACTAAGCTAGAAATATGTGGATGAGTGAAACAGTTTTATTAACTCACATGCCTCACAGGCCCCGTTTTGAGTATTTAAGCATTTGTGTGTTTAGTAATGCCTTTTCACTGTGTGCCACTCAAGTAACTGAAGCTTGTTTTCACACTACAACATTCAATTGGTAGACAAGACATTCTGCATAATGCCATGGCAATGTATTACATGGTGTTTGGGCATATACAACAAGAACAGGTGATAATGACTTTAGCTCAATCTACTTGAGATGCTAAGAAGTGGGTTTTGTATATACACATCAACCATGGTATAAGTAGTCCTTTCTGCAACAGACATACAACATTCAGGGTTATAACAGTGAATTTATTTATAAGTGTGGGCTGCATTGTTTGGGGCAACAACACCGAAACGTAAAGTAAGCAAAGGATGTTCGAACAAAGTCCATTTGGGAGACATGTAGAGATGATTAGAATTTCAGTGAGGAGATACAAATTATGTTAGGGAAGGTAGGCTGCTTCAATAAGTGGATAGTATTAACAGATGCACAAACAAAAAGGGAAAGTACTAAGTAAAAAATGAGGTGGCATGATTATAGACAGAGGACCACCAGGGGTCTGTCCAGGGGACACAGACAAGTGTTACCTGGCAATTCTCCAGTGGAAATTGGAAAAGTCCACATCTTCCTCCTCTGATGGGTGTAGTGCCTCATCTGCAGTTGGTGGTGTTTGTGTGGGAGGCATATGAGGCACACTCACACCAGGGACCAAAAATGTGTCTGCCCTGTACCCAGCAGCATTTGTCTGTACCAGAAAGGAAGGCAGCACAGCACTGACAAGGGTCTGATGGCTTCTCAGCAATACAACAATGCCTCTATGGAGGACACCCATTGTTGCTATGTAGAAGTCAAACTTGTGCCCCATAGATGCCATGATGTTATTGATGGTCCCTAGCTTGGTAGCAAAGTCAATGGTGTTAGATGTTGAGGCAAATTGTTCTTGCCTCTGCCTCCTTACCCCAGCAATGCCAGCCTGGGACTCACTAATATTATGGAGACAAGTGTATGTGCCTTTGATTGTCTCCGGTGTCTCCTTATTGGGACTGAGGCACCTACTGGCTCATTTTAGGGTGCCTGCTATGGTCTCCATCCCCTCCTGCATCTCATCAGCCATCTGCTGCGGGATTCCTACCACTCGCTATTGAAAGGCAACTCGGAGGTCCTCGGAGACCACAGCTAGGGTTGAACTGGCAGATGGGGCATGTTCTGTGGATAGTGGTTCCTCTAAAGACCTGGCAACGCTGTTAGCCCTTGCCATGTCCAGAGAAGGAGATTCTATGGCATCCAGAAGTTGCTGGAAGGTGTCACCGTCCATGGGGGGGGGGGGAGGGCAGGATGTTATCACAACAGGTTGGTCATTCAGGACCAGATGATGGACAGGAGGTGTTGTTTATCTATCTGCAATGAAATTAATGATGATGATAAGTGCTGGAAACAGTCATTCTTCTGACAAAGACTTTATTCTCATTCACTTTATGTTACACATAGTTGTGTTGAACATGTGTTACTAAGAGTAAATGAGGGCAAGTTACGCAATTTTTGCTTTCCAAATGGCAATATCTGCACACTGTTCACACACCCACCGTGTGACAAGGGGACCATTTTTGCGTCAAAGCACACACTGCAAGGCCATTACACATCTTGATGGCCTGTCCTGGCTGAAAGGGTGAGTGCATGTCAGGGCCACATTTACCATGGTGGTGGACTTTTTTTAATGCCTTGGCTACATTGATGTAAAGTTCACTTATTGACACTACTACTGAGAACATTGCACCATGTCACCATGGCGCCTGCATAACCTCTAGCCATTACTTACCCCACACCTCCTGAAAAGGTGATGCTAGTTTCATCATCTATTTGTTTTACTCCATCACTCTGCCTTTCACACAGTAAACCACACCAATTAGCTTTGCAGTGCTGTATTGCATACAAATTTGTACATTCATGTGGCCAAGAACTTATACTTGAAACACATTCACACAATTCTACACAGCAAGCAGCCTTGCTACACTGCAGGAATGGGTAAGGACATGCACTTACCATGGTTTACTTATTTTCGTGTCCTCCTGTGATTTTCGAGCACACACAGTCATACCCAGAGTCCAGACAAATAGGCACTGTGAACCATCTATGAAGGAGATAAGCACCATCACACTTAGAAATATGCAACCACTGATGCTTACCCTATTTTGTCATTACCCAAGTTGGCTCACAGCAAAGTATCACAGATCTCTTCACTCAGTCCTGCCCACTTATACCTGTATATGACTCCTCTGTCAATCATTATTTTGGCCCAGGGCCAAGACTTACTCTCAAACACTAATGACACCCCGATAATACATTCTCACTCATATTAAACATTAGACTGCAAGTTGCAGTATTCAAATGACAACCTAGACTGGGGTGGCACAGCAAGTAATGACATGAGAAACTTCGAAGAGCTGTACTGCTCTGGACAATTTTCTCTGGGCAAGCACCTAACATTTATGTGTTGTATGGGTTAACATGTTAGACTTTCCGGCCCTTTTTCTTGCACACAGTGCAGTACAGCAAAATGTTTTGCTGCACTGCACTGCATGGCATGTTCAACCATATTGGCCCTTGATGATATTTACCATGTAAATCTTCCTTGTCCTCAACCCCAACACTGTCTTGTCTGGCAACGCCTGCCACCATCCCAGTTGGGATGAGTGATGCCACCTGCTTCTCCAATGGGTCCAACACCTCCTGGTCCTCTGGTCCTTCTCCATTCTGCATGGCTGCCCTCAGGCTCTTGGCCAGGTTCTCCTTGGTCCAGCGCTTATAGTTATTCCACCTTTTTTTCAACTCCAGCACTGTCCTTTTTGCTTGGCCAACACGTTTAATTTTATCCACTATGGATTGCCAAATGGCTTCCTTCCTCCCTAATGGCAATTTTGAGGTGACAAAGAGAAGCTGTTCATTTTATGTCACCTCAGCTATTAATATTTGATTCTCCTCCTCACTGAAATTGCTTTTTCTCCTCTTCTAGCATGCGGTCTGGTCATCTTGGCTGGGTTTGGGATTGATGCCCTCCTGACTTGTAAATGTTGTTGCCTCCATTTTGTGCGTTTGTTGTGGATTGCAGTTCAGACTTTTGAAATGCATAATTTTTTTATGCATCCCGTGATGCAATGCACTCCTTCGTGTCGCAATGCTGATTTACAGCACTTTCAAGTGCTTTATGACAAGAAATGTAGCTTTGCGTTATATAAGGGATAGCTGCCTTATACCACATTGCATCATTATTGTTGGATGCATCAACATTTTTGATGTAGCTCTAGACCTTACGACATGGTGGGCCGTTCCATAGATATGGCACATCCATGTTGCAAGGAAATGTCACACGAAAGGGCAAGTTTTTTTTACACAATGCTGCCGCAATGCAGCTTTGTGTCACTTCTCCTAAATTTGACCCTTAGAGCCAGATTTACTAACATTTTGCCTCTTGGTTGCACCACTTTTGTGGTGCATCCACAACTCAAAACACTAGTAGATAATTATTTCACAATTTACATAATTAATAATCAATTGAGTAAATACAAATAAATTCATAATTAATTGTTAATTAATTATTACTTAATTAACGCCAGCAAACTCAGCAACCTGCTACAACACTATAAATTCTATTACTCTGTACAGGAGCTAGTCTCCACCTTAATTTGAGAACTACCCAGAGTATTGTTTTGACTTATGCTCCCTTGTGCCTGGAAAAAGCAAAACATCTCTGAAGAACTATAATGATAGACAAACACATATCAGGGGTTGCTTTTATTTATTCCAGGCTGACTTGGATGGTATTTTACCAATTCAAGGCTATAATACTGTGCCTGTAGTGGTAGGGAGGCTTTTATCATTTTACAGCTCAGCGTGGATGCATTGTGCTGATACTATGCTTACAAATTTTGCTGTATAAATGACAAAATGACTTTGGGCCAGACGTACAGAGCCCTTTTGCATATCTTAACTGTCCGAATTTGTATTTTGGGTTCTTAAGAAATGCAAAATGGGCTTTTCTTATGTATGTAGGAATCGTAAATTTCGATTTCTACCCTGTAGAGATCGCAATTTGCAATTCCCAGAATAGGAATCACAAATAGGGATTTCCTATTTGCGATTCCTGTTCTGATGTACAATGTATTTCCTAAATGTGACTTGGACATTTAGGAGATGCAATTACCATCGACTTCAAGTCGATGGTAACCGGGTGCAATTTAAAAAAAGCACCCCTGAGTGCTTTTTAAAAATTTCAATTGGGCATACGTGTGCTCTACAGAGGCACTCCTATTTTTGGGGTGCACCAAAGGGGCCCTTTTGCCCATTGCCATCCTTGGTTTTAAATTTCCTAAATAGCGATTTTCTAACAAGAAATCGCTATTTGGGAATTCCAAAACCAGTCCATTGACTCGAATCCAATGGGATTTCTCAATAGCGATTTCCTAATAGCGATTCCTACGTTTTGCGAATCACTATTAGAAAATCGGTATCTTTGTACATTGCATTTTGCATTTCTTAAACATTGATTTTGAAGAAGTCGCTATTTAAGAAATGCAAAATTGCATTTTCATACATCTGTCCCTTTGCGCCTTTTTAACTCGGTGTGAATGGCACTTTGCGTTGAGCAATTTTAGAGTGTGTTTGGTGGTGTAGATAGTTATATTTAGGACCTAATTTTTCATCGGGAAAGCAATTTTTGTTTTGCCAATAAGTTTAGGGCAATTTGATGAATCCTCACTTAATTGTCAAAACTAGTTTGCCACTCACTTCAGCTGCTGTCTTGAAAGTTTCGGGTGCTTTGTCAAGCGGGGGATGAGAAAAAGGAGCGAGGTCCCAAAACACATTTTCCTTCTGCAATTTCCCATAGGGATTTTGAAAATGACTACAGCCCAAACCACTGGACAGAATTACACCAAATTTGGAGGAAAAGTAGCCGTTGGTCCAAAAAGCGTGCTTTTTGTTATTTGTTATTTAGTGTAAATCTGTTCAGTAGTTTTAGAGTAATGTAAGAAAAAACACATTTGTATATCTAGGGATGCAGGGCCTCTGCGAATCTCAGAGATCTCATGCTGAGATCTCACGAGAAACATGTACAGGACTCGTGGACTTAGTCCTCTGTCGTGAAGTGGTTGAAAAAATATATATGTGGGCAAGGTAGGGATATCCTGACCCCCTATGCCCCATGGGGGGACGGGGAGGGCAGAAGAAACATCCCTGGGGTCAACAATTGAAAAAAAGTGACAAAACATACCATGATCCTGCAAGACTCTCACAGTATAGAAAAAAAACCAAAGTAGTGGCAGGCCGCATTTACCCATTATAAGCCCTGGGGAGCCTACCCCTAGGGCCAAAAACTATTTTTATGGGGAGAAGGGATGCATGACTCCCTTCCCCAAGCCTGGGGAGGCCCCTAAGAGCCCACTCCTGGAGCTGAGATTAATTCTTATGGGAAGGAGGACACACAGCCTCCCTCACTGAGCCTTGAGAGGCCTCGGGAAATCCACACCCTGGGAAAATATTGAATTTTATAGAGAGGACGGCAACATGGCCCACCTCCCTGGGCCTCTAAAGGTCCCAGGGAACCCACCTCTGGGGCAGTATTTGCACAATATAGGGATAGGGGCCACGCACCTCCCCCGAGCTTGAAAAGGTCCTGGGAATCTCACCCCAGGGGCCACTTCTGTTAAGGGAGAGGGGCCACCTAGTCCTCCTCACTGAGCCATTAATGGCTATGGGACTTAGCCTGTGAGCCAGCCCTATGATGATGTCACCAGGGCCAGCTCTCAGGCTATGTCCTACATAGTGGTTTCCCTACCCGCAGCTGTGCGGGCAGGGAATCCTGTGTTTGCTCTTGCTTGGGGGGTGGGGGCAGAAGAACATCCCTGGGGTCAAAAATGGAAAAAAGTGGCAAAACATACCGTGGTCCTGCAAGACTCTCACGGTATATAAAATAAAATAAAATTGGTGGCAGGCCGCATTTTTTCAATTTTTAAACTCTTGGGAACCTACCGCTAAGGACAAAACCAATTTTTATGGGGAGAAGGGAGGTGCGACCTCCTTCCCCATGCTTGGAGAGGCCCCTGAGAGCCCACTCTCAGAGCTGAGATTATTTTTGAGGGGGAAGAGGACCACGCAGCCCCCCTCACTGAGCCTTGAGAGGCCCGGGGAATCCACACCCAGGGAAAATATTGAATTTTATAGAGAGGGGGGCAACATGGCCCACCTCCCCGAGCATCTAAGAGTCCCGGGAGCCCACCTTTGGGGCAATATTTGCACAATATGGGGATAGGAGCCACGCACCTCCCCCGAGCTTGAAAAGTTCCCAGGAATATCACCATAGGGGTCACTTCCATTAAGGGAGGGGGCCACGCAGTCCCTCTCCCTGAGCCATTAATGGCCCTTAGCCTGTGAGCTGGCTCATTGGACGAGGTCCCCAGGGCCGGCTCACAGGCTATGTCTTGTGGTGCCCATCCCTAAGACATAGCGGTTTCCCTGCACGCAGCTGTGCAGGCAGGGAATCCTGTGTTTGCTCTCACTTGGCGGGTGCATTTTTTATCTTCTGTCAAGCCAGAGAAAATACTAAGGGCCTCATTTACAAGAATCTGATACATTGCCATCAATGTGTCAGATTTCTTACTTACCGCACATCCCCTAATGATGCCATGTATGCGCTGTATTTGCAATACAGAGCTCCTTGCGCATGTTTTCGAAGATGCATCAGAAATTCTGACCCATCTGTTGGCGCTAAACTCACGCCTTGCTGGTGTAACATTGTTAAACTAATGCAACTTCAGCAATGCAAGGAGTCTCCCATAGGAAAAAAGCCATGTGTCAATTTTACGCCTACTCTGAGCAGGCGGTAAAATTCTGAACCAGTGAAGTTGCAGAATGACGCAGTGAAATGACACAGTAAATTTCACTTCATCAGATCTGCGTGTTTTTCCATGGTAATGCCTACCCTGCATGCATTATAATTGACACAGGTGTAATGTGATGCAGGGCTTTAGCAATCTGGCGCATTCGTCCCAATGTGTCAGTTTCTAAATATGGAACAGTGTAGTGCACTGCTAGCGCCATCACTGCATCAAAGAAAAATGATGCAGCGGTGGGGCAAAAGGTTTGCAAATGTGGCCCCAATTCTGCTCAAAGTCTCATGTCTGCTTGGAGTGGATTTTGGTTCTGTTTCCTTGCCAGCAGGAGCAATGTCAACTCTCACTGGATGTGGGAGCCAACTGGGACCGCAGGGGACCTGGGGCTCCCCCCACAGCCCTCAACTGCGAAATGATGGGTTCTGTGGATGGGTACCAGGACACCCACCTTTTCATGCACCAGTGTCTAGGGGATGGGGTTCTGTGAGCCAAAATAGCCCGGGGAGAGGGTTGCTTGCCCCCGACCTCTTCTGGATCTCAGGGATAGGGTCCGTGCTGGCCAAAATCGGTCCCGGAAAGGGGGCTGAATGCCTCCATTAAATTGCAGCTGGGCCCCAAGGGATGGGTTCCTGAGGCTGAAATCAGCCAGGGATGGGGGTTGTATGTCCCCCTCCTCCTTCAAAATGCAGCCAATCCCCAGGATTGGGGCTCCCAGGGCCTCAGTGTTTGGGGGAGGAGACAGCACGCCCCCTTCCACTTCAAAATAGATATGGTCTCTGGAGGATGGGCCCTTCCCGGGCCAAAATTGGCTTAGGGAGGGGCTGTTTGAAGGCCCTCTCCCTACAAATAACAACAGTTTCAGAAGGATGGATTCCCCAAGGCCGAACTCAGCCTGGGGAGTTGGCCATGTGCCCCCCTCTCCTTACAAATATCGCCACGTCCTGGGAG
Organism: Pleurodeles waltl; assembly: GCF_031143425.1. Lineage (NCBI taxonomy): Eukaryota > Metazoa > Chordata > Amphibia > Caudata > Salamandridae > Pleurodeles > Pleurodeles waltl. Next base: position 864,362,798 of record NC_090436.1, on the reverse strand, counting down.
ATGGGGCCCCAGGGCCGAAATCGGCCAGGGGAGGAGGTTTTGGGGCGGTGTTGGGTTCCGCCCAAATCAAATAATCAGGATAACTGTGTATCTTTATACACAGTTTTGCACATGAGTGCCAGAGTAGAGAAAGCAAGCAAAAAAAATAAAAGTACAATTCCTTCCCTACATGGGTAGTGGCAGGCCAACAGAGTCATTATAAAGAGGGCACTGGTCTGCAGTGGTGTAACAAATGCCCCTGCAGCTCCCACGATGCAGTGGGGGCAAGCTCCAAAGGGCCTCCTTTGCACAGTACCTTGGCCTGAGAGCTCATTAGTGAGTCTGAGGGGGCAGGGCCTTCCATGTACTTTGTATGGGGCCCCTTCAAGATTCGTTACGCCACTACAACTCTCATTAATCCGATTGTATTGGTTATTCTGCCCCTTCAATATGCATCCTGATACCAACCTGGATTGTTTCCCCTGACATTTTTAACATTCTGGTTTGAAATGTCGTGAACCTTGGCCTGTCACTGTCTGCATTTTGTCTTCAAAATTTGAGATGGACTGCTTTGGCCGTCATTCTTAGTTGCAAACTTCCTTTTTTTGTGCCCAAAATGGGATTTCAACTCAGGATGCAAATTCCAGTGTCTGGTACCGCTATTTGTGGCAGGTTAAACCTGATGCAAACTGCAGGAGTGAAATGTGTACATGCCCTTTTTTTCAAACACATCATGTGTGTTGTACTTTCCACATTCAAATATGTCCAGTAAGTAATAAGACATCTGGGGCCAGATGTAGGAAACAAATTGCGACTCGCAAATGGCAAAATTTGCCGTTTGCGACTCGCAAATGTGTGTTTCCTATGCAGAAATGCATTTTGCGAGTCGGGACCGACTCGCAAAATGCATTTCCGAATCGAAAATAGGAAGGGGTGTTCCCTTCCTATTTGCGATTCGCAGTGGTGTGCAATACCATTTGCGACCGCATATGCAGTCGCAAATGGTGTCGCAGTTACCATCCACTTGATGTGGATGGTAACCCACTCGCAAATGGGAAGGGGTCCCCATGGGACCCCTTCCCCTTTGTGAATGGACCACAAATAATTTTTTCAGGGCACGTAGTGGTCCAAGGGACCACTACCTGCCCTGAAAAAATACCGAAACTAAAGGTTGCAGATTTTTTTTAAAGTGCTGCTCGTTTTCCTTTAAGGAAAACGGGCTACACTTAAAAAAAAAAAACTGCTTTATTTAAAAGCAGTCACGAACATGGAGGTCTGCTGACTACAGCAGGCCTCCATGTTTGCAAGTGCCCATAGTCGCTATGGGGCCGCAATTTGCCACCCACCTCATTAATATTAATGAGGTGGGTCTTTGCGACCCCATACCGACTTGCAGACGGTGTCTGAGACACCGTTCTGCATACCAATTTGCGAGTTGAAATTGCGAGTCGGAAGGACTCGCAATTTGCAACTCGCAAATTGGATTTTTGCTACATCTGGCCCCTGCTTTTTAAGAAAATTGCACAATCTCATATTATCAGGTGCACATTTTGCATCCGAATTCTGCAGGTCACTCATGATCAAGCCCTCCGTTTGTTCTGCACTTCTGCCACCAGCCACTGTGGACATATGTCACTGTGAACCTTCAGCTACCACCATTTACCCTCAGCATTTCGAAGGGCTCATTGGGGCATCTTGGCTGTTGCTCAGTATTGCAAAATATGGATCTCAACTTCCTTATCACTGGCTTTTATGTGAGCTGACTAAAGACCTAAATTCCTTCCATTTCTGTTGACTTCGGAATAACTTGTATTTCCTGTTCTGTGTAACAATATACAGGGGCTTCTTATCTTAACAAGGCTTTTTAAGTCACAATGAAAGTTAATTAATTCCCATCATTGTTAACAAGTTATAAAGTACGTACTAATTTATTTTTTTGTTTTGGTAACCTTTATCGTTTTTCTTTAAGCCTCTGGGCCAATTTCAGGCTTGATTTTGAACTCGCCAGATGAGTTATTCCATCACAATGGTGACGGATATCCCGGATTGTCGAATTCTAAACCCCATAGGACGTAATGGGATTTAGATTTTGGCAGATTGGGCATCAGTCTCTGTTGTGATGGAGTAACCTGTCCGCCAAGTTCTAAATCAGGGCCTTGGTCCCCTTTTAGCTGTGAAGGGTTATTCAGTTTAGGTCTTTTCCTTCAATTGCACAATGTGTGGGGCTTGTCCCAATGAACCTAACATCTATGAATGTAAAACGTGAAAAATCACACATGTATGACTATTAACGGTTTCCAAACAGTAAAATGTTTAGAGTCTGATTTAGATTTCGGCAAACAGGTTACTCCCTCATAACGGTGATGGATAATCCATCCTCTGAAATCTAGATCAGGCCCTTATTTAGAGTAAAATGTCTTAGTTAAAGAGTTATCATTTATGACTGAAAGGTCTACGATACGCCGAACCTTAGCCTTCAGAATTTCACTTGGATACATAGAACAGGGCGGTCTCGGGGGAGTGTCAGGAAAGTGTTGGTGAAATGCAAAGCATGTGAGCTGTACACCCATACAGATATATCCAGGGGTGTATCTTAGTCATCTAGATTCATGGGGTGTGAAACAAAGATTTCCCAACCATCACTTGCATTGCAGTGGCAGTGAAATAGCTTTGAGGGATGATGCATTTGTGTGTCTAGTTGTGTGTGTGACTTCAATGTTGTGGCTTTCATATTCAGCGTACTAACATTTAATAGGGCCGGCCGCAAGTTTCTAAGCACAGCTTTGGGCACCAGCACTCATTCTTTTACAAATTAAGTACTACCGACCACACACACTGCTAGCTACACTGGAGACTCCCTGACCTAACTACCCACAACGGAAACTATATGTTAGGGGAATGTCACACCCTATTGCCCCCCCTCCATTTTGGCACTATCCCTGAACAGTACATAGGGGCTTGTTGTAAACAATGGTGTGCCCCCTTTTAACTCCTTCTCTGAGCAGGTGTTAAAAATACCAAACAAAATGACGCAGAGAAATCTCTTAGATTTCTTTGTGCCATTTTCTCGCCCCCCCAATGGAAGAACACCCCCCATTGCATACATTATGCCTGGTGCAGGCATAATGTGGCACAAAGGGTTACAAAGTGATGCAATGCATGCATTGAGCCACTTTGTAAATATGGTGTAGTGTTTCTGGCCATCGAATTCCACATTTGCATAAGAAAATGACGATAATGTGTTGTTAGATGGCACTAGGCCTTCTTAAATCTGAGCCTAACTTCTTTCAAGAAGCATCTGCATTTTTATATCCCACCAACATTAATTATAGGATCCCGCCCGAGGCATACAACATTTTAATGAAAGTATTTGTTTAGTCAATTAGGATATCATTTACAATTTCCAATTCAAAATTCATAAATCTACTCACTGTGAGATTTCGCCTTTAAACGGGCCGAACCCAATTATCACAAAAATACACAGAATCCATGCATGAGAATATCTGAAAATTGTATATTTTCCTGGTAGTGACTAAGGGGGTCATTACAACAATGGTGGTAAAAGCCGCTTACCGCCGTGCAGAAGACCGCCAACACACTGCAGCGGCCGCGGAATTCCACATCGGTCATTATGATCCACATGTCGGAATCCGCCAAAATTTAGACACCCACACAAGTCCGCCACACCAAAGGTCAGTGATAAACTGGTGAAAACAAAGCCTCCACCGTCACACCAACAGGAATACGCCCACAGTATCACGACCCACGAATCCACGCAGCGGTCTTTCAACCGCGGTATTCCATTGACGGTACACACTGCCGCGCTCAAAATACACACACACTTACAAAACACATCCACATTGGACAATTCGAAATACACACACCTGATACACATACACACACCACTCCCACACACCCAATACAATATAAAACACACACCCACATCACCCACAAACCCCTACGACAACAACTGCGACTGAAGGCCACAGAGAGACACCACCATCTACAAACGAGCATCCACAGGCACTCGACACCATCACCCACATAACATCCACGCACCTCACACAACACACCACTAAATATCACCCCACACATCACAACACACACCAACCCACACATCACCCACACCACCCCATGACACGGCAAAAACACCCCAGGTTCTCTGAGGAGGAGCTCAGGGTCATGGCGGAGGAAATCATCTGGGTAGAGCCACAGCTATTCGGATCACATGCGCAGCACACCTCCATGGCTAGGAAGATGGAGCTATGCCGAAGAATCGTGACAGGGTCAACGCAGTGGGTCAGCACCCAAGAAATAGGGATGACATCAGGAAGAGGTGGAACAACCTACGGGGGAAGGTGCATTCCGTGGTCTCAAGACACCACCTTGCGGTACAGAGGACTGGCGGCGGACCCCCACCTCCTCCCCCCCAACTAACAACATGGGAGGAGCAGATCTTGGCTATTCTGCATATTGAGGGCCTCGCAGGAGTAGCCTGAGGAATGGGATCTGGTAAGGCAAATCTTTACTACTATATCCCCCACCCTACCTGCATGCCATCACATACCCCCACCCTCGCCCTCACCCCCATCTCTCCTACTCCCACAAATATCCCAATATCACAAACCACCCATCCCAGCACCAAGCCCTGCATGCAACAACAAAGCATGGACACCCATCACCAAAACATGGCCACTGCACATACCCATACACCCCCCTAAACCATCATCACACAAGGTCCCACACAGGAATGCAAGCACTGGGGTACACGGTCACCCACCCATTGCACACCATGGCACACACAGATGCAATAATCATGCTTTTACACCCCTGCAGGACCCCTACCCAACGTCACCGGACAGGAGGGTCCATACATGTCCACACCACCCACAGAAGAGGCCCACAGTGATGACAGCAGCTCTGTCCAACTGGATTTAGATGACCAGCCCGGCCCATCTGGGACCTCGGGACAGTTGGTTCCCCTGACACAGTCACAGGCCACCACAGAGCTTCCCCCCTCTGGAAACACCAGCACAGCAACCACCCAGCGGGCCCATACCTCTGTCCCCAGGACACGTCAATCAGCAGTGTGTCCACCACTACAGGGAACCAAGGCTAACCCACCACCCCAACAACAACAGGGACCTGGGGGCAGTGGTAGTGGGCACACGGTTCCGGGGACAGAGGCCCAGGGGAACTGGGAGGGCTGCTGTGCGACAGGGGGAGGACAGGCCCAGGGAACCCACTCTCCATGAGGCCCTCTCCAACATCATGGGAGCTTACCATCATTTCCAGGAGACAATGGCAACAGTACTGGCCAGGTTTCAGGAGACCCAGTGGCTGCAGGACGAACAGTATTTGGGCTTCAGGGAGGAACTCAAATCCATCAATTCCAACCTGGGCACCATCATAGGGGTGCTGAAGGAAGTACTCAACACCAGGAGGGACACTGTGGCACAACAAGGGGCCCCTGACACTAGCCTGGACGATGAACTGCCCACCACCTCCGCCGGCGCTAGTGGACAGGAGGCACCGCCACAGGACCACCACACCAGCACCCCACCCCCTGCAGAGGGAGAAACCACCCCACAAAGAGCCCCTGAGATCCAGGACAAAGACAGAGAACGATGTCAAGACCCCCGCCAAGAAATAATACCACCCTGATTGTCATCTTTTTGTCCCACCTTGTCACCCTGTCCATCCTCAAACTGCCCTAGCGCCACTTCCTATGCCCCTTTGGACAATGCACCTGTGAGACTAATAGCTTGGACTCTGCCATGGACATTCCTCCACCATCACCCCTCACCATTTTACAACCCCCTCCAATATTGAGCACTTAAATAAACACCCTTAAAGCACAAAACAATCTGGAGTCTGTCTGTGATTTCGAATTAGTGTATTAGCAATTAAAGTGAAAAAATGCTCTTTCAAATGTAATGTCAACATACCTATGTCACACAGCTCTAGTCCATGAGGAAACAAAGCAGATGTCACACAGTGGGACTCACATCTGTAAAATCGTAAGGGAAAGTGACAACTCAGTGACTATTCACTGGGTGAAAAGGACAGACATTATAGAGGTAGTAGTTTTAAAGTACATGTAGCAGACAGGTTTGTCTTCTTACCTGCGTCTCACTGGAAGTATTTCAGGATCACCGAGTTCCTGTTGTCAATGTCCTTTTCTTCTGCTTCCTCGTCTTCACTGTCCACAGGCTCCACAGCTGCCACAAGACCTCCATCTGGACCATCCTCCTGCAGAAAAGGCACCTGTCGTTGCAAAGCCAAGTTGTGAAGCATACAGCAGGCCACGATGATCTGGCACACCTTCTTTGGTGAGTAGAATAGGGAACCACTTGTCATATGGAGGCACCTGAACCTGGCCTTCAGGAGGCCGAAGGTCCGCTCTATAATCCTCCTAGTTCGCCCATGGGCCTCATTGTGGCGTTCCTCTGCCCTTGTCCTGGGATTCCTCACTGGGGTCAGTAGCCATGACAGGTTGGGGTAACAAGAGTCACCTGCAAATAGCGAGGGACAACTGTTAGACACACAATAACCCTTAGGGACATCCCCAGAACCAGACAACTATTCCCACTGATTTGGGTCCAGGTGCTCACCTAATAGCCACACCAGGTGACTCTGTGGTTGCCCCATCACATAAGGGATGCTGCTCTTCCGCAGGATGTAAGCGTCATGCACTGAGCCAGGGAATTTTGCATTAACATGGGAGATGTACTGGTCTGCCAAACACACCATCTGCACATTCATCGAATGGTAACTCTTCCGGTTTCTGTACACCTGTTCACTCCTGCGGGGGGACCAAGGCCACATGTGTCCCATCAATGGCACCTATGATGTTGGGGATATGTCCCAGGGCATAGAAGTCACCTTTCACTGTAGGCAAATCCTCCACCTGAGGGAAAACGATGTAGCTCTTCATGTGTTTCAGCAGGGCAGACAACACTCTGGACAACACGTTGGAAAACATAGGCTGGGACATCCCTGATGCTATGGCCACTGTTGTTTGAAAAGACCCACTTTCAAGGAAATGGAGTACTGACAGCATCTGCACTTGAGGGGGGATTCCTGTGGGATGGCGGATAGCTGACATCAGGTCTGGCTCCAACTGGGCACACAGTTCCAGGATTGTGGCACGATCAAGTCTGCAGGTGATGATCACGTGTTTCCTTCATTGTCGACAGGTCCACCAGCAGTCTGTACACCGGAGGATGCCACCATCTCCTCACATGCCCCAGCGGAGGATAGCGAGCACAGAGCCAACCAACTCTTAGCCAATGAAGATGTACGCCGGCGGTGATGGTACGCACCGCCGTGGACGTGACCACCATTTTCTCACTGTTCAATCACTCGATACCTCATCTTCGACAGGAGAGGACCTACACTGCAAGTGATGCTGTGACCTCAGTCTGGAAGAGACAACGGCTCGTGCATCTGGGGAAAGGGCCCCTGCCTTCAGCACGGAGAAGTTGGAGAAACTCGTGGATGGGGTCCTCCCCCAGTACACGCTACTCTACGGTCCTCCAGACAAACAGGTAAGTACAATGTGAGCATGCTGTATGGGCAATGCCTGCGTGGAGTCGGGTGGATGAAAGATGGGGGGGGGGAATGAGGCGTGCATGAAACAACGGTGAGTGCATGTGCCACATGGGAAGGGTAGGGATGCAGGCCAATGACTGTGATGGTGCAGTTGGTAATTACTTCTCTTTTTCCCCAGTAAAATTCCTGTAGGTCAGCGCCCACCAGAAGAAGGATATTTGGCATGCCATCGCCAAGGAAGTCCGGACCCTGGGGGTCTACCACAGACGGAGCACCCACTGCCGTAAAAGATGGGAGGACATTCGCCGCTGGAGCAAGAAGAGGGCGGAGGCCGAGCTGGGGATGGCCTCCCAACGTGGGAGGGGTGCCTGTCGCACCATGACCCACCTGATGTTCAGGATCCTGGCGGTGGCGCACCCGGAGTTGGATGGGCGCTTGAGGGCATCACAGCAGCAACAAGGGGGTGAGTTACACTCTCATTCTGCTGATTCAGCGCTCATTGTAGGTGTCTGGGTGGGGGAGGTGGGCTGTGGGTTCCCCTAGGCCAAGGTGAGTTTGCTAGTTAAGTCCCCTTTTTCAGGCAGTCCCTGTGGCACCCCACCCCACCTAGGTACAGTGCCAAATACACCTAGTCAGGCTCCTGTGACATCCATGTGTGCAGAAATCGGCCATAGCCTTGTAAGCCATGTCCTGGGGATTGAATAGTGGACCCCAAGTGCGCGGCGGAGTGCAGGGGGCTTCTGCGTCTGTCGTGTCCGCCAACGGTAGCGGTATTGCATGGACTCAACATGTCTTTCTTCTGTCTCCCCCCCCTTTTTGTGGTCTCCCTGTACTTGTGTGCATTAGCATTGTCGCGTGGGCTCTCATTATCCTAAATGAGACTACTGGGATTCTAGGCAGCAGGATCGATAACGGTGTGGGGGACTGAGTCTGACCCACGTGTAAAGAACTCTGTCACCCTAAATCCGTTTTTTGCTCCGGCTAACTAGCAGTGCCTCATTTCTCCCATGGGGAAGAAATGATTGGGCAGCCGAGCGCATGACATCTTTGGAACTTCTCAGGGAAGTCGTGGTCACTCAGATCCAAACCAACTCTCTCATTTACAATATGATCTCATATACAACTGACAAAGACAGTATAAGTTTTATATAATGTTTTAATAAAACAACTGTATTTTAGATAATAAGGCGTGAGCCGCAATAACCAGAACAATACAACACAGTAGGATTGAAATAGTCACCAGGAGAGTAAAACATAAGAACAAAGCTATCATAGTGCCTAACAGTTTCTACTCGCCCTCTGCTTGTTCTATTTAGAGCACAGCATGTTAAGCTTCTAGCTTGCCTTTCCGAATCACTGGGGAGACATCAGCCCTCATACCTGAGCAAAGGCCTGTGATCTGGTTCAGCATCTGCAACGAGGCAGTCAGCGTCTAGTTGTGGTTCCCTGGTCGGAATCTCCCTCTTGCGTGTAGTGGGACAAGGAAGTGATTTTATAACTAACATGTCAGCGTGATCACAAAATGTCCCTACGCAGGAATGCCAAGTCTAAACTCCTACCACGTCTATCGGCAATGTACCAGACAGTATCCTTGACTGAAGCACAGAGTGAATGTGTTATGGAGAACTCCAGTGCTGAAGTAGGCAAAACAGTGTGATATGAATAAAAAACAAAACCGTAGAACTGGCTATTTGAAAAATAACAGTACGAAGCCTAATAAAAAGCATTTAGAGCAAAGTGCATAGAGGCTCTAAGCTGCCAGCAAATGAATAAAATACATCCAGGGCAAAGTGCACAAAGGCCTAAAGCCTGAAGCTAACGCGCAAAGGATATGTAAAACCAACCACACTACAGCATCATCAGGCGGAGGAGCAGTGGCACCGGAGCAGGAGGGAGCTGCATCCCACATGGCCCTGGAGGGCGAGACTACGGACTCCGAATTCACCAGTGGGACGGAAGGCGAGGGTAGCTCCACGGCGGGGACAGAAGCTGACACCAGCGATACGGACTCCTCCTCTGATGGGAGCTCCCTTCCGGTGGTGGCCCCATCTGTGCCCCCGCATCTACAGGTACAGCCGCCACCCCCCCTACCAGCAGCACCCTCCCAGCAGCCCCTCAGCCTTTGCCCCGTGCCCGCTCACCCAGGAGGGTGGGCATCACCTTCTCCCCAGGCACCTCAGCCCCTGCCCCTGTGACCCCTGCTGCCCTCAGTGATGAGGCCATTGACCTCCTCAGGTCCCTCACTGTTGGGCAGTCTACCATTTTGAATGCCATCCAGGGTGTAGAGAGGCAGTTGCAACAAACCAATGCAGTCCTGGAGGGCATTCATTCTGGTCAGGCAGCCCTTCAGCGAGCTTTCAGACTCTGGCCTCAGCACTGATGGCAGCCATTGTCCCTATCTCTAGCCTCCCCCCTCCAACTTCCTCCACCCAAACCCACACCCCTGTACCTCAGCCTATCCCAAGCACACCATCAGACCAGCATGCACACACCTCAACACACAAAGGAAGCTCTGGCAAACATAAGCACCACACATCCAACAGGCACTCAATCAATTTAACTTCAATAACCACACCAGTTTATTAAGAAGTTAATGATTTAGTTCCCTATATTAACAACGCTAAAGTCACGAAAATAATTCTCAAACACAAATTATACATATAGAGAAACAACAAAGGCTGATTCGATCGCCGCATATATATCTAAGTTTAATCAATGCAAAAAGACAAATTATTTCAATGCTTATTACACAAAACCATAGCAACAGAATCTGAGCAAGAGAAATTGAATACATCTGATAATGATAAGACAAAAATGTCAATGACAATTCATGAGCATGTGAGTAACTCCTCACTAACCACTAATTAGCATCAACATGTTGGGCTTCATGTAAAAGTTTTAGTATCGCAAATTTAGAAGACATCTAATATGGTGCTCTCAAAAATAAGCAGTAGTAAATAAACAATTGCAGCTGGTACCTGAAAAGCAAAAGACAAATAAAATTTCACAGCTCATAAATTTACCAAATCACTACAGTAATCAGCAACAACGTCTACTTTGTCATTGGGACAGCAACATCAGGCACCAGCATCAGGACAGGACAAGGAACAAGGGTAGGGGTTGATTGTTTAGAATTATGGACTATAAGATACGCTAAACCATCTAAGGGAAAACATGACATGTGAAAGTAACAGATCATAAAGTAAATCTCTAGAACTCAGGATACACGAAAATCCCAAAGAAGAATGACCCACGATCAATGGTGACTGAACATTATATTAAACTTGATAAAGTAAAACAATTGGATAAATCATGAGGTGAGAAAGTTATGACCAATCAGACCATTAACAGATATCAAAATTACACAATTAGTTTACTCTAAGCTCTTCTATTTGCTGTTATTTCATTGACAAACTCTAAACTAATACATTTGTATCCTGTATTTCCTCTTCTCCAGCTTCTTCTGTGGATTCATTGTTTTCACTCCACTGGAATGCGAAGTCACAGGAAAACAATTACAAAATATCTTACCACACCATATCTTTTTCCTCGAGGAAAGTCATACAAGTTAGAAACATAACTACAAACAATAAAGTCAGTCAAACTACGGAACAAACTGTAAACATTTTATACAGTTTGCATTGCACAGTGACCTTTCATCTGCTTCTGCTTCAGTCCAGCAGAGGCCACTAAATACACGTTTACTTCTGACATTTATTTTAATTAAGAAACACATTCTCTTGTGAAGACAAAGGGGGTGATTTTAACCCTGGCGGTCGGTGATAAAGCGGCGGCCAACCCGCCAACAGGCCGGCGGTCCAAAAAATGGAATTCTGACCCTGGCGGGAACCGCCAACACAGCCCGCCAACTTAACACTCCGACCGCCACGGCGGGACCGACAAACAGCGCTGCGGTCACCGCCAACAGCCAGGCGGCAGACAATGTTCCACCCACACTATCATGACCGGCCAATCCGCACCTTTTCCGGGGCGGGAGCACCGCCGATAAAAACACGGCGGAAACAGACTACGAATGGGAAAACGCGCACCTCTACGCACTCCACGAGGAAGGAGGACAGCATGGAACCCGAATTAAACATCCTACCTGCTCTCGTCTACCTGCTCATCTACCACGAGTACGAACGCCGGCGCAGACGACAACGGTGAGTACTGCACCTACGACACAGGGGAGGAGGAAAGGTCACGTGCACACACATACGCGATACACCCACCCCCAAACCATGTACACACCAATGCAGAGCAACAAGTCACAGTGAAACCACCCAAACCCCCGTAAAGAAAACAAGGACATAATTAAATAGTGACTCGAAATTTATGGGAAATAAAAACCACTGATAAGTCACGGTCAAATAGCAATAACAACTCAAAAATCCAAAATCAATATCCAGTGCATACGAAAAACCGAGGCAATAAGTCCTGCACAACTAACGAGATTCAAAGTGTCTGTGGGCCAAAGTGTAGCAACACAAGGGCAAAGCCCACACAGGAGACCTGAGTCCTTTGGAGAGAACACTGCAGGGAAGGGGGGGGCACCACAGCCACATGATTCCACGACGCCAGATCCACGAAGGGGCCACCATGCCCACTCGGCCATCCTGGGGAGTGCAAAGCCACAGTCTCTCAAGTCTCTACAGTGGGTGGGATGCCCACTCGGCCATCCTGGGGAGTGCAAAGCCACAGTCTCTCAAGTCTCTACAGTGGGTGGCTTGCCCACTGTTCCATCCTGGGAAGTGCAAAGCCACAGTCCATCAGGTGGATTACAGTCTCCACTGGTCAAGGAGGAGGCATGGTGGGCACAGTGAACCGTTAACAGTGCATGACAGGAAGGGCCCAGCGGAGCGGTGCTTGAGATGGCGGGGCCCAGCGGAGCGGTGCTTGAGATGGCGGGGCCCAGCGGAGTGGTGCTTGACAGGAAGGGCCCAGCGGAGCGGTGCTTGAGATGAAGGGCCCAGCGGAGCGGTGCTTGAGACGGCGGGGCCCAGCGGAGCGGTGCTTGAGATGAAGGGCCCAGCGGAGCGGTGCTTGAGACGGCGGTGCCCAGCGGAGCGGTGCTTGGGATGAAGGGCCCAGCGGAGCGGAGCGGGGCTTGAGATGGCGGGGCCCTGTTCAGCGGTGCTCTTCTGCACGGCGGGGCCCTCTTCAGCGGTGCTCTTCTGCACGGCGGGGCCCTGTTCAGCGGTGCTCTTCTGCACGGCGGGGCCCTGTTCAGCGGTGCTCTTCTGCACGGCGGGGCCCTCTTCAGCGGTGCTCGTCCAGTAGGTCAAGGGAGCCAGACCTGGCCTGGACTCCCTGCTCACTCGCCCTCCGACCGTGCTGTTGCTGGACCCTTCGGTGACGGAGTCCTGGGCCCTTTGGTGTCCTTCCTAACACCCGGGATGGGGCTTGTGGGCCCCTCCTGCTCTGCGCTCCTGCTGGCTGACTTTTCCGCCCTGCTGCCCTTTCGCTCATTAGATGGGGCTCTCGGGCCCTTGCCTCCCCTAGCTGTTGTGGCTGGTGATGTGGGAGAACTTGGCTCCTTGGGGGCAGCCGTGTCAGTCCTCTCACGGTGGCCCTTTACCTTCCTGGTCTTCTTGCCTGGTGGGGGGCTGGCTGTCCCCTTGCTGCTGATTGAGGTGTCACTGCTGGCAAAGGGTGGGCTCCAGAACCCATGCACCACAGTGACACTCGAAGCTGGGCTGGTGGTGGCTGAGGTGCTCTTGGGACTCTTTGCAGATGGAGGGGGTGGGTCAGTGGAGGGAAAGAGGTCAAGATTAGCAAGGAAAACTTTCTTAGGACCAAGGTAAAAGGTAGGAGAAGTGGAGATGGAAGTTGAGGAAGAGGATGTGGTTGTAGGAGAGTCAGGTGTGCTGTCTTTGGGTGCAGGTGCATGTGCTGGAGGCTGTCGTGAGGTGGATGGCTGTTGGGTGGGTGGCTGCCTGCGTTTGTGTGTCTTGGAAGAGGGGGTGACAGACACAGTGGGAGAGGACACAGGGGACGTGTAAATGGTAGTGGGGGCGGTGACTGCACGTGTGCGGACTGGACTGGAGGGTGTGCTGGTGATGGAAGCACTGGCTGATGGTGGTGTGCATGCAGGTGTGAGTGTAGACGTCACAGGGAGGGAGGAGGGAGACGAGGAGGAGGGGGACACAGAGGTGGTAGTGACTGTTGGAATGTCTGCATCTGGGTGTTGCTTGCGTGAATGCTTGTGGCTTCTGTGGTGCCTGTGTCTGGATGAGCTGCCCTTGGGTGTTGAGGTGTGTGCAAGCTGGTCTGATGGTGTGGATGGGATAGGCTGAGGAACAGGAGACAGAGACAGGCTGGAGGCAGTCAGAAGAGGGAGGCTGGAAACAGGGACAATGGCTGCCGTCAGTGCTGAGGCCAGAGCATTGAACGATCGTTGATGGGCAGCCTGACCCGAATGAATGCCCTCCAGGTAGGCATTGCTCCGATGCACCTCCCTTTCTACCCCCTGGATGGCATTCAAAAGGGTAGTCTGCCCAACAATGAGTGTCCTGAGGAGATCAATGACCTCCTCACTGAGGGCAGCAGGGGTAACAGGGGCAGGGGCTGAGGTGCCTGGGGCGAAGGAGACGCCCGCCTTCCTGGGCGAGTGGGCACGGAGCGTAGGCTGAGGGGCTGCTGGGAGGGCGGGGCTGGTGCGCTGGGTGGCGGCTGTACCTGTAGAGGCAGGGGGCCCGGATGTTGCCGCCACCGCTAGGGAGCTCCCATCCGAGGACGTGTCGCTGTCGCTGGTGTCACCACCGGTCCCCGTTGTGGTGCTCCCCTCGCCCTCCGGATCACTGGTGCCCTCGGTGTCTGTTCCTGGTCCCACCGGGGCCTTGTGACTTGCAGCTCCCTCGTGCTCCGATGCCAATTCTCCTCCGCCTGATGATGCTAATGCACAGATGCACAAGAAGACGAAGAAGAAGGGTGGGGGGAGAAAAACGAAGTCCAGGTTGAGTGCATGCAATGTCAACACCGTTGGCGGAGAGGACAGACACAGGAGCCTCATGCACTAAGCCGCGCATTCGGGGTACACTACTCAGTACTTCTGACTAGGACTACAGGTCTAGAGACGACAAAGGCGCACATGTGTGATGCTGGACCATCGATAGCTGTACTTGTCACCCTACAGAGGTGGGGTCCGGGAGCACAGGGCCATGCCTAAAGGAGCGGACTACACAACAGAAAGCGCCCTGGCCTAATGTCACCCCCAACCCTCCTCCCCCAGCCAGACGCCTCCACTGCGCAGAGAGATAGCAGAATGTGCTGATACTCACCCCCTTGTGTCTGCTGTGATGTCCTCAAGCGCCCATCCAAATCAGGGTAGGCCACCGCCAGGATCCGGGACATCAGGGGGGTCAGGGTACGACTGGCACCCCTCCTAGGTTGGGAGGCCATCCCCAGCAGTGACTCGGCGGTCTTCCTGGTCCCGCGGCGGATGTCCTCCCACCTCTTGCGGCAGTGGGTGCCCCGTCTGACGTGGACCCCCAGGGCCCGGACTTCCTTGGCGATGGCACGCCATATGTCCACTTTCTGATGGGCACTGACCTATTTGACATGTACAGGGTGGGAAGGAGAAATAATCATATTCCTGCATGTTAGATGCGATTGGCCCCTCCTCCCCAACCTTGCCATATGGCACATGCTCTCATCTGTCGTGCGTTGCACTCCTCATTCGCCCCCACCCCACCAACTTAGCATCCACCCCACTCCACACAGGCATAGCCCATTCAATGTGCACCCAGTGTACTTACCTGTTGGTCTGGAGGACCGTAGAGTAACGCATACTGGGGGAGGACCCCGTTCACGAGCTTCTCCAACTCTTCGGAACTGAAGGCGGGGGCCCTTTCCCCAGTCGCAGCAGCCATTGTCACTTCCAGACCGAGGTCACAGCAGCACTTGCAGTATAGGTCCTCTCCTGTGGAAGATCAGGTCTCGAGTGATTAAGCAGATAGAAAATGGCGGTCACGCCCGCGGCGGTGCGTACCGCGGCGGTGCGTACCGCGACCGCCGGCGCACCTCATTATTGGCTCCTGAAACCCATAGGCTTCAATGTTAGCCAATGCGGCTTCGTATAGCGGTCTTTGACCGCCTACCGCCACGGTGTGCCACGCCAGCGCATTGACCTCACATCCCATTGTCCCACTTCACAGGTCAGGCAGCCGCCATTTCAAGGGCCCACATGGCATTATTTGTACTGCGTCACACAGGCCTAGGCCTTGCATTGCCACACATACACGCCTTTCAATACATAGATAATCGTGTGCTATGCATGCAGTGGTGAACGTACCTGTGACTTGCTTGACTCTGTGCTCCATGTTTTCCTTCCTAGGCACCGTCCGCTGGGACTTGCGAGGAGAAGGATGAATCCTCGCGTGTTCTGCCCGCTGGTGGACCTGTCGACAATGGAAGAACACCACATCATACTACGATACCGACTTGACCGAGCCACTATACATGAACTGTGTGCCCAGCTGGAGCCAGCCCTGATGTCCCCCATCCGCCAACCCACAGGAATTCCCCCTCTAGTGCAGGTTCTGTCAGTCCTCCATTTTCTGGCAAGTGGCTCATTCCAGACAACAGTGGCCATGTCATCTGGAATGTCTCAGCCTATGTTTTCAAAAATCTTGTCTAGAGTGTTGTCTGCCCTGACGAAACACATGCGGCGCTACATTGTATTCCCTGAGGAGGTAGATTTGGCCACTGTGAAGGGTGATTTTTATGCCCTTGGACATATTCCCAACATAATTGGTGCCATTGATGGGACCCTTGTGGCTTTAGTACCCCCAAAAGACGATGAGCAGGTGTACAGAAACAGGAAAAGTTACCATTCGATGAACGTTCAGGTGGTCTGTTTGGCTGACCAGTACATCTCCCATGTGAATGCCATGTTCCCTGGGTCAGTGCATGACGCGTATGTGATGCGAAATAGCAGCATCCCTTATGTGATGGAACAGCTACAGAGACAACGTGTGTGGCTAATTGGTGACTCTGGTTACCCCAACCTGCCTTGGCTATTGACCCCAGTGAGGAATCCCCGGACCAGGGCAGAGGAACGGTACAATGAGGCCCAGGGGCGAACTAGGAGGGTCATTAAAAGAACCTTTGGCCTCCTGAAGGCCAGGTTTAGGTGCCTACATATGACAGGGGGATCCCTGATGTACTCACCAAAGAAGGTGTGCCAGATCATCGTGGCCTGCTGTATGCTTCACAATCTGGCATTGCGACGTCAGGTGCCCTTCCTGCAGGAGGATGGTCCAGATGGTGGGGTTGAAGCAGCTGTGGAGCCTGCGGAGAGTGAAGAGGAGGAAGACGAAGAGGACGACCCAGACAACAGGGACAGAGTTATCCAACACTATTTTCAGTAGCACACAGGTAGGAATCACCCACGCCATTTAACATTTACTGAATGCCCCCTGCATCTTTACTTTGTGTATTTCCCCCCAGTTCTTTTAAACTGAAGTTTACTTTTCCCTTCCCTTTTCAGTGCTGTATGACCCACTGCGTGACTTCTGCTTGGTTAGCCCATGGACTAATGCTTATTGACATCGGTATGTTGTCCACACATAAATAACAGAACATTATTGATAAGTAATGTGTTATACATTTGTAATTAATACAGGCTGACTCCAGAATGATTTATGTGCAATGAGTGATTTATTTTTAGTGCTATATTTTGGTACATGATATTAAAACGGTGAAGGGTGAGGGTGGAGTTATGTCCATGGCAGAGTCCAGTTCTCGGTCGCACAGGTGCATTGTTCATATGGCTGTGGAAGGATGGAGCAGGGGCAGTTCAAGGTTGGACAGGGTGACACTGTGGGACAGTGGAATGACATCCGGGGGGATATTAGGCTGGCGGGGGTCTTGGCATCCTACTCTGTCTTCCTTTGAGATCTCAGGTTCCTCTTGCGGGGTGGTTGTTCTTCAGCAGGAGGTGGGGTTCTGGTGGCCCGTCGTTCTGTGGGGGCCTCCTGACCACTAGCGCCGGCGGAGGTGGTAGGCTGTTCCTGGCTAGTGACAGGGGCCCTTTGCGGTGCCACATGGTCCCGCAATGTGGTTTCTATCCGGTTGAGGGCCTGGACTATGGTCCCCATTGCGGTAGCGATGCTCCGGAGTTCATTGCTGAACCGCATGTACCGTTCCTCCTGCTGTGCCTGGATCTCGGTGAACCTGGCCAGTACCGTCGCCATCGTCTCCTGGGAGTGATGGTATGCTCCCATGATGGTGGTGAGGGCCTCTTGGAGAGTCGGTTCCCTGGGCCTGTCCTCCCCCCCCTGTCGCACAGCAGCCCTCCCAGTTGCCCTGTTTCCCCGGGCCTCTGTCCCCTGGACGGTGTGCCCACTACCACTGCCCCCAGGTCCCTGTTGTTGTTGGGGTGTTGGGTCAGCCTGGGTGCCCTGTAGTGGCGGACACACCGCTGATTGACGCGTCCGCGGGACAGAGGCATGGGCCCGCTGGGTGGGAGCTGTGCTGGTGTTCCCAGAGGGGTTTGGGTCTGCTGTGGCCTGTGTCTGTGTGTGGGGAACCGACTGTCCAGAGGTCCCCGATGGTCCGGGCTGGTCGTCAGGTTCTAGGTCGACAGAGCTGCTGTCCTCGCTGGGGGCCTGTTCTGGGGGTGGGATGGACATCTCTGGACCCTCCGTGGCGGTGTGTTGGAGTTCGGGCCCTGCAGGGGTGAAGGAGTATGGTTATTGTTTCTGTGTGTGCCATGGCGTGCATTTTGGGTGCCCTTGTCCCCCAGTGCTGGCATTCCCTTGTGGGAGGTGTTGTGAGGGTTTGGGGGGGGTGTATGGGTATGTGCAATGGTCATGCTTTGGTGGTGGCTGTCTATGGTTTGTGTTGGCATTCAGGGGTTGGTGTTGTTTAGGGTGGGTTGTGCTGGTGAGACATTGGCAGGGAGGTTATGTGCTGGGGGGTGATATTGGGGGTGAGGGGGGGGGGTTGGCATGCTGGTGGTTGGGGGGGGTGAAGTAGTTGAGATTCGACTTACCAGAGTCCATTCCTCCGTGTACTCCAGCGAGGCCATCAGGATGCAGGATGTTTACCACCTCTTGCTCCCATGCTGTGAATTGGGGTGGGGTGGGTGGGGATCCGCCGCCAGTCTTCTGCACAGCGATGTTGTGCCTGGAGATCATCGAGCGCACCTTCCCCCGTAGGTCGTTCCATCGCTTTCTGATATCTTCCCGATTTCTGGGATGCTGTCCCACAGCGTTGACCCTGTCTACGATCCTTTGCCATAGCTCAGCCTTCCTTGCTATGGTGGTGTGCTGCACCTGTGTGCCGAAGAGCTGGGGCTCAACCCTCATGATTTCCTCCACCATGACCCGGAGTTCTTGGTCCGAAAACCTTGGGTGTCTTTGGGGTGCCATGGGGTGGTGTGGATGAGGTGTGGGGTGGTGTTTGTGGTGATGTGCGTGGTGATATGTGGTGATGTGTGCGTAGATGTGGTGTGGGTGATGAAGTTGTGTTCCTGTGTGTGTTGGGGTTTTCTATTGCTGTGCTCGCTATCTCTATCTCTCTCGCTCTCGCCTTCGCTCCGATTTCCAACTAGTGGGGGTTTGTGGGTGATGTGGGTGTGTGTTTTATAGTTGATTGGATGTGTGGGAGCGTTGTTTGTATGTGTCTCAGGTGTGCATATTTCAAAATGTCCAATGTGGCAGTGTTTTGGAGCTGTGTGTGTATTTTGACCGCGGCGGTGTGTACCGCCAATGGAATACCGCGGTTGAAAGACCGCCACGTGGATTTGTGGGTCAGAATGGCATGGGCGTGTTTGTGTTGGCGTGACGGTGGAGGTTTGGTCATCTCCAGTTTTCCGCGGCCCGCTGATGTGGCGGCCTTCCTTGGATGTCGGATTTTTGGCGGTTTCACAGTTGGTGGTCAGAATGACCGTGGCGGTCTACCGCGGCCGCGGCGGTAGAATGGCGGACTTCTGACCGGCGGTAAGGGCCTTTTACCGCCGAGGTCAGAATGACCCCCAAAATCATTTAGTCAGATAAGTTAGCATGGACAAAATATAGACCTTTTATAAGATGGTGGCCATTTAGTTAGTAACTTGTAAACAAAATATTATTATTAAATTAATTCACACAATAATCTGTAAGTCTGATTACCTAAAGACTAAACATTTGATCAAGAAAATCTCAGCTCTCACAATCCCTCCTCTGATGAGTATATGTCATCACACAAAAAACCCAAAATAAATGTATTTATTTCATTTCATAATTTAGAATCTTGATTCATTCACCTTTTTATACATTTTCTTTCTCCTTGAATTTCTCCAATAAAATCTTTCCATTTGAACATCTACCCTCCTCTGATTCTTTCCAAAATCTAATAATCTAAACCCATTTGACAAATTTTAATATAATACCTTTTCCCAGTTCCCAAACTAATTTCCCACTGAAGCAATTCCTTTGCCAGCTTTTTCACAAATAGTAGTTTCAGTTAATTCCATTAGTTCAGTTTTATCTTTTGGTAAATTGTTAATCAATCCTCTAACTAATTTACTATTGCCCGGTATGTTTGAACAACAGTGACGCATACCAAGTAATTTGCAAACTCCGCCCTCTTTTGCTAAAAGAATGTCTAACACAAGGCGGTTCTGAAGAGCCATAGCTCTTGCAGCAGACATTTCAGTATCTAAGAGGAGAATAGCCATGTGCCATACTATCCTCTAGGAAGATGCTAAGCATTCTTCCCACAAATATAATATGCTCCAGGCACTGGAGGATCCTGACTATTTAACATGAAATTCCATTTAATCTGAAACAAAAACACATATCTACATTCACTCGTACCCACATATATTCTATCAAAATAACTTTGCGGCCTATATATATAAAGCTTTCGTATATGTTGTGCATCTAATGCTAACTTCCCTTGTTTAGTGATGTCAGTGTGACCATGATCAATCCCAGGTCAAAGGTGAACTACTCCCTTATCTATCTTAGCTTTGATTGCTCTTCTCCTGCCTTCTGTGTTATCAATAAACTTCTTTTCTACAGGTGAAAGTAAACAGGTAAGGTTGTTGAGATGCACAAACAATGTTCCAAATGTTAATGTAGGTTCAAAGATACCCCTTACTAAAACTATGTTGTTATCCTTTGCTACTCTACTTAAATATCTAATTATAGGTACAAAAAAAAATACTATATCATAGTTAGAAAATAAATATTGAATATATTCCTGGTTATAGAATCATGTTAGTAAAAGATTACAACTTATGGCATAAGTAAGCGGTAGACTATGATAAGCAATTCCCTCCCCAACTGAGGCTGGAATCTGCGTACGGAGATAACAATCTTTTGCATCCATTATGTCAACATACTCACAAAAAAAATGACATTAGATGAAAGTTCTTTCTCCTCGTGTAAGTATTTATTATCTATTTTAAACCTATCAATTGCAAAAGAGTAGTAGTAAACTCTAAAGGACTAAGGGGGTGATTCTAAGCTTGGCGGGCGGCGGGAGCCGCCCGCCAAGCGGGAACCGCCAGAAGACCGTACCGCGGTCAAAAGACCGCGGCGGTCATTCTGGGTTTCCCACTGGGCTGGCGGGCGACCGCCGAAAGTCCGCCCGCCAGCCCAGCGGGAAACACCCTTCCCACGAGGACGCCGGCTCAGAATGGAGCCGGCGGAGTGGGAAGGTGCGACGGGTGCAGTTGCACCCGTCGCGAATTTCAGTGTCTGCAAAGCAGACACTGAAATTCTTTGTGGGGCCCTCTTACGGGGGCCCCTGCAGTGCCCATGCCATTGGCATGGGCACTGCAGGGGCCCCCAGGGGCCCCACGGCACCCCATACCGCCATCCTGTTCCCGGCAGGCGAACCGCCAGGAACAGGATGGCGGTATGCGGTGTCAGAATCCCCATGGTGGCGCAGCAAGCTGCGCCGCCATGGCGGATTCCCATGGGCAGCGGAAAGTCGGCGGTACACCGCCGGCTTTCCGCTTCTGGCCGCGGCTCTACCGCCGCGGTCAGAATGCCCGGCGGTGCACCGCCAGCCTGGTGGCGGTGCTACCGCCGACCTCCGCCCTGGCGGTAATTACCGCCAGGGTCAGAATGACCCCCTAACAGTTGTGGGTGTTTCTATAGTATGGTTGGCTCCATTTATCTCAAAAGCAATCACACCCACAATCAATAACACACATACTATTACACAAACAATTGCCAAACCAATACTTATACATTTGCACTGACTATTTTTAGTGTGTTGATTACTAAAGTTTCCCATCGTCTGTAAAGAATCAAAAAGTAGAAGTAAACAAAAATATGGCTTTGCAGCAAAAATGAAAAGCAAACAAAGAAAATAGCCAAATATTTCAAAAATCTTCAATTTTCAATCTATATTCTTCAGTCCCTCCTAATTTATGTGTTTTTTCCCCTCAAAAGTTCATTCACACTATCAGGATTCTTCTTGTCAAAATTCAGTAAAAAATTGCAAACCAGTGTAGCAGCTTGTCAAGTCAGGTTATCAAAGTCTCTTTAGGTACAACTTCTTCAAAGTCTTTTCATTCAATTTAAAAAAAATCAGCATCAGTTTTTTCTTTTCTCTTCACGTACCAAAATATAAACTCGGAATGTCTCAGTCAAAACAAAAATTAAAAAATTCTTCTTGCCATTCATTTGTAGTTACATATGCCCATTCAGGACCAGAGTATCTTCGATTTGCAACTCTCTTTCTTTTCACTTTTCGACTACTACCAGCTTCTTCTTCACTAAAATCTTCTCCTTCGTTTAACTGGTTTTCTTCTTGAATTGGTGAAACACGTTTATCGTCCCCAATTCTGAGCTTTTCTCTGGCCAGTTGTCACATTTCAAAGGTCTTCTTGTTAATACTCTTTTCAGAATTGAACTTGAACTCTTCTCATTTGATGTTCCTGCAGCTGGTTCAGGAGGGGTCAAACCCTCTTGGCTTGGATCTGTCTCAACTCCCTTTCCATTGGGGTCAGTCACTTGTTCAGTCTGGTTTGTCACAACACCTGCTTCTGAGGACACCCTCCTCTGAGCAGTATTTCTCTCAACCAGTAATCTCTCTTGTTCTCCTTGGACCGGTTCTTTTACTATTTCATTTATTCACCTTCCTCTTCCAGGATACTCTCCACTTTGTCTGATACAGAAGTAGGTAAATCAATTGGAATGTTTCCAGGTACGATTTCCAGTTCTTCACTTTCTCTTGCCCTGGAATATGTTTAGCTTAAGGTAATCTCAACAGCTCTTCTTCCTTCTCTTTTGGATTGTTCACTTTCCTAGTGTGGCTTGCATGCACCCAGTTCTCAAGTCCTGCACAATTCACATCTGTAGTCGAGATTAATATCACCTGGTAGGGTCCTTTCCACCTTGGCTCCAAGCACGACTTCCTCACATGCTTACGAATGACGACCCAATCATCAGCCTTCAGGTTCTGTCCTTGGCCTTGAGATTGTTGAAGTGTGGTTGCTTCCACCTGATGAGAAAAAGATCGAACCACATCAGCTAGGCCTCTGCAGTAGTCTAACACCATGTCATCTGTAATATTTATAAGAGCATTTGCAGGTACTGCTGTTAGTCTCATAGCTCTAACCATGAGGATTTCATGTGGTGACAATCCTGTTTTCTTGTCACTGTACTTCTCATTGACATTAGAAACAACAGCAAATCATCTGGCCATTTCAAGTTCGTGGATGCACACATCTTTGCCAGTTTGGACTTAAGAATTCCATTCATCTGCTCTAAGAGTCCTGAATCTTCTGGGTGGTAACTACAATGGGCTTTCTGCTCAATGTTTAAAGCTGAACATAGCAACTTTATCACTTTATTGCTGATTACAAAGAGATTGGGGAACCGAAACATGGAATTAACTCCCTGTGCAGTAATTTTGCTACTGTGAGACTATAATTTTTCATTGTAGGGTAAGCCTCGATCCAGTGACTGAAAATGCACATAATCAAGAACATATACTTCAAACCAGCACATGCAGGCATCTCAATGAAGTCCATTTGATTTGTGCTAAATGGTCCTCCTGCCATGCCAATATGTCCCATATTTACTACTGTTCCTTTGCCAACGTTCATCTGTTGACAGGCGATGCATATATGGCAAACTGCTTCGGCAACTTGTCTAAATTTTGGATTAAACCAGTGTTGCTTAAAACTTTGAACCATTGCATCTCTCCGTATATATGTTTGACCATGATAATATCTAGTCATTTGAGTCAGTAGACTATATGGCAGAACTACCTTCCCTTCTCCTGGCACCTAAACATCATCCTCTCTCTGGACACATTTAAGTTTGAGCCAATCCTTGCGCTCTTCTTTAGAAACATTATTTTGTAGAGCCTTCCAGTCTTCCAAAGTATCAATAATTGGCATAGTAAAATTCATACACACTTCATCATTTTCAGGTAACAATTCCCAAATTCCTTTGAAAGATATGCCATTCAAGGCTCAAAACGTTGCTACCTGATCTGCATATGCATTTCCCAATGACACGTAATCTTGTGATCTCTGATGTGCACTGCGTTTCACCACAGCAATTTTCTCTGGCTTTTGAACAGCTTGTAACAACTAATGAATTTTCTCACCGTTCCTTACTGGTGAACCAGAAGAAGTTAAGAAACCTCTCTGTGACCATATTTGGCCAAAGTCATGCACAATGCCAACTCCATATCGACTATCAGCGTAGATTGTCACTTCATCTGACTCGAAATTTGGCATGCTCTAGTACGAGCTACCAATTTTGCTACTTGTGCAGAAAACACTCCCCGAAGCCATGTAGCTTCCAGTATGTCAGTGACAGTAAATACTGCATATCCTGCTCTCAAAGTGCCCACATTATCTCTCAAGCAGGAACTATCAACAAAAATAATGTGACCATTGTCTTCCAGACAGGTGTCTCTAATATCTGCTCTGGGTTTTGTGCATAACTCTGTAATTTCCAAACAGTCATTTTCAGTATCATCCAATTTCTCTGAACCAACATTTTCAATCGAAAGTAAAGTTGCTGGGTTAAGCACTGTACATCTCTTTATCGTCACATCTGCGGTTTCATATCTGGTCAATCTCCTAGTTCCTTTCTCAATTAGATGACCCAAATATTTCACTTCTCTGTGTCAATATTGCAATTTACCAGGGGACACTTTATGACCATTGTCTCCCAGGAAATTCTACAATGCAATCATATCATATTTACACCCTTCCTTTTTCTTTGATGCAATCAATAGATCATCATTGTATTGCACCAATGTTGATTGGTAAGGCATTACCAATGACTCTAGATTCTTTTTTAAGATCTGGTTGAAAATAGATGGTGACTTGAAATCCCTGTGTAATTCTACACCAACAGTAGACTTTACTCAAACATTTAAAAGAAAAGAGGTATCCACTGTCCTCATGAAAAGACATGGAGAAAAAGTTTGACACAGGTCTAACACAGTAAACCTTTCAGCATCACATGGGATCTGAAACATAATCACAGCCGGATTTGGCACAATTGAACAACACTTAATCACATTGTGGTTTATTTTCCTCAGATCCTGACAAATTTTCTCACATGGTTTTCTCAAACCCATAACTGGTGAATTACATGGGCTACTGAACACCGCTTTCAAAATTCCTTTTTCTACAAACTGCTCTATCAAAGGTCTTACACCCTTGATTGCTTCAATTGTCATTGGATATTATGGAGTCTGAGGGAAAACCACATTAGGCTTCACTGCAACCCTAACTGGTTCTACTCCTTTGATTAAACCAATATCCTTTCCTGAAAGATCCCAAACTTTAGACTTATCAGTCTTCTGAAAATCAACCGGAAGATCTTTTATTTAAAAAACTGAAAAAGAAACGAATGAAAGGTGCTTCTTTAACCTCTGGCTCATTGAAATTATCAAAGGAAATTCCCTAGATACCGACTCATTGTTGACAGTTAGTGCCGGATCTTCATTATCACTGTTTGTCTGAATCTCAATTCCCTCATCGATGCAAGTAATTGAACATCTTGTTTTATACAATAGAGCTTTTCCCAGGAGTGACACTGGACTTGAGTCACAAATCACAAATTTGTGCAAACCCTTAAAATTACCAATCTTAACTACAACTGATTCTGTAATAGGATTTGTCAAATGTTTGTTTGCAACTCCCACAATCCGAACTGTCGTCTCCCTGAGAAGGGTAAATCTGGAACTCCTGCAGGTCTCACTGTTGAGCATGTAGCTCCAGTATCAACCAGAAAAGAAACTTTGTGACCATGCACGTTCCCTTCAACATAAGGAACTTTCTGATCCACTTCTAAAAATGCAGCCATCACATCCTCCTCCTCATCTGAACTATCCAACAGCCATACATCATTTATTTCATTCTCACTATGTAAAGGAAATTGATGTACTGACAATGAAAGAGGGTGAGACATAGAATGAATGAAAGGCGCTTCTACTCACAAAATAAATTCTCCTATCTAATACACAAACAGTGCCAAAAACTAGGGTTTCACCCCCAAAAAAACCCTAACGATAACTCAAAATGTTATCCAAACATCACAATATGTAATGGCACACATTTAAATTAAAAAAATGAATACATACGACATCAAAATAACTTATAATGAAACCAATTCAAGTCCATAAAGTGTCCTTCCTTAAATTTTGACAAAAGTTTATTCCAGATGCATTCAAACATTCCAAATTATGGGGGTCATTACAACATTGGCGGTATAAGGCGCGGCCGTGGAATTCCGCCACAGCTATTATGACCCACATCACGGAATCCGCTGAAATTCAGACACCCACACAATACCGCCACACCAAAGGTCAGCGATAAACATGCGGAAACAAATCCTCCACCTCCACGCCAACAGAAACATGCCCATGCTATTACGACCCACGAATCCACACGGTGGTCTTTCAAACGTGGTATTCCATTGGCGGTACACACCGCCGCGCTCAAAATACACACACATCTCCAAAACACCGCCACATTGGACAATTCCAAATACACACACCTGATACACATACAAACACTCCCACACACCCAACACAATATAAAACACACACCCACATCACCCACAAACCCCGACGACCAGAATTTCCGAGAGAAGGCCAGAGAGAGACAGCACAGAATAGAGAACCCCATCACACAGAGGCACACTACACCATCACCCACACAACATCCACACACAAATCACCATATACCACTACACTCACCACACTCATCAACACATACACCACCTCACACATCACACACACCACCCCATGGCACGCCAAAGACACCCCCGCTTCTCCGAGGAGGAGCTCCGGATCATGGTGGAGGAAATCATCCGGGTAGAGCCACAGCTATTTGGCTCACAGGGACAGCACACATCCATAGCCAGGAAGATGGAGCCATGGCAAAGAATAGTCGACAGGGTCAACGCAGTGGGACAGCACCCAAGAAATAGGGAGGACATCAGGAAGAGGTGGAACGACCTACGGGGGAAGGTGCATTCCACGGTATCCAGGCACCACATCGCGGTACAGCGGACTGGCAGCGGACCCCCACCTCCTCCCCCACAACTAACAACATGGGAGGAGCAAGTCTTGTCCATCTTGCATCCTGAGGGCCTCGCAGGAGTCGTTGGAGGAACGGACACTGGTAAGTCAAATCTTAACTATCATATCCCCCACCTTACCTGCACGCTATCACACCCCCCCACCCTCACACCCTCACCTATCACCCCAAATCCTCACTAATCTACCCATGACACCAACCACCCATCCCAACCCCAAGACCTGCATGACATAACTAAGCTTGGATACCCATCACTAAAGCATGCCCACTGCACAGACCCACAACACCCCCCAACCATCAGCACACAAGCCCCCACACAGGAATGCCATGCACTGTTGTTGCAATAATCATGTACTCATACCCCCGCAGGAACCCGAAGGAACATCACCACACCAGAGGGTCCAGACAACACCACCCCACCCCCAGAAGAGGCCCACAGTGACGACAGCAGCTCTGCCCCACTGGATCTTGATGACCAGCCCGGACCATCGTGGGCCTCAGGACAGTCGGTTCCCCTTGCCCAGCCACAGCCCAACACCGAACTTCCACCCACTGGGAACACCAGCACAGCACCCACCCAGCGGGCCC
Source organism: Pleurodeles waltl (assembly GCF_031143425.1). NCBI lineage: Eukaryota > Metazoa > Chordata > Amphibia > Caudata > Salamandridae > Pleurodeles > Pleurodeles waltl. The sequence goes on along the minus strand of NC_090436.1, from coordinate 864,335,158 downwards.
ATACCTCCCTACCCAGGACAGGCCAATCAGCGGTGTGTCCACCACTACAGGGCACCCGGGCAAACCCAACACCCCAACAACAACAGGGACGTGGGGGCAGTGGTAGTGGGCACACGGTCCAGGGGACAGAGGCACAGGAACACAGGGGAACTGGGAGGGCTGCTGTGCGACAGGGGGAGGACAGGCCAAGGGAACCTACTCTCCACGAGGCCCTCTCCTCCATCATGGGAGCATACCACCACTCCCAGGAGACGATGGCAACGGAACTGGGCAAGTTGCAGGAGACCCTGCGTCTGCAGGAGGAGCAGTATTTGGAGTTCAGGGAGGAGCTCAGGACCATCGGCTCCGCCCTGGGCACCATCGTAGGGGTGCTGACGGACATTCAAAAGACCTTGAGGGACACCGTGGCACTCCAAGGGGCCGCTGACACTAGCCAGGACGATGAAATGCCCACCACCTCTGCCGGCGCTAGTTAACAGGACGCCCTGCCACAGGACCAACACACCAGCACCCCACCCCCTGCAGACGGACAACCACCACGAAAGCGGTCACTGAGATCCAGGAACAGGACAGAGCAAGATGGCAAGACCCCCGCCAGGAAATAAGACCACCCTGATTGTCCCCCCACTGTACCACTTTGTTACCCTGTCCAAATCGGAACTGCCCCAGCTCCACTTCCAATGGGCAGATGTGCAATGTACCTGTGAGACTAATAGACTGGACTCTGCCATGGACATTCTTCCACCATAACCCATCCCCATTTCAGAACCCCCCTTCATTGTTATGCACTTAAATAAACACTCTTGAAACAGTAATAAAACTTGAGTCAGTCAATGATTTTGAACTTTGTATTGTCAATTACAGTGTCAAAAATGGTTACCCATTGGAAGGCCAACATACCAATGTCACACCAATGTCACACATCACAAGCCTTTCAAGGGTGCAAGCTGTTGACACGTAGGTTACCACATTAGTGAAACTGAAATGGAAGGGGACAACTCAGTTAACAAATAGTCAGTGAAATGTAGGTACAGGATAGAGGTAGACGTGTGAAAGTTAATATTATGTTAAACATGAAAATGTACTCACCTGTGTCTCACTGGAAATATTGCTGTATGACTGACTCCCTGTTGTCGTTTTCTTCTTCATCAGCTTCATCCTCATCACTGTCCACAGGCTCCACAGCTGCTACAACACCGTCATCTGGATCATCCTCCTGCAAAAAAGGCACCTGCAGTCGCAATGCCAAATTATGGAGCATGGAGCAGGCGATGATGATGTCGCACACCTTCTTCGGTGAGTAGAATAGGGACCCACCTGTCATATGGAGGCACCTGAACCTCGCCTTCAGGAGGCCAAAGGTGCGTTCGATCACCCTCCTAGTCCGCCCATGGGCCTCATTGTACCGTTCCTCTGCCCTGGCCCTGGGATTCCTCACTGGGGTCAATAGCCAGGACAGGTTGGGGTAACCAGAGTCCCCCAATAGCCATACACGTTGCCTCTAGAGTTGACCCATCATATCAGGGATGCTGCTATTCCGCAGGATGTAGGCGTCATGCACTGAGCCAGGGAACATAGCATTTACCTGCAAGATGTACTGGTCTGCCAAACAGACCATCTGGACATTCATGGAATGATAACTCTTCCTGTTCCTGTACACCTGTTCACTCCTGCGGGGGGGGACCAGAGCTACATGGGTCCCATCAATGGCACCTATGACGTTGGGGATATGTCCAAGGGCATAGAAGTCACCTTTCACTGTAGGTAAATCCTCCACCTGAGGGAATATGATGTATCTCCTTACGTGTTTCAGCAGGGCAGACAACACTCTGGACAAGACGTTGGAAAACATAGGCTGGGACATCCCTGATGCCATGGCCCCAGTTGTCTGAAAAGAGCCACTTGCAAGGAAATGGAGCACTGACAGCACCTGCACGTCAGGGGGGATTCCAGTCGGATGGCGGATTGGTGACATCAGGTCTGGCTCCAACTGGGTACATAGTTCCTGGATTTTGGCACGGTCGAACCGGTAGGTCACGATCAAATGTCTCTCTTCCATTGTCAACAGGTCCACCAGCGGTCGGTACACCGGCGGATTCTGCCATCTTCCAATATGTGCCAACTGTCGGTGCCTAAGAAGGACAACAGCGAATAAACTGTCAGCATTCCTCCAGGTATGTAACCACAGTCACACACAAGACTACAACAGACAATTAACCCATTTGGAGTGTAGGCCTCAGTATGTGTGACGCAGTAGTAAATGAAGCCATGTGGGCCCCTGAAATGGCGGCTGCCTGACCTCTAAACTGGGACAATGGAATTGTGGGGTAACTGCGCTGGCGTTGGACACCGTCGCAGTAGGCGGTCGTAGAGCGCGGCGCAATGCTGCATTGGTTAACATTGGACCCTATGGGTCCCAGGAGCCAATGAACAGGTGCGCTGGCGGTGATGATGCGCCCCGCCGCGGATGTCACCACCATTTTCTATCTCTTCAATCACTAGATACCTGACCTTCGACTGGAGAGGACCTACACTGCTAGTGCTGCAGTGATGGGGTCCTCCCCCAGTACACGCTACTCTACGGTCCTCCAGACCAACAGGTTAGTACTGAGGGAGCACGTTGTATGGGCTAGGTCTGGGTGGAGAGGGCTGGGTGGAAGAGGGAAGGGGGCAGAGTACATAGAACAGTTATGCATGGGGATGCATGGGCCACATGGACAGAGTTGGGAGGGGGCCACTCACATTGATGGTGCAGTAGGTAATGACTGTTCCTCTTTCCTTGTGCATGTCATGTAGGTCAGCGCCCACCAGAAGAGGGACATTTGGCGTGCCATCGCCAAGGAAGTCCGGACCCTGGGGGCCCACCAGAGATGGGGCACCCACTGCCGTAAGAGATGGGAGGACATTCGCCGCTGCAGCAAGAAGACGGCGGAGGCTCAGCTGGGGATGGCCTCCCAACGTGGGAGGGGTGCCCGTCGCACCATGACCCCCCTGATGTTCCGGATCCTGGCGGTGGCCTACCCGGAGTTGGATGGGCGCTTAAGGACATCACAGCAGACACAAGGGGGTGAGTACAACCTCATTCTGTGGACTTTGCGTGCAGTGGAGGTGTCTGGGTGGGGGAGGTGGGCTGTGGGTGTCCCTAGGCCAGGGCGAGTTAGGTAGGCAAGGCCCCTCCGTAATGTAGGCCATGTGGGACTCTACCCCAGATCAGAACAGAGGCAAGTTGATGTATAGTTGCCCCTTTGCCATCCATGTGCGCTGATTTCTACCATTGCCATGTAGGCCATATCCCAGAAATTGCATGTGCAGAGGGCAGGAGCACGGCGTAATGCATGGGGCTGCTGCGTCTGTCTTGTCCGCCAGCGGTAGCGGTATGCCATGTACTAAAACTCTCTTTCTTCTGTCTCCCCCCCTTTTCCTGCTCTCCCTGTCCTTTTGTACATCAGCATCATCAGGCGGCAGTACAGAGGCACCGGAGCACGAGGGAGCTGCATTCCACATGGCCATGGAGGGCCACACCACAGACTCTGAATGCACCAGTGGGACGGAGGGCGAGGGGAGCTTCACGTCGGCCACAGGATCACCAACCAGCGACACGGAATCGTCCGCCGATGGGAGCTCCCCTGTGGTGGAGGCACCATCTGTGCGCCCCACTTCTACAGGTACAGCCGCCACCTCCCCTACCAGCACCGCCCTTCCAGCAGCCCCTCAGCGTTCGCCCCGTGCCCGCTCACCCAGGAGGGTGGGCATCACCTTCGCCCCAGGCACCTCAGGCCCTGCCCCAGTCACCCCTGCTGCCCTCAGTGAGTCGGCCATTGACCTCCTCAGGTCACTCACTGTTGGGCAGTCTACCATTGTGAATGCCATCCAGGGTGTAGAAAGGGCGTTGCAACATGGTAATGAATTCCTGGAAGGCATTCATTCTGGTCAGGCTGTCCTTCAGCGAACCCTGCAACCTCTGGCCTCAGCACTGATGGCAGCCATTGTCCCTTTGTCCAGCCTCCCCCTCCAACTTCCTCCACCCAGACCCAATCCCATGTACCCCAGCCCATCCCAAGCACACCTACAGACCAGCAGGCACACCAGTCAACACCCAAAAGTAGCTAAAGCAAACATAAGCACCACACACACCACAGGCACTCACACAAGCATCACACCCATACAGACACAGCAACATCCACTGTCTCCACTGTGTCCCCCTCCTCCTCTTCTACCTCCTCCCTCCCAGTGTCGTCTACACACACACCTGCATGCACCACATCTACAGGCACTAGGACTCGCACCAGGACACCCAGCACCACAAGCCGCTCACCTGCACTCACCACCTCCACTGCCATTTACACGTCCCCTGTGTCCTCTCCCAGTGTGTCGGTGACGCCCCTTCCCAAAGTACCCAAACGCCGGCAATCACTCACCCAACATCCATCCACCTCATGACAGCCTCCAGTACCTGCACCTGCACCCAAAACTGCTAAAGTGACACCTCCTACAACCACCTCTTCTACCTCCACTCCCAGACCCCCTCCAGCTACCCATCCCAGTGTCCGTCAGAAACTGTCCCTCTGTCAAATTGACCTGTTTGACCCCACCCCCCCTCCAGTTCATCAGTCTCGTCGTAGCGCCTCAGCCAAAAAGCCTCCAGTGCCAGTGGTGCGTGTTCCAGGTTTTTGGAGTGCACCGTCCACCAGGGCAGGCAGTAGGACCCGGAGCCAAGGCACTGGCAGCCCACCCCCTGTAAAGGCTCCGTAATTGGAGAGTGGACGACGGGACCGTGTCAAGACTCCTGGTGGTACAACAACTGAAAAGGGATCGAAGGCGATTGGTGAGTCAGCTGTAACTCCAAAAAAGGTGGGGAAGGTCCCGAGGAAGTCTGCCCAGCCTGTTGTGAGTGTCACGGCGGAGAAGTGCGCCATCATTTCCGGCGGTCCAGACACAACCGCCAGCACCGTCGTTACTGGTCCGGAGACCACCGCCAGAGTCATTGCCCAGGAGGGCCCAAGTATCGTTACTGGTCCGGAGACCACCGCCAGAGTCAGTGCCCAGGAGGGCCCAAGTATCGTTACTGGTCAGGAGACCACCGCCAGAGTCAGTGCCCAGGAGGGCCCAAGTATTGTTACTGGTCAGGAGACCACCGCCAGAGTCATTGCCCAGGAGGGCCCAAGTATTGTTACTGGTCAGGAGACCACTGCCAGAGTCAGTGCCCAGGAGGCCCCAAGTATTGTTACTGGTCAGGAGACCACCGCCAGAGTCATTGCCCAGGAGGGCCCAAGTATCGTTACTGGTCAGGAGACCACCGCCGGAGTCAGTGCCCAGGAGGGACCAGGATCCCACAGCCCCGCTGGCCGATGATGGAACGTCATGCCACACACCAATGTCCAGTGTGGAGTTTGTCATGCCACACACCAATGTCCAGTGTGGAGTTCGTCATGCCACACACCAATGTCCAGTGTGGAGTTCGTCATGCCACACACCAATGTCAGTATCCGAAGCGCCATGTCAGAGCACCGCTGAACAGGGCAAAGACCGCCATGTCAAAGCACCGCTGAACAAGGCCAAGACCGCCATGGTGAAGACCGCTGAACAGGGCAAAGACTGCCATGGCTAAGCACCGCTGAACAGGGCAAAGACCGCTATGGTGAAGACCGCTGAACAGGGCAAAGACTGCCATGGCTATGCACCGCTGAACAGGGCAAAGACCGCCATGGTGAAGACCGCTGAACAAGGCAAAGACTGCCATGGCTAAGCACCGCTGAACAGGGCAAAGACCGCTATGGTGAAGACAGCTGAACAGGGCAAAGACTGCCATGGCTAAGCACCGCTGAACAGGTCAAAGACCGCCATGGTGAAGACCGCTGAACAGGGCAAAGACTGCCATGGCTAAGCACCGCTGAACAGGGCAAAGACCGCCATGGTGAAGACCGCTGAACAGGGCAAACACCGTGTGGGTATGAATAGGCCGCCACATCAGCCATCCTTATCCCATGTGCAGCTGGGACAGTGACAGGACAGGAACTTTCACGGGGAGACTCATCCAGTCTGGGCACCAGTCCCACCCAGTACCAGTTGAGAACTGCATCTACTTGCGATAATGTGGCTTTGCACGCCCCAGGATGGTACAGTGGGCAAACCACCCACTGTAAAGACTTTTGAGACTGTGGCTTTGCACTCCCCAGGATGGTACAGTGGGCAACCCACCCATTGTACAGACTTGTGAGACTGTGGCTTTGCACTCCCCAGGATGGTACAGTGGGCAACCCACACATTGTAGAGACTTTTGAGACTGTGGCTTTGCACTCCCCAGGATGGTACAGTGGGCAACCCACCCATTGTAGAGACTTTTGAGACTGTGGCTTTGCACTCCCCAGGATGGTACAGTGGGCAAATCACCCACTGTAAAGACTTGTGAGACTGTGGCTTTGCACTCCCCAGGATACATCAATGGGCATGGAGCCCCGTCGTGGATCTGGCTTTGCATTCATCCGGCTGAGGTGCCCCCCCCTTCCCTTCCCCCTGAGGTGCCTGTAGTGCTTCTATCTGATGCCCCGGCAGTGTTCTCTCGGATTTTGGTCAGGTATCTATTGTGGGCCTCGCCCATGCATTTTTGGACTGTTGGTGCACGGACATTGTTGTGTACATATCTGCACTACTTCTTGTATTGTATATATAATTATGACAGATTTCTAGATATTATTCTGTATATTTTTATATGACATGTATATTGGCACATTACAATGTTTGACCGCAATTCGCTTTGTCTTTGCATTCTTCCGGAGGAATTGTGGGTTGTTCATGTGATATTTTTGACTGCATTGGTGTGTATGTTGTGATATGCGAGGGTGGGGGTGTTTAGTGGGTGTCCCCCTAACTTTTGCCTTCCCCCTCCTCCGTGTCGTAGATGCAGTACTCACCGGTATGTTCTGCGCCTACGTCGCTGTTGGTCGTAGAGGAGCAGAAAGACAAGGGCAGGTAGGATTTGGAGTTCTGGCTCCATGGAGTCGTCGTTCCTCGTGGAGTGTGTTCAGGTGAGCGTTTTCCCATAGCAAAAGCTGTTTCTGCCGTGTTTTTATCCACAGTGAATCCGCCCCGGAAAAGGTGGCGGATTGGTAGGTTGTGATACTGTGGGCGGTACATTGTCTTCCACCTGTCTGTTGGCGGTGACCGCCGCACTGCTTGTCTGTACCGCCGTGGCGGGCGGTGTGTTAAAGTGGCTGTCTTTGTTGGCGGTTTCCGCCAGGGTCGTAATTCCATTTGTTTTTCGCCGGCCTGTTTGCGGTATTTCCGCAGCTTTAACACCATCCGCCAGGGTTGTAATGACCCCCTATGTGTCTTTGTCTGCAATTTCCAAATGAGGTATAATCCTACTTCAGATTTCCAAATGAGGTAAAATCCTCCTTCAAAAATAATCTATAATCCAAATTTCTCGAACAGTCTCATATTCCACTAAATGTACAAAGCAAATTCACGTTGGCAATTTCCCAAAGCAATGTTTCAATATTTCAACTTGCTTGTCCGTCAACACGTGTTTCGTCCAGGGAGTGCCCCAGGACTTCTTCAGGACCTCCTAAAACAGTATTTTCATGAAAAACATATCAGTATACAATCCATATAATACAATTTCTGATCCCACCCTTAGTGGTGAATATATATATCTATGCTAATAAAGTGGAAACCATGCACAAATTAATTGATTATTCATCCATAGCGTTTAGTACTATCCTATATTTGTGAAATTGATGTACTGTATTGTCACTCTGATTTAATTTCTGACCTGTGACCACCTGAGAAAGCACCACCTGTTGCTGATCAATAGGGCTCTGTGGTATTTGCAATTGTCTAGGCATTTGAATTTGTTGTGCAGGCACCATCTGCACTTGTGGCTTTATCTGCTGTACATAGGCCATTTGTAGCTGTTGTACCTGCAGTTGTACATTTTGCACATACTGCATTGGTTGGAAGGGTTGAAAACCCTACATTGGATTTACATCATTCTGAAAATTTTGAATTTTACCTCTCGTTCTTGGTCCTCTCATGCTCAGAAAAGTATTGATACCATTTGTCTGTTGAACAACACCTCCCTGATTTAGCATTAGGCACTGCTGTTTCCAATGTCCAATTGCCCTGCAAACGTGACAAGGTAACATTCTTGTTCCCTGCTGCTCTCCTTGCATCATCACAGAATTCAAATCCACACTTTGATTAACAACCCGAAGTGTCATTCCACCACGTCTTCTACCTCTGCCCTGATTCTGAAACACAGCAACAGGTGATGCTTTCTCAGGTGGTCACAGGTCAGAAATTAAATCAGAGTGACAATACAGTACATCAATTTCCTTTACATAGTGAGAATGAAATAAACGATGTATGGCTGTTGGATAATTCCAAGCTGCTGCTGCTGAAAATGTCCTTGAATCCCTGTCTGTGCAGCTTTATTCTGCATCACCATTGCTTTCTCTTTCAACTTTCTGTGTTTCAATTCAATCTCATCAATACAACATTTTGCATACTGCAACACCTCATCAATCGGTTTTGCATGCCAACAAATCAAATTACTCTAAATCATCAGGCTAGTCTCTGGCCTCAATCCTTCGACAAACCTGAACACAAAATGAATCATGTCTTTCGGCTCGATTGTTTCTGTACCACTATAATGTTTAAACACTTTTAACAACCTTTCATAGTTCGCATTAATCAATTCTTTCCCTTCCAGAGCTGCTCTATCTATGCGTTGCCAATCAATGTTTTTCTGCGACATTCTTGTCTTCAGGAACTCAATGACCTTATAGTAATATTTCATTACTTCAGGAATTGGTGCACCTGTTTTCTGATCTCTTTGCTGTTCACTTGTAGGCCAATCTACACTCCTTTTAAACTCAGTCCACAAATCTGCCAGAACAACAATCTCAAAAAAGTATTCAAGTCCTCCCAGAGGCATTTCACAAGTTTCACAAAGCTATTTGCTTGCTGATACTATTCCACTGGTTTCTCTCTCAACCTGGGGTAATCATTTGTAAATGACAAAATATCACTTCTGCTCCAAGGTACATGTACAAAATTCCCTCCCGGAGTGTCTCTCATGGCAATTGTTTTCCTGATTCTTTAGTTTGCGTTATATCTACAAGGGGAGTATCTGAACCTTTCCTCTGTCTTTCTCTTTTCTTGGCCTATCTGTCTCCTATTTTTCTAATGCTTTCTAGATTTGCACTCTTTCAATTAACTCTCTAAGATGTGTTTTCATCCCTGCAGACCTCATGTGTTCAAAATCTTCATTCTCAAAATTGAATCTATAACTTCTCTTCAGGTTCTTTGTTCTTGTAAGATCTATGTCGTATTTGTCTGTTAATTCCTGCAATTGCTGATGCACTTAAGCTGCTCCCTCTGTAATTAATTGACACAAATATTTCAACTGAGATTCAGGATGTGATTCAAGCCTATTTATTCCCATTGTCCCTTCAAGAAGCTCTCCTGCTTCCAATGACAATCTTGTTTTGTTTAAAAACTTAATTTCCTTTACTTTGTTTTTCTGGGACTTTTGAAATACTCAAATCTTCTAACCATTTTTTTATTTTCTGTGCAGTCAGACCCTTTAATAAAATATTATCAGGCTGAACACTCGGCGACTGCTGCTCAATTGAACTCCCACACTGGGGAGTTAATAATCTCCTCTCCTGGCCACTCCATGATCCAGTTATTTCAGAATTTCTAACAGGAGTCAAATCTATTAAAGATCTTGACTTATTTAGAGTCTGTCCTATAGATGGCATTAACCAAATGTTTCCATTCTGACTTTGAACTCCTTGATTCTCTATACCCCTGTTGCCCTGGACATATAAAGGCATAGGTGGGCCAAAAGTAATTGGTACTGAAATTGCATCTGCGCTCCTGGTTTCTACATTCTGAGACTACATTATTCCTGTATTCTGCATCTGTGGTCATAACATTGGAGTAGGCTCTTTCTGAATCAATCTCAGATCCTGTGCATTCTGACCCGAAGATAATACCAAATTAGTAGTTGTTTTCACAATCGGAGCATCTGGATAAATCGTAGGAACATTAATCTCTGGTAGCTGGCTATTGTCTGTTGACTGATTAAAACTACTCTGCATCAGTATTTTCACTGAAGGACTAGTCTGTCCTGATCTCTGTGAACTGTGTCCTTAACTCTGGTTCACATTAGGATTAACCTGTACAGAACTCTCAGTTGTGTTCTGGTCTCTCTGAACTGAACTCTGTGTCACTACAACTGGTATCGGTGCAGTAGAATTTATACCACTGATACTTGAACCTTCTTGAGCCACATATGGTGGTGGACTATTTCTCAAAATCTGTGCAATGAACTCATCAACATCTGATTCATCATCATTAAACAAAACTTTGATGTCTGCTCTTCAACTGCTGAAGAACTTTTTTTAGACTTATTTTAAATTGTATTTATCTTTTTTTCATTGTCTTTCGACATTGCCGGAAACAATCTAACACCTTGTAAGGTATCAAGTCTCCACTGTCTCTGCTCACTGTCCCATTTAACTTCCTGTAGTGACTTTTCTGCCCTTCTCATTCTTCTCTCAAATTTAAAAAATTGTTGTTGTCTAGCTACTAACTCCCAGATCACTAAGGCTTCGAACTGAGCTGGTCTTGGTGGAGGTCTCAAACCATACATATTCTGTCTCATATTCTCCAAAATTCTCAAATTAAATTTACTATTTTCAGGGAAAGCTTAACAACCTTCCTTTTTTTGTGATCCTAATCCAGTGTTTTAACCTAAGACATGCTCCTTTCTCCTCAATGCTGGAGTACCTTCTGGAGGACAAATTTCTCCTTTACTTGCCAGAATATCCTCATCTCCTCTAAGAGAACTTTTGAAAGCTTTGAAAAACTTCATTTTTCACAATTGTTATTCCACAAATCGATAATCAGGAAGTGACTACAATCCCACAATCCTCTTCAACACCCTTCTTGCCCAATTACGCTTCACGATTGTCCACCAATCCATGCGCGACCCTTCTCATTGACCAACCTATCCCAGCGCGACACAAAAACTGACGTCACACTTACACACAGCGGCTGACAAAGTCTTTCGGCTTGCCTCCTAAACTCATAAACACTCAATGCAAAAAAATTAATCGCAAGTACTTTGTTTCTTTACTACAGGTAGAGTAACACAATTGCTTCAGGGACCTTTTAAATGTCACTGTCGGCTTTCGCTCTTGCAGTTATTCTTTTTCTTCAGTTCACCAGATTCGCGGGCAAAATTGGACCTGCAAATTTCACCCTCAACTGACCAATGTAGTCCGTTCTGGTGCATATAGAATTTGCCAATTCACAGTAGAAAATTCCCAGATACTCAATTTAACTTGCAAACTCGCCTTACCACCCACGCCCGATCGGTCTACTAAATAGACAATTACAACAAAAAACAAGTGTCTCATCACACTTTTCAAAATACTCCGGAGTCTTAGACTTCTCCTGTTAGGTCCGTCTTATCAACAACCACGTGGACAATTTTTCTGAGCACCAAGCGCCACATACATGAGAAGTTCGCTGACTTCCCTACTCACATACTTCAGATTACGCCAACTCTCTTTTTAACATTATTTTATTCTTCTGGAGTACGCCAACTTCCCTAAAAACTCACAAATAACTCAGTCAAATGCAAATTAGCTAAAGCTGTGCAAGCACATATTCTACTCACTCAATCTAACAACGATACGCTGAGAATCATAGGAACAATACGCTGAGAGCATTCCCTGTTAACCTAGAGAACCTCCAAGATCCGGGGAAAGTCACTTTGGGCATTTAGCAACTAATTTTATCAAATTTGAACAACATTCAAAAATAATAATGAAAATACACCAATTAACTTTCACAATTTATGACGCAAGCAATGACATCATCCAAAAAGATACGTAACCGAACTGTGCTATCAAAACTGTTGACGCAGAGAAAGCCTAACTATAATTTAGTCACAAAGGACTAGATAGTGGAATTTACACACTAGGTTGATGAACCGAACCGAATCTGCTTTGGAGAAAATGTTATTCGAAGTATGTCATAGACATCACATATAACATATGATAATCAACTCAACTTCAATAACCACACCTGTTTATTAAGAAGTTCATTATTTATTTCCCTATATTAACATGTCTAAAGTCACGAAAATAATTCTCAAACACAAATGATCCATCTAGAGAAACAACAAAAGATGATTTGAACGCCGGATATCTCTAAGTTTAATCAATGCAAAAAGACAAATTATTTCAATGGTTATTACACAAAACCATAGCAACAGAATCTGAGCAAGAGAAATTGAATACATCTGATAATGATAAGGCAAAAATGTCAATGACAATTCATGAGCATGTGAGTAACACCTCACTAACCACTAATTAGCATCAACATGTTAGGCTTCATGTAAAAGTTTTAGTATCACAAATTTGGAAGACATCTAATATGGTGCTATTAAAAATAAGCAGCAGTAAATAGACAATTGTAGACAATTGTAGCTGGTACCTGAAAAGCAAAAGACAAATACAATGTCACAGCTCATACATTTACCAAATCACTACAGTAATCAGCAACAACGTCTACTTCGTCATTGGGACAGCAACATCAGGCACCAACATCAGGACAGGAACAAGGGTAGGGGTTGATGGTTTAGAATTATGGACTATAAGATACACTAAACCATCTAAGGGAAAACATGACATGTCAAAGTGGAAGATCATAAAGTAAATCTCTAGAACTCAGGATACACGAAAATCCAAAAGAAGAATGACCCATGATCAATGGTGACTGAACATTAAATTAAACTTGTTAAAGGAAAATGATTGGATAGAGCATGAGGTAAGAAAGTTATGACTAATCAGAACATTAACAGATATCAAAATTATACAATTAGTTTACTCAAAGCTCTTCTATTTGCTGTTATTTCATTGATGAAATCTAAACTAATACATTTGTATCCTGCATTTCCTCTTCTCCAGCTTCATCTGTGGATCCATTGTTTTCACTCCACTGGAATAGAAGTCACAGGAAAGCGATTAAAACAATATGTTACCACACCATTTCTTTCCCCGTTGAGGAAAGACACACAAGTTGGAAACATAACTACAAACAATGAAGTCAGTCAAACTACGGAACACACTGTAAACATTTTATACATTTTGCATTGCACTATGACCTTGCATCTGCTTCTACTTCAGTCCAGTCCAGCAGAGGCCACTTAATACAAGTTTAATTCTGACATTTATTTTAGTTGAGACACACACTCTCTTGTAAAGACAAAATAATTTTATCACCTTAAGTTAGCATGGACAAAATATAGGTCTTACATAACATGGTGGCCATTTAGTTAGTCATAATTCTCGTAAACACAATATTATTATTAAATTAATTCACACATTAATCTGTAAGTCTGATTACGTAAAAACATTTTATCAAGACAATCTCAGCTCTCACAGATGTCACAACCAGGTAATCTGATGCGTGCTTATCACAGGGTTGCTGTGTGCATTGTGTGTGGATGTATTTTAATTGTCTGCACTGGAATGGAAGTGTTTCTCTTCCCAAGCCCCTCTGTATTCTCAACACCCTAATCTTTCCAGTAAGGAGCGTTATGCGATTACCTCTCACGCACAGATCTTGAGCGAGTGTAAAATCGGAAACACATCAAGTCCAACTTTTATTTTTTTTAGACAGAGTGTTGCTGCTGAGAAGCCCAGGGTCAAGTGTGACAACTTCAACCTGTCCTTTTCTCTTATTCAAAATCACTGCATTCTCTAGCTTTCAGTCAGTACTCAGAATGAGAATCCGAGACTACAAGTCCCAAGGTGCAAAGTATGTTTGGCCAGAGAGCCGGAAAATGTTAAAGTAGTTAAATGTGCAATGGGGTCATGTGCTAACTGTAGCTTGAGAGGCTCAATTTTTTTACCAGCATCAAGGCATATTGCTGTTGTGGCAGATTGCCAGTCTAATACCCAAAGAGAACTGAAACTAAGTTATAATTCATATAAGCTTCAACACTAAAAGAAATGTAATGTATACATGGGAAGAACATTGTAGAGTCGGCGATGCACTCTACTGAAGACGTGGAGACTGAGGTGAGTTTAAACCTTTTATACTTTATTTTCATATGACCCTCAGTCTCGGTGCATGCGCTTTCTCTCTCCTGCGGTTCTTCCTCTCTTTATTCCCTCTCTATACGTCACATTCCCCACACCACTAGCCTGACATGGTGATGGGTGTGACCTTGACTGCCCATGTCCGGGAGCGTAATATTGGGTTTGCCCGGAAATGGTGAACACTACAAACATCTACCAAAATCATGCTTCATTTCCAAACATACCACTCTGCAAGCTGGGGCTTAAAATGGGTATATACAAGTATCTAATGCTCTCACTTCCCCTCCCTTGCTCTCTCCCTTCTTTTTCTTTCACTCACTTTCTTCTCATGAAATCGTATTCACGTTCTTCCTTCCCCTTTGTTCGCTTTCCTGCTCTTTCTGCCCATTAGGATGATTAGACAATAAATGAGACAGTCCACAGCATTCTAAATGGTGTCTGGCTGACAAGGAATGCAGATGGATGCATCTGAAAAGTAGTCATTTATCCAGGACTACCCCTATGTCTAGGCAGTGTAGTTGAGTTTTCAGGAATAAAGAAGTGACACAACTCTGGTAGCAATATAGAATTTATCAAAAAATAATACGGCTGTGATCATAGCTCAGTTCTGTAACAGAAACCACACTCAACTCAGCTTTTACAAACAGCGTCTTTTATAGGTTTAATTTGTATATACTTCCTTATTATTTTTCCAATTAACACAGTAGCTCAATATAATGCTATCTACCTTCATTCTTGGCACAAGCAATAATTCTCAAAAACCGCATCTGACTACTGTCACTAAAAATGCAGCTGGAGCGTATATAATATACGTATGCGTCCTCTAACGAGCACAGTTTCATTTGATCCCACCCTTGGAATTCTATCTGTGTTTTCTCCCTACCCTGCTCCCATATGCTGAATTTTTACGACCTATCCTCCTCTCTCTACCAACCTTGACACTCACAAGAATCCCGTGCTTTCTTTCAGGTCTACCATGATGTACCCCTCCTCCTAACACTCGTACCAAGAAGTGGCTCAGGCTCTTGTATGTGCTGGCTTCTAAATTATCTGTGGTATGTGACGACCGGCTCCAACTGCTTTGCCCTGCACCTGGCCTGTTCCTTCGTTTTCCTTTCTGCCCCTGTACTCCATTGTAACATGGTACCCTTGTCTCGCACTGTGTATGTTCCTGCACGTTTCTCCTTTAAGCCATGTGTTGACCAGAGTGGGTCTTCTTTCTTTCTTTTGAGGCCTATTACAGCAGCAAGTTGCCTAAATAAATTCTCCACACTGGCTCAACATCCTGTGATTCTGGGCAAATCACTTCATCATCCTGTGCCTAAAAAATGAACTTGGTTAAGCACCATCCTGTCAAACTGTCACCTAGCATTGTTTGAACAAAAAGGATTTATGCAACCATTTGCCTTTGGTGACAAATACGAAGGTGCACTTTTGGGGAGACTGAAATACTAGAATGCAGCTGCGGCCTGCAATTCTCTCACTTCCTGTGGCTGCTGTCTTGTCACGGAATATCCCAACTTCTGCACCTGGGGGAAAGATATGAAACTGCTTTTCTACACATTTCAAAAATTGTCAATGATTGCTTGAATGAATGTTTTCTTTATAAATCCATAATATGACTGTCTTTTGGTTCATTTAGCAGAGAAATAGTGCTTAAAATCACATCAAAACACACAGATTTAAAAAAAATTATCTGTAGGGTGAACCACCCTTAAAAACAAATCCACCTTTAAAAATATCCACTTCGCTTGCTTGCGTGCAAAATTCATTGACTACTCTCACGCCGCAACAATCTTTAATTTCTCCAGCCGCTGCTGAATTATACAGTAATAAATTGTGGTTTGGCCAGATAAGAATAGCGTCATTCAGTCAACAGTCAACGAATGCGTTTGTGGTATAAATCTTGTTGAACGAGGAATGTGTAAAAAGGCCTTGACGCCATCATCACCCAGGAGCAAAGTGGAGCTTATTTGTAAGTATCTCTCCTTAAGCATTATACTTTTCACCAAAAAGGACCAAAAACGAGTGCCCATGGTTGAAAAGCAAATGTATGAAACATTACTAAAATAATAAATGACAAGGTACAGCCAACACTGCCACCTTGAGTTGCACAGCAATACAAAGATTTCATTGCCTCTTTGTTGAAACTGGGAGACGCGCAGATACTCTGATTTAATCTCTCAGTTTCTCTTCCTTTTGAAACCATTTCGAATCTTGTACCTCTGTTTTAATGAAGGATTGTTGACAACGCCTCAGTTCGTCACACTGTGTGCAATTCTCCTTTACGCGTTTGATGGTCTAATACTTTCAGGCAGCAAGTCCAAACACAACATTTTGCAACTTCTCAACTCCCTTTCTTGCTCACCAGTGATACAGTTGGCGGGTGACTCATAGCCTATGAAGACATCCAAGGGTCAGGTAAGTGCAGATGGCATGGAAATAAGTCAGACAAGTTCTGATAAAACTGCCAGGCGAGCAGATGGATTTTGGTTTCACTGTTTCTTTGAAGTAACACTCTTTACCATCGCTTTTGTACAAGATACAGAAGAAACTCTTTACAGGGAAGGATAACAACAGTTTCTTTTTCAAGATGTCAATGAAAACCACACTTCTATTAGAAATGAAGAGGAATTACTATATTCAAGCAATAATTAAAAAAATATTTTCATACATGTGTTTTTAAAAATAAAAGAATAAATCAAACTCCTCACCTTTTCTGTTGTAATAATGTTACAGAAACATCCACACAACCGATCTCCACAAGGCCTGGTTACAAACTGACGGTTGTGCACGGTTTTAATTTAAAGGTGTGTGATAAACATTACCGACTTGCCTCGGAGTAAAATATCGTAATTTACAAGCGTAATCTAGTTTTAGCTATACATGTCTCTTCTTCCTCTCTATCGTTACATGTGAGGTGGCCCACCTTCCTGCAGTCAACCTCCGAGTACCATAAAAATAGAAGGTGGAAACCTAAACCCTACCTTGGCAACCTATATAAAATAGAACTAAGCCCACCCTACATCCTATTTTCTGTCTGCTTTGCAGACTTTCCGTTTACAATAATTTTCTTTATGGGCCCAAGCTGCAGCAACCCATTAGAGTAGGCTGCTGCCTGCTTTGGATCCCACTACCACACATGTCAACGTTTTAGACCAGAAAAATGGGAGTGTTAGCGTGTCGGTCCTTAATAAGTAAACTTACAAGGGGACGTGTATAGGTCGATGAACCTTTTGATTCGTTTAAAGTGCTCTTACTATAGTTCCAGTACAGAGACAATAATCAGTGCACAATAATCAATAATCGTTAGTCAAATCAATAATCAATGGAGTCAGCAATTTTCACACACCATGACTTTGCAGCCTTTAGTAAAAGTTTAGTAAGTTTATTTCTCTTATATTAACAATACTAAAGTCATGAATCTTAATCACTAACTCAAATCAAACTAAGTTAATAATGCTTGTTAATCACAAGTAGCAAGAAACATGATCCAATCAAGGCTTGAATCAAAAGACATTCCAAAGCTTCAACACAAATCATTCGTAAAACTAATTTCGCAAAGCTATAATATCCACAAAGCTCAGCAAAATAGCCCATATATCATTTGTCTTTGCAATTCGTCAGTCGTCATGTGAATAACCTCAACTAACCCCGATTAGTATTAGCATGTAGGGCTTCATGCAAAACAATTTAGAACACAAATTTGGAAAACATCTACCTAAAGAAAGAAAAGGCATACACATGCAATTCAGTCATTGTTATATCTACCTATCCAAGGTATGGGTCAGCAAGCAGAATCAGTCTTCATCCTCAGGTCATCAATCAATCAGCAAAGCATCAGGCTCTCAGTCAGAGAGTAGGAGCCCAATGACAGAATCTTGAATCTCCTTTCAGGGCCAGATGTAGTAACCGTTTTGCATGGCGCAAACTGTGAAAATCACAGTTTGCGCCATGCAAAACGGCCATCGCGATGCACATTCCCATTTTGCGAGTCGGTACCGACTCGCAAAATGGGAATGCGACTCGCAAATAGGAAGGGGTGTTTCCTTCCTATTTGTGACTCGCACCGCAATGCAGAATTGTTTTGTGACCGCGATAGCGGTCGCAAGCAATTCGCAGTTAGCACCCACTTGAAGTGGGTGCTAACTCATTCGCATTTCCCTTTGTGAATGTCGCTATAAATATTTTTGCAAAAAATGAAACCAAATGGTTTCATTTTTTCGTTTGTATTGCAACTCGTTTTTCTTTAAGGAAAACGGGCTGCAATACAAAAAAAAAAATGCTTTATTGAAAAAGCAGTCACAGACATGGAGGTCTGCTGTCTCCAGCAGGCCACCATCCCTGTGAGTGCAGGGAATCTCAAGGGGATCGCAAATTGAGACCCACCTCATTAATATTAATGAGGTTGGTCTTTGCGACCCCCTTGAGATTTGCAGAAGGTGTCTGAGACACCATTCTGCATACGGTTTTGCGAATCGGACATTGCGAGTCGCACCGACTCGCAATTTCCGATTCGCAAAATCGCATTTTGCTACATCTGGCCCCAAGTCTCTTCCTCACCGTCACTCTAGATCTCTAGTCTCGCAATCTCAATCTCAATCTGTCTAAATTCCCTCTGTCATGTTGTCATATCAAAGTTCCCCAAACTATCCCCCTATTTCCAATTGGTCAATTAATCGTGCTTTATTACTCTGTCCAATGGTTTTCATATACCAAATCTGTGAACTCTAATTTTTCACAGTTCACATGTCATTGATTGGTCCACTTTATGATGTTCTTATCATTCAGCTCGTCAGGTATCGAATTTGTTGCATCTTCATTGCCAGTCAGTGTCTTCATTGTTTGCGTCCTGGGAAAGAACCCTTTGCACATTTTACACACAAATTGTGAGAGACCTCATCTCCTGTCCATCGGTTCCCATAAAAGCTTCTGCTAAGCATTTTATTAAAACAATGAGCATTTCACAGTTAGTTCACTCTGACAGCATTTTTCATTGAATGCTAAGCTTCTGCATGAGGCTTGGTAGCTAGGCCAAGACACTCGCCAAGACACTCGCTAAGGTAAGGCCTCCATTTAGTAAGCAAGAACATAATTCATAACCCTTAGTATGACATATTACTACATTCATCTAATACATTTTTCAATATTTTATATGAATTAATCATAATTTAGTTCAATTCGTGAATACTGGTGGCCATTCTCCGAGGTCACATTTTCAAACATGCACATTATTGTTCTACGTTATTCATTTTTCTACATAAGTCATTATTCAAAATACGTAAACATTCGTTAAAAAATTTCTAATTAAGACATCTGCTTCAGCAGGAGATTTTGAAAAAGTAATGCTAGGCCGACTCTTACACCACATTCTTACCAGACATCAGGTGAGACAACTTCCTTCAAACTCAGTTGAGTCAGTTTAGTCTACCTCCTCCTGCATCATAGTGTATGGTTCCAGTCATCAAGAATTCCATTTTACAAGAATAGAAGAAGATGGGAAATTTCAGATACCTCTGTTTTTTAAACAGGATGTATCAAGTGAGAGATCCAGATATTCTTTCTGTGTATGTCGATCACATGCTTCTGAATTTGGCAGACATCTTCACAGTGTATGCAGAGGACTATTAACCTTAAAATGTGATGGATACAAAATGTGCATGGGTCCCCATGTAAGGTATATTTGTGTCTCAAACTCCTTATGAGGACATCAATTTACCCGTCAGATGCTTTCCAGAGTTTGGTTCGTGACTTTTAAGCACTATACACAGCTATACCTGAGCGTAAAAACTGAGCGAAACTTCTTGCCAGGATAGCTTTACATGCTGAATTTTTGGCAGGTACTTCTTTTGACATTCTAAAAGCTATAGAAGTTTCCTCTGGAGCAGTTGTTGCTTTTCAATGCCATGTCAGCACCCTTGATTGGAGGGCAGAGGATTTTCCGAAATCTCTTCCTTCTCTGTTCTTTCTTAAATGGGCTTTGTTTGCCCCTAAATTCAATGATATCCTTCATAAATTTCAAGAACAGAAATCATCCCTTACCCTTTACGTCTAGTAAAGATTGTTCGAGATACTCTTATAAATCCAAAGCATACCTCCATTGCCAACATCGCTCTGCCCAAAGTCAATTAAGGTATGGTGCTAGTAATTTCAGAGACAAGAATTGGGCATCTCCAATTAAGACCTCTTCTGATCTTTCGACAAGCCTCAATGCTCCACACAATTACATTATTTATGCTTTAGGCCCCATATCTCAGGTGAGGAGAAGGTTCAGATCCTTCTTGGACATTTGGAAGTAAATAATCTCAGACTCTTCACCGCTAGATATTGTTTGAGACAAGTACAAAATTGAGTTTGCCACTGTGCCTCCAGATTCAGGGATATGATAACTCCTTGCCCTCAATCACTGGAAAAATAGGAAGCTGTAATGAAAGCAATCCCAAAACTCTTGGATAAGCATGTCAATGCGTCTGTTCCCAGGCAGGAGCAGAGAAAATATATATATGCTCATGTTTTTCTACCCCTAACCAGATGGGTTTGTCTCATTCACAATCTGAAAAGGGTAATGGCTTGATTTAGGTCTTGGCGGAGGGCAATACCCTGTCACAAACGTGACTGATTTCTCTTCTGCTTTTTTATGATCCGATGATATCCCATGGAGATCGTGAAAAGGAGGACAGGATATCCGTCATGCTTGTGGTGGAGTGTTGTAGGAGGCTGGACTGGCTTGTAGTGAGTACCAAGGGGTACTTGCACCTTGCACCAGGCCCAGTTATCCCTTATTAGTGTATAGGGTGTCTAGCAGCTTAGGCTGATAGATAATGGTAGCTTAGCAGAGCAGCTTAGGCTGAACTAGGAGACGTGTGAAGCTACTACAGTACCACTTAGTGTCATATGCACAATATCATAAGAAAACACAATACACAGTTATACTAAAAATAAAGGTACTTTATTTTTATGACAATATGCCAAAGTATCTTAGAGTGTACCCTCAGTGAGAGGATAGGAAATATACACAAGATATATATACACAATAGCAAAAATATGCAGTATAGTCTTAGAAAACAGTGCAAACAATGTATAGTTACAATAGGATGCAATGGGGAAACATAGGGATAGGGGCAACACAAACCATATACTCCAAAAGTGGAATGCGAACCACGAATGGACCCCAAACCTATGTGACCTTGTAGAGGGTCGCTGGGACTATTAGAAAATAGTGAGAGTTAGAAAAATAACCCTCCCCAAGACCCTGAAAAGTGAGTGCAAAGTGCACTAAAGTTCCCCTAAGGACAAAATAGTAGTGTTAGAGGAATAATGCAGGAAAGACACAAACCAGCAATGCAACAACTGTGGATTTCCAATCTAGGGTACCTGTGGAACAAGGGGACCAAGTCCAAAAGTCACAAGCAAGTCGGAGATGGGCAGATGCCCAGGAAATGCCAGCTGCGGGTGCAAAGAAGCTTCAACTGGACAGAAGAAGCTGAGGTTTTTGCAGGAACGAAAAGGGCTAGAGACTTCCCCTTTGGTGGACGGATCCCTCTCGCCTTGGAGAGTCGTGCAGAAGTGTTTTCCCGCCGGAAGGACGCCAACAAACCTTGCTACACGCAAATTGTGCGTTTGGCGTTTTTGGAGGCTGCTGGGGCCCAGGAGGGACCAGGAGGTCACAAATTGGACCTGCAGAGAGAAAGGACGTCGAGCAAGACAAAGAGCCCTCACTGAAGCAGGTAGCACCCGGAGAAGTGCCAGAAACAGGCACTACGAGGATGCGTGAAACGGTGCTCGCCGAAGTTGCACAAAGGAGTCCCACGTCGCCGGAGACCAACTTAGAAAGTCGTGCAATGCAGGTTAGAGTGCCGTGGACCCAGGCTTGGCTGTGCACGAAGGATTTCCGCCGGAAGTGCACAGGGGCCGGAGTAGCTGCAAAGTCGTGGTTCCCAGCAATGCAGCCCAGCGAGGTGAGGCAAGGACTTACCTCCACCAAACTTGGGCTGAAGAGTCACTGGACTGTGGGGGTCACTTGGACAGCATCGCTGGATTCGAGGGACCTCGCTCGTCGTGCTGAGAGGAGACCCAAGGGACCGGTAATGCAGCTTTTTGGTGCCTGCGGTTGCAGGGGGAAGATTCCGTCGACCCACGGGAGATTTCTTCGGAGCTTCTGGTGCAGAGAGGAGGCAGGCTACCCCCACAGCATGCACAAGCAGGAAAACAGTCGAGAAGGCGGCAGGATCAGCGTTACAGAGTTGCAGTAGTCGTCTTTGCTACTATGTTGCAGGTTTGCAGGCTTCCAGCGCGGTCAGCGGTCGTTTCCTTATCAGAAGGTGAAGAGAGAGATGCAGAGGAACTCGGCTGAGCTCATGCATTCGTTATCTAAAGTTTCCCCAGAGACAGAGACCCTAAATAGCCAGAAAAGAGGGTTTGGCTACCTAGGAGAGAGGAAAGGCTACTAACACCTGAAGGAGCCTATCAGCAGGAGTCTCTGACGTCACCTGGTGGCACTGGCCACTCAGAGCAGTCCAGTGTGCCAGCAGCACCTCTGTTTCCAAGATGGCAGAGGTCTGGAGCACACTGGAGGAGCTCTGGACACCTCCCAGGGGAGGTGCAGGTCAGGGGAGTGGTCACTCCCCTTTCCTTTGTCCAGTTTCGCGCCAGAGCAGGGGCTAAGGGGTCCCTGAACCGGTGTAGACTGGCTTATGCAGAATTGGGCACCTCTGTGCCCAACAAAGCATTTCCAGAGGCTGGGGGAGGCTACTCCTCCCCTGCCTTCACACCATTTTCCAAAGGGAGAGGGTGTCACACCCTCTCTCAGAGGAAGTTCTTTGTTCTGCCATCCTGGGCCAGGCCTGGCTGGACCCCAGGAGGGCAGCTGCCTGTCTGAGGGGTTGGCAGCAGCAGCAGCTGCAGTGAAACCCCAGGAAGGGCAGTTTGGCAGTACCAGGGTCTGTGCTACAGACCACTGGGATCATGGAATTGTACCAACAATGCCAGGATGGCATAGAGGGGGCAATTCCATGATCATAGACATGTTACATGGCCATATTCGGAGTTACCATGGTGAAGCTACATATAGGTAGTGACCTATATGTAGTGCACGCGTGTAATGGTGTCCCCGCACTCACAAAGTTCAGGGAATTGGCTCTGAACAATGTGGGGGCACCTTGGCTAGTGCCAGGGTGCCCTCACACTAAGTAACTTTGCACCTAACCTTTACCAGGTAAAGGTTAGACATATAGGTGACTTATAAGTTACTTAAGTGCAGTGAAAAATGGCTGTGAAATAACGTGGACGTTATTTCACTCAGGCTGCAGTGGCAGGCCTGTGTAAGAATTGTCAGAGCTCCCTATGGGTGGCAAAAGAAATGCTGCAGCCCATAGGGATCTCCTGGAACCCCAATACCCTGGGTACCTCAGTACCATATACTAGGGAATTATAAGGGTGTTCCAGTAAGCCAATGTAAATTGGTAAAAATGGTCACTAGCCTGTCAGTGACAATTTGAAAGTAATGAGAGAGCATAACCACTGAGGTTCTGATTAGCAGAGCCTCAGTGAGACAGTTAGGCACCACACAGGGAACATATACATGCACACCTATGAGCACTGGGGCCCTGTGTGACAGGGTCCCAGTGACACATACATATAGGCCACAAACCTATGAGCACTGGGGTCCTGACCAGCAGGATCCCAGTGACACATAACAACCATACTGAAAACATGGTGTTTTCACTATGAGCACTGAGGCCTGGCTATCAGGATCCCAGTGAGACAGTGAAAACAGTGACAAACACCCTGACATACACTCACAAACAGGCCAAAAGTGGAGGTAACAAGGCTAGAAAGAGGCTACCTTCTCACACAACCCCCCCCCAAACGAAGGACAATAAGGCTAACCTTGGCCAGTTGAGACTTTATTGTCTAAGTGGTGATAAGTAGAGAGTAGCTCTGCAATAGACTAGTTACTCCCTTTATCATCCACTATATGGTTACTTCCCTGTGGGGATGTAAACCACCCTGTTTGAAGTTTTTTAGCTAAGCAACAATGTGAAGATGTATTTTCAGAGTTTCTATCAGTAGGTTTTAGTTTAGAGCAGTGGGAATTGTCCACTGAACCTATTTGTAGTGATGGAAATGCCAGACAGGGATGCTGTCTCAGAAAAGCCATAGCTGGGCAAAAACTTTGTCCATCTGGCTGGAAGAGAGAACAGGGATGCTGTTTCTCTTGAGTTGGAGCAGGGCAGGGATGCTGTCCTATGAGCTCCACACTAGGGCAGGGACGCTGTCCTAAGTGTTGTGAGGTAGTGCAGGGTTTCTGCACTAAAGTTTCTCTGGGAGGGTTGGAGGGATGCTCCATGTTAACTAAAATGGTGCTGTTTTTCTCACCAATGTTAGTTATCCCACAGAGAGGTACTTCCACCTCAGGGAGTCCAGCTTTGCCAGCTGATGATTCCCTTGGAACAGGTGCCACCCCAGGAGAGGTTTCTCCCACCACAGGAATAGTATCCTGAATGGTAGGGTGGTTAGGGGATACTGTGATACCCTTTTTACCTGTTGATGGAGAGGGATCCTGAGTTTTCAGGCCTTCTCTCCTTTGCTTTTTCATTTCAGTAGAAATGAGAGGGAACAATTCCTCAGGGATGCCCAGCATGGCTGCATGGGCATAAAACTCTACATCAGCCCAACCTGAGGCCTCTAGGTCATTACCTAAGAGACAGTCTACAGGTAAGCTAGGTGATACCACCACCTGCTTAGGGCCAGTAACTCCACCCCAACTAAACTGAATTATAGCTAAGGGAAGAAACTTAGTGGAGTTATGGACATCAATAATCTTATACTGTTGTCCAATGATGTGTTGTTCAGGAGGCACTAGGTTTTCAGTCACCAAAGTGAAACTGGCACCTGTGTCCCTGTAGGCCAAGGCCTCAACACCATTTATTGAAACTGTCTGCCTGTACTTATCCATTGTAAGGGGACAAGCAGCCAGTGTGGCAAGGCCAATGCCACTAGGTGTGACAGGAACTGTCTTGGGACTGATTACATCAGTTTCCACTATGGACCCATAAGTGAACCCAACTACACCCTTTGCTTGACTGTTGCCAGCAGTCCCACCACTAGTACCACTACTGCTAGGGGCACTAGAGCTTGATGTATTAGTGGTGGTAGGCTCAGGGGGTTTACCTGGACAGGACTTATCCCCTGGCCTATGGCCTCTGTTTTTACACACAAATCACCAAGGCTTTTTAATGTGTGCAGGTTGGGAAGAAGAGGAAGAATTTGTTTTATCCCCACCCTCTGAAGAGTGTTTAAGATTTGAAGTGGGATCTTTGGTTTTACCCTTATCCCCATGCTTATCTTGAGATTTTTCACCATCTTTCTTCTTATTGCCATCTTTGTCACCCCCTGTATGAACTTTTCTGTTCACCCTTGTTCTGACCCATTTGTCTGCCTTCTTTCCCAATTCTTGGGGAGAGGTCAGATCAGAGTCTACCAGGTACTGGTGCAACAAATCAGACACACAATTATTAAGTATATGCTCTCTCAGGATTGTGTTATACAGGCTTTCATAATCAGTAACTTTACTGCCATGTAACCACCCCTCCAAGGCCTTCACTGAATGGTCAATGAAATCAACCCAGTCTTGTGAAGACTCCTTTTTGGTCTCTCTGAACTTTATCCTGTACTGTTCAGTGGTTAAGCCATAACCATCCAGGAGTGCATTCATAAGAACTTGGAAATTATTGGCATCATTTTCTTTCACTGTAAGGAGCCTATCCCTACCTTTTCCACTAAATGATAGCCATAGGATAGCAGCCCACTGCCTTTGAGGGACATCCTGTACAACACAGGCCCTCTCAAGTGCAGCAAACCACTTGTTAATGTCATCCCCCTCCTTATAAGGGGGAACTATCTTGTGCAGATTCCTGGAATCATGCTCTTTTGCAGGATGACTATGGGGAATACTGCTGCTGCCACCATGGGTATCTAAACCCAACTTCTGTCTTTCCTTCTCTAATTCTAAAGACTGTCTATCCAAATCCAGCTGTTGCTTCTTGAGCTTCAGTCTGGTTTGTTCCACTCTCAATCTATTGAGTTCCCTTTCTAACAATCTGTCATCAGGGTGGGTGGGAGGGACATTTCTAGATACAGAGGTATGATGGGAATGAACAGAAGGAGACCTGTCCCTTACAGAGGGCACCCTAACAGCTTGGCTACCAGCATAATGTGAGAGCACACCATCAGTATGGTGTGATTCAATTTCTGTACCAACTATGCTAGACTGTCTAGTAATGGGCAGGCTGAGAAGTTTCTTTCCTGAACCTTTTCCTGGGGGAGTCCCTGGATCAGATTGAGAACCATTAGCTACTTTTTCACCAGATTGGGCACTTATGGCCTTATCCTGTACTCTAAGCATATTAATTAACAGTTCTAAGGAAGGATTCTTCCCTACACTCAAACCTCTCTCTATGCAGAGACTCCTTGCTCCTTTCCAGCTAAGGTGATCATATGCAATTTTGGACAGTTCAACATTTTGGCCTGTACCAGACATTTTTTAGAGAGAGTTAAAGTGATAGAAAAAGAGAAAAAAGTTTTCAGAACTTTTTGGAAAGACAGAAAAAAACTTTTTAAACTTTTAAGAACTTTTTGAAAGTTTAGGAGTACTTTTCAGCACTTAGAAAAGAGTGAAAAGAGGAAATGCAAAACTTTTTGGCTATGTGTATATACACTGACCTTGTTTTGTATATTTTTCTCTTATGAAAAGTACAATGACAAGAGTGGTAAGTAGTCTCAAGCACTTATCCCACCACTGCACAACCAATGTAGGAGGCTGGACTGGCTTGTAGTGAGTACCAAGGGGTACTTGCACCTTGCACCAGGCCCAGTTATCCCTTATTAGTGTATAGGGTGTCTAGCAGCTTAGGCTGATAGATAATGGTAGCTTAGCAGAGCAGCTTAGGCTGAACTAGGAGACGTGTGAAGCTACTACAGTACCACTTAGTGTCATATGCAC
Source organism: Pleurodeles waltl (assembly GCF_031143425.1). Lineage (NCBI taxonomy): Eukaryota > Metazoa > Chordata > Amphibia > Caudata > Salamandridae > Pleurodeles > Pleurodeles waltl. Next base: position 864,308,032 of record NC_090436.1, on the reverse strand, counting down.
AATATCATAAGAAAACACAATACACAGTTATACTAAAAATAAAGGTACTTTATTTTTATGACAATATGCCAAAGTATCTTAGAGTGTACCCTCAGTGAGAGGATAGGAAATATACACAAGATATATATACACAATAGCAAAAATATGCAGTATAGTCTTAGAAAACAGTGCAAACAATGTATAGTTACAATAGGATGCAATGGGGAAACATAGGGATAGGGGCAACACAAACCATATACTCCAAAAGTGGAATGCGAACCACGAATGGACCCCAAACCTATGTGACCTTGTAGAGGGTCGCTGGGACTATTAGAAAATAGTGAGAGTTAGAAAAATAACCCTCCCCAAGACCCTGAAAAGTGAGTGCAAAGTGCACTAAAGTTCCCCTAAGGACAAAATAGTCGTGTTAGAGGAATAATGCAGGAAAGACACAAACCAGCAATGCAACAACTGTGGATTTCCAATCTAGGGTACCTGTGGAACAAGGGGACCAAGTCCAAAAGTCACAAGCAAGTCGGAGATGGGCAGATGCCCAGGAAATGCCAGCTGCGGGTGCAAAGAAGCTTTGACTGGAAAGAAGAAGCTGAGGTTTCTGCAAGAACGAAAAGGGCTAGAGACTTCCCCTTTGGTGGACGGATCCCTCTCGCCTTGGAGAGTCGTGCAGAAGTGTTTTCCCGCCGAAAGGACGCCAACAAGCCTTGCTACACGCAAATCGTGCGTTTGGCGTTTTTGGACGCTGCTGGGGCTCAGGAGGGACCAGGAGGTCGCAAATTGGACCTGCAGAGAGAGGGGACGTCGCGCAAGACAAAGAGCCCTCACTGAAGCAGGTAGCACCCGGAGAAGTGCCAGAAACAGGCACTACGAGGATGCGTGAAACGGTGCTCGCCGAAGTTGCACAAAGGAGTCCCACGTCGCCGGAGACCAACTTAGAAAGTCGTGCAATGCAGGTTAGAGTGCCGTGGACCCAGGCTTGGCTGTGCACGAAGGATTTCCGCCGGAAGTGCACAGGGGCCGGAGTAGCTGCAAAGTTGCGGTTCCCAGCAATGCAGCCCAGCGAGGTGAGCCAAGGACTTACCTCCACCAAACTTGGGCTGAAGAGTCACTGGACTGTGGGGGTCACTTGGACAGCGTCGCTGGATTCGAGGGACCTCGCTCGTCGTGCTGAGAGGAGACCCAAGGGACCGGTAATGCAGCTTTTTGGTGCCTGCGGTTGCAGGGGGAAGATTCCGTCGACCCACGGGAGATTTCTTCGGAGCTTCTGGTGCAGAGAGGAGGCAGGCTACCCCCACAGCATGCACAAGCAGGAAAACAGTCGAGAAGGCGGCAGGATCAGCGTTACAGAGTTGCAGTAGTCGTCTTTGCTACTATGTTGCAGGTTTGCAGGCTTCCAGCGCGGTCAGCGGTCGTTTCCTTATCAGAAGGTGAAGAGAGAGATGCAGAGGAACTCGGCTGAGCTCATGCATTCGTTATCTAAAGTTTCCCCAGAGACAGAGACCCTAAATAGCCAGAAAAGAGGGTTTGGCTACCTAGGAGAGAGGAAAGGCTACTAACACCTGAAGGAGCCTATCAGCAGGAGTCTCTGACGTCACCTGGTGGCACTGGCCACTCAGAGCAGTCCAGTGTGCCAGCAGCACCTCTGTTTCCAAGATGGCAGAGGTCTGGAGCACACTGGAGGAGCTCTGGACACCTCCCAGGGGAGGTGCAGGTCAGGGGAGTGGTCACTCCCCTTTCCTTTGTCCAGTTTCGCGCCAGAGCAGGGGCTAAGGGGTCCCTGAACCGGTGTAGACTGGCTTATGCAGAATTGGGCACCTCTGTGCCCAACAAAGCATTTCCAGAGGCTGGGGGAGGCTACTCCTCCCCTGCCTTCACACCATTTTCCAAAGGGAGAGGGTGTCACACCCTCTCTCAGAGGAAGTTCTTTGTTCTGCCATCCTGGGCCAGGCCTGGCTGGACCCCAGGAGGGCAGCTGCCTGTCTGAGGGGTTGGCAGCAGCAGCAGCTGCAGTGAAACCCCAGGAAGAGCAGTTTGGCAGTACCAGGGTCTGTGCTACAGACCACTGGGATCATGGAATTGTACCAACAATGCCAGGATGGCATAGAGGGGGCAATTCCATGATCATAGACATGTTACATGGCCATATTCGGAGTTACCATGGTGAAGCTACATATAGGTAGTGACCTATATGTAGTGCACGCGTGTAATGGTGTCCCCGCACTCACAAAGTTCAGGGAATTGGCTCTGAACAATGTGGGGGCACCTTGGCTAGTGCCAGGGTGCCCTCACACTAAGTAACTTTGCACCTAACCTTTACCAGGTAAAGGTTAGACATATAGGTGACTTATAAGTTACTTAAGTGCAGTGAAAAATGGCTGTGAAATAACGTGGACGTTATTTCACTCAGGCTGCAGTGGCAGGCCTGTGTAAGAATTGTCAGAGCTCCCTATGGGTGGCAAAAGAAATGCTGCAGCCCATAGGGATCTCCTGGAACCCCAATACCCTGGGTACCTCAGTACCATATACTAGGGAATTATAAGGGTGTTCCAGTAAGCCAATGTAAATTGGTAAAAATGGTCACTAGCCTGTCAGTGACAATTTGAAAGTAATGAGAGAGCATAACCACTGAGGTTCTGATTAGCAGAGCCTCAGTGAGACAGTTAGGCACCACACAGGGAACATATACATGCACACCTATGAGCACTGGGGCCCTGTGTGACAGGGTCCCAGTGACACATACATATAGGCCACAAACCTATGAGCACTGGGGTCCTGACCAGCAGGATCCCAGTGACACATAACAACCATACTGAAAACATGGTGTTTTCACTATGAGCACTGAGGCCTGGCTATCAGGATCCCAGTGAGACAGTGAAAACAGTGACAAACACCCTGACATACACTCACAAACAGGCCAAAAGTGGAGGTAACAAGGCTAGAAAGAGGCTACCTTCTCACAAGTGTTCCCTCCACCAGGACCTAAATCAGGCCCTAAATATGTTTGTGAGATAGATTTGCTCCCAGACGGGTTCTGTTAATGCAGTTATTCTCCTCATCCTGCAGGGATGAAGTTTGGCTGCACTAGGCCAGGATGATACCTAATTCCAAATCCAAACAACAAAGTACACTGTTCCGAAATAAATAGTCCTTGCAAGGCCCATTGGGCATTGCAGCGCTGGCCTGATGAGGAGCAGGCCCAATTATGAAGCATGCCACCTATTGGTGGGTGAGGGCTCTTGGTTCTAAGCAATGAAGTGCCTGGATGACCTGGTAGTTCTGCCTTAGACGGGTTTGAGTAGGACTATTTATTTCAGAACAGTGTACTTTGTTGTTTGGATTATGAATTGGGAGATTGCACAATGGACTGGTCTGTTCCCCCAGTCCCTCTATTGATTATAGTTACAGGATGATAGCTATGCTTCCTTTATGCTTAAGGGTGGCACAATAGGTTTTTAAGCTTCTAGCCCCAGTGGTCATGAAAAGTACAATCCCTTCATTCATAAGTAGATGACTGGCTAGTGCATGTATCTTCAAAGAACCAGCCTCTGGCAGATGTTGAGTCATTCCTCAAGTTGTTGACATCTCTGGGTTTCTTGATCAACCTGAAGAAATCCAGACTGAAATCCACCCAGGAGTTTCAGTTTGTAGGTGCTCATTTCCAGACAGATGTAAGAGCAGTATCCTTGCCCCAGGAGCATGCAGTCTCAATCTGTACTTGATGTCTTTGCTGGCCCAATGGTCATCTCCAGCCTGGAGTTGGCTCTATATCCACGGGGAGATGGCAAGTACTCTACCTTCTTCAGGGGGTAATGTTTGGTGACTTCCTTTGAAGATCTTACATTTTGACAACTCATCTTGTTTTGTGCTTCCCTATAGGCATCCACAGTCTTTGTCATTCCACAAGCAAAAATCCACTTGGTTTCTGTGTTAGTACACAGCCTCATTTGGTGGATTTAAATGTATTGCATTTATGATCTCAGAATTCCAGTGACAGAGGAGATTGATCAGGAACTACTTTGATGGTTTATCTGGTGTCACCTGGAAAGGGGCTTTCCATATTGTATCACCATAGCTGGTCAGTTCGATTAAGGAGGCCTCGGGCCTGGGATGGGAAATAGCCACCTGCAATCCTTATGACCTTATATATGTTTGTCAACTTGATTCAGGACAACTCTGTGGCAACTTCTAGGGACAGACAGCATAACAACCAAGAACTATGTGAACTGTTGGTGTGCAATTGATGCAGAATTCTAGTGAGGTGGTAGTTCAGACTCTCTGGTGGACAGAGAAGCATCTGTTAGCCCTGTCAGCAGTCTATGTCACAACGGTGGACAAGGTGAAGGTAGAATCTCTGTGTCAAGTGTGTCCCCGTCTTAGGAGCTTTGTCTGTCTCTGGAAGTGTTTCTCCAGATTTGCAAAATTATGGCAACCCTGTAGAAGATTTGTTCACTACCAAGTTCAGTGCCCTTCTTCCAGTAGACTGCTCCTGATTCCTGTAGGTGGATGCCTGAGGTGTGAATGCCCTCATTTGCCTAAGGCAGAGGTTCTCCTGTTTGCCTTTCCCCCTTCCTTACCACGTCAAAGCTGCTGAATCATCATCTGAGGTGCTGTTGGAGGATCATCCTTGTGTTACTTTTCTGGCCCCAGGAATCTTGGTTCCAGCCTTTCAGAAAGTGTCTACTAAAAAAACATATACCCATCATTGGGCCTCATAGCAGAAACAGTGTATGGATAAAGGGTTGCCCCCGCCCCCCCGGGAATGTGACCCTTTCTTGATCCTTCAGTTAACGTAGGGGGGATTTGCCTCTTTCCACCATGAAAACCTGTGGGTAAATACTAGCGTAGTTTGCAATCTCTGCAAGTTTTTGAGTCTTGTATTCTTAGGGTTTTTTCACTGGCCTTTTCCCTAGGTAGAGGGGTTGCTCCTCCCTCAGTGCTTCTTGTAATCCACTCTGACCTTCAAGTAACTCCCTTTGAACCTTTGACTGAGGTTTCCAAAAATGTAGTGTCCTTCTAACTTTTCTTTGGTTGCCATCACCTCAGACAGACTGGCAGGGGAATTAAAATCACTACACTAACAGGGAAACTGAATTTTTCTTTTGATGTGCGTTCCTGACCTGTTATATCTGTAAAAGACAGCCTTGCATAGTCCGAATGATTGTAGATCTGTACCTATTTATTTCAGTGAGTCCTCTTCCTTTCTACAATGTTGCAACCTAGTGGTGAACTTTGGTCCTTTGTATAGGGGCTAGCTCCATCTTTCTCTACTTTGAGCCAATGGGCTCGTTTAACAACTTATTGTTCTTCTGATCATTCAGGTAAAGAGTTACGTGAACATATTCAAGGGTGTTCTACCAGAGGCGTAGCAGCCTTATGGGCAGATACACAGGGTGTCTCTCTCACAGGCATTTGTTTAACCAGCACTTGGGCTGTGCCTTGTACTTGTGTTACTCAGTATTAATTGGAGTGTCATGTTCAGAATCCTGCTTTATTTGGCACTTAGTTTCTGTCTGCTGTCTCTGGATGATATTTGTTCTTGAGGTTTTATAAAACATTCACAAGAGTGTTACATTGTAGTTTATGCATCTTTGTGTTCTCTTCCAAAGTTCCCATTTGCTGGAGATGTTAGAAATTGTGTTTGTGGTTGGCAGAGGTATGCACTCTGTCCAAGCGGAACCACAATCCTAGTCAGAGTAAGACAGATATACACCATACATTAACCTGTGCTCACCTTCTGGTAGCTTGGCACAGGGCAGGTAGGCTTAACTTAAGAGGCAATGTGTATAGTATTTGTGCAGCACTTCAAACAGTAAAACAGTGACAAAACCACAGAAAAGAAAGCAAAGCAGGTTAGAAAAATAGGTCTTAATTTAATGAATAAAACAAGGCCAACATGTAAAATGTACAATATGTAGAAGGCAATATGAATTTTTAAAGAATAAACTTAGTTGTAGTGCTTAGAAGAATAGAGTGCCAACCAGGGCTCTCCATTTGCACTAGACCGGGTCAAATCTAAAAAGTCAGGCTGACCGCGATGGAGTGTGGGTCGCATACAGGGACCAGCCTTGGTCCGCTGAAAACATTACCTTAATTTGGGGTTGTGTCAAGGCTGAGAACAAGATGTGAATAGCAAAGGTGGCAATGTGTTGAAATAGACCCCCAAAATGTAGTCGATGCGTCGGCTCTGAGCCGCACAAAGTTGAAGATGCATTGAGAATGGGGATGATGCGTCATGCAGTTGGCAACACGTTGCTTCAGATTGTCGCAGCAGTGGTGATGCGCTGGTGTCAATAACGATGCAGTATTCTGGATCTTTGCAGCAGCGGTGATGTGCCGGCGTTGATGAAGATGCACTGGTTACGATAGGTAAACCTGTTGATGCACAAGTTCTGGCAATTGCAGCACTTTATACCCACTCCCAAGGGCCCAGAACTGGACTGGCAACATTTGGCAGGGCAAGACTTGTAGGAAGCAAAGTCCAGGTGCTGTTGCAGGATGAAAAGAAGTCGTTGATGTCCCTGAGACCTCAGAAGAACGGGAGGCAGGCTCGCAAGCCCTTCGAGTTACTTTGGTTCTGGGTTGGAGAGGATTTAGGTCCAGGCCTTCTCACCGTCAGGCGAGGAGGGCAGCAGGTCAGCACAGCAGAGCAGGAGTTCAGTAGAGTCCAGCAGAGTAATAGTCCTTTCAGCAGCACATCAGTCCTTCTTTCTGGCAGAGTATCCACAGGTCCAAAAGTGTACTGAGTTTGTGGCATCCAAGGCCCAGTTCTCATGCACAGTGGTGCCTTTGAAGTGGGGGAAACTTCAAAGAGAGGCTTCTGAAGTGCACAGAGTCTCTGCCATTTCTCTTCCCAACCCTTTGTGTGGGATCAGGACACAGACCATTGAGGTATAAGTGTCAGCTCCTCCTTCCCATCCTCCCCAGGATGGCCCATCAGGCTGTAGATGGCCCACAAATCACACTAAAGCTCCCTTTGTTTGTAGCTGTCTGGAGGGAATACACAAGAGCCCTGCTGTGACCCATCCAGGCGCGTATTCAGAGATAAACAGAAGACACCAGATGGTTAAAGTAAGAAAATGCCAACTTTCTAAGAGTGTCATTTTCAGAATTACAATTTAAAATCCAACTTCAACATAAGAGGCGATTTTAACTTGTGATTCCAGAGATACCAAACTTGGGGGTTCTATCTTTTCCCAATTGTAAATTACACCTATACAATGTAATAAGGTGATCCCAATGTTATTCTATGGCAGCGTTAGGCCCTGCAGTAGTGAAAAACAAATGTAATAGTTTTTCACTACTAGGACATGTACAACGTAAACGTTCATATCCTACTTTTTAAATGTACTGCACCCTGCCTTAGGGCTGTCTAGGGCCTACATTAGGGGTGACTTACATGTATTAAACAGAAAGCGTTGGGCCTGGCAAGAGGGTTAACTTGCCAGGTTGACATGGCAGTTTAAGACTGCACACACAGGCTGTGCAATGATCGGCCTGTAGTTGATGTAGTCATGTTTGAAGGGCTACTGACGTGTGTGGCACAATCAGTGTTGCAGGGCCACTAGTAGAATCAAATGTACAGGCCCTGGGCACATGTAGTGCACCTTACCAGGGATTTATAAGTAAATTAAATATGCCAATTGTGGATAAGCTAGTTACCTTGTTTGAAGCAGAGAACACATGCCCTTTAGCACTGGTTAGCAGTGGTAAAGTGTCCAGAGTCCTTAAGTTAGCAAAAACGAGGGCAGCAAAACAGAAGATCTGAAGGCAAAAACATTTAGAGGAAACCACACCAAGGATGGCAGGTCTAACAGGAAAGATAAAAAGAGGATATGTTCAGATTACTTAACAGTAATTCCATTTCTCTTGCTTGTCCAGGCTTTATTTCCTCCCTCTCTTCCATGCCCAGCTTTGGCATTATGCCTGGGCAATTATTCCAGGATGTGACATGGGATGTCTACTCTTATACAGAGGGCTAAGGGAGAATGTGAATGTCTCTTTGCCATGTTTACTGGTACTTGGAGGATGTCTGAAAAGGGGGAGACTTCTTCACCTGTCAAGCTAGGGATGATGAAGAAAAAATCGGACTATTAAGATTACTCGTAAGAAATCTAACATTCACATACGTTGATCACTTATGTCTGTTTTGATAAACGTGTGTCTAATCTATGCATTAAAAAGAACCATTAAATAAATAAATTATTATAAAATAAGGTAATGGTGATATTGAATTTTTGTGTAGTTTACCGTAAAGTGATCTCCGTTCTGGTGATGAAGAATTCTACCTACGAGTGCAAAGTTTCTAGTAGTAGTTATTATCCTAACTTTGAACTAAATATATAAAAAAAATTCTAAATTAAAATTCAGTTTTTAAGATTTGTGAAAAAATTATTCCTAAAGTAAAATGTTTGTATTTACCTATTATCTAATGAAAATTACAAAAATGTATGATTAGAATGCCTTTAAATTAATGTAATTATTTTTAAACAATGATAGTTATATTTAATTTTTAATTTGAAAAGGTTAATACAACATTTTATCATAAAATAATATTGTTTGTATTTATATATTTGTTAACGTTAAATTATATGCATATATATTTACAAAAAAGTCTAAGGGCCATATTTACAAGCGGCTTGTGCCACCGGTGAGTCACTTTTTTGGGCGCAGGCCGAAGACCCATATCTATAAGGCTAAGCAAAGCCACTCTGCGTGGCTTTACATGGCCTTGTAGATATGGAGCAAAGCAACACAGCACAAGTCGCTGAAGTGCCTTACTCTGTGTCAAAGAGGCATTCCATGGGTGTTGCCGGACCAGTGTCAGAGGTCCCCAACAGCTGAATGGAAATGTGACTGCGTTTCACTCCAAGGTGGTGGGTGCCTGTCTTTACTTCTCATACATTTTGTGCTGTGACTACAATAGTCTTTTAATACAGGAGTATTGCATGTTTATGGGCAGGCAGAGCCTCCTCGAGTTTTTAGTATTGTTTAACTCACCAGGATGTAATCCAGGAGCCATCCTTCATTGAGTTACCAGTTTCGGGATGATCCTTACACGGGTGAGATGACCTCCATTTCTGAAGCCAAAAGGAAGGAACTGGCAAATAAACTTTCCTTCACAGAAATTACTAAACAAACTGACAATGGGAATACCAGCCAGGACATATTGATGAAATGGATGAAATATGACAAGCTGGAAAAACTATGCAAGAAAGAATTAGCTAAGTGGTGGGAAGCAGAGTTGTTACAGAAGAATACTGACGTGGGGGGGGTCCCAAGAGGACTGAGAATTTTCACTATTCCTACTTATGAAGACTCTGACCCAGAAATGTTACAAGAATGGGCGGATAATACAAAAATTGCTCAATGATTATGGGTGTTGTTATCCTAAATAAATCGTTGGCTACTGTATTGGGCTGTGGCTGTTCTTTTGTTCAGTGGTAGATTGGTGCTTCACAGGCCCACCACGGAACACCACTGACAGAGGCCAGAGGGTCTGGAGCTTGTGTTCGTTTGGTATGTATGTACATACACACTAAACGAACACAAGCCCCAGCTTTTGAAGCACCAATCTACATACATATATATGTACACACATATGCATACATACACACATTTATATATATATATATATATATATATATTATGAAAATTACACTGGTTCCATACAAGGGTTCAGAAAGTTAACTATAGTGTCCGGTGTTATGGGAGAAAAACTTAGGACCAGATTATGAGTCTGGTGGTCAGACCACCATACCGCCAAACCGCCTTGGGAGTGGTCAGGAGGACGCTGCCAAGCTGGCTGCCACCTGACTGCTGCATCATGACATCCTTGCGGGGCTGGGGTGCATTCATTGCAGCCGGCATTGGCTCCGGCTGTCAGAGCGTGCTGACACCAATGCCAGCTGCACTGACTGCACAGCCAGCAAGCCGGGCGCACTGTCTGCCATGCACCATGTTGTGCATGGCCAGCAGTACGCCCACCGAAAATGCTGGCAGGGGGCCAGGAAGATGCCCAGGACATGGGCATTTTTGTCCTGGGGCCCCACCAGAGGCCCTTTTTCCTGCTTTTCTGCCAATCTTTTCATTGCGGTGTTGTCACCATGAAAAGGTTGGTGGAAAGGTTGGTCGAAATATGGCCCCTGGCGGCACCACCATGCTGATCATGACTCGACTTTCTGTCAGCCTTTCGATGCCGGTTGCACCTCCATGGCAAGGCTGTCAGAAAGCCAGTGTTTGGGGCCACAGAGGGGCCCCTGCCAGCACATTCGGAAAGCGCACTGTCTGCTCTGCAGACAGTGTGCATTCCAAGGGTGCTGGTGGGCAATGCCGCCGCACTGTTTTGGCTGGGCTGACTGACGGAAACATCGTCATACGACGTTTCCGCCGGACAGCCTGGTAGAAACATCATAATATGATGGGGGATAGGCTGTGGGCTTGATGGGACCACCAAAGTCGTAATCGGCCCTTAGTGTTGAATCCCTCTGCCAGTCCAGGTTTTCCCATCACTAACCTGCAACAGCAAGTGCTTGTATGTTCTCTTTTTCCCTTTTACATTTTTCCCTGACTTTTCTTGTGACATATTACATAATTCTCCACCTTCAGAAAGAGTTGGGGACAGCAGGAACCATCAGTAGATTCATGTCTTTAGTTGTAGATTGACAGTTTACCAGGCTGCTTTTTGTTATAGATCCTGTTTAGAGTCCAATTTAGGAAACAGTGAAAGCCATTGTTAACATGTAGGTTGAACTTGTGATAGCTAGTCAGGAAAAAACTTTTTTTACTCAACTGTGTTTCTTTGTCTTTGCCTCGCTTGAAGCTTGAATTCCTTAACTGAGTCTTTCTTGGTTCCAGCAACTTTGGGGAAAGTAGTCATCCTATGGGGCTCACAGTGAAAGTGACTCCAGATTTACCTTCATCTGACTAGTCCCACATCAGATGTATTCTGGAAGCCCTTCAACATTTCAGTCTTTTTTGGTGCAATGCCAGTTACATTTTATATCCAGACCCCAGTATTCTTTGAGTGATACAGCTAAAGTTACCTTTATTTTATCTTACCTTATTAAGGCAATAATGGTGTGAGCTTCCCCACTGATAATTAATGACTCTCCAACTGTGATCAAATTACAACTCAATTTAATGCAATATTTGAACAGAAGACAATTCAGATGGCTCATATTGGGCTGCTTACTTTGTAAAAGGGCAGTTGACATTTAGGGCCTGAATTAAAGTTTGGCAGATGGTTGAATCCATCAGAAATGTGACAGATAGACCACCTGCTGTATTACAAGTGCATTAGATACTATGCCACTTGTAATAAGGTGGACGGGGTATCCGCCATGTTTATGACAGATTAATTTGTCTATTAACCTCTAGATTAGGACCTCAGTCTTCTACATATGCCAGTTCCTGGCTACTGGCTAAGATGGCTAAGATGGGGCTTTGACTGTGGCCTCTAACACAGGTCTGTGAGAGAAGTTAAATGATAATCTTTCATTGATGGTGAACTGATCATATACTATGGTAGCTCCTAGATTTAACTAGCAGCAACAATAAAGAAATTAATAAAAGAGAGGGGGTCTCATGTCAGATCTGGTATGCTCCCAAAACAGAAAGTAATTGAAAGGAGATAGAAACAGAGGACATATGCCTTTTGGGAGCTTAGGACATGCTGTATAACTGCCTGTTTTAGCTCATGTGAAATTGTTTTTATACCTGCTGAAAGTACAACCAAAGAATTGCAGTACTGCACATTAACACACATTTTAAACGTACAGCCATTCTGCATTTCAGAGTTTTCCTGATGCTTCAAGTAAGCATGGTCTCAGTTTGAAGGTGGCATAGCCAAGGGAGAACAACAAAAGTAACTGCCAACTTTCTACCCTTCCCGCACCATATCTCCCTGGTGAGATCTTCTCACATTCTGTCCCTGAGAAGAATTAGGCCCCTGCGTGTTAGTGTCTGTCTTGCTATTCGGTTAAATCACATGTTCTTTTCTCCACTTATTGCATTGAATAAAATGTATAAAAGTAGAATAAAAATGTACTGAATTTATTGTTATGTACTCCACAGTTTGAAACGGCGAAGTGGTGGCCCATTGACATTGTGAATCACACTTGGAATATTTTCCAAGTTGCTAGCTATATTTCTCTTTATTTAGTGTCTGTTTTCTTTCATAGAGCATCAGGAGAACGTTCATTGTGAACAAAAAGGAAGCATTGCAGAAAAACTATTTATGCCTCATTGTGGAAGCTCTCCCACTATATATGACAATGTTTCAATCTATCAGTAAAATGGGTCTGCTCATCCCTAGAAGACAGGCCTAGGGCGGGCCACCAAACTGTCTAGCCTAGACAAATCACATAGCTTCTTTCAAGTCTTGATTTCCTTGCCAGGCGGGCCAGTAACTCTCCATACTTTATTGTATTCAGGAGCATCTTTGTGCTTTATGAATCATGCATTCCAGTTAATATTATAAACTCTACAAATGCTCCCATGATACTTAGAAGTACCATGTTGAGAAGCCATAATTCTGTTGTAGAGCAGTAGATTCCTTCTATTTCCTTTTGTTCCCCTGACTATGCAAAGAAATGTTTTCACATTTAAAATAATATCCAGACTCAGGAGCTGAAATGCTTTGTGATCCAAAAACCAATGTCACCAACAAAGAATGTGTGTAAGATTTCAAGTGAACAAATTCCAGACTCTTTTATGAACTTGTTGATGAATTCAGTAAAAAAGGAGTCAACACCTTACCTCATTATGAATATCATAGTGCCACAGCTCTGGTATAGAATGCTAAGGTTCACCATAGCAGAATTTACTCTTTGGTTGTTAAAGAAGACAGAGTATTGAAATACTATCTCCATGAAAATCTTAACAATGGGGTTACCAGATAATCAAGATAATTAACATTGTCATCCTGAAACTTCATCTTTTTTACATCAAAACCAATCGGGGAGTACAGACTGTGTCTAAAGTAGCATTAGTTGAATGCTTTTATCATCCCAAACACTACCTTTCCCTTCTCATATCAGTACTCTTGGATCAAGTAAAATTATAAAAAATAATATCTAAGCTTTATCTAGGAGGAAATAAGAACCTAGTGAGGATTGGAGAATGTGAATAACAGAAGGCTGCATTCAACCCATATAATAGGCATTATCAGTAGCCTGTGAAATTCCAGCATTTTTTGAATGAGTTTTAGAGATATAGTGGACATTTTCACAGTATTCTATCATGATGACATCTTGATTTATTCCTAAAGTGTTCTACAACATCAGGAGTATGTTCAAGAGGGGTTATCCATTTAAGAATACATTCTCTGTATGCTAAAATAGACTAGTACCAGTTCAAAGTACCCAACTTTGTTTTGTTGGGTTTTCAGATCTCAGACTTTGGAATGAGCAATTCTAATGTACAATGTGTCCTAGACAGGGCTCAACCCATCAATGTCTTGGACATCCAAATATGTGAGGATTTTGCTTACGTCCACTGCCATTGTTTGCAATTTGATTAAACCTTAGTAGCGTATTTTGCTTCGGTGAAAACCAGGAAAACACCTATGTTAGATTCAAAAGAGCCTTCATGACAGCACCCATTCTCTGACATCTGTATGTACATCTTCCTTTTATGTTAGAAACAGATTCTTCCCCATTTGCAATACAGGCAGTTTATCCAAAAGACATTCGGAAACTGAAGCCCTACTCCCTGCTGCATATTACTCTAGGACTCTGTCTAGTAGAGAAAGAAACGATACAAGCCACAAGCTAGATTTGGGGCTATTTTGGAACTATTAGCCATAAGGAAAACATTTTCACATTGGAGACTGTAGCTACAGTGTCCTAATCATAAGATTACAGTGTGGACTATCCATAAAACCTCCCATACTAAATATCAATGAGGGGTCATCTATTTTTCCTGCTTTCATTATGACATCATATATTCTCCCAGCCCCCAGTCATTGGCATGGAAAATCAGATTATTTGCACATACAAGTGGAAGAAGAAGAAAAAAAAATCTCCTAATATATTATCAATTACTTCAAGACAAAAGGAAGATTGTTTTGTTCCTATCAGACTTTATTGAGGCACAACAATCAGTTAATAGCTTGCAGTGGTAGAATCAGGTGTATATAAGATAACTAAGGGAAAACCTGTGAATCTTTGTACCTGCCTTGTAAATAATATCAAGATTGTGCTCTTAGGTGGGATCATGAATCACCAGTAATAGGATATCCAGGATAGCGAAAAATGATAGAGCTACTCAGTCACCATTTCTGGTGGCTGAAATAGATGGACACTCTCAAGAACTTTGTACATTTATGTGCAATCTGTGCTCAAGCCAAGCTCTGAAACATGAAACTTGCATTGTTATTGCAACCTTTACCCAATACTTAAAAACCATGGTCCGCTATTTGACTAGATGTCATTGTATAGTTGCCCCCTCCCAAGGTTATACCATCATTCTTGATTTATAGACTGTGGAGCATATTTATAAGCACCTTGCACCACCGTTGCATTACTTTTTGTGATGCAGTGGTAGGGCAAACCTTTAACTCATATCTATGAGGCCTTGCAAAGTGTTTTGCCCTGCCTTGCACTACTCAGAGCAAGGGAGGCATTCCATGGACATTGTGGTGGGTGTTCCCATGTGACACCCATGGATTTTGATGCATGCCCAGATTTTTAAGACCTTGTAAATCTGGGGTTTCGCCAAAACCTTACACCACCCCAGGGGAGGCACAAAAAAGTGAAATATATTTTCCTCTTTTTACGTGTGCTGCACTTTATGTGTACGCTTGCCAGCATTGTTTTTGTGCAGAAAGGTGCCCCTACCTGCACACAACATCCTGCCTAAAATGTAGACTCCCATGCACCTTGGTGCAAGGGTGCCTGCATTGGTGCTAGGCCGCCAAAATGGCTCCAGCACAGTGGAAAATGACAGGAATTCCCAGTATGCTATAGAGCCCAGCACATTCCTGCCCTTTCCCTTTGACGCAGGACAGTACAACAAGGTGACTTGCTGAGCTGCCCTGTACAAAAAGCCCATGAATATGGGTCTTTGTTGTAAAATTGGGTCACTTCATCCTTTTAAGACATTTACCTACTGCTGTAGAAATATCTCAGGTCTTCATAGGCAATATTTCATCTTTATAGTGTCCCAGAAACAATAATTTCTGATAGAAAGTCCCAATTCACTGCCATAGTTTGGACTGAACTGATTAAAAGAATAGGTATCCAGAATTTCAAATTAGCCATCTATCACCTGCAAAAAGAGGGACAGACAGGGAGGGTTATTCAGGCAGCTGAACAATATCTTAGATCTTTCCTCGTGAATCTTCAGTCAGATTGGTTTAAGTGGTTATGTGGGGTAGAATGTGTACACTGTAACGCACTATACAGCTCTTTGGGTACTTTTCAGTCCTTTTGTGCTTATGCTTTACATCACTACATGCTGCTCATCACCTTTTCTTTTTCTCATTCACTACATCACGTACAGGATATTGGGAAACCTGTGCAGCAACGTCTAGAGGAAGAGAAGGCTGATTCTAAAGTAATGCTGACCATCACTCCAGCTCTTTCATACCATCTTGGGGACAAGGTATGGGTGACTCCTAGATTTCTTCCAATTTTGGGGCCTCAACCAAAATTTGCATCTAAATTTGTTGGCCTGTTGAAACACTCAGGATTGGTAAGGGAATCAGCAGTGGAACTGTTTCTACCAGGGAAATGGAGGACACAGCCAGTAGGTCACATTTACAGCATTAAATGTGATAACACAGAAGCAGGGATTCCTTTTCCTCTTGCATCTTTGGTAGATGGGACTTTAACAATATGAGGAAGGGGTATGCTTCTGAAATATCATGGGAAACTGCTTCCTTGTGCAAGCACCCTGTTTGGTAAGAGAGTTTCATTTGCATTTTCTTAACAAACCTTGTAGACTAGAATAATTCCAGGGGAAGATTTTTCAGGGGCATACTGTCAAGAGTTTAGGGGTAGAACACCAACATATGGGCCTGGAGTCTGTACATTTGGCCCCTCATAAAATTTCAGACTCACTAAACCCTAACAGAGTAGAGATTTAATGTTGTGAAAGATGAGTCATTGGAAACTTGGATCACTAAACCGCTAACAGACATAGGAGGATAATTTCAGGTTGCAGTTCACTTCGGCCTGATAAAGGCAGAATGGTATTTGACAGCTTTACTCTCTAGTTTGTTCACATGATAAAAACTTGTACCTGCATCTGCACTTCTCTTTATTTTTGCCCTTCCACAGTTCCCTAAGAAATCCTTCCCTGCTACCCTTGTGATTTTTGTGTTTGTGCTGTAGACTGTGCCAGGAGTTTGACCATCTGCAGGTACTCTGTGGTCTCCAATGTCTGGGCATCCTGGGGAGCATCAAAGGTATTCAGGTTGATGCCTGCTCCCATGACCACTGCACCTGCCTTGGATTTGGGTAAGCTTGTTTGTGAGGCTAAGGTGTTCTGTGAAATTGCAATTAATTTGCTTACTAACTTCTATATCTTTACCACAGTTATTAAGCTCACTCTTCACATACAAGACTATTGCCCTCATTATAACATTGGCGGTAAAAACCACCTACCGCCATGGCAACGGCTGCCAAAAGACTGTCGCCGCGGCTACCAGCCATCTGCCGGATTATGACCATAGCCGGATTTCTGCCAGAAGGATGGCGGAAATCCGGCTGTGGCCATGCCAGTAGATGACGGTAAGGTGGCACTGCTGCCAGCAGTAGCGCCACACCAGTAGACCGCCACCAGCCGTATTATGACAATAATACGGCCTGGCGGTGTTCTGATGGAGGACGCTGCTACTGGCAGGAGTGCCCTGTCCCGTCTCCTGCCGGAGGACCCCTGACGACAGGTGAGTCGGGTGCTCTGACAGGGGAGGTGAGTATTGTGTGTGTGTTTGGGGGGGGGGTGTATGTCTGAGCGTGCGTGTATGCAGGTGTGTGCTGCATGTAGTGTGTGTGTGCATGTATGGATGTGTGAGTGTGTGTATGTTGAGTTGTGTGAATGTGTGTGTGTGTGTGTTTATGTATGTAAGTGTGTGCGGGGGAGTGTGTGAATCGATGTATGCATGCGTGGATGAATATTGGAATAGGTGTGTGTATGAAGGGAGGGGCATGTAGGGGATGGGGGTCTGGAATGTAAGGGGGCAGGGGGGGAAAACAGGGGAGGAAGAGGGGGCGGGTAAGAACCCTATCAGTGACAGGGAAGGAATTCTCTATCACTGATAGTGCCTACCGCCATGGTTTTCGTGGCGGTAAGGATGCCATGAAAACCATGGCAGTAGGCGGGGTCATAATCCCGCAGGCAGCCAAGTGACGGGTGCCGGGCTGGTACATAGGCGAACCAATGTCTTAATATGGAGAAAAGTACCGCTAGCCTGTTGGCAGTATTTTCCTCCATATATACGCCGACCGCCGGGGTCATAATGACCCCCTAAGTGTTGGATCCATTCACCAGCTGCTGCCACTGCAGTTCAAGTTTTGCCGTTACTATCCTGCTACCACAATTGTTTAAATGTTCTCAACCCTTCTCTATTTTTTCTTTCATTCTCTTTTGAGATATTATGTTATTCGCTACAGCCAGAGAGTGTTGGGGCAACCAGAACTCTGAGCTGATTCACGTGTTAAAAGTTTTTTTAAGTGCACAGTTTTCCATGACAAATTATTTTGAATATTAATGATAGGTATGATGAATTCTCTTTATAAATTCTAAACATAATACCATTGCACTTAAAATCATTTTAATTTGACATTTAGAAGAGTGTTAATTAATGGGATTTGTTTGTGCCACATTTTCACAAAGACATCATTTTATTAATATGGATGTTCTGATGTTCTGTTCATCTTGCTCTTGCTCATTTGCTCTCTGAATCAATGTCCCGCAGCATGTCTTCTCTCCCCACAATCTTCGCAGAGCACATGGTAATGTGACGTAATTCATTATTTTCCTTAGAGTGCATGTATTGTGAATGAAACTTTCTTCCTGTTTTAAATATTGCAATCCCAAGGACATTTCCGACACAGTTCTGATGTAGGCCTGGCAGAACAATCTAGTGTATAAGTTATTGTTTGAAAAATGTTTCATATTGTGTTGTGCATCTCTGGACAGCAACAGCGCAGAAGCTGCTGGAGTTTTCCTTAAAAATGGGTTAGTGTTATAAAATTACTTGTGACTCTTTAACTTCGGATTTGTTCAATATGTGTTATTATCATTCATGCTATGATGAATTTGCAGTCTTTGTTTATTACCTGTTCATAAAATGGGTATAAAAAAAAAAACCTTGATTCGGGGTGTGAGAAAGATTTTTGATTTACCTCTAGGGATGGTGTCTGTTCCTCTTTTGATTTTAGATGTTTATTGGGGCTTGATATTCTGATTTCTTGAATATGTACTCGGTATTTGAGCCTTCATGGCAAATATTTTGCATTTATCTGTACCACTTAATTGAGATTTTGTAATAAAACCCTTTAGCTTTTTCCCTCATTTAGAACACAGTTATTGAGTGGTCCTAGTTACTTAGTTTTATTACTCTGATAAACTAATATTGGTTCTGGTTGAGAAAGGTTTTCTTTATTGCAAGATCAAGGGAGAAGAACTTTGAAGGTAAATTTGGGGAATTATTTTTTTTTGGGTGCATTTGGGATTTGGAGTTCTGCTCCCACTACATTTTCGGCTGAAGCCTGCGAAGACGTTTGTCCCACTCTATAAAGGTATATCATAATGCCCTATCCTAGAAACAAATTTATATTAGGGTGCTACACAGCATAGTATGTGTGTCTTTTCCCAGTACACTTCCCCCGTGCTTTTTGGAATGTCATCTGTTTGTCTTCACAGAGAACTAGGTGGGTGAGACACAGCAGAATTGAGGTCCTGAAAAACCCCCAGTGGAACGTGAATCTGATATTATGCGATTGCAAATCTTCTATGTATCTCTGCCTGGAAACTCACACTTCATTTTGTTCTTCTTTGAAGCCTTCTAAGCCTGAAGCTTTAAGGAAAACACCAAACAGTTGGATTGTACGGGATACAGCTTGAGTGTTTGTGATTAACTCGTGGTAATTTTAATGAAAAAAGCAGACTTAGAGGCTTGCATACAAAGCAAGGCTTCACTAGATGGTGTTGGCAGACGGTGCTGGGATCCCTTTGAAATGGATTGATGGTAGTAAATTTGGCTGTAGGAGAAAGATTTATCTCCTTAGCACCAGAGGATTATCCTGTGGTGTTGGAGTTTTCAACAAAAACATCACTTGGAGAATGTGAAGCCTCTGAGCACATAAACAATCATTTTGAAGCCTAATACAGTGTGGGGCTATTTGGGATCATTTTAAAGACTGTTTCACAGTTACCCACTGGTGTTATGCTATTTCCCTTTCTGAGAACCCCTGACACCTCAGAACCTGCTTTGAGTGCAAAAAAAGATGTAGACAACAACATATCCATGACTGTTGCCACAGGAATATCTACTGTCTTCCAGGTAAACATTGTTTGTTCCTTTGTCTTACTTAACTGTCTAGTTCCCCAAAGTGACCATAACTGGAATATCCACTTTCTTGTCCTGGTCCTCCACAAAACAATGGACATATCCATGATAATGATGTCACTGTGCAAAAGTGACTGCTTTAAGGAACTGTGGCCTGGAAATCTGCAAAAGTACATTACCCAACTAGGAACTTAGCCAGGCCACTCACTTTAGATACATATAACCAGTCCATATTGGCAAAAACAGCCCCCACTAGCATTTTGAACTCTCTCTCTTTTGGCATTTTTGTATTGCCAAATAGGCCATTCTGAGTTTTCTTTGACCACATTACTTAGCTTCTCCTCTGAGAATTAGGCACAATCCTATCTTTTTATGTGCAGAGCTCTCGCAGTCATAAAAGTAGCATTACTCATAGTTTGTGAAAAACAAAAAATAGTACATTTGCACAAAAGTGTATGTATACCTTTGTGAATGAGGACCCATGTGGTTCATTTGAGACTGAATTGTCAATATCCATCTGAAACTAAGCACGGACAAAACTGAGACTGCTGCTCTGAATAACAGAGAGGACTTATAGAACCATCTATATTGGCCAGCAGAGATTGGTGTTTCACCTACACCAAGCACATCCACAAAAAGTATTGAAAATTGTGGATAGCAACCTCCCCGCAAAATCCCAAATTGGGCAGGGGTCAAGAAACATATATTACTGCTGAAAATTATTAGGAAGCCAGTGCCCCTTCTTTCTTTGGATGCTCAAAAAAGGTTATTTAAGCCCTTCTTTACCTCAAGGTTAGATTATGCAAATTCTATCTACATGGGTCTCCCCAACAACACTTTACTTAGGCTTCAAGTGGTTCAAAGTGAGGCTGCATGCCTCATATATAAACCTCCAAGGAGCGCCCATGTGACCACACTGTTAAAGCAGCTTCAGCAGTTGTAAAAAAACTCAATTCAAAACGTGCTGCCTATCTTTAAAGGCACAGCATGGAATGGCTCCTCATTTTGTGGATAGCAATACACTTCACCGCATATTCTAATTATCTAATCAAACAAAGATATTTCTTGCAAAGTAAGGGAGGTTGAAGTTTTTTATCCTTTGCAGGAATCAATGCTCATTGGGGCCAATGGATCTTGGGACTCGAATGTGGTAGAACCATAGTACAAAATGTCAATGTAAATCAACTACATTAAACAGTATGACTAATATGCCCATACATAGAAAACTCCAGTCAGGAAAAAGTCACGTAGACAAGTCTCAAGACAAAGTTCTAAAGATACAATATCACCAAGGCAAAGAAATAAGTTCAGGCGAACTAACATTAGGAGAAATAGGCATGCAACAAAGACACTACAGAACAGCTATAAGATAATTTGATGTACAGAGAATAAATGTTGCTCAGTTTTAATAAGCATTAAGGCATTTCAAATCATCAGAGTTCAATTTGGCTGGGCATTGAGAAACCCTACTGCATAGCCAATCAGGGGAGAACGTGTATGGGGCGGAAAACATACGTGCAAAAGAACAAAAAGGACAAAAAGAATTTGTAAAAAGGTCATCTTGGGCAACAAGTTGCAAACTAAGGTAGGCAAAATATAGGCAAAAAGGGAAAGCGTCAGCATATTAGAAGCTCAGTCAAGTGTCTTCTCTAAGGGTTTAGATGAAAATCTCTAATTCTAAGCACGACATTTCAAAGGGTAAAAGGCAGAAAGGAAGATACCTCTTGAAGGGACTCAGCATGTGGGGTTCTGCATCTTAAGAGTTCTGCAAAGCATCTGTCTGGGTTCTGATGGGAATCTGTCCAAAGTCCTGCTGGGTGTCAACATAATAAAGTACATAAGGCAAGCTAATTCATCAGTTCATTTGACACTGAAGGGGCATTTATCCAATAGCAATCAATCATATGACTCCAACTTGAAACAACTTCATATTTTCCCAAGTCTGTCATGAGCACAGCATGCAACTGTGCAGCTCCACATGAGATCGAAACAATGCCCATATTCATACTTTTTTAGTGCCGCATTTGCACCGCTTTTAATGCAAAAGCAGTGCAAACTTACAAAATACAATTGTATTTTGTAAGTGTGTGCTGCTTTTGCATCAAAAAATGACACAAATGCTGTGCTAAAAAAGTATAAATATGGGCCCAAATGGTTAAATTGCTAGTCCACAGTCCAGGATGTTCTACATCCAAGATTAAATACTTATGTGTAAATTAATAGACATCTATTACCAAAATAGTCTTCTCATGGGAACAAACTCTGAAAGAAAAGTACATGTTAGCAAAATGACTGAACATTTTCTGCACAGCCACAAAATACAGGGCCTAGCAGGCCTCACTTAGGCTAATGTAAATTAATTAATACAGCATATTATTCAAACAAAATAAAACACATTTAATATGCAAACTATACATTTATCATTAATAATTCTTAATTTGTATTCAGGTTACAGTAACATTAAGCAAAATGACTTAATCAATACATTTCTATTAGTATAGCGCAGAACTGCATTTCTGTATCTTTGCACACATATTTTAAACACTAAGGCCCTCATTACAACCCTGGCGGTCGGTGGTAAAGTGGTGGTAATACCGCCAACAGGCCAGCGGTAACTACCTCCAAATTATGACCATGGCGGAAAGAGCTCAGATACACAGCTACTCTGACTGCCAGGGCGGAAACAACAGGCACCACGGCGATAGCCACATATAGCCAGTCGGAAGTTAATGTTCCGCCCGCCTTATTAAGACCCTGTAATCTGCCACCTTTACCGGGGCAGTACCAACGACATCAGAAGCCTGGCGGAAACACTGCACAGAAGGGAAACGACTCACCTTTGGAGACACAGGGAACAACCACTCCGTCATAGAGCCTGAGCTGCAGATCTTCCCAATGATCTTCTACGTCCTGCTCCACCACGAACACCAACGACGGCAAAGACGACCACGGTCAGTACAGCCGCCTAGCACAAAGCGGAGGGGGGAGGAAAAAGAGAGTGACACACACACAACACATACACCCCAAACACCATACACACAATCAGATGCACAAGAAAACATATTTACCCCGTACCCCTCAGGAATAATGCAAGGACAACACGAATAGATGAAAGTGAGTGTAATAATATACATCCATCAAAAATATGTACATCAAATCTAAAATTATATACATATAAACAAATCAAGGGGCACAAGGCCACATCACAAAATCCAAGGCCCCACTTGTCTCCTGCAACAACATGGAGGGAACACTGCAGGGGCTTCAGTTCGAAAATAGACAGGCACCTCAGGGGGATGGGGAACAGGGGACACCTCAGCCGGCAGATGGAACAACACCACTGGTGCTGGGGAGTGCAAGGCCACAGTCTCTCTAATGGGTGACTTGCCACATTCTCTTGACGGGGGCAACATGCCCTGTGTTGGGTCCTGGGGAGTGCAAGGCCACAGTCTCTCGAGTGGGTGACTTGCCCACTTGTTCTGGAGGGGGCATTGTGCCCTGTGATCTTCATCCTGGGGAGGATGGGGTGAGTGGGTGGCTTCCACACTGGTTCTGGAGGGGCATCGTGCCCTGTGATCTTCATCCTGTGGAGGATGGGGTGAGTGGGTGGCTTCCCCACTGGTTCAGAGGGGGCATCCTGCCCTGTGATCTTCATCCTGGGGAGGATGGGGTGAGTGGGTGCCATACCCACTGGTTCTGGAGGGGGCATTGTGACCTGTGATCTTCATCCTGGGGAGGATGGGTGAGTGGGCGGCTTCCCCACTGGTTCTGGAGGGGTCATCGTGCCCTGTGATCTTCATCCTGGGGAGGATGGGGTGAGTGGGAGCCACGCCCACTGGTTCTGGAGGGGCATCATGCCCTGAGCTTTTGATCCTGGGGAGTGCAAGGTCACAGTCTCTCAGCTGGGTGTCATACC
The DNA here is from genome assembly GCF_031143425.1 of Pleurodeles waltl. Lineage (NCBI taxonomy): Eukaryota > Metazoa > Chordata > Amphibia > Caudata > Salamandridae > Pleurodeles > Pleurodeles waltl. Next base: position 864,284,606 of record NC_090436.1, on the reverse strand, counting down.
CACAGGATTAGCAGGGGGCAGGCCACACAACAGCCCATGGATGCAGGTCTAATGAATGTCCACGGGCAGTGATGGTTGCTCAGTGGTGGCAGTGGTGCTGCTGGTGCTGCTGGTGGTGGTTGTGGGGGGAGGCTCCAGCCCATCCCCTGCAGCCTAGGACGGCTGCCCACTGCTGGTGGCGCTGCTGCTGCTGCTGGTGGTGGTTGTGGGGGGAAGCTCCAGCCCATCCCTGCAGCCTCGGAAGGCTGCACAACCATGGGTGGTGGTGGGGGCCCCGACGGAGTCCCTGCACCAGGCCCCTTCTCCTTCCTGCTTGCTGGTGCAAGCCCCTTGCCCTTCCTGGAAGCTGCTGGGGATGGCTCATTGCCCTTCCTGGCAGCAGCTGGGGAGGGCTCCTTGCTCTTCAGGGCAGCAGCTGGTGCAGGCCCCTTGCCCTTCCAGGCAGCATCTGGAGATGGCTCCTTGCCCTTCCTGGTAGCAGATGGGGATGGCTCCTTGCTCTTCAGGGCAGCAGCTGGTGCAGGCCCCTTGCCCTTCCTGGCAGCAGCTGGGGATGGCTCCTTGCCCTTCCTGGCAGCAGCTGGGGATGGCTCCTTGCTCTTCAGGGCAGCAGCTGGTGCAGGCCCCTTGCCCTTCCTGGCAGCAGCTGGGGATGGCTCCTTGCCCTTCCTGGGAGCATTCAGGACAGGCACCCTTTCCGTGAGGCTGGCTGGTGGTCTGGATCCTTTACCACCACAAGTTGCTGTGGACACTACTGGGCCCGTGGACTGGGTGGCTGAGGTGCTTGCCTGGGTTTTACCCACCCGGGCCAGATGTGAAGGACGGGGGACAGAGGGGTAGGGAAGAGGTCAATGGTGAAGAGGAAACACTTCTTAGGGACATTGGGGCGGGAAGAGGGAGAAGGTTTGGGAATGGAGGAAGAGGGAGTGGTTGTGGGAGGCGTCTGTTTGCTGTGTTTGGGTGCAGGTGCATGGGCTGGATGCTGTTGTGAGGTGGATGGCTGTTGGGTGTCTGAATTCTTGCGTATGTGTACCTTGGGGGGGCACAGACACAGTGGAAAGGGCACATGGGACGTGTGCATGGCTGTTGGGATGGTGTCTGCCAGTGAGGTGTGTGTTATCCTAGGTGTGCTGGTGATGGCGGTAATGGCTGAGGATATTGTGCATGCAGGTGTGAGTGTAGATGGAACTGGGAGGGAGGTGGTGGAGGAGGGGGACACAGTGAAGGCAGTAGATGTTGGTATGTCTGCATCTTAATGGTGTTTGTGTGAGTGCCTGTGGGATGAAGTGTGGTGCTTGTGTTTGCCTGAACCACTCTTGTGTGTTGTCTTGTGTGCATGCTGGTCTGCCTGTTTGTTTGGGATAGGTAGGGGTTGAGGGGAATGGGATGTACTTGTAGCTGGGGTGGGAACAGAGGTGTCCGCCACCACCAGGGAGCTTCCATCGGAGGAGGTATCTGTGTCCAACCGGTCCCCTCCAGTCTCTGCCGTGGTGCTCCCCTCGCCCTCCATCTCATTGGTGCCCTCACCGTCAGTGGACTCTGCCTCCTGGGTCCTGTGGAATGCAGCTCCCTCAGTCACCAGTGCATCCGCTCCTCCGCTCCTCCGCCAGATGATGCTAATGCACATAAGGACAGGGTGACAAAACAAAAAGGGGGGGAAGAGACAAAGGAAACACTTGGTCAATGGCTGCACCAACACCACCGTTGGCATACATAGCAACCTCACACACAGTGAACAGCCCCACCAACTATGCTGTGCACTACCAGCGACAATGATAGTCACCAGGGCATGGGGAAGGACGCATACCGCCAACTGTAGCATACCTGAGACCCACACAGCCCTGCCCAGTAGTGGATGCCTACAAGCTAGGTAGGAGGAATATCACATCTGAACCCTGCCCAACTTGGGACCTACTCTGCGATGTCAGGCCTGGCCTAGGGCACCCACAGAGACACATCCCCCTCCCGGATAACACCCTTCCACGCATAAGTTGTAATGATGAGTACTGTACTCACCCCCTTGTGGCTTCTGTGATGCCCTCAAGGTCCCATCCAGCTCTGGGTAGGCCACCGTCAGAATGCGGTCCATCAGGAGGGGTCAGGGTTCGACGGGCACCCCTTCCTCATTGCTCAGCGTCTCAGGTCCTCCCACTGTTTCCGACAGTGGGTGCTCCGCCTGTCATAGACCCCCAGGGTCCGCACGTCCTGGGTGATGGCATGCCATATACCCTTCTTTTGATGGGCGCTGACCTGCAGAGAAAATACACACAGGGAAAGGTATTACTCAGACCGTCCTGCCTGTTACACTCATGGCCCACCATACCCCTTCCCATCCCCATTTGTACAGATGTGGCCTAGCACACAAGCTGCACGTCACCCAGGGGACATCCACCAACCCCCCCACACGAGGCCTTCACACACACCACTCTATGCATTCATGTCCCATGCATCGTGCTCACAGTGTACTCACCTGTTGGTCTGGAGGCCCATAAGCAGTCGGGACTGGGGTAGGACCCCATCCACCAGTCGCTCCAACTCTGCTGAGGTGAAGGCAGAGGCCCTTTCCCCAGTCACACGAGCCATGGTAGGTTCCAGACACAGGTCACAGCAGCACATGTAGCGTAGGTCCTCTCCTGTTGCAGGTCAGGTAGCAAGTGAGTGAACAGATAGAAAATGGCGGTGATGTCCGTGGTGGTGCATACTGTCACCGCCGACATACATCACCATTGGCCACTGTACCCTATAGGGGCCAATATTATCCAATGAGGCATTGCATGGCGGTTCATGACCACCTCCCGCAACGGCGCACAACGTCAGCGGAATTACCTCACTTCCACCTGTCTATTCACACAGGACAGGTGGATTTCATTTCGGGGGGAGGGGTAGGCCTTGGATTACAACTGTATCACAGTCCACAATTGTACAATATGGACAAATGCAATATATACATTTCAAAATTACATCATGCATTGTACTGTTGTGGCTACAATGTACAGTTTATGACCGCCTCCTCACTCTTTTGCCCCCTAGATTGTGGTGTGTTTATGAGTGTCAGGTGTGTGTTGTTTGAATTGTCCAATGTGGTGCTCTTTGTTTGTGTGTGTATTTTGAGCAGGGCAGTATGTACCGCCAATGGTTTACCCCCCGCTGAATGTCTGCCGTGGTGATTCGTGGGTCATAATGTGGTGGCCGTAGTTCTGTTTGCGTAACGGTGTGGGTTTTGATTCCACCAGTTTATCACTGACTTGTGTCTGTGGCTAAATAGTGACGAATTGGTGTGTGTGTCATAATATGGTGAAAGGATATCCGCCCCGGCGGCGGTATGTTGGCAGCAGTCAGCATGGCGGTAAGTGGGATTTACCGCCAATGTCATAATGAGAGCTTAAGTATTAGAAATTCAAAATTATTTCAATAAAAGACTATTGGTTTAGAGTCTAAAATATAACATAATATCAGTTTAATCCTTCAAACATTTGATTTAGTCTTGATACCACAGGGGTTTAGAAGTCTAGTCTAGAGTGAATGCACACAAGCAAGACTTCTCAGTGCATCACTTCACAAGCAAACCATTAGTACTTTGATTACCATGATGCATAAGGTGTCACGTTTAGATGATCACTGTGACAAGAGAGACAATACTAAATATTTTGACTACATCATCCCAAATAGAGCTCCCTTCTGGATCATCTATGCCTCAAAACAGAATTCAGGCTTTTCATGAAAAACCTGGTAACTTGTTCTGACAAGCTTTGCACTGCTGATGTAGATTTATCACTTACTGACATTGTCACTGTACTCACTCAGCTTTACTCAGCGACAAGAGACCTTCAGTGAACGTGCACTTTATCAAGACAATATAACATAACCACAGTGGCAAAATTGCCATGTGGCCCTGTACATACTGCAAACTCCTAGCCTCTTTCAACACACACAGACTGCGCTATTGACTGAACCAAATACTCAATGTCATCCTTCTGTTACCATTACTTGCTCTATCATCTTCAGGTATGCACAGTTACATATTGGGTTGTTTACTTTCTAATATGGCACACTAATCTTCCTACATTCCAGAATGACTCCATCACAAGTATGAATGCTGTCTATTTCCATGGTCTGAATTCATTAACCTATGATAGAAAACAGACAATATAATGCTATGCTTGCAGAGCAGCTCCCTGACAGCACAAAAAACTGAAGTTGTTGTTTTTATTGTTTTTGTAACGTGTGCTGCTATCCACACACTTTAGCTGGAGCAAAGGAACAGCTTTTTATAATATATTCAGTAGCACACTGAGATCCTGATTCATAAAGGTAAACTTACACGTTTCTGTATGTGCACCCTTTTTCGGTATTCAGAGAACTGCAATTTAATTGTAAATTTATGACTGCGGGGACTCCGTGGTTGGGACAAAGAACGCTGCACATAACAAGATAGGCCTGTCCTATCTTATAATGGCAAAGCTCTGATGGTCTCTTAGTGTAAAGTTATTAGTAACAAGGATTTCCAGTGAGGTGCAATGGGGCTGAACAAAGACGTAGGTCCCTCACAGAAGGAGCAGAAGTGGAACAGAGGCCTTGCTCTCCTTTAGACACACTTACAAGAGATTTACAATGGCCAGAGATGCAACAGGTTGGCAAAATGACTAGCAATGCAGATTTTCCTAGCTTTTATGATGGAAAGCCTAATTTTATTGAATGCTTCCTTCTTGCTTTTAAGTGTAATACAGCCATAAATTAACATAGCATCGAAGATCCACAAATCCCAGCATGCCTGCTTCAAAACAACAAACCAGCAAACTTTGGAGGCCATTTTTCAATCTAGCTGAAGGAGCACTAAAACAAGAAATGCCAATGTGGCCCAGACGCATGACAGTTTTAATTCATCTTGCAAGAGTAGGGGAAGACACTGGACCACAGAGTTTCTGAAAAACTATAATGAGTTGGAAGAGATGATGTTCCTAAAGATTACTTTATTGATTCAGGCTCCTTTAAAAGCACACGACTTTTAGTGAGAAAGCAATCTTAGATAGCCCACCATTTTTATCAGTGTATTATTTCTGGAAACATATTTCAACAGCAGAAACTATCTGCTTGTTATATCCAATGCGTTGATATCCGAAACCTTTGGAAGGAAATTAGGCATGGTAAAGTATTCAAGTTTGGCAGAGAGTAGCTTTTGATAAAAAATAATCGTTATCATCCCATGTTAAGACCAACTGGGTGACATCCAATAAGGTAGACTATTTAGGACAGCAGATTTGTACAATCTGATACATTTTAGTGGGCAACAGACTGAGGTTTGTACTCCAAAAGGCATGCTATTTACCATTGATCAAATTATGATGATCAGAAATGGCAAAAAATGTGATTTATGCCGCAGGAGAATTTACAAGGCCAAATATGTCTGGTAATTGACAGCCAGTGAAACATCGGCAAAAAAGGAGTTGATGTTTGATTCCAGACTCCAGCCGGTAAGACCATGCAGACTTATATGTGTTAGGGGGTTTCTGGAGGCTAAGCTTTCTTGACAAATGGGATAATGCCTGGGAGGTGATGCCTGGGCAGAGGGAAGATGGCTACTCTCTAAGCATCTGTGCCAGCTGGCACCTATTTCAGGATATGTAGCCCATGAAATAGGGCTTCACTACAATGTTGAAAGTGTGGAGACAACAGAGACCGGAATTGTGCAAGGGGATGCTCTCTCTGTGCAACAGGGTTCTGATCTCTGGCTGCGATCTAACAACCCCTTCTTCCCCACCTACGTTATGGAAAACACAGACCATTGAACTGCCATGGCTGTCATGCTATGATCAGACTTGCATTCCCCCTACCTCAGCTAGAGAAAGAGGTGATGTCCTAGGCAGGTTTGAGGGCTGCAGCGATACTCCTGGCCACTACAGGTGGATCGGAGACAGTGGCCTAGACACTGAGGCCCATATTTACAAGCACACTGCGCCACTGATGCATCACTTTTTGTGATGCATCGGCTGCACAGGCTGCACACCCAAATCTACAAGGCCACATAAAGCCACTTTGTGTGGCTTTACGTTCCCTTGTAGATATGGAGTATGGCAACGCAACACAAGTTGCTGTGTTGCCTTACTTTGTGCCACGGAGGAGTTTCCATGGGTGTTGCATGGCTATTCCCATGCAACACCCATGGATTTCGATGTGTTCCCAGATTTACAAGGTTTCGTAAACCTGGGAATGTGTCAAAAACGTGTGCCTCCCGAAGGATGGTGTAAGAGTGGCGCAACTGGGAGAAATACCATTATTTCTCCTTGCTCTTTCCTCTTTCTATATGTGATGCATTCTGCAGCACACATAGAAGGAGAAAATCACCTCCATTGACTTCTTTTGTGCAAGCAGTCCTGTTGTTTTGTCCTAAACAAAAACAATCATCCCCACAACGCAGGCACCCTTGCACCATGTTGTAAGGGTGCCTGCGTTGGCGCATGGCAGCAATTTGTTGTCAGCGCAGGGGGAGAGGACAGAAATGGGCAGTATCTAGTAGATGCAGAGGATTTATGCCCTTTCCCAGTGGTGCAGAGCAGCGCAGCAAGGCACTTGCTACTCCGCCCTGCACAATGGGCCTTGTAAATATATCCCTGAGGGCCATTTGATGCTTTGGACGTATTCCCAGGTTCACAAAACCTTGTAAATCAGGGAATGTGTCAAAAGCCATGGTTGTTGCATAGGAACAGCCATGCAACACACATGGAAATGCCTTCCCACAGCACAAATTAAGTCAGTGCAGTGACTTGCGCTGTGTTGCCTTACTCCATATCTACAAGGCCATTTAAAGCCCTGCAAAGTGGCTTTGATTGGGCTTGTAGATATGGGTGTGCAGTGTATGCGTCACAAAAAGTGACGCACCGGCGGCACAGGCTGCTTGTAAATATGGGCCTAAGGTTGCCGTATAGAGGTGGACAAGGTTGCAGCAGACAGTGGCGAGGGAACAAGACCAGAAATCGGGGTTCAATAAAGATGCGGGCCCTTTGGAGCCTCACACTGCACCACTCACTCTGTAAAGCTTGTCTTGGTCAGGAATCTTATGACACAGAACTAAGCTGATTCCCAGTGGAAGCAGTCAAGGTAATTCACTACAAGTGTAGTTTTACGTGTAGTATCTTTTTGACTGTAGAGAACTCCACACATAAAAAGACAGGACAGTCTCTACAGTCTTAAAGATACAACACGTAAAACTACTCTTGGACGTTGTGAATAGCCAAAAAATATTAGATTTACACCAAAAGTGTAAGTTTACTTTTGTGAATAAGGCACAACACATTTGCCGTTCCAGTTGATTTTTTCTATTACCAGCAGTGTATCGTTATTAACTAATAAACCTATCACCTCTTCACCCAGACAAAAGCCCAGCACTTGCCGCCATCTTAAACTTGCCTCTCCCTATAAAACCACAGTAACTGCCTACAAGGTGAAGTTACTGCAGCAATGTAACATCTAATCTGTGTTGTTGGATCATTTTAAATACAAACATTTTGACCTCATTGCCCTGCCTGCTAGCATTTCATGCCAGGATGTTAAGCCCACCTTCCATGTTTCTCCTGTATTCTTTCACTGTGCTCAGTAGCCCATGCTCGACCACATTTCCAGGTGGCTGCCAGTTCTCCCTTCTGGCCCTCTGCTGCACACTGTCAGCTCTGCTTTTGAGACATTCAGGATCCCATACACTGGATGCCAATTTCTAGCATTCCAATACACTGTTGTCTTGGTCTCATCCGATATCCGAAGGTGGAATTTGCCATATACCTCAAGACTTTTCAAAGAAGCTTAATTTTGAATGGAAAGCTTATAGAATTTTCATTTTCCCTGTATATGGTTTACATTCTTTCATTATAATATCACTGATTTGTTTTTTATATTAAAGTCTATAAATATCCTGCTGGTGATGATCTTGATTGGTTCAGGCCAAGTTGCAAGAAACTCAAATGTTCCTCAACATTTTCTAATAAACGTATAAACACACAAATTAATTAGCAAATTTTCAGCTGTGTGGATGAACTACTGTTTGACCCTTCTGTACTTCAACACCCTCATTCTGGTGAATGTTGTAGGCTGGAACATGTGCCTGAGTATGTCCACGCATATAAGAGAATCTATTGGAAAGAAAATGTCCCTGACTGACCATTCTGTATTCTGTACTTTCTACCCTAGCAACTGATCCAAACTTGATTACTTTTTTCCCAAAGTATCTAAAGGACTCTAAAAAGAGGCACAGCCTTGTCAGAATTCAAACATAGGGTTTGCTGTGGTTCGAATAATCATAATCTTTGAAATGTCTGAGAACAGCTCTTCCCTTATCGATCATGCAGAACTCCCCATCTGAACCCTGAAAGCTAGATGTTTCGTGGATAACGTGAATAGTGTCATCTTGCAAATTTGGTGATCTGGCATCCTCTGAACCAGAGCCATTGGCTAAGGAGCTTTTTTATGGAGAAAATTTTTTCAGGGAACTGTCAAAATGTGATATAGACATCACAGCCAGAAATGATGGAAGCAGGGACTGCCGTCCCAGCCACTTCAGACCAAGACAGTCTGTTCCATACTTTGTCAGAGGGCTAACAGGAGGCTATTTCTACCAATGTCCCACTTTCTTCTGTGGAAAAAGACATCCATTCATATTACAATTCAACAATTCTCCTATTAGTGGGTGGAAGAATAGAACTCTTTTTACACAACTAGCCAAAGCTTCCATAGGGCCAATGGTGCTACACAATTCAAAGTTTTCAAATAAAATTATTTTCCATTCCAATACAGGTTTCTCTCCCTTGCCCCCTTTTCACTTTTGCTCTACAAGAAGACTCTCTTCTAATCTCGGAGAATTTCAAGATCTTCTCTCCAGAGGTGCAGTGGAACAGTGGAACTCTATTTTCCACATTCTCATATTTTTTAAGCAATATTTTCTTTGTAAAAAAGGAAAAACAAAATACATAGAACAGTGATCAATCTTCGTAATTTAGTTTTGACTTTTACTGATACTTCAAGATTGGAATGTCTTCAATGTGAAGGACACCCTGCAACCGAGTTATGGGTTGATGAGATTAGATCTAAAAGATGTCTATCAGTTCCAGTGCATTCAGTGCACAGGAGTTCCTAACAAATCTTCTGGGAGGGCACTTAATGCCAAATTTCTTCTCACCTTTTTGAGTTTCTGGTGTTTTACCAAATTAGTAAAACTTTTAGTGCTTTTCTCAGACCAGCAAATGTTTGTCTTTTGGTTTATATAGATGATATTCGCTTAATGGCCCAAGATCCACAAACTTTTAAATATCGGCTCAACTTATTTCTCTCCTGCAAGGTCTATTCTAGGCTTTATAATGAACTTAGAAAAGTTCAACCTTTTACACACAATGAAATTCGAATTTCTAAGTTTCAGGATAGATTTTTCTCATGGTATCTACATCTTTTAATTTCCAAATGTTAGAAATGGGGTCTTTGGTTGACAGTCCCTGTTCAAGCAAGCACCCTCACTCTAGTCAGGGTAAAAGAGAATCGCCCTCAGCTAACTCCTGCTTACCCCCTTGGTAGCTTGGCAGAGCAGTAGGCTTAACTTCAGAGTGCTAGGTGTAAAGTATTTGTACCAACACACACAGTAACTTAATGAAAACACTACAAAATGACACAACACCGGGTTAGAACAATAGGAAATATTTATCTAAACAAAACAAGACCAAAACGACAAAAATCCGACATACACAAGTCAAGTTATGAATTTTTAAAGATTAAACTAAAAAATAGCGCTTAGAAACAAAAATGCTTCGATGAGATGTTAAGACGGCGTTGTGACGGGCTCGTTCCCAACAAGCCGACACCAGTGGCGCCGGACACGGAGTCGTGTAGACCCCCAAGTACAGTACCTTTGGTGAAGAGTGAAAACCAGCCGATGCGCGAAGTCGGGGATTGTGGCGTCTGTGCGCAACGTTGAATCCACGCGCTTCGAGCGGCGTCGGTCACAACGGGGTGCGGTGACTTCCACGGAGCCGCAGACCTCAGCGGGGCTGCAGCGGTGTCGGGCCTGCGAAGAGCGTCGTGTTCCAGCGAAGGTCACGGCGTCTGGTGCAGGCGGAGTTACCGGATTCAGCAGCGGCGTCGATCCGGAGTCGTCCAAAGTCAATTTCCTTGGATTTCCACCAGCTTTCCTTTCAAGGGCCCAGGGACTGGATAGGGCACCACTTGTCAGAGCAGGAGTCTCTCTAGAGACTCCAGGTGCTGGCAGAGAGAAGTGTTTGCTGTCCCTGAGACTTCAAACAACAGGAGGCAAGTTCTAAATCAAGCCCCTGGAGATTTCTTCACAAGATGGAAGGCACACAAAGTCCAGTCTTTGCCCGCTTACTCTCGCAGAAGCAGCACTGCAGGAAAGCTCCACAAAGCACAGTCACAGGCAGGGCAGCACTTCTTCCTCAGCTATCACCTCTTCTCCAGGCAGAGGTTCCTCTTGGTTCCAGAAGTGTTTCTCAAGTCTGTAGATTTGGGTGCCCTTCTTATACCCATTTTAGTCTTTGAAGTCACCTTTCTTCAAAGGGGACTCACACCTACTTGTGAAATCCTGCCTTGCCCAGGCAAGGCCTCAGACACACACCAGGGGGTTGGAGTCTGCATTGTCAGAGGCAGGCACAGTCCTTTCAGATGAGAGTGACCACTCCACCCGTCCCTCCTAGCAGAGATGTCTAATCAGGAAATGCAGGTTACACCCCAGCTCCCTTTGTGTCACTGTCTAGTGTGAGGTGAAAAACAACCCAACTGTCAAACTGACCCAGACAGGGAATCCACAAACAATGCATAGTCACAGAATGGTTTAAGCAAGAAAATGCTCACTTTCTAAAAGTGGCATTTTCAAACGCACAATCTTAAAATCAACTTTACTAAAAGATGTATTTTTAAATTGTGAGTTCAGGGACCCCAAACTCCACATGTCCATCTACTCTCTAGGGGAATCTATGCTTTAATCATATTTAAAGGTAGCCCCCATATTATCCTATGAGAGAGACAGGCCTTGCAACAGTGAAAAACGAAATTGGCAGTATTTCACTGTCAGGACATATAAACCACATTACTATATGTCCTACCTTATCCATACACTGCACCCTGCCCTTGGGGCTACCTAGGGCCTACCTTGGGTGTGTCTCACATGTAAGAAAAGGGAAGGTTTAGGCCTGGCAAGTGGGTACACTTGCCAAGTCGAATTTACAGTGTAAAAATACACATACAGACACTGCAGTGACAGGTCTGAGACATGATTACAGGGTTACTTGTGTGGGTGGCACAATCAGTGCTGCAGGCCCACTAGTAACATTTGATTTACAGGCCCTGGGCACCTCTAGTGCACTTTACTAGGGACTTAACAGTAAAACAAATATGCCAATCATGGAGAACCAATTACGTACACATTTTAAACAGGAGCACTTGCACTTTAGCACTGGTTAGCAGTGGTAAAGTGCCCAGAGTAGCAAAAACAGTAAAATCAGAGTCCAGCACACATCAACAACCTGGGGAACAGAGGCAAAAAGTTAAGGGAGACCACGCCAAGGATGAAAAGTCTAACACCAAAGTAGTCTTAATCCAAAAAGACCTCAACTATAATCTTCCCCCAAACCCAAATCTCTAAGGCAGTTAACAGAAATTGTAGGGTTATTAGCATATACTCCATTCAGGCTGTCCCCCAGGGCCCCAATATTGCAGAGGTTTCTAACAACTAAAGATCAAACCTTTGTGCAAATGTCTATCAGAGGATATCAGTCCTCTGGGTAGAGAAATAAAAAAAGATGCACTCTCGTGGATGGATCACTAACAATGTACTACGAAGGAGTAGGCATGCCAGGAAGGATGGCGGGCTCGCTACGGCCAAATCTCAATTCGAGGAAAATGATCAAAAGTAATTGCTGCATACAATATGTTCATAGCTTCTTACAGGCATCTTTACTATCAAGGCATTTGCAGAACACAAGGCACACTGTATCATTCTCCTCAGCATGGGAAACATTACAGTGGAGTGTTTTACCTAGAAAGAAAATGGTGCAGAAATTGCCAAACAGATTTGGCAATTCTGCTTCTATCACTGCATATCAGCAAGGACAAAATAATGTCTAGGAATTCACAATGCATTGAAAGATTGTCATGCTCATCACCCAATGGACTAAAGCAATTGGCATCTCTGTGTTCCTGTGTTTCAAACATTAATTACATTTGGGGCCCTCTCCATTTGGATCATTTTGCATTTCACATCAGCGTCTAGCTTCCCATGTTCTTCAGATAAAAAACAGATCTGACGGCTAGGACAATGGTTGCTTTTCTCCAGAATTGAAGTCTCAGTTTTTCCTCTATTTACCACAACATCCATGTCATGTCAGGCAATTACAGACATCTAGGATCATGCTTCCTTCCTTCTGGGAGTTCCAAGGCTCCATGAACACCCGCAAATGAGAATACATTTCCAAATTCATCTTTCCAGTCAACCTGTTTTTCTAACAGATCTACATCTAGGTCAGTAATACAAATTTCTACTATAAGCCACTTTAAACACCTTGGCCTGTAAGGTTTCGAGACTCAGGGGGTCATTCCGAGTTTGGCAGGTGGCGGAGGCCTCCCGCCAAACCCAACCCGCCACCTGACCGCTGGTGCTGTCAGGACACCGCCGGCCCTATTCCAACTTCACCCCAGGGCCGATGGGTAGAAACAGTGTTTACACCTGTCATGTTAGAGAATAGAGAATAGACGTTATTGAAAGATATTACTAAATCTGTGTGGACATCTACCCAACCCAACTTTCAGGTGCAGGATGAAGAACAGCAATCACCAGAAAAGAATCTTAAACAACAGTAATCCAGGCAGAAATACAGTGTGCCTCAGATGGGAAGTGAATTCAGAGACATCCCAAGCTCAAGGTAAAATAGACAATACCCCAATGGGGGAACAGTCTACAGAATAGGCAAACAACAGCCCGAATGAATGCCCATGTACAGAATGCAAGCACAATAACCCTAGAAGAATCAAACACATACCAAAGTATGTCATCCCACAGCATGCAGGCGGCTCACAGACAAGTGGACAATATGGGCCCCTAACATTGTTAATCTAGGTGACATACTAAAGTACAGGTTCCCAGATTTGTTAAAAAATGTCCAATTGATCATGAACCTTGTACACAAGGCATTTGCCTTGTGCTACCTTAAACACCTCCTATATCCATTCACTCTGGGTAAAATATGCCATTCCCTGCTATTGTGGAAGAATGCCAATCTTGGCAATTGCTGGTGGAGACAAACCAGGGGTGTCCCTTAGCAGGAAACAGTCAAACTATTTAAAACTAACTTGCAAACTGACTGTGGCTAACGAGAAAGACCAGTTTCAATCAGGCAACCACTGGAAGGTAGATAATAGTAAACAAAAAAGGTAGACAACCAGCATTGTAGATCTGTCTGTGGAATGAAATTTTGTGCAAGCAGTGAAGTGTTAATATATGAGATGCATGCATGCTGGACTCCAACACACCTCTCTAGCGTAAGCGACAGAACACCATGGGGCATATTTTACGGAAAGTGGTGCTGCACATAGTGCAGCACCACTTTCCTTGCAACCCTTAGCATCCCACTATCGCCTCAACGTGTGCGCTGTATCTAAGATACGGCGCACTATGGCGCAGGGTAGGGGGCAATAGCGTAATTTTTCATGACGCTATTGATGTACTCTGCAGGAGTAGCACCAGAATATTGGCGCTACTCTTGCACAGTACATAGGGGTACATAGGGGCCCATTATAAATAATGGAAGACCCTTTTTATGCCTGCTCTGAGCAGGTATTAAAAGTGCAGTACAAAATGATGCAAGGAAATCTGTTAGGTTTCCTTGTGCCATTTTTTCACCCACCCCCCCCCCCCAACTGGGGAATGGCCCGTTTTCCCCCTTTGCATACATTAAGCCTGGCGCAGGGGTTCCAGAGGGTTCCAGAGTGGAGCAATGCATGCATTGCACCACTTTGTAAGTATGGCGTGAGGATTTTGATCCTAATGTGGTGCAAAGTGGCACTAAGGGGTTATAAATATGCCCCCAGATGTCATAATATCAGCTATAGCCCCCACAACAACAATAAACACAGACCCTCATTCACATCAGACTTCAGTGTAAAACAGAGACACAGCAGACAACAAGATCCCCTCAACACTTTAGACAAAAAGATAGAGTCATACAACAGTTGCTCAGTCCAGCTATCAGTTTGACACTAGATTGGTGCCTGTGGCACCTTTCAGTGATGATCTTAACTTGTGCCTTTCTTTGAAGAGAACTCCTATGATCTGGTTGAGGCCTTTCATGTCAGTCCTGAGGAAGTGTTCTACTAAATCAACAGAGTCTGCACTGGATCTGCTGATGTGATTCGCTGTGCCTCTCTCTCAGGTGATCCTGGTGGTCCATTGCGACATCAATGGGATTGGAGTATAGAGAGTCTTGCTCTGTATACTCTGTAGTTTTTTTTATCAATGTTTATATCAGATCTGGATCAAGGAGATCAAATTTGACATCCCATTAATGCAGTCAAGTAAAAGGTGACGGTCCAAGACCTTTCATCATATTGAGTTAAGGCCTGTCAAGAAGTCAGCGACAGTAGGTATAAAGTACCCACCAATGAGAAAGGAGGCCATATTCTTCTTTTCTGCCAGGAGCATTATGCAAGTATCCTGGTATCTGAGGAAGTAGGCAACAGGGGGCAGGACTCCTAGCAACCTGAGGTCTGATTCGGTGTACCTTGTGGAATTCAAATGGCTCTTTGAATTAGACGTATGTCATCTCAGTGAATAGTTTTGTGACTTCCAGTTCCACCTTTCTCAGTGATTCCCAAATCAATGTTGTGTCCTTCAGGGAGGGAGACACTATTGTGTCTGGCTTTTTCAATTCTGTCATTTTAGCCAATGATTTGAAGCTCTTCAGGACTTCCCTGAAGAGCAACTGATTAGTCGGATGAGCAGGAGACATGTAGAGCTCTCAAGGAGGTAGTGAAGAGGAGACATCTAGTGTCACATGTGCATCCATTGCAATGCAGCAAAGTGTGGAAGAGTGTTCACAGTTCCAGAGCTGTTATGTATTTTCTCAGGCCACCGGGATCAAAGGCGATTAGGTGTTGTTTCTCCAGATGAGACCTCACTGATGGGCATTACTGAAGGAGTACAGGGGAACTAATAGCTACATCACTGTGGTCAATGTTCTTACATCTCAAAACAGGTTCACTGTGTCAGAGGATCTAATAATACCCCAACCCAGAGGCCAGTATCCATCTAAAGATCATAAGCAGTCCTAGCTCCAAAGGTATTCATCTGTGACATTGAGCATTTGTCTTTCTAGTTACTGTTATAGTGCATTTCAGTAAGTACTATTATGTAGCATTAACTGTGAAGCGAATGATGAGTAAATATTGGTTTTGTGAGAGCTGAGATTTTCTTGATAATTTGTTTAGTCTTTACGTAATTATACTAACAGATTAATGTGTGAATTAATCTAATTATAATATTGTGTTTACCAGAATTGTGACTAAATAAATGGCCATCATCTTATATGGGGGCTATATTTTGTCCATGCTAACTTAAGCTGATGAAGTTATTTTGTCTTTACAGGAGAGTGTGTTTCTTAATTAAAATAAATGTCAGAATTAAACGTGTATATAGTGGTCTCTGCTGGACTGAAGTAGAAGCAGATGCAAGGTCAATGTGCAATGTAAGCCGCATAAAATGCTTCTAGTGTGTTCTGTTTCCTGATTAAATTTTTCAGCAGTCTAACTGACTTCATTGTTTGTAGTTATGTTTCTAACTTGTATGTCTTACATATTTTGTAATTGTTTTCCTGTGACTTCGTATTCCGGTGCAGTGAAAACAAAGGATCCACAGATGAAACTGGAAAAGAGGAAACACAAGATACAATGTCAATGAAATAACAGCAAATAGACGAGCTTAGAGTAAACAAATTATATAATTTTGATATCTGTTAATGTTCTGATTGGTCATATCTTTCTCACCTCATGCTTTATCCAATCATTTTCATTTAACAAGTTTAATTTAATGATCAGTCACCATTGATCGTGGCTCATTCTTCCTTGGGATTTTCGTGTATCGTGAGTTCCAGAGACCTACTTTCATACTTTATGATCTGTCACTTTGAAATTTCATGTTTTCCAGATAGTCTATTGACATTCTGGTACTTTATTAGTTTATGTCTGTTCAATATTGAATTTATGCTTAGGTAGTTTAGTGTGACTTATAGTCCCAGTCCTAAACCTTCATCCCTACTCTTATTCCTGATGCTACCTCTTCCTGTCCTGATATTGGTGCCTGATGTTGCTGTCCCACTGACGAACTAGACGTTGTTGCTGATTACCGTAGTGATTTGGTAAATGCATGAGCTGTGAATTGTTATTTGTCTTTTGTTTTTCAGGTGCCAGCTGCAAATGTTTATTTACTGCTGCTTTTTTTTTTATAGCGCCATAGTTAGATGTTTTCTAAATTTGTGTTACTATAACTTTTACATGAAGCCCAATAGGTTGATGCTAATTAGTGGCTAGTGAGGCGATATTCTCATGCTCATGAATAGTTATTGATATTTTGTCTTATCGTTAACAGATGTATTCAATTTCTCTTGCTCAGATTCTGTTGCTATGGTTTTGTGTGATAACCATTGAGAGTTTTTGTCTTTTTGCATTGATTAAACTTAGATATATCTGGCGTTCGAATCAGCCTATATTGTTTCTCTATATGTATCATTTGTGTTTAAGAATAATTTTTATGACTTTAGCATTGTTAATATATGGAAATAAATCATTAACTTCTTAATAAACTGGTGTGGTTATTGAAGTTGAGTTGATTATCATATGACATACGTGATGTCTGTGACGTAATTCTAATGACCTTTTCTCTTAAGCAGATTTGGTTCGGTTCATCGACTTAGTAGGTGAAATCCACCATCTAGTCTCTTGTGACTAAAATATAGGCAGGGTTTCGCCTGGTCAACAGTTTTGGTAGCAGAATTCGGTTAGTACCTGTTTAAATGATGTCATTGCTTGCGTCATAAATTGTGAAAATTAATTGGTGTCTTTTGATTAATATTTTTGAAAATGTTGTTCAAATTTGATAAAATGATTTGCTAAATGCCTATAGTGATTTTCCCCGGTCGTTGGAGGTTCCTTAGGTTTGTAAGGTATGTTATCAGCATATTGTTTTCAATGCTCTCAGCGAGCATTTTGTTGTTAGATTGAGAGAGTAGAATATGTGCTTGCAGAGCTTCAGCTAATTTGCAGTCGATTGAGTTGGTTGTGAGTTTTTAGGGGAGTTGGCATACTCCAGAAGAAGAAATAATGTTAAAAAGAGAGTTGGTGTACCTGAAGTATGTGGGTAGGGAAGTTGGCGAACTTCACATGTGTGTGGCGCATGGTGCTCAAACAAAAAAATTGTCCACATGGTTGTTGATAAGACGGACCTAACAGAAGAGGTCTAAGACTCCGGAGTATATTGAAAAGTGTAATGATAAACTTGCTTTTTATTGTAATTTGTCTATTTAGTAGACCAATCGGGCGTGGTTGGTTAGTCGAGTTTGGGAATTTTTCGACTGAGATTTGGCGAGTTATATGTGCACCAGAACTGTCTCCATGGATCAGTTGAGGGTGAAATTTGTGGGTTGAATTTTGCTTGTGAATCCGAGGAACTGAGAAAAAGAATAACTGCAAGAGCGAAAGCCGACAGTGAATTTTAGAAGGTTCCTGAAGCGAATGTGTTACCTTACCTGTAGTAAATAGACAAAAGTGCTTGCGATTAATGTTTGCATTAAGTTTGAATGTTTCTGAGTTTAGGAGGACAAGCTGCAAGACTTTGTCAGCCACTGTGTGTAAGTGTGACTTCAGGTTTTGTGCCGCGCAGGGATAGGTTGGTTAGTGAGAAGGGTCATGAACGGATTGGTGGACAACCATGAAGCGTAATTGGACGAGAAGGGAGTTGAAGAGGATTGTGGGATTCTAGTCACTTCCTGAATAGCGATTTTTTGAAATAAAAATTGTGGAAAATGAAGTTTTTCAAAGCTTTAAAAAGTGCTTTTAGAGGAGATGAGTATATTCCATCAAGGGAAGGAGAAATTTGTCTGCCAGAAGGTACTCTGGCATATATCATAATTGAGGAGAAAGGTACGGGAGCATCTGTTTGGTTTAACTGGATTAAGATCACAAAGAAGGAAGGTTGTTTAGCTTTTCCTGAAAATGGTACATTTAATTTGAGAATTTTGGAGAATTTGAGACAGAAGATGTATGGTCTAAGACCTCCACCAAGACCAGCTCAGTTCGAAGCTTTAGCGATCTGGGAGTTAGTAGCTAGATATCAGCAATCTTTGAAATTCAAGAGAAGAATGAGAAGGGCAGAAAAGTCACTAGCAGAAGCTGGATGGGACAATGAGCAGAGAGAGTGGAGACTCGATACCTTACAAGGTATTGGATTGTTTCCAGCAATGTCAAAAGAAAATGAAAAAGAGACAAACAAGATTTTTAAAAAAGTCTAAAAAGAGTTCTTTAGCAGTCGAAGAGCAGACATCAAAAGAACCTAAAAGGGTTTTATTAAATGATGATGAATTAGATGTTGATTAATTTAATACACAGATTTTGAGAAATCGTCCACTACCATATGTGGCTCAAGAAGGTTCAACTATCAGTGGTATAAATCCTACTGCACCGATACCAGTTGTAGTGACACAGAGTTCAGTTCAGAGAGACCAGAACACAACTGAGAGTTCTGTACAGGTTGATCCTAATGTGAACCAGAGTTAAGGACACAGTTCACAGAGATCAGGACAGACTAGTCCTTCAGTGCAAATACTGATGCAGAGTAGTTTTAATCAGTCAACAGACAATAGACAGCTACCAGTGATTATTGTTCCTGCAATTTATCCAGATGTTCCAAATGTGAAAACAACTACTAATTTGGTATTATCTTTGGGCCAGAATCCACAGGAGCTAAGATTGATTCAGAAAGAGCCTACTCCGATATTATTACCACAAATGCAGAATATGGGAATAATGCAGGCTCAGAATGTATAATCCAGGAGCCTAGATGTGATTTCAGTACCAATTACATTTGGTTCACCTATGCCTTTATGTGTTCAGGGCAATAGGGGTGTACAGATTCAAGGAGTTCAAATCAGAATGGGAACATTGGGTTAATGTCATCCATAGACCAGACTTTAAACAAGTTGAGATCTTTAATAGATTTGACTCCCATTGGAAATTCTAAAACAACGGGATCATGTTTTGGCCAGGAGAGATTATTAACTCCCCAATGTGTGAGTCCAGTGCAGCAGCAGACACCGAGTGTTCAGCTTGATAATATTTTATTAAAGGGTCTGACTGCACAGGAAATATGGTTAGAAGATTTGAGTGTTTCAAAATTCTCAGAGAATCAAAGTAAGGGAAATTACGTTTTAAACAAAACAAGATTGTCAATGGAAGCAGGTGAACTTCTTGAAGGGACAATGGGAGTAAATAGACTTGAATTATATACTGAAGCTCAGTTGAGATATTTGTGTCAATTAGTTACAGATGGAGCAGCTGAAGTGCATCAGCAATTACAAGAATTAGCAGACAAATACAAAATAGATCTTACAAAAACAAAGAACCCGAAGAAAAGTTATAGATTACATTTTGAGACTGAAGATTTTGAACACATGAGGTCTGCAGGGATAAGAACACATCTTGAAGAATTACTTGAAAGAGTGCAAATCTGGAGAGCATTAGAAAAATAGGAAGGCAGATGGATTAAGAAAAGAGAAAGGCTGAAGAAAGGTTCAGATACTCCTCTTGTAGATATAATGCAAACAAGAGAACCAGTAAAAATCTTGCCAAAAGAGAGAGACTCCAGGAGGGAATTTTGTACATGTACCTTGGAGCAGAAGGGACATTTTGTCATTTACAAATGATTATCCCAGATCGAGGGAAAAACCAGTGGAATGGTACCAGCAGACAGATAGGTTTGTGAAACTTTCAAAATGCCTGTGGGAGGACTTGAATACTCTTTTTGCAATAATTATTCCAGCAGATTTGTGGACTGGATGTAAAAGTTTAGATTGGCCTACAAGTGAACCGCAAAGAGATCAGAAAATGGATGCACCATCTCCTGAAGTAATGAAATATTACCATAGGGTCATTGAGTTTCTGAAGACAAGAATTTTGCAGAAAAACATTAATTGGCAATGCATAGATAGAAGAGCTCAGGAAGGGAAAGAATCGATTCATGCATACTATGAAAGGTTGTTAAAGGCGTTTAAACATTACAGTGGTACAGAAATAATTGAGCTGAAAGACATGATTCATTTTGTGTTCAAGTTTGTCAAAGGATTCAGACCAGAGGTTAGCCAGATGGTTAAGAGTAATTTGATTTGCTGGCAAGCAAAACCAATTGACGAGGTGTTGCACTATGCAAAATACTGTAGTGATCAGATTGAATTGAAACAAAGAAAGTTGAAAGAGAAAGCGATGGTGATGCAGATTAAAGCTGCACAGACAGGGATTCAATGACATTTTCAGCAGCAGCAGCCGCAGGGAAATGGTATGTTTCAGAATCGAGGCAGAGGTAGAGGACATGGTGGAATGACACTTCCGGTTAATAATCGAAGTGTGGATTCTGTGATGATGCAAGGAGAGCAGCAGGGAAAGAGAATGTTACCGTGTCATGTTTGCGTAGCAATTGGACATTGGAAACAGCAGTGTCCAATGCTAAATCAGGGAGGGGTTGTTCAACCGGCAAATTATGTCAATGCTTTTCAGAGGATGAGAGGACCAAGAATGCAAGATCAAATTCAAAATTTCCAGAATTATATAAATCCAATGCAGGGTTTCAAACCCTTACAACCAATGCAGCATGCGCAAAATGTACAACCACAGATACAACACTTACAAATGCCCCAAGTACAGCAGATACAGCTGCAAGTGCAGATGGTACCTGCACAACAAATTCAAATGCCTAGACAATTGCAAATACCGCAGAGCCCTCTAGATCAGCAACAGGTGATGCTTTCTCAGGTGGTCACAAATCAGAAATTAAACCAGAGTGACAATACAGTGAATCAATTTCCTTTACATAGTGAGAATGAAATAAATGATGTAAGGCTGTCAGATAGTTCAGATGAGGAGGAGTGCGTGATGCTGCATTATTAGAAGTGGATCAGAAAGGATCTTATGTTGAAGGAAAAATGCATGGTCACAAAGTTTCTTTTCTGGTTGATATTGGAGCTAAACGCTCAACAGTGAGATCTGCAGAAGTTCCGGCTTTACCTTTGTCAGGGAAAACAGTTCAGATTTTGGGAGGTGCAAACAAACATTTGACAAATCCTATAACAGAACTAGTTATAGTTAAGTTTGGTAATTTTAAGGGTTTGCACAAATTTGTGGTTTGTGACTCAAGTCCAGTGTCACTCCTGGGAAGAGATCTGTTGTGCAAAACAAGATGTTGAATTATCCATATAGGTGAGGGAATTGGGATTCAGACAAATAGTGAAGATGAAGATCCGACACTAACTGTTAACAATGAGTCGGTATCTGAGGAATTTCCCTTGATTAGTTTCAATGAGTCAGAGGTTGAGGAAGCACCTTTGATTAGTTTCTTTCCAGTGTTTGAAATAAAAGATCTTCCGGTTGATTTGCAGAAGACTGCTAGGTCTAAAGTTTGAGATCTTTCAGGAAAGGATAGTGGGTTAATCACAGGAGTAGAAATAGTTAGAGTTGCAGGGAAGCCTAATGTGGTTTTCCCTCAGACTCTACAATATCCGATGATAATTGAAGAAATCAAGGGTGTAAGAACTTTGACAGAGCAGTTTGTGGAGAAAGGAATTTTGAAGGAGGTGTTGAGTAGCCCATGCAATTCACCAATAATGGGTTTGAGAAAACTATGTGGGAACATTCGTCTTGTACAAGATCTGAGGAAAATAAATGACATTGTGATTAAGGGGGTTATTCTAACTTTGGAGGAGTGTTAATCCGTCCCAAAAGTGACGGTAAAGTGACGGATATACCACCAGCCGTATTACGAGTTCCATAGGATATAATGGACTCGTAATACGGCTGGTGGTAAATCCGTCACTTTTCCGTCACTTTTGGGACGGATTAACATCTCCTCCAAAGTTAGAATAACCCCCTAAGTGTTGTCCACTTGTGCCAAATCCAGCTGTGATTATGTTTCAGATCCCATGTGATGCTGAATGGTTTACTGTGTTAGACCTGTGTCAAGCATTCTTCTCTGTGCCTCTGCATGAGGACAGTAGATATCTCTTTTGTTTTAAATTCTTGAGCAAAGTCTACTGTTGGTGTACAATTCCACGGGGGTTTTCAGAGTCACCATCAATTTTCAACCAGATCTTGAAAAATAATCTAGAGCCACTGGTAATTCCTTACCAATTGACATTGGTGCAAGACATTAATGATCTATTGATCGCATCAAGGACAAATGAAGGGTGCAAATATGATACAATTGCTTTGTTGAATTTCCTGGGAGACAATGGTCATAAAGTTCCTTCTACTAAATTGCAGTATTGTCAGAGAGAGGTGAAATATTTGAGTCACCTAATGGAGAAAGGAGCTAGTAGGATTTCAAGAGAGAGAGTTGCGACAATTTTGCAGATGAAAGTACCGAATAAGTAGGAGGATGTGAGGATGTTTTTGGGAATGGTTGGTTATTGTCGCCAGTGGATTCCGAATTGTTTAGTTCTTTCAAAGCCCTCACATAGGCTGACTCATAAAGATGTTTCCAATCCTATAACGTTTGGATTTGACTTGTATGAACGCATTGACTTATCTGAAAGAGAGTTTATGTCAAGCTCCAGCTTTCGGTATGCATGATTACACAAACAGTTTTCTGTTGTTTTTTCATGAATGTGATACATGTTCTTTGTCAGTTTTAACTCAGACACATGGTGGCGTCAATCGTCCAGTAGCATATTTTTCAGCTACTTTGGATCCAGTCGCAGCAGCTTTACCAGGATGCTTGTGGTCCGTTGCAGCAGTAGAGCAGAGCATTGCTCAAAGCGAAAATATTGTGATGGGTTACCCTCTTACTGTGATGGTTCCCCATTCAATAGAAATATTGCTCACTCGTTCAAAGACTCAGGGGGTCATTCTGACCCTGGCGGCCGGTGGCCGCCAGGGCCACCGACCACGGGAGCACCGCCAACAGGCTGGCGGTGCTCCCACGAGCATTCTGACCGCGGCAGTTCAGCCGCGGTCAGAAGCGGAAAGTCGGCGTCTCCCGCCGACTTCCCGCTGCTCGGGGGAATCCTCCATGGCGGCGGAGCGCGCTCCGCTGCCATGGGGATTCTGACACCCCCTACCGCCATCCTGTTCCTGGCGGGTCTCCCGCCAGGAACAGGAAGGCGGTAGGGGGTGCCGCAGGGGCCCCCGTAAGAGGGCCCCACTGTGTATTTCAGTGTCTGCAATGCAGACACTGAAATACGCGACGGGTGCAAACTGCACCCGTCGCACCCCTGCAACTACGCCGGCTCAATTCTGAGCCGGCGTCCTCGTTGCAGGGACATTTCCTCTGGGCCGGCGGGCGCTCTTTTGGAGAGCGCCCGCCGGCCCAGAGGAAATGTCTGAATGGCCGCCGCGGTCTTTTGACCGCGGTGCGGTCATTTGGCGGCTCCCTCCAGGCGGGCGGCTCCCGCCGCCCGCCGGGCTCAGAATGAGCCCCTCAGTATCTGGAAAGTTCAAGGCTGACCAGATATGAGACCGCAATCTTGTGATCTCCAAATGTTACGATCAAGAGATGTACAGATAAATTGGATGATACTGAACATGACTGTTTGGAAATTACAGAGTTATACACAAAACCCAGAGCAGATATTAGAGACACCTGCCTGGAAAACAATGATCACATTATTTTTGTTGATGGTTCCTGCTTGAGAGTTAATGTGGGCACTTTGAGAGCAGGATATGCAGTATGTACTATCTCTGGCATACTGGAAGCTTCATGGCTTCGGGAGTGTTTTCTGCACAAGTAGCAGAATTGGTGGCTCTTACTAGAGAATGCCATATTTCGAGTCAGATGAAAGTGACAATCTACACAGATAGTAAACATGGATTCGGCATTGTGCATGACTTTGGCCAAATATGGTCTCAGAGAGGTTTCTTAACTTCTTCTGGTTCACCAGTAAGAAATGGTGAGAAAATTCATGAGTTGTTATAAGCTGTTCAAAAACCAGAGAAAATTGCTGTGATAAAATGCAGTGCACATCAGAGATCACAAGATTACGTGTCATTGGAAAATGCATATGCAGATCAAGTTGCAAGATTTTGTGTCTTGAATGACATATCTTTCAAAGGAAATTGGGAATTGTTACCTGAAAATGATGAAGTGCATACAGATTTTACTATGCAAATTATTGATACTTTGGAAGAGCTGAAGGCTCTTCAAGATAATGTTTCTAAAGAAGAGTGCAAGGATTGAATCAAGTTTAAATGTGTCCAGAGGGAGGATGATGTTTGGGCAACAGGAGAAGGGAAGGTAGTTCTGCCAAATAGTCTGCTGACTCAAATGGCTAGATATTATCACTGTCAAGCACATATAGGGAGAGATGCAATGGTTCGATGTTTTAAGCAACACTGGTTTAATCCAAAGTTTAGACAGGTTGCCGAAGCAGTTTGCTATAGGTGCATTGTTTGTCAGCAAATGAGCGTCGGCAAAGAAGCGGTGGTAAATATGGGACATATTGGCATGGCAGGAGGAGCATTTAGCAGAATGCAAATGGATTTCATTGAGATGCCTGCATGTGCTGGTTTGAAGTATGTGTTGGTGATTGTGTACATTTTCAGTCATTGGATCTAGGCTTACCCTACAAGAGAAATGATACTCTCACAGTAGCAAAATTACTGCTTAGAGAGTTAATTCCATGTTTTGGTTTCCCGGTCTCTTTGGAATCAGATAGAGGAAGCAACTTCAACAAGTGAAGTGATAAAGTTGCTATGTTCAGCTTTAAACATTGAGCAGAAACTCCATTGTAGTTACCACCCAGAAGCTTCGGGACTCGTAGAGCAGATGAATGGAACTCTTAAGTCTAGACTGGTAAAGATGTGTGCATCCATGAACCTGAAATAGCCAGATCTTTGGTTCTAATGTCAATGAGAAGTACCCCTGACAAGAAAACAGGATTGTCGCCCCATGAAATCCTCATGGGTGGAGCTACGAGACTACCAGCAGTACCTGTAAATGCTCTTATAAATATTACAGATGACATGGTGTTAGACTACTGCAAAGGTCTAGCTGATGTTGTTCGATCTTTTTCTCATCAGGTGAAAGCAAACACACTTCAACAATCTCAAGTCCAAGGACACAACCTGAAGGCTGGTGAATGGGTCGCTATTTGTAAGCATGCGAGGAAGTCATGTTTGGAACCAAGCTGGAAAGGACCCTACCAGGTGTTATTAATCACAACTACAGCCGTGAAGTGTGCAGGACTTGCAAACAGGGTACATGCACTCAGAAAGTGAACAATCCTACAGAGTAAGATGAAGAACTGTTGAGATTACTTGCAGCTAAACATATTCCAGGGCAAGAGAGAGAAAGAGAAGAACTGGAGACTGTACCTGAAAGAGTTCCAATTAATTTACTCACTCCTGCATCATACAAAGTGGAGAGTATCCTGGAAGAGGAGAGTGAATCTTCAACAAATGAAGTATTAAAAGAACCGGTCGAAGGAGAACAAGAGAGTACCGGCTGAGAGAAACACTGCTCAGAGGAAACAGGTGGTCTGACAAACCAGACTGAACAAGTGACTGACCCCCAATGGAAAGGGAGTTGAGACAGATCCAAGCCAAGAGGGTTTGATTCCTCCTGCGCCAGTTGGGAGAACGTCAAAGGAGAAGAGTTTGAGTTCAATTCTGAAAAGAGTATAAACAAGAAGACCTTGAAAGATGACAACAGGCCAGAGAAAAGCTCAGAAATAATGAAGATAAACGTGGTTCCACCAATTCAGGATGAAAAAGAGTTAAACAAAGAAATTTCAGTGAAGAAGATACTGGTAGTAGTTGAAAAGTAAAAAGGAAGAGAGTTGCAAATCGAAGATACTCTGGTCCCGAATGGGTATATGTAACTACAAATGAATGCCAAGAAGAATTCATGAGTTTTTATTTTGACAGAGAGTGTTAGACCTAACAGCCTTAGGATGGTCACCCTCAACTTTTCACCTGCCTCTTTTGAAGAGCTCAGATCCCACCTGCAGATGTTAGGTTTGCGTGAATGGGTCCGCATGACCACACCGTCCATGGCTGCCCAGGAAGGGAGTCAAAGGCATCTGGAGCCTGGAACAATAGCCCAGATGCTGCACAGAGAAAGGGCAAGGGGCGTGGGAAACTGGCACCAGATATTCCTGCGGTGGTTGACGGGGTCCCAGAAGAGGAGGCCCCTGAGCCAACTGGGGAGGATATTGCCGCCCTGGGTAACCTGCTTGAGCTTGCTGGCTGGCAAGTGGAGGGTGGGCTAACCAGGGAGGAATTCTGCAAAGTGCAGAAGGAGTGCCCCACTCCTGAGGGTCTGAGGCAACAGGCCGCAGCCCAAGCAGCAGGTGAAGCCTCTGGCGATCACCACATATATTGGGAGAATTATCTCCTCTACAGTTAGCTGAAGGTACCAGCGGTTGGGGCAGCACATTTGCTGGTGGTCCTCCAGTGTTATTGGGCCTTCTTACTAGGCCTGGCTCACAACATCCCCCTGCAGGACATTTGGGGCAAGACAAGACCTTTGTCAGGCTTGTCACCCACCTTTATTGGCCACAAAAGGGGGTAGCCTTAGATGCTTTCTGCAGGTCCTGCCCAAACTGCCAGGCTAGTGGGAAAACAGGGAAAAGGCTCAAGGTTACCCTGATCCCACTCCCCGTCATTGGCATCCCCTTTGAAAGGGTGGGCATCATCGTCATTGGTCCCTTGGGCCCCAAAACCGCCCTAGGCAACAGGTTTAACCTGGTTTTGGTGGACTAAACCACCCGCTATCCACAGGCAATCCCTCTAAGGACAGTGACTGCTCCGGTGGTAACCAGAGCTCTAATGGGGATATTTACCCATGTCAGGTTCCCAAAGGAGGTTGTGTCTTACAGAGGCACAAACTTCATGTCAGCGTACATGAAGTCCATGTGGGGTGAGTGTGAGGTAACCTACCGGTTTACCACCCCTTACCATCCTCAAGCCAATGGCCTTGTTGAAAGGTTCAACAAGACCCTGAAAGGCATGATCACTGACCTGCTGAGGCCATGAGGCATAAGTGGGACGTCCTCTTGCCATGCCTTCTCTTTGCTTATAGAGAGGTGCCCCAGAAAGGAGTGGGGTTCAGCCCCTTTGAACTTCTCTATGTATACCGTGTCAGGGGACCTCTAAGCATAGTCAAGGAGGGGTGAGAGAAAGGTCCCAAGAAACCTCCCCAGGATGTGGTCAGTTACATGCTGGCCACCCATAACCAGGTGCAGCATTTCTGGAAATAGTCCAAGAGCGACCTCAAGGCTAGTCAAGAGGTGATGAAGGAATGGTATGACCAGAAGGCCACCCTGGTAGAATTCTCACCTGGAGACAAAGTATGGGTGATGGAGCCAGTAGAGCCTAGTACTCTCCAGGACCACTGGACGGGCCCATTCAAAGTCAAGGAGTGAAAGGGGGAGGCCACTTACCTAGTGGACCTCACGACCCCCAGAAATCCCCTAAGGGTTCTCCACCACAACAGACTGAAGCCTCATTTTGAGAGGTATGAGGTCAGCATGCTTCTTGTGACAGATGAGGGCATGGAAGAGAAGAGTGAGCCTCTCCCTGATCTCCTCTCTGCCCAGGAAGGTGATGGGTCAGTGGAGGGTGTTAATCTCTCTGACTCCCTGACTCTAGATCAAAGAGGAGACGGCTATGAGTTGTTAGAGCAGTTCTCTTCCCTGTTTTCCCTCACACCTGGGCTCACACACTTGTGTGTCCACGATACTGACAAAGGAGACAGTCCACCTGTAAAGAATACAATTTACAGGGTGTCAGATAAAGTGAGGTCCAGCATCAAGGATGAAGTTGCCAAGATGCAGGCCTTTGGGGTGATAGAGAAGTCCAGCAGTCCCTAGTCTAGAACAGTGGTGTTGGTTCCCAAGGCTGCTCTTCCTGGTGCCAAGTCAGAACTTAGGTTCAGTGTGGACTACCGGGGTCTCAACTCTGTCACAAATACAGATGCTCACCCCATCCCCCAAGCTCATGAGCTGGTAGACAGGCTAGGCACTGCCAAGTTCCTTAGTACCTTTGACCTCACATCAGGGTACTGGCAGATCTCCTTGACTAAAGGGGCTCAGCAGAGATCTGCTTTTTCTACTCCTGAGGGCCATTACCAGTTCAGAGCAATGCCCTTTGGATTGAAAAATGACCCCGCTACTTTCCAATGGTTGGTTAACAGGGTCCTGGTTGGCAAGGATGCCTTCTGCGCAGCCTACCTATACGACATCACTGACTATAGTTCCAGCTGGGAGGAACACCTGCTCCACCTCAAGGAGGTGCTTCAGGTCTTGCAATAGGCAGGCCTGACCATCAAGGCCAGTAAGTGCCAGATTGGGCAGGGTTCCGTGGTGTACTTGGGACACCTAGGAAGTGGTGGCAAGGTGCAGCCCCTCCAGGCCAAGATTGAAACCATTAAGGCCTGGCAACCACCTAGAACTCAAACAAAGGTGAGGGACTTCTTAGGGCTCACTGGATATTACCACAGATTTGTTAAGGGATATGGCACCATAGTAGCCCCTTTAACAGAACTGGCATCCAAGAAACAACCTAGATTGATGAATTGGACAGAGGCTTGTCAGAAAGCCTTTTACTCCCTGAAGGAAGCCATGTGTACGGCCCATGTGCTCCAGGCACCTGACTACTCCAGAGAATTCATCATGCAGACCGACGCTTCAGAGCATGGCATAGGGGTAGTCCTAGCACAGCTGAATGATGAGGGCCTAGACCAACCAGTAGTCTTTATTAGCAGAAGAATATTACCACAGGAACAGAGGTGGAGTACTATTGAGAGAGAAGCATTTGCTGTGGTCTGGGCACTGAAGAACCTGAGACCATACCTGTTTGGGACTCACTTATGGGTTCAGACAGACCACAGGCACCTCGGATGGCTCATGCAAATGAGGGCCAAAAATCCTAAATTGTTGAGGTGGTCCGTTTCCCTACAGGGGATGGACTCTACGGTGGAGCATTGCCAGGGGATTGACCACGCCAACGCTGATCGTCTTTACAGATACTACCGCCTTAGCGATGAGAGCTCCCAGGAGGTTGGATAGCTCTCCCCACTTTCAGCTAGAGGGGATACATGTTAGACCTGGTAGCCTTTTGGTGGTCACCATCAACTTTTTGTCTGCTCCCTTCCACTTTTTGCTGGTTTTAGGACTCTGCACACTTTACCACTGCTAACCAGTGCTAAAGTGCATATGCTCTCTCCCTTAAAACATGGTGACATTGGCTCATACCCAATTGGCTTGTTTAATTTACTTAGAAGTCCCTAGTAAAGTGCACTACATGTGCCCAGGGCCTGCAGATTAATTGTTACTAGTGGGCCTGCAGCACTGATTGTGCCACCCACATAAGTAGCTCCTTAACCATGTCTCAGGCCTGCCATTCCAAGGCCTTTGTGTGCAGTTTCACTGCCAATTCGACTTGGCATTTAAAAGTACTTGCCAAGCCTCAAACTCCCCTTTTTCTACAAATAATTCACCTCTAAGGTAGGCCCTAGGCAGCCCATAGGGCAGGGTGCTCGGTAGATAAAAAGCAGGACTTATACCTGTGTAGTTTATATGTCCTGGGAGTGTAAAACTCCTAAATTAGTTTTTTCACTTCTGAGAGGCCTGCTCCTTTCATATGATAACATTAGGGCTATCCTCATACACTGTTTGACTCGTAGATTCTGACCTGAAAGGAGTAACAGGGTTATATTTAGAATGGCCAGAATGGTAATACAAAATCCTGCTGACTGGTGAAGTTGGATTTGATATTACTGTTTTAGAAATGCCACTTTTAGAAAGTGAGCATTTCTCTGCACTTAAATCCTTCTGTGCCTTACAATCTACATATGGCTGGGTTAGTTGACAGCTCCCTTGTGCATTTCACTCAGGCAACACCAAACACAGGATGCTCAGTCACACCTGCACATATCTGCATACTGAATGGGGCTTCCTGGGCTATTTTAGGGGGTGAAGGGCCCGACACTTACATTTGAAAGGACAGTGGTCTGCTCTCACACAATGGACTGCCAAGCCCCCTGCTGGGACCCTGGCAGACAGGATGGAGCTGAAAGGGGACCTTGTGCACTTCTAAGCCACTCTTTGAAGTCTCCCCATCTTCAAAGGCAGATTTGGGTATTTAAACGGGGCCTCTGACCCTACCGACTCAGGCACTTCTTGACAAGATACCTATTGGGAACTCTGAACCAGAACCTGCAACCTGCTAAGAGAAGCTGCCTGGCTGCCCAAAGGACTCACCTGACTTCTTTTCTGCAAAGGGCTGCTGCCCTGCTGTTGCCCTGCTGCCTTGCTGCCCTCTGGCTCTGCTGAGAAGTGCTCTCCAAGAGCTTGGATGAAGCTTGCTTCCTTTTTCTGAAGTCTCAGGGCCAAAAAGACTTCATCTCTGCAAAGAACTCTTTGTGCAGTGAAAATCGAGGCACAGCCTGCTGGAATCGATGCACAGCCTGCATCGCGGTGAGAAAATCACTGCACGCCGAACCAGAACGACACTGCCCGGCTCCCTGAGTGGAGATCGATGCAGCACCAGAGTTGCAACCGGAAGTTCGACGCACAGCCCACTGGACTGACGCATGGCCGAGCCAGAATGACACAGCTGACTTCCTGCGTGAAGAATCAATGCAGTGCCTGCCTTGCAACAGACATTTCCCTGCATCGCCGACTAGATTGATGCAGCTCCTTTGACTTCGCCCTGCATGCCCAGGATTTCTCCGCATAGTCCCCCAGACTTCCAAACACCCCGCAACCTGAAGAGGATTCAAGCCTGTGCACCGGAAACCGATGCCAAGCCCTTGTTGCGTGGAAAAACATCGACGTATCATCTGTGTGCGCCTGGAGAAACCGATGCACACCTCCTCGTTTTCCACGCATCTCCTTCTCTGCGGTTCTGTGCGGATAATTTAGACGCAAACCAGGTACTTTATGCATGCAAGAGACACTTATTGCTTTTTAAGAACTTAAGACTCTTTTTATTATTTTCTAAAGTGATAATTCAATGTGTACTTTTTGACCTGCATTTAATCCAATAAATATCTTATATTTTTCTAAAACCTGTGTGGTGTATTTTTTTGGTGTTTATATTGTGTTATTGCATGATTTATTGCACAAATACTTTACACATTGCGTGGATAATTTGGATTGTGTGTGACATACCCTGACTAGAGAGAAGGTCCTTGCTTTGACCGGGGGTAACTTGACTGCCAACCAAAGACGCCATTTCTAACAGAGACATTCTGAGTTTATATTTTGGTAGGGGAAGTGGAAAGAAAAAAACTGATGAACAATTGTTGGGAAGTTGAATTTTTGAAAATTAAATGGAAAGACTTGATGAAGTCGTACCTAATGAGACTTTGATAATCTACCTTGACAAGCTGCTAAACTAATTTGACATATTTTTACCAAATTGTGACAAAGAATGCTGATAGTGTGAATGAACGTTTGAAAGAAAGCACAAATTAGGAGGGATTGAAGATTGAAGATTGAAAGTTGAAGATTTTTGAAATTTGAAATTTTTGTCCTTTGTTTTTGTTTAGTTTTTTTGCCACATAGCCATAATTTTGTTTTACTTCTACTTTTTGATTCTTTACAGACCATGTGAAACTTTAGTAATCAACATACTAAGAATAGTGGGTGTAAATGTAGAGGTATTGGTTTGGCAATTGTTTGTATGATAGTATGTTTGTTTTTGATTGTGAGTGTGATTGTTTTTTATACGAATGGAGCCAACCATACTATAGAAACGCTCTCAACTGTTAGTCCTTTAGAGTCCACTACAACTCTTTCAGCAACAGATAGGTTTAAAATAGATGACAAATACTTACACGAAGAGAAAGAACTTTCTTCTAATGTCTTCTATCGGTTATTTTGTGAGTATGTCGATGTAATGGATGTGAAAGATTGTTATGTCTGTACGCATATTCCAGCCTCTGTTGAGGAGGAAATTGCTTATCATAGTTTACCACTTACTTATGCAATAAGTTGTAGTATTTTACTAACACGATTCTATAACCAGGAATACATTCAATATTTCTTTTCAAACAATGTGTAGTGTTTTCTTTTGTACCTATAATTAGATATTTGAGTAGAATAGCAAAAGATAATGACATAGTTTTAGTGAGAGTTTTTTTTAACCTACATTGATCTTTGGAATGGCGTTCGCACACCGCTATAACTTTACCTGTTTACTTTCACCTGTAGAAAAGAAATGTATAGATAACACAGAAGATAGGAGAATAACAACAAAAGCTAAGATAGATAAGGGAGTAGTTCACCGTAGACCTAGGATTGATCATGCTTACACTGACATCACTAAACAAGGGAAGTCAGCATTAGATGCACAACATGCAGGAAAGCTTTGTATATATAGGCCGCAAAGTTACTTTGATAGAATATATGTGGGTATGAGTGAATGTAGACATGTGTTTTTGTTTCAGAATAAATGGAATTTCATGATAAATTGTCAGGATCCTCCAGTGCCTGGAGTATATTATATTTGTGGGAAGACTGCTTATTATTGTTTTCCTGGAGGATGGTATGGCACATGTTATTTGGGAATAGTCTTTCTGAAAATGAATCAGCCGGAAGTCTTGAGTAAGTTTCGAAAATTTACTGAAATTCAAATGAGACGCAAGCGAGAATCATTTTCTAGCATTGTGGGAAACAAATTTGGAGCAATACTCCCTTCAGTGGGAGTTGTTCTGAATTCAATAAAAATACAAAAGTTGTCTACATTTGTGGATAACATGTTGACAGATTATTCAGGAGCTATTCTCCTCTTAGATACTGAAAGGCCTGCTACAAGAGCTATGGCTCTTCAGAACCGCTTTGAGTTAAACATTCTTTTAGCGAAAAAGGGGGGAGTTTGCAAATTATTTGGGCCGCATCACTGTTGTTCATACATAGCGGACAATAGTAAATTAGTTAGAGGTTTGATTAACAATTTAACAAAACATAAAACAGAACTAAAAGAATTAACAGAAACCACTATATGGGGAAAAGCTGGCAAAGGAATTGCTTCAGTGGGAAATTGGCTTGGCAACTTAGGAGAAGTCACTACATTAAAATTATCCAAGTCGATTTTGATTATTGTGTTTTGTCTAATTGGAATTTGGGGAATATATAAAATATTTCAAATGATTAAAAGAAAAAGATTTGAAACGAATCAGAGGAGGGTAGATGTTCAAATGGAAAGATTTTATGAGAGAAATTCAAGAAGAAAGAAAATTTATAAAAAGGCGAATGAATCAAGAATCTGAATTATGAAAGGAAATAAATACATTTATTTTGGTTTTGTGTGTGATGACATACATAGTCATCAGAGGAGGGATTGTGAGAGCTGAGATTTTCTTGATAATTTTTTTAGTCTTTACGTAATTATACTTAAAGATTCATGTGTGAATTAATCTAATTATTATAATGTTGTGTTTACGAGAATTGTGACTAACTAAATGGCCAGCATCTTATGTAGGGCCTATATTTTGTCCATGCTAACTTAAGCTGATTAAATTATTTTGTCTTTACAAGAGAGTGTGTATCTTAATTAAAATAAATGTCAGGATTTAAACGTGTATTTAGTGGCCTCTGCTGGACTGAAGTAGAAGGAGATGCAATGTCACTGTGCAATGTAAGCTGTATAAAATGTTTCAAGTGTGTTCTGTTTCCTGATTACGTTTTTCAACAGTCTAACTGACTTCATTGCTTGTAGTTATGTTTCTATTTGTATTTATTTCCTCGAGGGAAAAGAAATGGTGTGGTGACATATTTTGTAATCGTTTTCCTGTGACTTCGTATTTCAGTGGAGTGAAAACAAATGATCCACATGTGAAACTAGAGAAGAGGAAACGCAAGATACAAATGTATTAGTTTCATTTTCATCAATGAAATAACAACAAATTGAAGAGCTTGTAGTAAACAAATGATTTAATTTTGATATCTTTTAATCTTCTGATTGGCCATAACTTTCTCACCCCATGCTTTATCCAATCATTTTCATACAACAAGTTTCATTTAATGATCAACACAAAAGGATTATGGTCAGAGTGCTGAACAATGCAAACACTCACCCCCAATCACAGATCTGGGTTCAATCCATCATTCTATTGCTCATCATATCACCCCAGTGTGGACCCAGCCATATGGAAATCAATCTTGACCCTGTTGTTTTTGGAAACAGTCCAGCTTAGACTGCCAAGCCAGATCCTCAATAGACTGGAAACAAACATCCTTGGACTGGTTTCAGGGTTTCACCCTTCCTCAACCAGGCTAGCTGAAATCCAGTGGCACAGTGAGCAAGGGACCCACGTCTGGGCATACCCTTCTCACTTAGGGCAACTTTAGCAACACAAAAGGATGATGGACGGAGTGCTGAACAATGCAAACACTCACCCTCAATCACAGATCTGGATTTAACCCATCGTACTTTTGTTCACCATGCCACCCAACTTTGGAATCAGCCATATGCAAATCAGTCTTGTACCTGTTCCTTATGGGAACAGTCCAGACCGAACTGCCAAGCCAGGTCCTCACTGGACCGTAAACAAGTGGGAAGGGTATGTCCATACATGGGTCCCTTGCTTACTGTGCCACTGAATTCAAGCTTGATACCCTGAAACTGGTCCCAGAATGCTTGTTTCTGGTTCAGGGAGGACCAGGCTTGGCAGTTTGGGATGGACTGTTCCTATGAGTAACAGGGTCAAGATTGATTTGCATATGGCTGGGGCCAAACTGGGGTGGCATGGTGAGTAAAAGAACAATGGATTAAACCCAGATCTGTGACTGGGGTGAGTGTTTGCATTGTTCAGCACTTCATCCATCATCCTTTTGTGTTGCTAAAGTTGCCCTATGTGGGAAGGGTATGCCCAGACATGGGTCCCTTGCTAACTGTGCCACTGAATTTAATAGCCTGACGAAGTAGATGCTGTTGCTGATTACAGTAGTGATTTGGTAAATGCATGAGCTGTGAATTGTTATTTGTCTTTTGTTTTTCAGGTGCAAATGTTTGTTTACTGCTGCTTATTTTTTTTGATGGCGCCATAGTTAGAGGTTTTCTAAATTTGTGTTACTAAAACTTTTACAGGAAGCCGAACAAGTTGATGCTAATTAGTGGCTAGTGAGGCGATATTCTCATGCTCATGAATAGTTATTGATATTTTGTCTTATCATTAACAGATGTATTCAATTTCTCTTGCATAGATTTATATGGTTTTCTGTGATAACCATTGAGATAATTTGTCTTTTTGCATTGATTAAACTTAGATATACCCGGCGTTCGAATCAGCCTATATTGTTTCTCTATATGTCTCATTTGTGTTTGAGAATTCTTTTCGTGACTTTAGCATTGATAATATAGGGAAATAAATCATTAACTTATTAATAAACTGGTGTGGTTATTGAAGTTGAATTGATTATCATATGATATATGTGATCTCTTTGACGTATTTCGAATGACATTTTCTCTAAAGCAGATTTGATTAGTTCATAAACCAAGTGTGTTAAATCCACTGTCTAGTCTCTTGTGCCTAAAATATAGGTAGGGTTTCTCCACGTCAACAGTTTTGTCCATGTAGCTCCCACAGCAATTCCAACAAAGGTGCTTGATAAGACAGCGATATTGTTGCTGGACACACTGCTAGTTACCCCAATTCTCAGGGGAGCCTGCAATCAACTGATAGGTATGGGAAAGCATTGAAGATCTTCAAGAATGATTACACATGGGGAAGATTAGAGGTTTAATGATTTAATAAAGCTTTGAGCCTTACTGATGTTTAGAGGCCTAGACATGCGGGACAAATTCAGTACTCAATTTCAGGAGCATAGAGGTTGCAACTAGGGCTAGACTACTTTTTGTATTATAGTAACCTTGCACTCTTAAATTAGGCTCCACCCCCTGAATTCAAAGGGTGAAGACATGTAAGTCCACACATTGTAGTAACTTTACACTTGAAAATGGTGAATAGCCAAAAGTAGTAAAGATACCACAAAGTATAAAAGTAAATTTACACATGTACACTTACATACATGTAAATGTACCTTTGTGAATAGGGCCCATTGTGTGCCCAGTAGGAAGGTATTGGGCCCTTCTCTCAATAATGCCATCTGAACATGTTGAACTTCAATACTACGTTAATTCCCATGGGCTCCCTTTCCTCCGTGAAGTTAGAGATGCTATAGTAGATTTGAAGCACAGATGACATTACCTGACCCAGCAAAAGAGCCAAAGATGACTTGAGCTTGTGGGTCAATTTTCTGCAGTAATATGTAGTGTAATTTAGGCCAAGATACAGTACCATGATAATGCAGCATTGATGTACTGAGTAAGAGTAATTTGAAACCAATCTAGTCACCTGGCTACACCACGTTTTCAGACCATTGATTGGAACCTATTAGCTGCTTTCTGGGCAAAGACCTAATCTGGCAGGCATATTTGTGACATATTGAGGCGTCTATGCCAGTCTCCATAAATAGGAGATCCTAGAGAGGTGGAGGACTGAGACAGAATGGTAGCCAACCAGATAGAAGAGAGAGCACCTGCTGCTCTAATCCAAACTATGGCCCTCATTATGAACTCGGCGGTACACACCGCCGTGTTTATGCTGGCGGTCTTTTTAGTGACCGCCAGCCCCCCGGAACCCTGCCGGCCGTATTATGAACAGTCTGCTGGGCCGGCTTTCCGCCCGCCGGCCCAGCAGAATGCCGGGCTGCGACATTGCCGGTGGCTCCACATGGAGCCACCGTCAATGCCTCTGTGTGGCGGGTGCAGCTGCACCTGTCTCGCAGATCACTGCCTGTAAATCGGGCAGTGACCTGCGCGATGGGGCACCGCACAGGGGCCCCTGCACTGCTCATGCCATGTGCATGGGCAGTGCAGGGGCCCCGGAGCACCCCTTCCGCCAGCCTTTCCCTGGCAGGGGAATCCGCCAGGGAAAGGCTAGTGGAAATGGGATCATTATCTGAGGGGCAGCCTGGCGGTGGAGGAGGACCACCATGATCATAGTGAGGGCCTACATCTTGAACGGGATCCCATCTTGGCACAGTTAAAAAGAAATTAACTCTGCTACTGGCTTTCACCAGCCTTGTAAACCCTCTTATTTTTAAAGAGCACCCTCATAGGTACTGAATTAATGTTGCTTGTTGAAATGTTTAACCCAATGTATGGGCAGTTATTTTGAGACTGGTTTAAAGTTTGGACAATTGGCCACAGAACCACCACTTCCACTCTCCATGAGGAACGGTTGCTCGATAGTTCTATCATCAAGAACACCACGATCCACTATCTATTAAACAGTCTGGTGAAATGAAGAAAATGTAGGATGGGGAATCATTTGCCGGATGTTCTGTTGCCAACGTCCTCTCCGCAATACCTGTTATGTCTCCAATTATTGCATATTAGAACATTAGAATATGGGAGCTCCATCGAAGACAATGGAGTGCTCCGGGCTTCTAATGGCCGGTAGAAGCCCGGAGCTCCAACACTCCATTGTTTGCCTCACAGCAACAGCTGTGAACAAAGGCCCCACGGAGCCCAAGGAGATTTCAATCCCCAGGGGCTCTGTGAGGCCTTTGTTTTATTTATTAGAAGATTCTGCCCTCTGGTGCGGCATGTTCTAATAGCCGTATAGCCCACCGTAGCTGGGCTATACTTGCCATTAAAAGCCCGCTCCCTTGTTAAAGGCCAGGGGAGCAGGCCTTTAATAGCCGGTATAGCCCGCTACAGTGGGCTATAAGGCAAAATGTTAGATAATGATGTGACCATATGCAATGTGAGGACCGCCTGGCTCCTGCAGGCCTGTTTCTTCTCCGAGCACTCTGACAGAGGTACATTGGAGGGGTTACTGCTTGCATTTCCAGCCTCTTGGTACTGGGAACAGCAGTAGAAGAATAGCTGGGAGATGGGGCACACAGCAAAAGCTTTGTTGTTAGAGGAGTTTGCAGCTGTTGGACATGTTAGGGTGCTTCAAAAAAGTAACTTTAACATGGAAGCTTACTGATGAAAGGCTGGATACTTGGTTAGTGCCATAGGTGATGTTCGTAGTTTCAGAGCACATCTTGGATCAGTTCCGTTCTTCAGATAAGAAGTGAAGATATCAACTGAGTTAGGCCTTCCCATTGTCTCCTATTAGCTCCATTTTTGGTGGCATTTAAAGGAGTGCCATTCTGAAGTGGATAGCATAGCTTACTTGGTTGAACACTGGCTGCACTTGTGTCTGTAGTCTGCATGCCATAGGCTTATAAGTGTCATAAAATCATTATCATTCATTTGAATGTTTATAATACCGATTATTAAAGTTACAGATGACCATTCAGCTTGTGTTCTGCATTATATCAACTCTGCATTAATCTACCTTTAGCTATTTAGTATACTTGTGTATAATGGAGACTATTTATGGCAGTGTGAATTTGTTGATAGAGAACCTTCTAATGCACATATAATGCTGTGGACAATTAAGCTATGTCACCTAAATGCATAGCATACATTTTAAAGACCACCAAAGCATAACCGGTTCAATTAGTTCACCGGGATTGCAACATGTGTGGTGAATGTTAATATTGATGTCACTTGCAAAATCTAGAGACTAAAAGCTGTCACTCTCATTTCCTTGTTTCCTATTGGTCTGCTCTCTTCCTGCTTCTTCCTGGGGCTTCACATGTTTATCTCTGCGGTGGAGCATGAACCAAGTACAGCTTCCTGTCTGTGACTAATGTCCTTCCACTGTGCAAGGCAAACAGTGAACATTGCGACAGGGATGGCCGGGGGGCCCTGCACTGCCCATGCCAAGTGCATGGGCAGTGCGGGACCCCCCCCCGAGGCACCCTGCACCCCGTGTCCACCAGCCTTTTCATGGCAGGGTTACCGCCATGAAACCACTGTCGGAGGATGGAGTCGTAATCCCCAGGGAGGTGCTGCTTGCAGCGCTGCCCTGGTGGATTAGGACCGCCAGCACCGCTAGCACCGCCAGTCTGTTGTGTAGATGACAAACCGGTGGTGCTGGTGGTCTGACGGCGGCGTTACCGCTGTAGTTCTATTGTGGCGGTCTGACCACCACCGTGACTCTGGAGGTCATTAGACCGCCAGGATCGTAATGAGTCCCTTAGTGTTTCAGATGAAAATGATCTGTATATATTACAAGTATTGAAGAACTTTTAGTGACACAGAATGCTAGACCCTGACAATGGAGGAACACATACAATGTTAGCAGTCTTGTTGCTTTGTATAAATGAATCTCTGTGCCACAAGACAAATGATTGCTATTTATTCAATTGGTCATTTATCAGAGAACCATGGTGAAATTTCAGGTTGACTAATAGCAGAAATCTGGCCAAATGGCCAGAGCCACTGGCTTTGAAAGAGAGAACTCTCTGACTTTGTTGAACATCCTTTGACTCTGGGCAAATCACTTAATCTACCTCTGTAAAAAAACACAGGTAAACCCAATAGATTTCACCTATATGAGATCTATTGGATGTGCCAATGTTTTATTTAGACATATTGCACAGCACCACAGGCTGCTGGGCAACATGACTTAAAGTAAAAGAAATGGCACTATGATGCAGTGATCATTGAACATATCATAGCATTTATTTTTGTTTGCTTTTATCCATATTGCACAGTAACTTGCACTGCTGGGCAACATTTTTGAAAACACATTGACAAGGCTATAGACCTTGCATAGGCAAAATCTTTTGGCTTTGCCAATGCTTTCTTTTTAATCTTATGAATCCTTACATAATAATTTTTCTTAATTTGCCTCTAGCAAGAATATATTTATAGAATTATCTGAGGTCATTGGCATTCACCGTCATTGTGTGCACTAGTATTTGGTTAGGGACATGTAGCTCCAATGGCGGAGTATTATCTGCTGGTAATAGCCTCCAGAATATTCTTTAATTCTACGGCAGGTTTCTGGATCAGGCTGGTCAGTTTCAACAAAGCTTCAATGCCTGGGTTGCCATTCATTTAGGCAATTCCCCAGCAATTGATCTCAAAGCACTTTAACAATGTTCATTCATGTACAATTTCCTGGCGACAGTATCATAACAGTTTTAAACTTAGTAAAATAGATCCAGTTAGGTGTGCTGCAAAAGTACTTTCGTGTACTGAGGCATTTTTCTGAAATCTTGTTAAAGAATTGACATGTGTTTTTAATTTGTTCTTCTTCGATTTTATTTGAATGTCTCACAATTAAATGATTGATTAAATCATTATCATAATGTAAAAAAACATGCTTTTTGCAGGTTTCCCCCAAATTTTTGGGCTACTAATATCTTTCCTCTTTTACAATGGCATGTTTAATTGGGCAACCCCAACTGACATGTGCTGACTTACTTATAAGGCCCTAGTTTATGGTGCCCAAGTACCAATGGCATGTAAGGCTTGCTGTCCACACAAGAGCTGAAGCACTGATTGTGCCACTCTGTGTGTGATAAGATGAAAACACGACTTTCAGCTGCCATTGCAGATTGAAGAGGCTGTGCACGCACTGCACACACGACTTTGCCATTACCACTAATGGCAAAGTACACTAGTCCTCTATATAAGTCTCCTCTAAGGCAGGCCTAAGGCAGGCCTAAGCAGCCCTATGACAAGGAGCTGTATATTGTTAAGACAGACATGTATTTTCTGATGTCTATACAGCAAACCCTCAAAGTGTTGGTGTTTGCTGAGAACAGTTAAGTAGCCTTGTGTGTTCATTGCAGAGTTAACTGTTGGCACTCCAATGGGTCTAACATCTGACAGAGGCAACCTAAACTATGGTGGTCATTCTGA
This sequence comes from Pleurodeles waltl, assembly GCF_031143425.1. Lineage (NCBI taxonomy): Eukaryota > Metazoa > Chordata > Amphibia > Caudata > Salamandridae > Pleurodeles > Pleurodeles waltl. Next base: position 864,243,593 of record NC_090436.1, on the reverse strand, counting down.
CCTCGGCGGTAAAAGGCGCTTACCGCCGGTCAGAAGACAGCCATAACACCGCCGCGGTCGCGGTAAACCGCCACGGTCATTCTGACCCGCAACTGGCAAACCGCCAAAAACCCGACATCAACAAAAGTCCGCCACAGCAACGGCCAGCGAAAAACTGGCGATGACCAAACCTCCACCGTCACGCCAACAGAAATACACCCATGCCATTCCGACCCACAAATCCCCGCAGCGGTCTTTCAACCGCGGTATTCCATTGGCGGTACACACCGCCGCGGTCAAAATACACACACCTTTACAAAACACTACCACATTGGACAATTCAAAATACACACACCTGAGACACATACACACACCACTCCCACACACCCAATTAAATATAAAACAGACACCCACATCACCCACAAACCCTCACGACCACAATTGCGACTGAAGGACAGAGAGAGACAGCACAGCATAGAGTAGACCATCACACAGAGGCAAATCACAACATCACCCACACAATTTCCACGCACAAAACACCATACACCACCACACTCACCACACTCTACAACACATACACCACCCCTCACCCCATCCACACCACCCCATGGCACCCCAAAGACACCCCAGGTTCTCTGACGCAGAACTCAGGGTCATGGTGGAGGAAATAGTTCGGGTAGAGCCCCAGCTCTTCGGGGCACAGGTGCAGCACACCACCATTGCCAGGAAGATGGAGCTATGGAGCAGAATAGTGGACAGGGTCAACGCTGTGGGACAGCATCCACGAAATTGGGACGACATCAGGAAGCGGTGGAACGACCTACGGGGGAAGGTGCGTTCCATGGTATCAAGGCACAACATCGCGGTACAGCGGACTGGCGGCGGACCCCCACCTACTCCCCCAGAATTCACAGCATGGGAGGAGGAAGTCTTGCACATCCTGCATCCTGAGGGCCTCGCAGGAGTAGGCGGAGGAATGGACTCCGGTAAGTCAAATCTTCAGTACTTCATTCCCCCCACCTGCATGCCAAATCATACCCCCACCCTCACCCCCACCCCCATCACACCAACTCCTTGCAAATGGCTCACCATCACAACCCACCCATCCCAAAACCTAGCCCTGCATGCCTCCCCAAAGCATGGATACCCATCACCAAAGCATGCCCACTGCACATACCCATCTCCCCCACAAGCCACCGTCACAAAAGCCCCCACAAGGGAATGCCAGCACTGGGGTACACGGCCACCCACCCATTACACGAAATGGCACACACAGAAGCAATAACCATACTCTTATACCCCTGCAGGACCCGAATGCCACCACACCGCCCAGGATGGTCCAGAGATGTCCATCCCACCCCCAGAAGAGGCCCCCAGTGATGACAGCAGCTCTGTCTACCTGGACCCAGATGACCAGCCCGGCCCATCGGGGACCTCGGGACAGTCGGTTCCCCACAGACAGCCACAGGCTACAGCAGACCTAACCCCCTCTGGGAACACCAGCACAGCTCCCACCCAGCGGGCCCATGCCTCTGTCTCCAGGACACGTCAATCAGCGGTGTGTCCACCACTACAGGGCACCCAGGTTGACCCACCACCCCAACAACAACAGGGACCTGGGGGCAGTGGTAGTGGGCACACGGTCCAGGGGACAGAGGCCGAGGGAAACAGGGGAACTGGGAGGGCTGCTGTGCGACAGGGGGGGGACAGGCCTAGGGAACCGACTCTCCAAGAGGCCCTCTCCTCCATCATGGGAGCATACCACCGCTCCCAGGAGACGATGGCTACGGTACTGGCCAGGTTCCAGGAGATCCAGGTACTGCAGGAGGAACAGTACATGGGGTTCAGAGAGGAACTGAGAAACATTAGTTCCGCAATGGGGACCATCGTCGTGGCCCTTAACCAGATAGTCACCACATTGCGGGACCATGTGGCACCACAAAGGGCCCCTGTCACTAGCATGGACCAGGAACAGCCTACCACCTCCGCCGGCGCTAGTGGACAGGAGGCCCCCACACAACGACAGGCCACCAGAACCCCACCTCCTGCAGAAGAAGAACCACCCCGCAAGCGGTACCTGAGATCTCACAAGAAGACAGAGTAGGATGCCAAGACCCCCGCCAGCAAACGATACCCCCTGATGTCATCCCACTGTCCCACATTGTCACCCTGTCCAAACTTAAACTGCCCCTGCTCCATCCTTCCACAGGCATATGGACAATGCACCTGTGAGACTGAAAACTGGACTCTGCCATGGACATTACTCCACCATCACCCATCACCGTTTTACAATCATGTCCCTAAATTTAGCACTGTAATAAAATCACTTATTGCACTTAAAAAATCTGGAGTCTGCTTGTATTTTGAATAAATGTATTAGACATAACGTTGCCAAAATGTTCAGTTACATTGTGATGACAACATACCACTGTCACACAGCTGTAGTCCATGGGCAAACAAAGCAGAGGTCACGCAGTGGGGCCCACAGCTCTGAAAACGGAAGGGAAAGTCACAACTCAGTTAACAGGAACTGGGGGGAAACACAGACAGTAGAGAGGCAGGAGACTTTAAGTAAATGTAAAATGGCGGGGTTGATTCGTACCTGTGTGCTACTGAAAATACTGTTGTATCACTGTGTCCCTGTTAACTGTGTCGTCCCCGTCGTCTTCCTCCTCTTCACTCTCCACAGGCTCCACAGCTGCTACAACACCACCCTCTGGACCATCCTCCTGCAGGAAAGGCACCTGGCGTCGCAAAGCCAGGTTGTGAAGCATACAGCAGGCCACGATGATATGGCACACCTTCTTTGGTGAGTACATTAGGGATCCACCTGTCATATGCAGGCACCTAAACCTGGCCTTCAGGAGGCCGAAAGTCCGCTCGATCACCCTCCTAGTACGCCCATGGGCCTCATTGTACCGTTCCTCTGCCCTTGTCCTGGGATTCCTCACTGGGGTCAGTAGCCACGACAGGTTGGGGTAACCAGAGTCACCAATTAGCCACACACGGTGTCTCTGTAGCTGTTCCATCACGTAAGGGATGCTGCTATTTCGCATGATGTACGCGTCATGCACTGACCCAGGGAACTTTGCATTTACATGGGAGATGTACTGGTCAGCCAAACAGACCACCTGGACATTCATCGAATGATAACTTTTTCTGTTCCTGTACACCTGCTCACTTCCACTGGGGGGAACCAAAGCCACATGGGTCCAATCAATGGCACCAATGATGTTGGGGATATGGCCAAGGGCATAGAAATCACCCTTCACTGTAGCCAAATCGCCCACCTCAGGGAAAACAATGTATCTCCGCATGTATTTCATCAGGGCAGACAACACTCTGGACAAAACCTTAGAAAACATAGGCTGAGACATCCCTGATGATATGGCCACTGTTGTTTGGAATGATCCACTTGCCAAAAAATGGAGTACTGACAGAACCTGCACCAGAGGGGGAATCCCTGTGAGTTGGCGAATGGGGGACATCAGGTCTGGCTCCAGCTGGGCACACAGTTCCTGTATAGTGGCTCGGTCAAGTCTGTATGTTAGTATGACATGTCTTTCTTCCATTGTCGACAGGTCCACCAGCGGTCTGTACACGGGAACATTCCTCCATCTCCTCGCAAGTCCCAGCGGACGGTGCCTAGGAAGGACAACATGGAGCACAGAGTCAAGCAACCCACAGGTACGTAACCACAGCTTGCACACAACACGATTCGCTATGCATTGAATGGCTTGTATGAGTGGCAATGCAAGGCCTAGGCCTGTGTGACGCAGTACAAATTAAGCCATGTGGGCCCTTGAAATGGCGGCTGCCTGACCTGTGAAGTGTGACAATGGGATGTGAGGTCAATGCGCTGGCGTGGCACACCGTGGCGGTAGGCGGTCGAAGACCGCGGCGCAAAGCAGCATTGGTTAACATTGAACCCTATGGGTCTCAGGAGCCAATGACGATGTGCGCCGGCGGTCGCGGTACGCACCGCCGCGGTACGCACCGCCGCGGGCGTGACCGCCATCTTCTATCTGCTTAATCACTCGAGACCTGATCATCCACAGGAGAGGACCTATACTGCAAGTGCTGCTGTGACCTCGGTCTGGAAGATACAATGGCTGCTGCGACTGGGGAAAGGGCCCCTGCCTTCACATCTGAGGAATTGGAGAAACTTGTTGATGGGGTCCTACCCCAGCATGCGCTACTCTACGGTCCTCCAGACCAACAGGTAAGTACACTGGGACCATGCTTTGTGGGCAATGCCTGTGTTGAGTCGGGTGGATGAAAGATGGTGGGGAGGGGAGCGAATGAGGCATGCATCGCACGACAGATGAGAGCATGTGCCATATGGCAAAGTTGGGGAGGGGGGCCACTCACATCGACCATGCAGAAAATGATGATATTTTTTTCCCCACCCTGTCCATGTCACATAGGTCAGCGCCCATCAGAAGACCGACATTTGGCGTGCCATCGCCAAGGACGTCCGGACCCTGGGGGTCTACAACAGACGGGGCACCCACTGCCGCAAGAGGTGGGAGGACATCCGCCGCGGGAGCAGGAAGACCGCAGAGGCTCTGCTGGGGATGGCCTCCCAACGTAGGAGGGTCAATTGACCCCCCTGATGTCCCGGATCCTGGCGGTGGCCTACCCCGAATTGGATGGGCGCGTGAGGACATCACAGCAGACACAGGGGGGTGAGTACCAGCACATTCTGCTATGTTAGCGCACAGTGGAGGTGTCTGGGTGGGGGAGGAGGGCTGTGGGTATCTCTAGGCCAGGGCGACTTCTGTAGGCTGGTCCCCTCCGTAAGGCATGGCCCTGTGCCCCCACCCCCCACCTCTGTAGGGTGCTAAGTACAGCTATCCATGGCGCTGGGTCACCTATGTGTGCAGTTGTCGTCCATAGGCTTGTAGGCCAAGTCACAATCATTGAGTAGTGTACACCGAGTGCGCGGTGTAGTGCAGGGGGCTTCGGTGTCTGTCCTCTCCGCCAACGGTGTCGCCAATGCATGCACTCAACATGTCATTTTTTCTCCCCCCCCCTTATTTGTGGTCTTCCTGTTCATGTGTGCATTAGCATCATCAGGCGGAGGAGAAATGGCATCGGAGCACGAGGGAGCTGCATCTCACATGGCCCCGGAGGGCCATGCAACCGACTCCGAGTTCACCAGTGAGACGGAGGGCGAGGGGAGCTCCACAACGGGGACCCGTGGAGACGTCAGCGACACAGACACGTCCTCTGAAGGGAGCTCCCTTGTGGTGGCGGCAACATCCGTGCCCACCGCTACAACAGGTACAGCCGCCACCCCGCGCACCAGCTCCGCCCTCCAAGCAGCCCCTCAGCGTTCGCCCCGTGCCCGCTCGGCCAGGAAGGTGGGCATCTCCTTCGCCCCAGGCACCTCAGGCCCTGCTCCAGTTACCCTTGCTGCCCTCAGTGAGGAGATCATTGACCTCCTCCAGACGCTCATTGTTGGGCAGTCTACCCTTTTGAATGCCATCCAGGGTGTAGAAAGGGAGGTGCACCGGAGCAATGCATACCTGGAGGGCATTCATTCGGGTCAGGCTGCCCATCAGCGATCGTTCAACGCTCTGGCCTCAGCACTGACGGCAGCCATTGTCCCTGTCTCCTGCCTCCCACCTCCAATTTCCTCATCCCAGTCCCACTCCCCTGTTCCTCTGCCTATCCCAGCCACACCTACAGACCAGCCTGCACACACATCAACACCCAAGGGCAGCTCATCCAGACATAAGCACCACAGATCACACAAGCATTCACACATGCAACATCCACATGCAGACATGCCAACAGCCACTGCCTCCTCTGTGTCCCCCTCCTCCTCGTCTCCCTCCTCCCTCCCTGTGACGTCTCCACTCACACCTGCATGCACACCACCATCAGCCAGTACGTCCATCACCAGCACACCCACCAGAACACTCCGCACACGTGCAGTCACCACCCCCACTGCCATTTACACGTCCCCTGTGTCCTCTCCCAGTGTGTCTGTCACCCCCTCTTCCAAACCACACAAACATAGGCAGCCACCCACCCAACAGCCATCCACCTCACGACAGCCTCCGTCACAAGCACCTGCACCGAAAGACAGCACACTTGACTCTCCTACAACCACATCCTCTTCCTCCACTCCCATACCCACTGCACCTACCCTTCCCACTGCTCCTAAAAAGTTTTTCCTCTCCAAAATTAACCTCTTTGCATCACCTGACCCACCCCCTCCATCTCGTAAGAGTCCAAACAGCACCTCAGCCACCACAAGCCCTGCACCTACAAGGACCATAGTCCAGGGCTATTGGAGTCCACCAGCTTCTAGGGCAGCAACATCGGCCAGCAGAAAGGGGACAGCCAGCCCACCCCCTGGGAAAAAAACTAAAAAAGGGAAGAGCCGGCGCGAGAGGCCAGAGACGACAGCCCCCAAAGGCAATACCCTGGAACCGTCACCTGGCACATCCACAAAGGGAGGCAAGGGTCCCAGAGAATTGGCGAAGGAGGGCAAGGGCAGCAGGGCAGACATTTCCGGCAGCAGGCGAGCTGCCCAGGAGGGCCCCACCAGCCCCATTTCGGGTGTGAAGGAGGACACCCACGGGCCCAGGACTCCAGCACAGGAGGGCCCCGCAAGCGAAAGGTCGGATGGCGACTGAGCGGAAAATATTGGCCCGATCTGGTTCCCTGGGAACACATGTCAAGCACCGCTGAACAGGGCCCCGCCGTGGCAAGCACCGCTGAACAGGGCCCCGCCGTGACAAGCACCGCTGAGCAGGGCCCCGCCGTGACAAGCACCGCTGAACAGGGCCCCGCCGTGACAAGCACCGCTGAACAGGGCCCCGCCGTGACAAGCCCAGCTGAACAGGGCCCCGCCATGACAAGCACCGCTGAACAGGGCCCCGCCGTGACAAGCACCGCTGAACAGGGCCCGCCGTGACAAGCACCGCTGAACAGGGCCCCGCTGTTCCCTTCCTGTCAAGCACCGCTCCGCTGGGCCCTTCATCTCAATCACCGCTCCGCTGGGCCCTTCATCTCAAGCACCGCTCCACTGGGCCCTTCCTGTCAAGCACCGCTCCGCTGGGCCCTTCCTGTCAAGCACCGCTCCGCTGGGCCTTTCCTGTCAAGCACCGCTCCGCTGGGCCCTTCATCTCAAGCACCGCTCCGCTGGGCCCTTCATCTCAAGCACCGCTCCGCTGGGCCCTTCCTGTCAAGCACCGCTCCGCTGGGCCCTTCCTGTCAAGCACCGCTCCGCGGGGCCCTTCCTGTCAAGCACCGCTCCGCTGGGCCCTTCCTGTCAAGCACCGCTCCGCTGGGCCCTTCATCTCAAGCACCGCTCCGCTGGGCCCTTCCTGTCAAGCACCGCTCCGCTGGGCCCTTCCTGTCAAGCACCGCTCCGCTGGGCCCTTCATCTCAAGCACCGCTCCGCTGGGCCCTTCCTGTCAAGCACCGCTCCGCTGGGCCCTTCCTGTCAAGCACCGCTCCGCTGGGCCCTTCCTGTCAAGCACCGCTCCTCTGGGCCCTTCATCTCAAGCACCGCTCCGCTGGGCCCTTCCTGTCAAGCACCGCTCCGCTGGGCCCTTCCTGTCAAGCACCGCTCCGCTGGGCCCTTCCTGTCAAGCACCGCTCCGCTGGGCCCTTCATCTCAAGCACCGCTCCGCTGGGCCCTTCCTGTCAAGCACCGCTCCGCTTGGCCCTTCCTGTCAAGCACCGCTCCGCTGGGCCCTTCCTGTCAAGCACCGCTCCGCTGGGCCCTTCCTGTCAAGCACCGCTCCGCTGGGCCCTTCATCTCAAGCACCGCTCCGCTGGGCCCTTCCTGTCAAGCACCGCTCCGCTTGGCCCTTTCTGTCAAGCACCGCTCCGCTGGGCCCTTCCTGTCAAGCACCGCTCCGCTGGGCCCTTCCTGTCAAGCACCGCTCCGCTGGGCCCTTCATCTCAAGCACCGCTCCGCTGGGCCCTTCCTGTCAAGCACCGCTCCGCTGGGCCCTTCCTGTCAAGCACCGCTCCGCTGGGCCCTTCATCTCAAGCACCGCTCCGCTGGGCCCTTCCTGTCAAGCACCGCTCCGCTTGGCCCTTCCTGTCAAGCACCGCTCCGCTGGGCCCTTCCTGTCAAGCACCGCTCCGCTGGGCCCTTCCTGTCAAGCACCGCTCCGCTGGGCCCTTCCTGTCAAGCTCCGCTCCGCTGGGCCCTTCCTGTCAAGCACCGCTCCGCTGGGCCCTTCCTGTCAAGCACCGCTCCGCTGGGCCCTTCATCTCAAGCACCGCTCCGCTGGGCCCTTCCTGTCAAGCACCGCTCCGCTGAGCCCTTCCTGTCAAGCACCGCTCCGCTGGGCCCTTCCTGTCAAGCACCGCTCCGCTGGGCACTTCATCTCAAGCACTGCTCCGCTGGGCCCTTCATCTCAAGCACCGCTCCGCTGGGCCCTTCCTGTCAAGCACCGCTCCGCTGGGCCCTTCCTGTCAAGCACCGCTCCGCTGGGCCCTTCCTGTCAAGCACCGCTCCGCTGGGCCCTTCATCTCAAGCACCGCTCCGCTGGGCCCTTCCTGTCAAGCACCGCTCCGCTTGGCCCTTCCTGTCAAGCACCGCTCCGCTGGGCCCTTCCTGTCAAGCACCGCTCCGCTGGGCCCTTCCTGTCAAGCACCGCTCCGCTGGGCCCTTCATCTCAAGCACCGCTCCGCTGGGCCCTTCCTGTCAAGCACCGCTCCGCTGGGCCCTTCCTGTCAAGCACCGCTCCGCTGGGCCCTTCCTGTCAATCACCGCTCCGCTGGGCCCTTCATCTTAAGCACCGCTCCGCTGGGCCCTTCCTCTCAAGCACCGCTCCGCTGGGCCCTTCCTGTCAAGCACCGCTCCGCTGGGCCCTTCCTGTCAAGCACCGCTCCGCTGGGCCCTTCCTGTCAAGCACCGCTCCGCTGGGCCCTTCCTGTCAAGCACCGCTCCGCTGGGCCCTTCATCTCAAGCACCGCTCCGCTGGGCCCTTCATCTCAAGCACCGCTCCGCTGGGCCCTTCCTGTCAAGCACCGCTCCGCTGGGCCCTTCATCTCAAGTACCGCTCCGCTGGGCCCTTCCTGTCAAGCACCTCTCCGCTGGGCCCTTCCTGTCAAGCACCGCTCCGCTGGGCCCTTCCTGTCAAGCACCGCTCCGCTGGGCCCTTCCTGTCAAGCACCGCTCCGCTGGGCCCTTCCTTTCAAGCACCGCTCCGCTGGGCCCTTCATCTCAAGCACTGCTCCGCTGGGCCCTTCATCTCAAGCACTGCTCCGCTGGGCCCTTCCTGTCAAGCACCGCTCCGCTGGGCCCTTCCTGTCAAGCACCGCTCCGCTGGGCCCTTCATCTCAAGCACCGCTCCGCTGGGCCCTTCCTGTCAAGCACCGCTCCACTGGGCCCTTCCTGTCAAGCACCGCTCCGCTGGGCCCTTCCAGTCAAGCACCGCTCCGCTGGGCCCTTCCTGTCAAGCACCGCTCCGCTGGGCCCTTCATCTCAAGCACCGCTCCGCTGGGCCCTTCATCTCAAGCACCGCTCCGCTGGGCCCTTCCTGTCAAGCACCGCTCCGCTGGGCCCTTCCTGTCAAGCACCGCTCCGCTGGGCCCTTCATCTTAAGCACCGCTCCGCTGGGCCCTTCCTGTCAAGCACCGCTCCGCTGGGCCCTTCCTGTCAAGCACCGCTCCGCTGGGCCCTTCATCTCAAGTACCGCTCCGCTGGGCCCTTCCTGTCAAGCACCACTCCGCTGGGCCCTTCCTGTCAAGCACCGCTCCGCTGGGCCCTTCCTGTCAAGCACCGCTCCACTGGGCCCTTCCTGTCAAGCACCGCTCCGCTGGGCCCTTCATCTCAAGCACCGCTGGCCCATTGCCAGGGCCGGATCTGTGTCGGCCAGGTCTTCACGAAGCACTCTGGGCACCATGCTTCCTCCAGAACCAGTGGAGTCTGTAATCCACTTGATGGACTGTGGCTTTGCACTCCCCAGGATGGTACAGTGGCCATGGAGGCCCCTCGTGGATCTGGTGTCGTGGACTGAACTGGCTGAGGTGCCCCCCCTTCCCTTCCCCCTGAGGTGCCTGTAGTTTTACTTTCGGATGCCCCTGCAGTGTTCTCTCCAATGGAATTGTGTCTCGTGGGTGGGCTTTGCCCATGTGTTTAGGCCCATTGGCCCACGAACAATGGATGATAGCCAATATGGGCCGGACTTTTGACCTATGTATATATTGTTCATGATGTAATATATTTTATTTATATTTTCATATTTCACTTAACTTCAATTATGCTATAATATACTTCATTTTTAATGATCATTTTATTTTGTCTTTGCATTCTTCCGGGGGGTTGGGGGGTGTCACTCTGACTTGTTGCTCTGCATTGATGTGTGTGTTGTAGTGGGTGAGGGTGGGGGTGGGTGTGTGGCGTATGTGTGTCCCCGTAATTTTTTGCCTCCCCTGTGTCGTAGGTGCAGTACTCACCGTTGTCTTCTGCGCCGGCGTTCGTGCTTCTGGTAGAGGAGCAGGTAGACAATAGCTGGTAGGATGTGTAGTTCGGGTTCCATGCTGTCCAGATTCCTCGTGGGGTGTATGGAGGTGAGCGTTTTCCCGTTCGGAGTCTGTTTCCGCCGTGTTTTTAGCGGCAGGGCTCCCGCCCCGGAAAAGGTGGCGGATTGGTGAGTTGTGATAGGGTGGGCGGTACATTGTCTGCCGCCTGTCTGTTGGCGGTGACCGCCGCGCTGCTTGGCTGTACCGCCGTGGCGGTCGGAGTGTTAAAGTGGCGGGCTGTGTTGGCGGTTCCCGCCAGGGTCGGAATTCCATTTTTTTGCCCGCCTGCCTGTTTGCGGGTTGGCCGCCGCTTTTACACCGACCGCCAGGGTTGGAATGACCCCCTATGTCTTGTAAGGTATCAAATTAAAAGGGACATCAAATGAAACTCAATGGTGCAGTTGATATTGATGTCAATTTTATTGCTGGACACTTTTAAAGAAGTTCTTTTTTTTTAAAAACCTTTTATTTATGCTTTTATACAAACAAGTAAAACAGTACAGTAAGATCATGTGTTTGCAGACTATTACAATTCAAACAACATATTGTATCATTTCAGTGGGCATTTTCTCCTTCTGGATTTTATCAGTACAGAGTCTTTTAATTATGTATACAAGCCATTGGTGGTCTTGAACCATATATCTATCTGTGATCGTGCTTTGTTTATCAATCAGTTGTCTCGCCCTCCGTTTCTCCCATTTCTTTCCCTATAAGGTACTGTCTGTATATTTCCCAGAATTTCGCTGGTTTGTTTGTGGGAGGGAGTAACTCACTTTAAGTGTCTGTTTGCGTGTTGCAATATGTCATATCTCTATGCCATTCATCTACCTTAGGGATCGGCCCACGGTCCCACTGCATGGCAACTCTACGCTTAGCTAGCAACAGACCCATTGCCACCAATTTGCAAATTGATTTTGGTAAATGGGCATCCCACCCCACAAGATCCAAGAGTGGTTCAGCGTAAATTTGAATGCTAGTTATAGCTTCCAACTCTCTAAATATTGCTCTCCAGAAAGTTATTATATTTTCACACGCCCATGCCATATGTAAGAAATCGGCTCGTTCTAGCCCACATCTGGGGCAGTTCGAATTTTTACGCAAACCATATCTATGTAGACGGATTGGGGTGTTATATATTCTGTTAAGGAATTTGAAGTGAATGAGACAATGTCTGCCATTTAAGGAGATAGAGCGTGTCTTAGCGCAGCAGTAACGCCACTACGTGTCTGTGATCTGTACACCCAGATCTCTTTGCCACTCTACGCGGGCTCTTGACAGCTCTTGGGCTCTTGTCTCCTGTATTGATGTGTACAGACGGGACACCAAGTGTCTCGTACAACTTCCCTGCAGGATCATAGAAAGCGATGTGATCTCGGGGGGTTCTTGCATGTCATCGCCCAGTAACTGTGCTAGTGCATGTCGTGCCCTGTGATATTGGAACTGGTGTAGGGGAGTAGTCCCAACGGTTCCCTCTCTTATTTTGTTCCAACTTTTCATACTGTTGTTTTCAAATAGGTCCCCTAATGTGTTGATTCCTAGTTCACTGAGGGCGTATATCAGTTTACTGTCGCGCCATAGTGGAAACCAAGCACAGCAATATACTGGTACATGTGGGGAGTATAGCATAGCCAACTTTTGCTTATCTATAATCTCGTGCCATGCCTTTGCTACTGAGTCTAGGGATGCCAATTTTTTATATTGTCTACTTGGGGTCTGGTATAGTCTTCCCTGTAACAGAGCTGGTGATGCCAGTTCTCTCTCTATCCCACGAAATGGGGTATCTCCCGGGCCATGGAGCCAAGCTTGCGCCACTGCAGCTCGAGCCGATAGGCTATAGGCCTCCAAATCCAGAGCTCCCAGGCCACCGAGCTCATATGGCAGTACACGCCATTGCACCCGGGGCTGTTTGCCTGCCCAGGCTAGTTTTTTGAGGAGTGATCTTAACATGGCAAAATATTTCTTAGGTAGTCCCATCGGGATATTCTGAAACAGAAAGAGAAAGCGCGGCAACACCACCATTTTCATCAATGCTACTCTACCAAGCAAGGACAGTGGGAGTTGTATTCATTTCTCGACATCTGTTGCTAATTTAGTTATTGCTGTGTCATAATTATCCATCACAATAATGCTGGGATCGGTGTGCACCTTAATACCAAGACTAACTTACTCAGTCTCCCATCTGAGCGGGAAACCCACCTCTATCTGCACTGTGGAGGGAGTCAGTGGGAACATCAAAGATTTACCCCAATTGACTTTAAGGCCGGATAATGCTCCATATCGTACTATTTCTTGAAGCATCGGTGCCGCATTACATTTTGGATCTTTGATATACAGCGAAGTATCATCCGCGTATGCTGAGATTACTGCTTTGTAGTGCTTGAAGTCCAGGCCCCGATGTCCATGACATTCCCTCAGTGCGCAAGCCAGTGGCTCTGCCACCAGCGCATACAATAAGGGGGAAAGCGGGCATCCCTGTCTAGTGCCTCTGGTGATGTTCAGTACCTCCGTCACCGCTTCGTTGACCCGAACTCTGGCCCGGAGTTCCCTGTATAATGTGGTTATCAAGTGTAGAAATGTATCCCTAACTCCAAAGTTTCGTAGTGCTGCCCATAAGAAGTCACACTCCACTGAATCAAATGCTTTTTCCACGTCCAAAAAGACTGCTATCGCTTGTATATGGGGTTAATGTTCTGTATTGTGCCGAATAATGTACGTAGGTACCTGGTTAGATTGCGGCCAGGGACGAATCCTGCCTGTTCAGTTTTTACCAGTAGAGGCAGTACTTTGGCCAGTCGTTCCACAAACATTTTGGCGTATATTTTGACGTCAACATTCAATAACGATAGTGGCCTATAGGAGGAGCATTGTTCTTTTGGTTTCCCTGGTTTAAGTAGTGTGACTATCATGGCTTCCCTCATCGATGGAGGCATGCAACCATCCACGATCATCTCCTCAAACACCTCTTTTAGGTGTGGACGTATTAGTGTTTGATATGCTTTGTAGAAATATAAGTCAGGCCATCAGGACCCGGGGCCCTACCATCAGCCATGATTCCCAGCGCTTTTGCTATCTCGACCAGAGTAAATGGTGCCCCCAGAGCCTCTCTGTCACTCTCCGAAAGTTTCGGTAATACCATGTGGGTGAGTTATTTTTTCATGGCGTTAGGTTCAGAGTTTCCCTTTGCGGTGTAAAGTGTTTAGTAGTCTTCACGAAATCTAGCCGCTATATCTTCGGGTTCATTGAGTGTGCTACCATCTGTTGCAGTCATTTTATTAATTAGATTAGCGCTGCGACTGGGGCGGATTAAGTTTGCCAGGACTTTGCCAGGTCTATCCCCCTCCCCGTATGTCTGGGTAACGGCATACATCCCCATATGATGAATTTCCAATAGAGCTGTCTCCTGATACTTCTGTACCTTGACACGAATATGACCCAGTGTGCCTGTATCTGCAGTATCACAATATTCTTGTTCTAACTGGGATAGTTCCCTTTCGAGTAATTGCAGTCGTCCCTGTATTGATCGGAGTACCCCTGCATGTTTGGACATGGTAATTTCTCTTATGTATACCTTAAATGTCTCCCAGACTGTACCCACTCTGGCAACTGTTCCTTTATTTAGTTAGAAAAATTATTTGATTGTATTGGCCAGTTCCTCCCTAAACACAGTGTCTGTCAGCAAGTATGGTGGGAATCTCCAGGAGAACAGTGGCGGTGGAATATGACCCACTGTCAATAATATCGGGACCGGTGAGTGATCCAAATAAGTTCATGGCCAAGGAGCTTCGGGCATCACTCTGTGTGATATCCTGCGGGAGACTCTCCAAAAAACTATGGGGGTCATTCCTACCCTGGCGGTCCGAGACCGCCAGGGTAGGGGATGGAGGAAGCACCGCCAACAGGCTGGCGGTGCTTCTGGGGCTATTCTGACCGCGGCGGTAAAGCCGCGGTCAGAAAAGGGATGCCGCGGTTTCCCGCCGGTTTCCCTTTGCCCCTGTGAATCCTCCACGGCGGCGCTGCAAGCAGCGCCGCCATGGGGATTCCGACCCCCTTCCCGCCAGCCTGGTTCTGGCGGTTTTCACCGCCAGAACCAGGCTGGTGGGAACGGGTGTCTTGGGGCCCCCTAACAGGGCCCCACATTGATTTTTAGTGTCTGCTTGGCAGACACTGAAAATCGCGACGGGTGCAACTGCACCCGTCGCACACCAGCAACTCCGCCGGCTCCATTCGGAGCCGGCTTCCTCGTTGCTGGTGCTTTCCCGCTGGGCGGGCGGGCGGCCTTTTGGCAGTCGCCCGCCAGCCCAGCAGGAAAGTCAGAATGACCGCCGTGGTCTTTGGACCGCGGTACGGTCTTCTGGTGGTTCCCGCTTGGCGGGCGGCGACCGCCGCCCGCCAAAGTAGGAATGAGGGCCTATGCGTGTTTACAAGTCATGTGCTGATGAGTAATGAGTGTAGCCTCCCTTTTCCGGATGCCCGTCTCTCCAAACATCCACCAGCCCGAGACCACCATTATGTCTAGTATTGTGCGTGCTGCAGCAGCTGGCCCTCTGGACCTACCCCGGATCTATCCAATGCAGGGGACAATGTGCAATTAAAGTCTCCACACCAAAGTTGTGGAACGTCTCTCCATTTCATTGTCCGCGCCGCTAGATCTCTGTAAAACTGGGGGTCGTCATACTTCGGTCCATATATTCCTATTCCTATTAATATAAAAGTGAAAGCTCTGCCCTTACACCTTGCTATCACATATCGTCCTCCGGGGTCAATTTCCACGCTCTCGAACTCAATGGGCGATGCACGGGAGGCTCACAACAAGACGCCCCTAGAGTGAGTTGTGTAACCTGCAGCTAAACTCTGTCCTTTCATTCTGCGAGGGTTGAGCATAGGACTATTTGGGGCCAAATGTGTCTCTTGTAGTACTGTAATATCCACCTCCCCCCCCGGGTTTTGCGTGTCATTAAGACCTCTCACATTCCAGGTGACCAACCTAAGTTTGTGGTGATCTTTTTGTGTGTCGGTAGTTGTATATACCGGAGTCATCTATTTTTCTAGATTGATTTTCTGAATCTGATTGTGTATAGTACTCGTCGGCGTTTTGTCTGCTTTGTCTTGCCCTACATTTCCACCATACTGTAACTGCAACTTCTTCCCTCCCCCCACCCCCCTCCCACAATAGGCTAAACCCCACCCTGCCCATCTGTTAATAACGTTTGAAATCCTCCCTCGAACTACCCCACTTAATACTAACCCCAACATTTCCGTAAGTGGAACACACATGAAGGCGGTTGTTGCTTCGCCTTAACAATAGTTTTGTTGTCTTGGCTACCAATATACTTTTCCAACAGACCCTCCCTATATCTCTGGGAACGTCTCACCCAGTGTGTAATACACATATGGTTTATCTCCAGACCCAGAAGGCCCTAAACATTCTCATTATGGGTGATATTCACATGTCACTGATTTACAACTATAATGTGCATAACTTTCTCAATTCTAGTGTTCTGAACAAATTGCTACAGAGAGAGCTTTTACAACTAAAATCTGGACTTTGATAAGTCATTCGCCGGTTCAGCACCCGGAGCGTTTCTTTTCTCTGCCATCTTACGGTTCACAAATTGTTCCAGCTTTTTATGGTCAGTGAAGAATATTGTGTTACCATCTACATCTACTCTCAGTTTAGCTGGGTATATCATTCTATAATCTAGTTGCAGAGCTCTTGGCTGTTTTTTTCCTGGCAGAAATTGCTTCCTAGCTTCCTGTACCTGTAGTGTGAAGTCAGGGTACAACGAGAGAGTCATTCCCTCGTACCGCAATGTTTTCAACTCACGTGCCCATTTCAGTGCAGCATCGTGGTCCCTATAGTTCAACAGTCTCGCTATCACCGCGCGAGGTGGAGCCCCAGGCGGAGGCCGGACCGCTAGTGACCTATGTGCTCGTTCCACAACGAAGAACGTTGAGAAAGTGTCCTGCCCCAGTAGTTTCAACAAATTTCTCCATATTTATGATCGATGCAGACTTCGCAAGTCCCACGATGCAAAGGTTGTTTCACCGAGAACGGGACTCCAAATCATCCATTTTGTGTTTGAGGATATCCAGTTCCATGTTCACTTTTAGCTGTCCAGATGCTAGTGCAGTTTGTCCATCCTCCACTGCCGATACACGCTTTTCCACTTGGTCCAAACGCTCTGTTTGCTTATCTAGTCTTTCCGACATTCTATCCACACGGTATGATAGAGAGTCGATTTTACCGTCTATTTGGGTTAGACTTTGTTGCATGGCTGTTAAAATGTGGCGCAGGTCTTGTTCATCATGTGTTGGGACCTCTGGGAACCCCTCCGATCTAGCTTCAGCTCCTTCCCCAGTCTGACTCATAGTTTTACGTCTCTCGAAGTGTAGTTTAGGCTGTGCTATGTCATGTTTTCCCATGTTGGTAGGGGCTAATAACTTTTCCGCGTGGTCTGCCCTCCGTCCCTGCGAGTTTGCTTGCTGTAAGTTTTGGTATCCGCAGTACCCTGATCTCGTACCCCTGAGGGCCTCTCCAAAGGGTCAGTGCCACCAATCTGATGCCCATCCCTGGTTTCCAGGGACGCCGCGGTCTGCCCCCAGTCCGACAGTAGTCAGCGCGCTGCAATCAGCACACCCAGGGGCCTTCTTACATTTATTGTGTGTGCAAGTGATATGCCGTGCCGGTCATCACCGAGGCGTCACTCCGAGTTTTACTGTGGCCGCGCTAATTTCGGGCAGTCTAATCCAGTCCCACCGATAGCGACAGCGGTAGGTTTCTCTCTGCTCCTTGCTGCATCACCCTGGCTCACCTCTAGGCCTTTGCTTCTCTCGTCGGGTCCACTGCGCTTCTGATCTGAAAGGGGAGCGCTGCCACGTGCATTCAATGCCGCCTGGGGGCTTCCGCAGTTTCGCTGAGCCGACCGGGGTTGCCTTCTGGTGTGCCCCCGTTCTTGTCCCGGATGCGGCTGTTCTCGCTGCAATGTGTCTCGGGAGCTCTCCCACCCCACGTCCACGAGCGGGCGCCAGCGCCGTCTCACCGTTTCCAGGCCGTGCCCGGTCCGCTCTGGCCCGCGCGCTCCGATTATACCCGCCCAACACTCACACCGGGACTCGTCGGAGCCCCGGACGGTAGAATCTTCTCCCCTGACATTCGGGCATCGGTCGCTCCCCCAGGGGATTCGAGAGCTCAGGCAAGGTCTACAGGATTATAAAGGATCTTATGGTAGCCGACGGAGCTCCGCTAAAGCGCGGCCATCTTTCGGCTCGGCAAGCTCCGCCCCCACTTTTAAAGGAGTTCTTTGACCCAGGTAGTCCAGTGACTTCACAGAGTCACAAAGGCTGAGACAGGTTTGTACCCACCTGGGAGATGTTTGAACGAGTCCAAGGCCAAGAACAAAAGCTATTGCTGTACTGGAGGTGTGACCCCACCACCCTCAGGATGGTTTGCAAAGGGTGTTAGCCCAAAAGACAAGCATCAAAGGGTGATGCCACCTTTGAAGGGCTGCACTGTCATGCAGAAAGCCTTTTGTTTCCCCTAGGCAGGGTAGAGCTAGGGCCAAGGAAAGGAAAAACAGTTTCAGAACCAATTTTCTGTGAGCATGCTGCCCATGGTAGCCACACCCTCAGGAGTGGGCTACCAAGGTCCTCACACTCTAGGAAGACTTCAGCTATGTTGGTTGGGGCATGCAAAATGCACTCGGGGAGAGCCAGATTCCACACATCACCAGAACTGTGTCACCTGATAGGAGGGAGCCTACTAATTCATTGGCTAGTGACTGCGTTGTCTCCTCAGGGGGCTTTAATGGGATATAATGGGAACGCCTCACACCCAAGACTTTAGTACCTACTGGATTTTGACCAAGGACGAGAAGAAGACCACTCTACACCCTCTGGTAGCACACAAAGAAAGGCTGTGGCTCCAGAGTGACTGCACCTGCTGCACTTTAGGCTAGCGGAGTTTGTACCCAGAATGGCAGTGGGGACTTTAAAGCTGGAAGAGCTCAAACTGCATTTCTGGTATCCACTGCAGCTATTTTGCTGCTACCAGACACCAGGCACTTTGATGGACAAGTAGGAAATAGTCAGACATTGCACCTGAGTCTGCTGGACATGTAGGAGTTGGGTGTGACTGGATTCATCCACACTCAGAGACACTAATCCCCATCAAAGGTTTGCACCAGAACCATTGTGTTGCAAGAATGAAAGGTCTGCATTGACAGCCCTTCCACCCCTGCATAGAGGACTTCTTGGGATATCGAGATCCATGGACTGAGTAGCTCCCATTCACCTGTGGACCAAGGGCTCAACCGGACTCCATCCCCGTGGACTGCACAGCATCTGGATCATCCATTGAGTATCTTTAAGCTGGTTTCCCTCATCATCAGGACCACTCCAATGGCAGTTGTCCTGTAAAGTTTAGAACTTGCTTTAAAAATGCTCTGGTGGCCAGGTAAAGTTTTATTTTAAGACTCCTAGGGGCTCATTCTGACTGCGGCGGACGGCAGTCGCCGCCCGCCACGCGGTTCCCGCCGAAAGACCGCTCCGCGGTCAAAAGACCGCGGCGTCATTCTGGCTTTCCCACTGGGCTGGCGGGCGACCGCCGAAAGTCCGCCCGCCAGCCCAGCGGGAAACACCCTTCCCACGAGGACGCCGGCTCAGAATTGAGCCGGCGGAGTGGGAAGGTGCGACGGGTGCAGTTGCACCCGTCGCGAATTTCAGTGTCTGCTAGGCAGACACTGAAATTCTTTTTTGGGCCCTCTTACGGGGGCCCCTGCAGTGCCCATGCCATTGGCATGGGCACTGCAGGGGCCCCCAGGGGCCCCGCGGCACCCCCTACCGCCATCCTGTTCCCGGCGGGAGAACTGCCAGGAACTGGATGGCGGTAGGGGGTGTCAGAATCCCCATGGCGGCGGAGCGCGCTCCGCCGCCATGGAGGATTCTCAAGGGCAGCGGAAAGTCGGCGGGACACCGCCGACTTTCCGTTTCTGGCCGCGGCTGAACCGCCGCGGTCAGAATGCCCAGCGGTGCACCGCCAGCCTGTTGGCGGTGCTACCGCCGACCTCCGCCATGGCGGTAATTACCGCCAGGGTCAGAATGACCCCCCTAGTCCCCTATCCTATCAGGTTTGGTCACCCAACTTGGGTTTAGAGTCGCTGAATTCAATGTTTAAAACTTTTACAAAGTTTTCAAATGATTGCAAATTTTTGACTTGCCAATGCTTGTTTGCGCTTAACCCCTTCGCTGCCAGGCCTTTTCCCCTCCTGTGCCGATCCTTTTTTTGGCTATTTGGGGCAGTTCGCGCTTAGGCCCTCATAACTTATTGTTCACATAAGCTACCCACGCCAAATTTTCGTCCTTTTTTTCCAACATCCTAGGGATTCTAGAGGTACCCAGACTTTGTGGGTTCCCCTGAAGGAGACCAAGAAATCAGCCAAAATACGGTGAAAATTTCGTTTTTTTCAAAAAATTGGAAAAAAGGGGCCTGCAGAAGAAGGCTTGTGGTTTTGTCCCTGAAATTGGCATCAACAAAGGGTTTGCAGTGCTAAAATCACCAGCTTCCCAGCTTTCAGGAACAGGCAGACTTGAATTGGATAACCCAATATTTCAATACAATTTTGACATTTTACTGGGACATACCCCATTTTTACTATTTTATGTGCTTTCAGCCTCCTTAAAGTTAGTGACCGAAATGGGTGCGAAACCAATGCTGGATACCAGAAAATAACGGCGGAAATAAAAAAATATTGAAATTGAGGTGAAAAAAACAGCCATTTTTCTTCACGTTTTACTCTGTAATTTTTCCTGCGGTGTCAGATTTTTTAAAGCAATATACCGTTACGTCAGCTGGACTCTTCTGGTTGCGGGGATATATAGGGCTTGTAGGTTCATCAAGAACCCTAGGTACCCAGAGCCAATAAATGAGCTGCACCTTGCAATGGGTTTTTATTCTATACCGGGTATACAGCAATTCATTTGCTGAAATATAAAAAGTGAAAAATAGGTATCAAGAAAACCTTTGTATTTCCAAAATGGCCACAAGATAAGGTGTTGAGAAGCAGCGGTTATTTGCACATCTCTGAATTCTGGGGTGCCCATACTAGCATGTGAGTTACAGGGCCTTTTCTCAAATAGACGTCTTTTTTACACACTGTCTTACATTTGGAAGGAAAAAATGTAGAGAAAGACAAGGGGCAATAACACTTGTTTTGCTATTCTGTGTTCCCCCACATCTCCCGATACAAATGGTATCTCACTTGCGTGGATAGGCCTAGCATCCGCCACAGAAAATGCCCCAAAACACAACGTGGACACATCACATTTTTGCAAAGAAAACACAGCTGTTTTTTGCAAAGTGCCTAGCTGTGGATTTTGGCCTCTAGCTCAGCCAGCACCTAGGGAAACCTAGCAAACCTGCACAGTTTTGAAAACTAGACACATAGGGGAATCCAAGATGGGTGACTTGTGGGGCTCTGACCAGGTTCTGTTACACAGAATCCTTTGCAAACCTCAAAAGTTGGCCAAAAAAACACTTTTTCCTCTCATTCCGGTGACAGAAAGTTCTGGAATCAGAGAGGAGCCACAAATTTCCACCCCGCATTCCCCTAAGTCTCCTGATAAAAATGGCACCTCACTTGTGGGGGTAGGCCTAGCGCCCGTGAAAGCAAATGCCCCAAAACACAATGTGGACACATCAAATTTTTCCACAGAAAACAGAAGTGTTTTTTACAAACTGCCTACCTGTGGATTTTGGCCTCTAGCTCAGCCGGCACCTGGGGAAACCTGGCAGACCAGCAAATTTTTTAAAACTAGACACCTAGGGGAATCCAAGATGGGGTGACTTGTGGGGCTCTGACGAGGTTCTGTTACCCAGAATCCTTTGCAAACCTCAAAATTTGGCCCAAAAAACACTTTTTTCTCTCATTCCGGTGTCAGAAAGTTCTGGAA
Source organism: Pleurodeles waltl (assembly GCF_031143425.1). Classification (NCBI taxonomy): domain Eukaryota; kingdom Metazoa; phylum Chordata; class Amphibia; order Caudata; family Salamandridae; genus Pleurodeles; species Pleurodeles waltl. The sequence goes on along the minus strand of NC_090436.1, from coordinate 864,222,164 downwards.
TCTGAGAGGAGCCACAAATTTCCTTCCACCCAGCTTTCCCCCAAGTCTCCGGATAAAAATGGCACCTCACTTGTGTGGGTAGGCCTAGCACTCGCGAAGGGAAATGGCCCAAAACATTATGTGGACACATCACATTTTTCTTCAGAAAACAGAGGTGTTTTTTACAAGGTGCCTACCTCTGGATTTTGGCCTCTAGCTCAGCCGGCACCTGGGGAAACCTAGCAAACCAGCGCACTTTTTAAAACTAGACACCTAGGGGAATCCAAAATGGTGTGACTTGTGGGGCTCTGACCAGGTTCTGTTACCCAGAATCCTTTGCAAACCTCAAAATGTGGCCAAAAACAGACTTTTTCCTCTCATTGCGGTGACAGAAAGTTCTGGAATCTGAGAGGAGCCTCAAATTTCCTTCCACCCAGCGTTCCCCCAAGTCTGCCGATAGAAATGGTACCTCACTTGTGTGGGTAGGCCTAGCGCCCACAAAAGGAAATGGCCCAAAACACTACGTGGCCACATCACATTTTTTCACAGAAAACAGAGGTGTTTTTTACAAAGTGCCTACCTGTGGATTGTGGCCTCTAGCTCAGCCGGCACCTGAGGAAACCTAGCAAACCAGCGCATTTTGAAAACTAGACACCTAGGGGAATCCAAGATGGGGTGACCTGTGGGGCTCTGACCAGGTTCTGTTACCCAGAATCCTTTGCAAACCTCAAAATTTGGCCAAAAAAACACTTTTCCCTCTCATTTCGGTGACAGAAATTTCTGGAAGCAAAGAGGAGCCAAAAATGTCCTTTCTACCCAGCGTTTCCCCATGTCTCCAGATAAAAATGGTACCTCACTTTTGTGGGTGGGCCTACTGCCCGTGAAAGGAAATGCCCCAAAACACTATCTGGACACATCAGAATTATCAAATACAAAACTACCTGTTTTTGCGGGGGCACCTGCATTTTTGGTCCTGGGCTCAGCAGCCTTCTAGGGAAACCTACCAAACCCAGACATTTCTGAAAACTAGACACCCGAGGTAGTCCAGTGAGGTGTGACTTGTGTGGATCCCCCAATGTTTTCTTACCCAGAATCCTCAGCAAACCTCAAATTTAGCTAAAAAAACACATTTTTCCCACATTTCTGTGTGGGATCACCGCACTGGGACACATTTCATACCACCCAATGTTCCCCTGAGTCTCCCAGTAAAAATGATACCTCATTTGTGTAGGTGGGCCAAGTGCTTGTGAAAGGGAAGAGCACAAAAACATGTTGATATTGAGGGGGAACCAAAGGGGGTCCAAAAGGGCAGTTTGCAAAAAATCATTTTTAGGCTGACAAGTGCAGCAGAATTTTTATCGGTATAGATGAGACAATGCTGGGTGGTAGGAATTTTGTGGATTCCTGCAGATTCCGGAAGGTTCCATCACAAAAAGATGGGAAAAATTTGTGATTTCTAGCAAAGTTGGAGGTTGCAGGGGATTGTGGGTAAAAGAAATGGTGCGGGGTGCATGTGAAACACACCAACCTGGAATCACCCAGATGTTTAGTTTTCAGATGTGTCTAGGTCTTGTGGATTTTTCTACATGGCAGTGTCCCAAAGTCCATAAAGTGCAGCCCTCACCATTCCAAGTGGGACGATTTTGAGGGTAAGCCAAGCTCTCATGGCCCAAATGTAAAACTAAAACCTAAAATAATCAAATGTCTTCTTGCTTGCTGTGGGATAAGATGTTTTAGAGCGCGGGGGAGAGCTCAAAGACTGTTACCCCCTTCAGTTGAGGTGGGGGCGTGACCATGCCCATACTGGTTGGTAGCCACCACCCCAATATTTTTTGTTTTTTTTTTAATTCCCCGGCATCTAGTAGACTTTCTGCCCCCCCCTGGCGTGTGGATCAGGGGTAACTGCCCCATCTGCCCACTGGTGGGCAGAACAACTTTGGCCCCATTTATTTCTTATTTTTGAAAAAAAAGCTTCCTGGCCTCTGGTGGGCTTTCTCCCCCCTCTTGGGGGCAAATGGGCCTTCCAAAAATAGACCCATCTACCCCCAATGGGGGGCAGATATGGCCAACAGTAATGTGCCCCCCCGGGGAAGCAACCCTTACCCAAGGGGCTGCCCCCATAAAGAAAACACACGCATACACACACACCAATCCCTGGTGCCTACGTGGTTTCTGCCCCCATGGGGGCAGATTGGCCTAACAAAAATCTGCCGATCTGCCCCCAAGCGGGGCAGAAAAGGCCTAAAATAAATTTGCCCCCCTCTCCCGGGGGAGCGAACCTTGCCTAAGGGGTCGCTCCCCACCTCTAAAATACAAAACAAAAATAAAAAAACATTTTTTTTTTTATCCCTTGCTTCTAGAGGCTTCTGCCCCCCCCCCCCCCCCCCGGCTCCCTCTGGGCTCTGTGTCCAGGACGTAATGGTTACATCCTTGGCACACAAGCACTGTGCCGCAGGACGTAACCATTACGTCCGCAGCACAGAAGCTTTTAAGGTTAAAGTTCTTAAATGCTTTAAAAAAGCATATCTTTGGAACTCTCCAGTAGACTTTAATCATCAAGGACTCTAAAAATTCATAAAGTATGCTCCATTGTTATCAATTGTTGTGTCTCTTTCTCTACTTTCTACTTCTTCCATCTCCAAAATAATCCTGTCTAAGCTCTTCCCCCCTCTACTGCATCTAGCTCACCCCAAACTTCAGTTTACTACTGTAATATCCCAAACAACCCTATTAAATTCCCCCTCACTTATCTCACCTTTGACTCATCCAAAACCCTTTCTGCTAATATGATCTCCCTAACCTCTTTCTACATACTCTTCCATCCTCCATCTCTGCTTTACTCATCCCAAGCCTCATCCTATTACTATAAACTCCCAATTAACACTTCTATCCGTCCATTACTTTGGTCAATCCAACTAACAAACTCACATATCTCCTACTCATATGAACTCATACTAATAATAATACTGTACTCATATTTCCCAATACTAATCCACCACTAATTCCTCTTGGGTTCCAGAGTAGCGTGCTACTCGTCGAAAAGCGATTTGATGCCTCATCAGGGGTAATAAGCGCTATATAAATAAAATTACAATCACAATCTTGTTTGGTGACTTTCTTATTTCATTTTCTGGTGGAGTTCAATGCTTTGCATATTGTTCCTTTGCCAAGCCTTACTGCTCTGTGCCATAGCTATGAAAGGGTTGAGCTGAAGATCGAGCAAATAACTCTGACTGGACCCAAGAAGACAAGCACGATAATGCACCAACCTTTTCGTATGGTACACCCATTTTCTTACACATAGCTACTACTTAGGAAGGTAGGTCCATTTTAGATCACTGGACTCTTCAGAAACAGTTGAGTCACTTCGGGCCCTTAATGGCTCATACAGACCTTCGGCTAAAAATTACAATGCTTGACTTTTTATTTTTCCCTGTTTATATTAGAACATTCTTCCCTCAGTGGGTGGAATGTTTTAATAACATTGTAATCCTTCTGCATCAGTTATAAAAGGCCCTCTTCCTTGTTATAGTTCCTTGCCTGTATCTCTGGACAAAAACTGGGGGTTGAGGCTGTTAACAACTCGTTTAGCTCTTGGGTGGGCTATACATAATTTCTTCTTTTCCAATATTCTCACCACAACCTTTAAGAAAAAATAAGAGAAAATTGATATTTTGCTTTTAGAATACAGTTATTTTACATTTGCATCCTGATACCTACCAAAATATGATTTTCAGATGAGTCTGAAAACGAATTGCTGTGTTTGAGTTTTCATCCATTGTGTAACTAAATGTGTTTTCTCATTTCATACTTTGTTGATGTGAGGTGGTATTGCTTGTAGATCCCCCTACCTCATTGGTTCCCATTGCCTTTTATTTTCTTCCACAGAACGCCAATGATACTTAACAACTGCAGTATTTCTCTTGTTCCTTCATGGAATGCCCTGCAGACAATCAAGTGATTTGTGCAAAACGCCACCATAGTGAAAGAGAAGAACACATTACAAAAGTAATCCATCAAGTGAAATCAGAAGTGTGCTTGGCCAGCTCCCTACACTTGAGGCTTTTGTGTGTTAGACCTGCAGCACTCTGAGCCCAGCGTGGTCTTGGAAGTGTGAGCTGGGAGTAGAATACCTTCTAGAGATTGGTTTGGCAAGTCTTAACTTGAGAAATTAGGCCATTAGCGTACAGTGGTGGCTGGCTTGCATGTAAGTGGGGTGGTGAGGGTACAATAATAAAACAGTACCTCCACGCTGTCCTCGCGGTGTACTCCTCTCCTCTTGAAGGCAAAACAGCATGACAGCAGCGTCAGGATTGGAAGGAGCGGCCTCTCTCAGAGCTCACAAGAGCACTGGAGGCCTGTGCTTTCTCTAACCCTCCCGCATGTCAGGCTGGCTGTTGCAAAACGGCTGGCCAAAGGGACATGCGCACGGTAATCTAAGGTGCAGAGTTCCCTGCTACTGCTAGTCAGCAGTTGTTGCCCCGCCCTGTCCTGACACTCAGGTCAGGACGTGGTGCTGAAAAATAAAATGCTAATAAATAATTTTTATTAGCATTTTATTTTTCAGATCTGGCTGCATTTTTTTAGCAGGGCAACGCTCCTCCGCTCTCACGAAGGAGCCGCCCCTGTTAGCGCAGCTGCAAAATGATACACATTTACCTGGCTTTACATTTTATTTGTGGATTCACTGACAACATCGTACAAATAGAATTTTCAAAACCTTTTTAACTTTAAAATGATGCATTTAGTAATGTACACAGAAAAACACAATAATAGGAACTCAATTGATAATCACGTTCTTTCTATATATGCCTAAATTATGTTTTCCATTCTTTATAAAAGTAGTTTAAGATAGTCACACGCTGAGGAAGAAATTGAAAAATATTTCAATTTCTTAAAGAAAGTTAGCATAATTCCACCTCACTTCTTGATGTTCCCATTTTATATGAATTCCATGTTAATAACGTTGATGCTACCTAGCCTCTTTGATAATGTCTTCAACTCTCAGCACCACCATCATTGGTGCTGTCCAAAACATATCATGCATATATTTTATTCCAGTATTTGGAGGCAGCATTACTAGATACAAAACATTCTTCCAGTTTACTGCACTCATTGTACCATATGAAAATGAAAGTTTCCTTGCTAACATTTGGCATTAATCTACTACGTACCCCCATGGCGACATGGAAACTTTCTTATGAATTTTTTGGCATTTCACATGGATTGATGTTGGTTTCGACCTTGAAGTAAATATTTAGTCCCAGTTACTTATGCTACAAATAATCTTTATTTTGGTCGCTTCCTAATTCGATTTTTCTCAGGTCTTTTCGTGGTTTTTAATTTTATGAATTTGACAAAAGTTTTTTCTTATAAACTATTGTTATTAAAGGGTTGATCCATCAGTGATTAATGTGTGCCAGTGTTTGCCAGACCTCAGTACTGGCACTTATTTCTTAATACTGGTACATTTTTATAACACTCACCACATGGTGGCACTGACTACGATTAAAAAAGAGCACCTCCCACGCTTTTTTAACAATTTAATTCCTATAAAAATGAATAATAATATGTTTGTCTAGGCTATTATTATAGCTTTGAGTGACTTTAAATAGTCCATGTTGTGACATTGTTAGGATTGTGATGGTTTGCTGGTAGTTTTGATAATGGCATTTCAAAGTGCTCACGGGGACAGTGGGTGGTGCAAGTCGTGGTGGCATTCTGAGAAATGGTTTGGGCCCTGGCTCTTGCTTTTCTACATGCTAACCACTGTGATTCATGCACCTTCCTCCACCACTAGAACCTTCTTTTGAGTAGGTGTTGTGCTCACCCCACAATGAGTGAGACAAATATACTTGTATTTTAAAGCCTTCCTGACAAAGAAGAGGTTCAATCTAAAGTAGGTATAAAACAGCAAATACTTTGGCTGGCAATCTTAAAGAAAATTCACACAGTGGGGCCCTTTAGTGCATGTCAATAAATCCTACTATGAAGAGTGGATTGAAGAGATGGGGGAAGGGTCATATTAGCCAATCCCTTTGGAACAGTCTTGCCACTGGTGAAAGGGCCCCCAGCTACTTTCTTGGAAACCATATGTTCATCATGCCATTACCATTGCATCCTTAGTGGGACTGCCAGGCATGGAAGTGGGAGGAACAGAAGCAGATGACACAGCTGAATGGCACACAACACTCCTGCCTCTTAAAGGCAACCACAAATGTACAGCAGCACTTATTGCTATTTGCATCTTCATCCACCTAGGATCCCTTCCACAACACAGCAGACACATGTGTCAAGTGGTCACGAAGAAGCACCAAGATGCAAACAATCCTTCTCCTCTTGAAGATACATCTGGCTCATTGCAAAGCCATCCATCAGATGGGCAGGCCCAAATGTCACCATTCCCATCAATGATCTTGCTGCACAAAATAGAACGCTACCTACCAGGTAGCTGACCCAAACAGTGGGGGTCATTCTGACCCTGGCGGTCATGGACCGCCAGGGCCAACGACCGCGGAAGCACCGCCAACAGGCTGGCGGTGCTTCCATGGGCATTCTGACCGCGGCGGTACAGCCGCGGTCAGAAACGGGAAACCGGCGGTGTCCCGCCGGTTTCCCGCTGCCCCTGGGAATCCTCCACAGCGGCGCTGCAAGCAGCGCCACCATGGGTATTCCGACCCCCTTCCCGCCAGCCTGGTTCTGGCGGTTTCCACCGCCAGAACCTGGCTGGCGGGAACGGGTGTCGTGGGGCCCCTGGTGGCCCCTGCAGTGCCCATGCCATGGGCATGGGCATGGGCACTGCAGGGGCCCCCTAACAGGGCCCCACATAGATTTTCAGTGTCTGCGTGGCAGACACTGAAAATCGCGACGGGTGCAACTGCACCCATCGCACCCCTTCCACTCCGCCGGCTCCATTCGGAGCCGGCATCCTCGTGGAAGGGGGTTTCCCGCTGGGCGGGCGGGCGGCCTTCTGGCGGTCGCCTGCCAGCCCAGCGGGAAACTCAGAATGACCGCCGCGGTCTTTCGACCGGGTACGGTCTTCTGGCGGTTCCTGCCAGTCCGGCGGCATCCGCCGCCGGCGGGGGTCAGAATGACCCCCAGTAGCACCAAAGACAAAGGACAATGCTTGCCACCCTCCTCAAAGACAATGAGTAAGCACATTTCAATAAGGCCCCATTCTGTGTAAGGGACATCAGCTCAAGCTCTTCCCAATAAACTAATCCAAGGAGATCACCCAGTTGTACCTGAAAAAAGAAAACAAAATTAACTGGACAATAAGGGGCAATGTTTTACCATGTTTGTTGGAGAAATGTAGGAGGCTGGCTATCTATATAGTGTGCGAAATGATGTGCAATGTGCAGAGAGTCCAAGCAACCCCACCTTGGTATCCAGAGGTAAAGAGCTGACCACCTAATGCTCTGTTTTGTGGTAGTGTGGCAGAGCAGTTAGGCTTATCTTGGAAATGTGGTAAGCATTTGTTGTACTCACAGTATAAATAAATGTGGCACACACATAAAAGAATAACTTGAGTCCAATTTACAAGAATTCCTCAGATTTCTATAAAAATTTTAAGACCAAGATCATCAATTTATGAAAAGTACTTTTTAGTTATGATTTTTTCAAAGTTTAGAAATACGCACCATAGGAATTAGGGGGAAAATCTTTAAAAATGCATATAAACAATGATCTCACAAGTGTCACCTTCTACTATTGGGTCAAGGTCGTCAATATGTTCTGTGGGCCAGCCGGAGAAGTTCGGGCGGTTCCTGGTTCAAGCGGGAGCAGCGGCTGAAATTCTTGAAGCTAGTGCACATTGGAGAGGGGGGCCACTTGGAAACACACCGCACAGATGGACTTAAAGGTAAGTCCAATGGGTCCCCTTGGAGGAAGGAGGTCACAAGGGGTTAGGGACCCTTAGAACACAGCTGGTTTGTCGATGAAGGGGCCAGGGAGGCCAGATGCAGTGAATATACATCAGCAGGAAAATGTGCGTCTTGGAGTCCTTGGAGCCAGGAGCAGGTCACTTGGAGGGGTGTTTGCAGGTCGACAGAGCCACTCTGGGGGTGGTTCTTGGGTGTTCTGATGTACCTCAACTGGTGCTTGCTTCTGGGATTTTGGGCATCTGGAGTGGACTTTGCTTCTGGGTGTCCGATGTTTGGGGTACAGTACCCAGGGTAATTGTACTTCTTAGCTCCTGAAAGTCCCAGTACCACCAAACTTGGCACACTGGTAGGTTTTGTCCTTTGGGTTTGTCTTGTGGATTTTGGTTAGGCTGCTGGGTCTGGTTCATTGGTCAATGAACTGGCATTCACTGGTTTCTTGCCTGTGGTGTGCAGGGAGTGATACCTTTACTCAGAGGGAGGTTCTTGGAGATCTTCAGAAGGCTGGAGGGGCTCTGGGGTTTGGTAGAGTCCTTCGGGTTTCCAGGCAACACCTCTGTGGCGATTGCCAAGTCCTTGGAGCAGCAGGCCGGGTTTGGCGGCTTTTTATGTGCAAAAGGACTTCAGTTCTCAGGCCTTGGGTCTTCTTTGTTCCTGGCCTTCTTGTGTCTGTCAAATCTGATCTATTGGTCCAGGCCGCCCACTAAATACTGCATTTAGGGGGCGATAGGGGGAGTACCTGGTAGTGGCCAATGGCCCAACTCCCTTAGGGTGGCTACACCCACCAAGTAACCACTTCCTGTGGGAAGGGATGACATTCCTAACAGTGATTGGCTATTTTCCTGTCATCCAAGATTGAGGAAAATGGAATGGAGTGGTCACCTCACCTGTCACAACTGAGGGGTGGTGCCGGCTGAGGGTGGACACTCCTCCTGTCCTTGCTAGTTTTCCCCCGAAGTGTGGGTAAAACCATTGGGCAGCCATCTGCTGCTAGCAGCAGAGGCGGAGGTCAGATTTTAAAGGCGGTAAAGCCTCTGAAGCTGACCGCTGGTGCAGGATGCCTGCCTGGGGGAGGAGGGGTAACACCTCCACCCAGGAAAGGCTTTGTGTTCTGGCTCCTGAGAGCAAAAGACTCTCACCCCAGGACCCCAGACTTGTGTCTGGTGGTGGCAGGCTGGATAGGAGCAGTCAGCAACCATGCCAGGGCTGTTAGGTTTTGTAGGTGGCACCTCTGTGGTGCCCTCTGTGTACATTTTATCATAAATCCAACATTGGCATCAGTGTGGGTTTATTATTCTGAGTTGTATGATAACAAACAACCCAGGGTTCAGAGAGGCCATCATGTAGCTGGGGAACCCATAATGACCAGTGCCCAGCATATGCATTTGCTCTGACTCCCCTGTACACTTACTATGTCTTAAGGTTTAGCAAAGGGGCATATTTGCTCATACAAACATATGCCCTCACATGCATTATAGTGCACCCTGCCTTAGGGCTGTAAGACCTGCCAGAGGGGTGACTTACCTATATTGCATGGAGTGTTAGTGGGCATGGCACTCTGGTGAGTGCCAGGCCGAGTTTGCAACTTTTAAATTTACCTTGCCATGCACTTGCAATGGCTGTCTGCATGAGGCTGGTGTGAGGCTTCTCAAAGTGGCACAATTGGTGCTGCAGCTCTGAGGAGCCCTCTTCAGTTCCCATGCCCTAGGTACCAGGGGAACATTTATTAGGGGCTTACAAAGTTGGCGGAAGTGCCAAACAAAGTACAGTTTTGGGGAAACAGATCTGGCCCTGGGAACCTGCTTAGCAGGAGCCTAGGGCACTTACAGTTTGAAACTAAATCATTTTCCAGGTAAAAAGTGGGGGGCTGCCATGACAAAGAGGCCCTTTATCACAGGAAAGGCATGATAATGAGGGCTATTTAATTGAATGGATTGAGCTGAAGGGGTGGGGAGGAGGTTATGGAATGTTTCATTTAGGAGTGTTGTGATTAGGGGTGTAGTAGGATGATATTCAGTTTAGGGCTAGGTAGGTGGTAGGCTAGTGGAAAATGTTTAATTGAGTCTGTTATGGTTAGAGAGGCGGTAGTGTGATGGGAATGTTTCATTTGGGTCCGTTGATATCAGTAGGATGATGGAGAATATTTACTCTGGTGCATCGGTTACTGAGCAAGGATGGTGTGCAATGTTTAATAAAAGGAGGCATTAGTTGTTTTTTTTTTTTTAATTCTAGATAAGTGTGATAGTCACAAGAGTCGACGTTAGGGCCCACACACGTCTCATGCCCTGGCCCCTCAGGCCCATTCACAAGGTTGTGCAGCCAGGGTGGACGAGTTCCAACTCATTGTCATTATTTTTATGCTTCCAAGCTTCCCAAAGTACAAAGCTTACTATTTTTATATTTTTATATTTAAAAATGCTGCTTGGGTGGCCATTCTGGGAAACTGTATTTCACGTCTGTTACATTTAGAGGCAGCTTGGAGCTGCGAGTGAATTGGGGCCGCTTGGTGGTGGTCCCTGTGGGAAACCCGGCCAGTGACACCCCTTCTGCTACAAGCACGCCACTTTCACTATCCTCTGCTTATTATTTAGTATTACCCTCCATGCATGGTAAATCCTGTTTGTCAGAGACCCCGTCCATTAGCTCCAACCCCTCCATGCACTGACCCCACCCTGTTCCCTACCATTCCTCTGATGCTGTTCCCAGCCGTAGGAAATTCCCACCGATCACGGGTGGGGCATCCTGTGGCTGGAAACAGCTGAGTTGTGTGGGCTGCTGAACCTGAGTGTCTGGTGCCTTGTAGCCCTGTGAACTTCGGATGCCCATGATTGTGTACCCATGCACACAGAGGACTGATGCCCTGTACCCCTATGAAGTTTCCAAAGCCCTAAAAGACAACCTACGGGTGCTCTTGGTTCCCACATAATCAGTTCGTTGAGACTAGAACGTGTTTAATACTCTGAGTAAGTTTAAGATACCTGCTCCTCTTGCAAAATACAGTTAGGTGCTTAACAGTCATGTCTGCCCTTGATGAAGCTAAGCCAGTTTTGCCACAATCTGATCACATTTCTTAGACATCACCCAAAACAGTTATCCCACGTCATCACTGATATCACTTCACTGATTTCCTCTGTTAGTACTAGAATGACCCCCTCTTATGTCGCTTCAATGTCTGCACTTCCCTACCGGTTCCACATCAAGCTCCCTATCATTAACCATATGCTCCCCCCCACAATGTATCAAGCCTGCTGTTGTAGTAACCCATCATCCGTCCGACCGTCCGCTATCTATCTATCTATCTATCTATCTATCTATCTATCTATCTATCTATCTATCTATCTATCTATCTATCTATCTATCTATCTATCTATCTATCTCCACCTGCCCCTTTCCTTTAATGACTCACAGCTTTTGGGTTCCGCTCTACACACCTACCTATAAGCACCCCTGCGTGCCACACCTCAAGACAAATGTCTTCCCACACCCACTTTCGTCGCTCACCTTCGGCCTATTTATATATCGGTAAATGTTCTCCAGCATGTTGTGTTAAGTTATATTGTCTAAGTCACACATAAACATGCTTCTTCACTTTATCTTTATGTATGCAAACTCTTTCAAACATCCCTATGCGTCGCGATATTACTATGTACAGCACTTCTGTTTGAAGGACTTACCTAATATAATACAAACAACGCCACAATATTAATGCCGTGGTGTTACATACCCTCAGCAAGATTTCACTGTGATTTTTGCTAAATTTAACTTCGTGATTTGGCAATAGATATCTCTGTGTGATCTTCCTCATTTAAAATAAGTGTAAATTTTCCAACCGAGTGAAAAAATTACAAATATATTAAAGAGTGAATTAACTTTGCAAAAACAACTCGTAAATGCTGAAAATGAAGGTAAACCAAGCAAATGAGTACCAATAAAAACAAAAAAGCACGGACTGCCAAGCATGATGTAAATATTGGGTGAGTGATGCCCACTAGATGGCAGTATTGTCCCTCGGTTGTTCATCCGCGTAGCAGTAAGTGCATCCGATCAATGACTTCCTTCCATGTTGTGCCAACAGACCTCTGGGGAAATGTGGGAAACAATATTGAAACACAACTTAACTCGCTCACCTCTCTTGGCTCTCTTCCATCACAAATCACATAATCACACATAATCTGGGGCTGGACTTTTCATTAGCAGCCTAGAACATGTATATTCGGATTGCAGCCCTCTGTTATCTGGTCAGTGAGGATGTGGTAATGTAATGGCATTAGAAACTTCGTTGCTGTGATAACAAAATGCATTCCGAACCCGCATGTCCTTATTGTACACATTATCGCCTCTCAGTTTTGATCTCTATTTCAGTAGAAACTCTGTAAGGAATAATAGGTTTTCTAACGGAGACTATGCTAGCACAAAGCAAACCAGTCTGCATCAGCTGCCTTTCGTGCATCTTTAAAAAAAAGTCAATTTCGATCCACTCATTTTGAGCAACTATAGGCCCATCTTCCTCCTCCCTGTCCTTGGAAAGATGCTCGAATCCCTGGTGAACTGCAGCGCTTAATTTGCAACTAAAAACGTGGTGGTGCCCAAGGCTCTTCTTTGAAACACGCAGCTGGTGCAATTAAGGCCGTGATTTATGGTGGCCTTGCGCCATTCCAACGCCATATTAGCATCATTTTTTTTACGCTAATGTAGCGTTGGAAGGGCAAAAACGCTGCAACAAATTTACAAGGTGGCGCAACGCTTGCATTGCACCACTTTGTAACTCCATGTGCCACATTATGCCTGGCCCAGGCATAATGTATGCAAGGGGGGGTCGTTCCGGCGCTGGGGGTGGGGGGGTGGGGGGTGGGAGGGGCATAAAAATGGCACAAATTAATCTATGAGATTCCTTTGCACCATTTTTATCCGCATTTTTTAACACCTGAGGCTCCCATTGGTTACACTAATCCTGCAAGCAACGGACTATCTTAAAAAATTATGACGCTAGTCCCCATAACTACCGCCATGATGCAGAATATTTTAAATAAGGCACACACATGGTGGTGTTAGGGGGGTGCTAAGGGGTGCAAGAAAAGTGGCACTGCCCTAAGTGCAGCTCAATTGTTCATACATCTGGGCCTAAACGTGCAAGCACAGAATACTGAGGCAGCGTAATCCTAAAGCTATCTCGGGCCTCTCTAATCCATTTACAACCACTCCATGCCCTTTCAGCTCACTCTTGCAGCTTTCTGCTTTCGTCCTCTGTGATGCTTTTTCGTTTTTCTCTTCCTCCCTCTTTCCCATCATCCTCTTTGGTCACAGTAAATGCCTGATGCAGAAAAATAAGTCCCGGCCCTCAAACATAAGTGCTGGTGCCCCAGCCAGAAACCACTGGCTCAAATTAAGCACTGATGAACTGTCATAACACCAGGCATGTTGAGTGGAATAATACCCTTTCTTCTCCTCAGTCGGCTTCCATGCAGTCCTCAGAACTGAGTAGGCATTTCTTGAGGTGACTGAATATATTGGAGGGAATCTTGACTTGGGGCACAAAGCAGTGTTTATTTTATTAGACCTATCCACCGCATTTGACACTGTGTCCCATAAAATCCTTTTTCAGAGTCTGGAGAAGGCAGGAACCATGAGCAGAGCCCTAGACTGGATTTGCACTTATTTATCCGGCACACAACACAGTTTTTCTGTCCCTATTCACCTCCTAGTTCAGAGCCATAAGCTGTGGTGTTCCCCAGGGCTTAGTATTCATCCTTGCTCTCTTCAACATTACATAGCCCCACTAGCGCAATGGTGGGTTCTGAACATCGTCTCATATGCAGACAACACACAATTTATGTTGGCTCTTCAACAGCTCAGTGACACTGTGGTTGGCTATTTTCAGGGCTGCCATAACGCTGTTGCCAAATGGATGTATAACAGCTGTCTACAATTTGATTCTGATAAATCTGAAATCTTAGTGTTTGGTACTTTTTCCCCAGTCAACGCTACAAGTCTTTGGCCTCCTGATTTGGAGTGAGCACCTACCCCCTCAACTGTTGGCAGGAATCTGGGATACAGCTTTATCTTCCAAACCCCAGGTGCAGGCCCCTGCTGCCACCTTCTTTGGGCTTTTAAAATCATTAGGACATTTCTTAAAACACATTTCCCTAGTCACCCCGAAAGGTATTGTACATGCTTCAATCACTTTCAGATTCCATTATGCTAATGTACTCTATTGGACCTGCCCATCCGGCTCCAGTGTGTCCAGAATGCTGCAATTTAGCTCCTACTGAATATTCCAAAAAGACAAACTATTAGGCAAGGCCTGAAGCAACTTCATTGGTTGCCGGATAAATCCAAAATCAAATTCAAAACACTTATGGTTACACACAGAGCATTCTATGAGAATGGCCCTAGGTACATCCAAGACAAGCCAAAAAATTATCTCCCTCTTAGGGGACTCCACTCGGCCAATCAGAATCTGCTGTGCAGCCCTAAATTGCGGAAAGCTAGATCTAAAGCAGGCAGCTCTCAGTCTCTGGAATGCTTTGCCATTGTGCTTTCGATATATCTTTAGTTAAAGTCTGTATAAGGCCCAGCTGAAGACCTTCCCGTTTCGTGAAGACTAATTTTGTTTCTACTTCCTTTACCACTAAAGCACCAGGACGCTTCTTATGAAGCAGCAGCTGCGCTATACACATCTTCATTCATTCATTCATTCATTCCAGACTTATTAAAACATTATGGGAAACCTTACATTTTTAATGGGAGTCAGCCAAATGGTAAAACAAATACATTTAAGTTAAATGGCAAAATAAATTAATGTTTTTTTGCGAAACATGGTGCCAGTTTGAACATCTAAGTATCACAAAGTATTGAAATGCTACTAAAATGCATATTTTTCTTTTTAAAGGCAGGTCATTTAAATATGCCATTAGAATGTTTCTAATGATGCAGTAAATCCCCCTAAAAATGTAAAACTCATAATGAATCTTCCCAACCTTCAGTCAGAGGGAGCATGAGTGTTTACTGCTCCTTTTGCCTGAAACACTCTAGCCGGCGTTTGGCACCGACAGACACACAAAAAGCGAAGATAGTCACATCTTACAATAACCAAGGCTCCCTTTTAGCTGCTAGGATTAGCAAAGGGCCTTTCTTGTAGAGGGGACTGAATTGTACAGTTGAACTGCATAGCCAGCAACAAGTCATCAGCCCTTAAGTTGATCGTTAGTCACACCCTGTATTCCATCCAATAGCTCCAAGCATCCTGGAACTGAGTTTAAACCTCAGGCCCTTTTTTACACAACGCTATAACTTTTAACAAACATATTACGCATTGATATTCCTAAGTGATGTTGGTAGAAAGATCAGTGCTGCTGTGCCATCAGAAGTCCGGCAGATGGCATAGGACTATCTCGAGGCTATGAAATTCAGGTTTTCCAACTAAAAGTAGTGAAGGAAAGTCCTGATTTTATTAAAGACACAAAGCAAATATTACTCTTTCTTAATTTTCTACTTTTATTACAGCAACCATGCATCACAGAAAACTACAATTCCCATCAAACCCTGGGTCACAAGCGACATGTTATTGGAAAATAAAACCACCAACGAGGTACAAGAATATTCCCTATATAGAAGTCACTAACAGGTAACAGCCTTTTTCTTGATGTGAAGACAAATTAAACTTTATGAATGAAATAGAAGACAAACATCAGAAGAAACTCAATAGAAACAACAGAACAACATCTTTGGAATTCCTAGACGTTTCAGCAGGAATATCCAGGAGTATGGATGCTTGAACTTTATTCTGTTTCTTGATGAGATGAAGCCTTAAGAAGAACTAGGGGTTGTAGCAATTAAAGATGAAAGAATCAAGAACATTTGTGTTGTAGAAATTTAATATGGGAGGATAAAACAGCTGACAAAATGTAGACCATGGAGGAATATTCGCCTATGTGTCTTTGTTAAAATCAAGTCTTCCCTACTGTGTTCTAGGTAGGATAATCTACATTTCATTACAAGACTGGAGACTCATTATGGTTTTTTAAAGCGCAATCACCACTAGCAAATAGGCACATGGCTGCAATAAAGCATCCTGAAAGTTGATATCTTGGAGCAATCATCAGATCTAACCATGTCCTCTAACTTTGTTTCAGCCAAAAATGCTGTGAAGGCCATGTCTTCTCTGCTCAAAGGAACCCTAAAATTAATCTGTACCCTTTTCACCCAAAGACATAGCTTTAGCCCATCTGACAAAAGTAGGAGAAGCTAGAGGAGCATTTTTTTTTTTTAAGGGCGCACTAAACATAACTTCGATAGGGAATTATATACATTTCTTGATTAACGATTTTACTTTGTAGTTTGTTGTTTTCTGTGTTTGTTTTTTTGTTGTTTTATGTTTAATGAAAACATATTTCGGTGTAGATTGTATATTCCCCTTACATTTTGGGAAAATGGTAAAATGTAAGAACATCATGCAGTGCAACATATATTTATATGCTACTTGGGCTCATAACTTGTGATTCTAAATGTATTCTCTGGTATCTATATCACTGTATTATTTTGTTAGGGTAGGATTATACATGTATTTCTGTTACAGAGGTTGATGTAAATTTTTTGCACAACAGGGTTTCCCCTCATACTCATTTCTTTGTATATATAGGTTTTGAACTCATGTGTATTGAATTCTGCGGTTGCTATGCTTCTTTCCCTATCAGGGTCTTACCCAATATCAATTGCTGTGATTATGTGTACCTCGCGCACGATATGAGCGGTTCTGTTTGGACATGTATATACAGTATGTGTATGCCTATGCTTACTACACATATATATTTCAAGTACATAGTTACTTTTCCTCCTTGGTTGTGGTCTAAAAACTTACACATTGGTGTGACCTGTATTACTCAAGGGGTATTATTGGTATCACTGTAGTTCCGATTCTATACTACAGATGTTTTCTAATGTCCGGTTTCAACAGTTCTAGGTTGTGGTTCTATTTTTTCATAGAAGTACGGGTCTTTGACTGCGTTATTTGAAGGTATTTTATTCATTGGCTTTATGACTATATGGACTCTACAACTATATCACAAATGCAACCACACTGATACTATGCTTGCTTTTATGTATCAAGATGGCCACTATCATTTTAATACCATTGACAGTCCGTTTTTAGATTTGACACCAGGTATACATTTATTTCTGCTGACTAACATCTTAACGCGCAGACATTTACAAACACGGGTTACACTGACCTAAGGACTCACACGATTTAGGTTTTTATTATGTGGTGGGTCCTGAATGTTGCTCTCTTTTGTCTTTGTCCATTCAGGCAATCTTCCCGGGCCCCCTCCAGTACAGTGCCCTCCAACAACTCAAGGCAGCTCACCTTCGGAGGGGTCTCACGTACTCGGAGCTGGTGGAACTCTCTCCGAAGGCCAGGTTGGAGATATCTTGGCGGCTGAACCACATGGAGGCATGGAACGGGAGAGCGATCTTTCTATCCCTTCCGGATATGATAATAGAATCAGACGCCAGCAGGATAGGCTGGGGTACCAGATGTGGGCAGATCTCCAAGGGGGTCTATGGACTTCAGAGGAACTCCTCATCAATTGTTTGGAGCTACTAGCAGGTTTTTTTGCGATCCGTTCAGTAACATGGGACACAGCGCCTTGTTGTGTCATGTTGAGAATGGACAACACGTCAGCCATCCAGTACATCAACAAGCTGGGCGGCACACGTTCCAGAGTCCTGGTGGACCTGGCCAAGGATTTTTGGCATTACTGCCTGGAGAAGTGGATCATGGTGACGGCTGAGTATCTTCTGGGCCAACAGAATTTAGTGGCGGACTGGAACTCCTGTCACCTCAGGGACTATAGCGATTGGCGTCTGGATCCGTCAGTTTTTCAATCGATGATGGCACGTTGGAGTCCTTGCGAGGTGGACCTGTTCCTGTCCAGGTTGAACACCCGGCTTCCCCGGTACTTCAGCTGGTGAATGGACCCGAGAGAGAGGCGGTGGACGCCTTTCTACAGGACTGGTCAAGGTTTCAAGGATATGCTTTCCCTCCATTTCTTTTGATTCAGAGGGAAGCAGCTCGGGTCAGGAGGCAGAAGGCATCTCTAGTACTAGTTACACCTGTATGAAAGGCACAGGGTTGGTTTCCCACCCTGCTGGGGAGCTGTCATGGATGGCTCCTTTGAAGTTACCAGTGTCACCAGGGATCCTTTGGGACCCGTCGGGTTGTGAACACCCTCTAGTGCTTCAGAGGAACCTCAACCTCATGGCTTGGAGGATTTCATGGGATGTTGGCAAGACGTGAAGCTTTCACAAGATGCTAACAACCTTATCAAGCTATCCTCGGCACCAGGCACGATTAAGAGGTATAGATCAATCACGTTGGTGTCTGGAATGACAGGTGGATCCCTGGGGGCATCCGTCACTTTCAAACTCAACTTTCTGGTGGAACTTTATAGGTCGGGATTAGCCTATTATACAATTAACTCATTCAGATCCGCCATTTTGACAGGGCACAACCAAGTCAACAATTTACCACTGGGAGAGCATCCCTTGGTGAGCAAACTTCTCAAGGGGCTTAGACTGTCTAGAACTCCTGTCCCCCAGATACTCAGCAATGTGGGACGTTAATACAGTTTTAAATGTTATTTCATCCTGGCAGGATAACTGTTTTTCTTTCCAAAAAGGAGATTTCAGCTAAATTGGCTATTTTATTATGTCTGGTCTCCTGCAAAAGGGTTTCGGATGTCTGGGCTTTGGACATTTTGGCCAGAGTTTTTACACCCGAGGGGGTAACATTTACGATCTTGAGAAGGACAAAAACATGTACCAGGTTAGTATCTTATCCTAGTTTTGTGTCCCATCCCAAGCTTTGCATGGTGAGGTGTCTGAAAGCATATGAGTGAATGACGGAGGACAGCAGGCCTCCAGGTAATTAATGGTCATCATTAAGAAACCATTTAGAGCAGTGTCTACTCCCATGATTGCTAGGTGGGTTAGATGGATTATGACAGAAGCAGGCATTGATGTACGAGTTTTAGGTGCACAGTCCGCCAGAGGGGAGATGATCTAAAGCTATTCAGGTAGGTGGTAGACTGGAGGATATCATAAATGCAGCTGACTGGTCTTCAGAATCGTTTTTTAAGAAATTATATTTTAAACCAATTCACCAAGCCACATCTTTGGTGGTAAGTAAGCTTTGAACTTGCATAATCCTCGCCGCCGGTCCTGATATAGAATGTAAAAGTTCCTAGCTATTGGGAAGGAAACTTTCAATTCTATTAAGGACACAGAGGCGAGGATTCTCCCCCCTCATACTTTCAATATTCCCACCCGGTAGTTTTTTTTTTTTTTCTGGGGGAGTGGTTTTTCCTCAAGAAGTAATTTGGAGGATTACTAATTTTGCAGGTGTATTTTCCTTTCATTCTACGACATACTGTGATTTTTTTTTCTCTTGTGATTGTGATACTAGGTTGATACTTATGACTAGGGGTGGTATTCAAGTATGTTTATATTTGGCATATTGATGGTTTGTTTCTTGCTTATTCCAAGTCGCTCTTTGGTTGACCTTTATAGGCTAGCATGTGGGTATGCATACCTCTTTAGTGGACGATGGATCTCTCACGTTTTCTTCTTTTACAGGAGATGGCAAGTTGGATTGAAGCTGCTCGAACTTAACTTCCTACAGTGAAGAAGAGGAAGGATGACGGTGGTTTGACAGTAATATGGTGATCGGTCATGGACAGGATTGGTCATCGGTTACCATGACAACGAGGAAGCATCAGGGGATTGGCAGTTTTGTCAGATGTTTTTTCTATTTCTATGGTTGAACTTTGAAATTGCTGTATTAATAAGAGTGAAGAAAGGACTGCATAATCCTCGCCTCCGGTCCTGATATAGAATTTATAACATGTAGGTGAGAAATGTTGACCTGTGGGGCTTCTCGACAAATGAGACGGATTGCCAGACACTTGTTCAAACTACCACAATATTGAATCTAATTGTGGGGTCTTACACCTTGTGCTCTAATTATGTTTGATGTAAATACGTTAAATTGTTGTTTCTGGGGATTATTGGTGCCATCGTTTGAGTACTGGTACAATTGGCTCCATGTAGAAGTTTGGCTTGGGAAATACACTGGTTTGTATTCAGATTGCAATGCAGTCACAAGGGTGACACTGGATGGTGCGCGGCTTGCTGGGTGATCATTTTTTTGACATCTTGGAATCTCTAACAGCAGGTGTATATTTATGTAATTGTCTTGAATGCTACATAACATTTGGCCCATTCTAGGATCACTTGAGTTCTTTTGGGCACTAAAAGCAATTCTTTGCATATGACTAATAAACTTTTAGGTTAGAGCTTCTGGCAACCTATTATTGTGTGTGTTTCCTCTTTTGACTACAGGTTTAAGACTTATCATGGTCCCAGTATGACTAGTTGATATTATTGATTCAATTGAATTGATACAGATTTCTATTCTTGGAACTTCATCCAGTGGATTTGTGCTTATCTTACTAAAAGACGCACGTATAGATGATTTGGATCAATGTAAACAGGTACTTAGGTCTTAGCCATCTCTCTTCCATCTGGTATTTTTTTCATTAATAGTTTCAATTTGGGACTCATATTAATCCCGTTTTCTTTACAGTTACTTGACCTATGACATTCATATGCCCATGTGGCCGCATTCGTCTTCATATACACTCATTGATATGTTATGTTTTGTGGCTGAAGTATTGCCACTTTGTTTGGTTTCATGGTCTTTTTACACACTGTTTTTTTCTCTTTTTCTTCTTCTCGCTATACTTGGCACTGTATGTTTGGGGTTCTATAAGCTATTTGTTGGAGCACCAAGTTTGAACTATTTAATTGTTATTACTACTGTTGGACACTCATAGGATGTGCAGTTGAATACACCACTACTACGTTTGGGCTACTTTGCTTGCATATTAAGTATGAAAGCAGTGCCAAACCAGTAATAAAAGTCAAAACATCAAACAAAAAAAATCCCAGACTTAAGTAGAAAAGTAGAGTACACTTTGAGGCCAACAGCAATGGATCCAGAGGTTGGATAAACCTATTGGGATGATCCAGTCAAAAATGTTAGCTTTTGGACTTAATCTTCAAAATGGAGCAGAAAGACTTCCAGTGGAGCAAGACAGCAGGCTCTATCTGGCTAAGTCAATGTGAAGTTGGAAAGCCATGGGACAAGGTTCTGCTGAAGCCGTTGGCTCAGAGTGGGAGGCTCAATCATTATCTGGATACTTTTTGCACCTTCGGCATGCCAACACATTCTTGTTAGGACTTAAGTCCTTTTCTTCCAGTGGGAAAGGTAGCACTCTATCTCACAAGGGCTTCACAGGGTCAAATATCTTCTTTCATCAGATTGGGTCTGGTGATTCATCCCTGTTGTAGGAAGGTGCCTTTTTTCTTGGCATGGTTATGCCCATTTTCTGCCTGTTGTCAGCATTTTTTACTGTGTTTGACTGTGTTTAATGGGTTCCTTCTAACCAAGACCCCAGTAGTTTTGCTCTCTCCTTTAAATTGTACCTTTTTCTTCCCACAGTTGGCATACAGGTTTACCCATGTAAGTCCCTAGTACATGGTACCTAGGTACCCAGGGTATTGGGGTTACAGGCGATCCCTATTGGCTGCAGCAGTTATTCTGCAACCCATAGGGAGCCCATGCAAAGGGTTCAGTGGCCCTGCTATTGCAGTCTGAGTGAACTGGGTGCACGCACCCTGTTTCACTGGGGGTCACTGCACCAGGTCATTGTAAGTCACCCCTATGGTAGGTCCTCTCAGCCCAGAGGGCAGGGTGCAGGTACCTGTGTGTGAGGGCACCCCTGCACTAGCAGAGGTGCCCTCACGAACTCCAGCACCATTTTACTGCAGGGATGCCATTTTATATATGTACTGGACGTAGGTCACTACCTCTGTCTAGCTACATAATGGTAACTCCGCACCTGGGCATGTTTGATATCAAACATGTCAGAATCATGCCCCAATACTATTGCAAGTATTGGAAGTATGATTCCATACACTCTGGGGGCTCCTTAGAGTACCCCCAGAATTGCTACCACCAGTCTTATAGGGTTTCTTGGGCAGCCCAGCTGCTTTCACCGCTGAGACAGGTTTCTGCCCTCCTGCTGCTTGATCTGATCAAGCCCAGGAAGGCAGAACAAAGGATTTCCTTTGGGAGAGGAAGATACACCCTCTCCCTTCGGAAATAGGTGCGACTGGCTTGGGAGGGGTAGCCACCCCAAGCCACTGATTTGCTTTGAAGGGCACATTTGGTGGCCTCCATGCATAAACCAGTCCACAGTGGTTCAATGACTCCCAGTCCCTGCTCTGGAACAAAACTGGACAATGGAAAGGGGAATGACCACTCCCCTGTCCATCACTACCCCAGGGGTGGTGCCCAGAGCTCCTCCAGAGGGTCCCTGGGTTCTGCCATCTTTATTCAAAGGTTGGCAGGGAACTCTGGGAGCATCTGAAGGGCCAGGCAAGTGACATCAGGGCCCCCTCCTGGTAGGTGCTTACCTGGTTAGGTGACCAATTCCCCTATCAGGGCTATTTAGGGTCTCTCTCTTGGGGGTCCTCAGATTTGGCTTGCAAGATTCCAGCAGGACTCCTCTGCAACCTTTACTTCGACCTCTGGCCTCTGGAACCGCGGCTGGACCCTCTAGGACCCTACAAGCTGCAGATCCATGAGAAAGACTCTTCTGCAACTTTGCATCCGGAGTTCTTGCCAGCTTTGCAATAGTTTCCTCGCTGTGCATCCTCAGAAGACTGCAGCTCTTTATCCTGCACAAGAAGAAGAAGGAATCTCCCTTGGAATGAAGGAGTCACTTCCCTGCAACCACAGGGACCTACAACAAGTGACAACCGGCTGCGTGGATCCCCTCTCTTGCTGAGCTGCGGGATCTTGCATCACAGGTGGTGGTCCGGAGTAGTCCTTTCGGTCCTTTCTGCCAGCTGTCCAACTTTGGTGAAAATAAGCCTTTGCCTTCCCACCCAGGACAGCACCCCCATTCACCATGTCTCTTGCAGCTGCCAAGGCTTGTTTGCATCTCCTCCAAGAGATCTTCAGGTGACGTTCATCTCCAGTCCCCAGCACTCCTTTCTGCAAATCTCAGCCTCTGGCGTGGTTCTCCTGCGACGTGGGATCCACTTTTTTAGTGCTGCGCGGGCTTCTTCTGTGGCTTCTGTGTCCCCATCTTGTGGGACTCCTGTGGGTGTTACATCTGCCCCAGTGGACGTTCTGCGAGGTTGAGGGTCCCCTGTGACTCCCCCTCCTAGGTTGAGTCCTCCTGGGCCTTGCTGGTCCCCGGCAGCACCTCTTTTCCACTAACTGCGAGTTTGCCTTTCCCAAGGCTTGTTGGTGGAAATCCTGCACCGACACCCATCTGCAATCTTCGTTCCGGTGTGGTACATCTTCTGCATCCATCTGGAACTCTTCACCGGCTCCCGGGCTGCAGTGCTGACCTGTTTTTCAGAACCGTCAACCAACTCCTGCATCCACAGCTGGGTGGGTAGTACCTCCTGCTCCTCCTGGACACCTCTTAGACTTGGTCCCCTCTCTCCACAGGTCTTCTTTCTTCAGGAACCACTGCTGGTGTTCTTGCAACCTTCTCGGGGTGTCTTCCTTTTCTTCTTTTCCTCCTTTTGGGCGGTTTGGGGAAAATCCAGTGTTTTACTCCTGCATTCCTAGTTGCTGGGGGGTACTGTGGTACTTACCTTAGTGGTTTTCTAATACCCCCAGCTCCCCTCTACACATCTTACTTGCCTAGGTGGGGGTACCTTGTTTGCATTCCATTTTTTTAGTATATGGCTTGTGCTCCCCCTAGGGTTATTATTGGTTATTAATGTTTGCACTGTTTTCTAACCTTTTCTATGCCTAGTTCTGATTGCTAGTGTATATATTTAATGTATTACTAACCGCCTAAGGGTGGGTTACCTGTCTAGTGATTTGTGATAATCTGTGCCAAACATAAAGTACCTTTATTTTTGTACAACTGAGTGTTTTCTTTCATGTGTGTGAGTGCTGTGTGACTGCAGTGGTATTGCATGGTATTGTATGAGCTTTGCATGTCTCCTAGATATGCCTTTGGCTTGCTTCTCATCCACAGCTACCTCTAGAAAGCCTGGCTTCTAGACACTTTCTACTCTTCACTAAGAGGGGATACCTGGACCTGGTATAAGATGTTAGTACCTTGGGTACCCACCACGCACCAGGCCAGCTTCCTACATCTGTCTTCTGGTGTCTGGATATCAAAATGATTTTAAGTCCCAAAACTTTGCAGAGGTAAGTCACTTTCAGGCTTGATCCAGCAAGGACCTTGAACAGGGTCCGGTGTATCTCCAGTTGGGACTGAGTAACTGGAAATCCAGAAAAAAATTGTTCTTCAGCATTTAGTGTTCCCTTAGCCACACAGGGGGTCGGCCCACTGGCCCTTGTAGTCCACTTCTTTGTTCTGGGTACAAGATGGAAGCAGATCCAATCCTTCAGAGCTCCTCTTAAGTTACAGCAGAAGGGCCCAATCCTCTTCTGATCCTATGCAGATCCAGATAGTGTTCTGAGGAGGATTACTTGAATTGCCACATTTATGGGTGCTCTGGCCAGTGGTAGGGGTGACTACTGACTCCTCTCTAACCAATGGGACAAAAGTTCCTATGGTTAGCCCTACCCACTTTTCCAGTTAGTTCTTGTTTGCCCAACTGCAAACAATCCCAAAATTTGCCTTACTCCTAAAATTCAAACTTGGGAAACCTTTCCTCCCTTGTGTTGGATATATAATAAATATCCTCTCCTGCATCCATACTTTGACAGCAGAAATTAATATTTCACAATTGTTTAGTATGATACATACATAGAGACACTGGGTCTAAACAGCAGGAACCACTCCGCCCATCAAGCAAAGACATAGAAGCTTTTCTTCCATAAAAAAGAGACACATCTCTGTAGTTCCATATTCTATTAGAAAGCACACAACTCTCAGGCATCTTGAAAACATGTGTGCAATTAATCTAACCAATATGAATAATTCACTTGCAGATTATGCAAAGCATATCTGGTTTTTCATGCAAAAGATTTCGAGCTGGGTGTCCTAATAATGAAGAATTCTACCTGGGAACCTGCTCATTTTGACACAGCATCCCATATTTGCATGTGTGGTAGAGTTTTGGGTCATTTTCAGAATCAGCTGAAAATGACTGCTCTTCCATATACAAACTACATTGCACACCTTTAGGCATTGCACACCTGGTTTCATTTTATTTCTCTTCTAATTCCTTGAATTCAACAACCCTAGTAAACAGATCGAAATGCCTGTGAGTCAACAAAAAAAGGTAAATGGTAAAGACAATAGAAAAGCTGGAAACGGGTCTGTTTGCTGTTTGCTGCGCCTAATAGGAATCATATAATCCTGCCTTTATAAGGCTTTAATCTAAACCACCAGGCCCCACTCCACCAGTCTGGCTCCCTCGCCCTGGCAACAGCAATGGTGGAGATCACCACCTGGATGATAGCCTTGAACCCATCCCAGAATGTGTGCAGTGGAGTGTCCGGAAGAGAACATTGAGCTCAAAGTGATCGACTATCCTCTTGCAGATTTATGCCACATCTACCAGGCTCCTGAGGAGTTGTGGGGGTAGGCACCAACATGGTGGTTCCCTACAAGGGTGGGTGTTATTGGATCATACCAGTTCTACATGGACGTGGTCACTATGTCAAGGTCACTGAGGAGAGAGTGAGTAAGGAAGGCATGATCAATGCATGGGTACAATGCATGGACATAATAATATAAAAAGTAATCACGCACTTCCGGGTGCCTATAGCACCAAGTGTCTATGAGCCCCAAGTCCATGATGTCACACTTTAGATGAGCAGACATTGCTCCTGTGCCCTGATACGCCACCTTGGTTCTGTCTTGGTCCAGGTCCCACACACTAAGTAAAAATTACTGCTTGCTATATTGTCACCATCTACCCCTGCTATCTGATCCTGTGGAATGCTCCTGAGATAGAGGTCCTGTGCATGATTGAGAGCATAGATGTTGAGTAGCTTAAGGGGCGTGTGCAGCTTCAGAAAGTGGCCTCCTGTATCCCTCACCACTTTCAAGATAGTGGAGCAGAAACCTGCCTTGCATATGACACCCAACCCAAGTGTTTTAGTAGGAGCACATGACCAATAGAGTAGCAGATATCTAGGATGGGCCATCTGGTGGCTATCCTCCCTCAGGAGGTGAGTCTCCTGAAGGAGGATAACATCCGGGTCTTGTTATAAAAGGTATCTCCATGCCTGTTTGTGTTTGTAGGTAAGTTCGGACCATGAACGTTTAGAGAGCAATTTAGTGTGTGTAATCGTGCCCGTGGTACAGAAGGGAGCGCGCTGCTCATGGATGTCATTTAGGAGTCCCCAGGGGTCACAGCAGTGACCCTTTGCTTGCCCTTTGCTACTCCTGGCACTGCCTGTGCGACCCCTCGTCTCAGAGGTGACATATTCAGTTCCAGGAACACAGTGGCAGCTGATCCTTATGGACATAAGTTGGGGCTCTACCCTCATTGTTTTCTGACAATGTATTACGCTAATAGTAAATAACAATATATTATTCACTATTAGTGTGATACAAATGGAGTACAATTAGTTGGAATATGCCTTTCCTTGGCAGCTGAGGTAAGTAAAAATATGCTTTTAAATGTATGTTGTGTGCGACTGTTGTGGGTGACAGTGTGATTGTGTGAGAGAGTGTATGTAAGTGTGAATTTGTGTGCATGTATAAGTATGTGTGTGTGAGTGAAAGTGGAGGTGAAAGGGAATGTGATGTCACTTCCGCTACCCATGGCATTTTGGTGAATTGACATCCATGGAGCTGCTATCATGATAGAGAGGGGGCCCATGCCAGGGCGTGGCAGACGGGTGTAAAGAAAGCTCACATATTGCCTTAGTACAGCCCTGGGAGTGAGGAATGTGGAGGCTGGAAATCCTATTGGGGTCGCGTCACCAAGAAATGGTGACATGGGGTAGACAAACTATGCACTTCCCAGTCGGGTAAGGTGGTAAGCATTGTGGAGTGCATGGAAATTGGGTGAGGCTCCAGGTAAACACAATTGACCTGAAAAGAGAAAGAAAACAGTGAAAACAACAGGTTAACTGGGCCCAAGAAAGTCTTCTGCGTAGATTGGCATGGATATGCACAGATCCCTCTCAAGGTGTCCCCTTCCAGGGGTGCGAATCGGGGAGGAGGGGCTGGTCACAAGGAGTGTTCCATATATCTCAACATGTGGTAGTGGCTAGATTGATCTCCGGACCACCCTGGCTTGATGCAGTGGGGGTATGGGTCCTGATATAAAAGTTATTCAAATTCAACAGTGAAGAAGGGGAGCACCCTACACAGTGATGCATAACTGTTCCAGTGTTACATTGGCCGCTGGTGGATGTGGTTGGAGAGGGATCTTTCCCTATGTTCTGTAGGAGATGATGTTGTGCTGGGGCTCCTGGAATACGGTCTCTTTTTGTTGTTTTGTCCTGTAATGGGGTCGCACTGTGCTCCAAATTGGGTGCAGTCCCTCTCTAGGTGAACTACGAGGTGGGAAGGAGTCTCTGTCAGGGAGTTTATTTGAGAACCCCAGCAACTGCTTCACCACTGCCAAGGAGCACAGGGATCATCTTTACCTCCCCCCAAGGGAACAAGAGGGCAGGGTGGGCCCCACTGATAACGAATGCCCAGCTCAGTGACTGGTTTGAAGTTGTGCTGCCTGCTTAGTGTAACTGGAGAGATGTCCTGGAAGAGCTGAATGGTATGTCCTTGAAACACTAGGTCTGCCTTACTTCTGGCGGCCTGCAAAATGCATTCCTTTTCCATAAAGAAGTGGACTCATGTCAGGATGTCAAGGGTCGAGTTTGGCTTGTAGTTCAATCTGTTGATCTTCAAGTGCTGCTACTCTGAGCCATAGTATCTGTTGGTTCTCTGAGTGGGCATCAACCATACATTCCAAGCTCTCCACACACACCCCATATCTTAGAGATGTGACATCAAATGTCTTTGATGCAAGACTTAAAGCAGCTCTCCTGGAGGAAGTGATCCATATAGTCTGCAAAACCTCCAGGTGCAACTGCTGGAGCCTTAGCCACCGACTCGGGGTCCTCTGGGAGGGTTTTACTTCACAGGGAGGTCACCGGATTGTCCTTGGTGGAATTTAGGCAGGCATGCTGTTACAATGCAAGGGGGTGACTGTGGGGTTCCCAAGCTGGCCCGGAGAGGCACCTTCCTCCAGCCCCTGGACAGGTCCCCTACACCGGCCTTAGATGTGTGGGTGGTTAGACACCCAGGCTCAGGGTCACCAATGTGCGATAATGAGGTATACGCACCCCAGGGGAAGAAGGGACCACTCACCCACGGGCCCCAGGGAACAGGCTAGCTAATGTAGCAAGGCTCCCAGCCAGTCATCTGTGTGTCACCCTTCAGATTGTCTTGCCGCATGTTGTGCTCATGTCAGGGAAGAACAACATCCAGTTCAGTTCCAAATAGTGTCTGGGATCCGAGAGCTCTGAATGCAGTCGTCGCTGGGCCCCTCAGGCAACCCCTTCCTCTGGGTAGACACTGGACCAACCCGCTTCAGATTAGGTGTAGGATCTTTGCAGGGCCCCCGCAAATCTCTATAAGAATAGAACATGCGGGAAGGGGCCCCACTGTCCCTGGCAATGGGCCCGGTGCAGGCCACGAGCCCACAGCAGTGCCACATGCCCTGACCCCTTTATCACCCTGGGCTGCTGCTTCTCAGCTTTTAGAGTCTCTGGTGCAGGCATAAGGCTCCAGTCACGAGCCCCAGTCTGATCTCACCCCCACGCCCCCGATATGGCCACTGACAGTCGGAGAGAAACTGGGGATGGCAGCGGGTCTGCATCAATGTCCCTAGATGAACAAATTGGATGTTAAATGTAGAGAGGCTATGAGGTGCTGAGTAGTAGTTTACAAGTTGAAGAAAGATAGCACAATTGTTTGTCTCCAGATAACTAGTAAAAAAAAGATTAGATTTATATGGTGCTACACTCTGAAAATCGGGCATTTGGGAAAGTGAAGAGAAGACCTTGCACATCTGTCAAGTCCTCAATGTAAATAAAGAATAAAAACTGTACATGTGAATTCGTAGGGCCTGATTCACAAACATAAGGTGCACTTTTGAGTAAGTTTACACTTTGTAGTAAGTTTACTACGTTCAGTGTTCATAAAGTCCGAGTGTAAATGTACTACAAAGATGTCCACCCCAGAGTAAAGCCATTGCCTTACTCTTGTGTGAGTGGGTATCTTCCCTCCCTAAACTCCCCCTGAATCTCCCTCATCCCCTTTTACTCCTCCCTAATCCCATCCCCTTTAGTAGAAAGCCAGCCCCTTTTCCCACCCACTCCCCTGTGTCCTTACCACATTTACTGCTAAAATCTATTCTTACATGTGCGGAGACTCCGCAGTTGGGATGGAGGCCTTCACACAAATGTGCAAAACTTGCACTTACTAGTGTTTTTTTTTTATAGTACACTTAATTGTACTTCGACACATACTACAAAGTGCAGTTTGTGAGTCAGGCTCATACTGCTTTACTTAACCATTAAATCCATGAGTCTTATAACTATGTAGTGAATTAATTAGTAATGCCCATGTTTTCTGTGGCAGAACAATATGGCAAAATGTGCAGAACTTGGAACTGAAATATGGCGCTCAGTGAGATGTTATCAGTAATGAGACATTCGTCGTAAATCAGGATATTATTGTTCTGCCCACCTGTCACTTTGCCCCCTCATTTAGAGGAAGAGGGACCACTGAATTTCTGAAGGCAGAGCCTCTGCGAGCTCCATGACCAAAAAACCTCCACCAGTGGCTCATTTGCCTCAGAACTGACAGCATTTCTCAGCGAGAAGGTCTATTCCCCCTTAGAATTTACGGGTTTAACTTACTTGCTAAGATCGCCCTGCGAAGCATGGTGGCTGCAAACGGGAAACATAAATTATGAGGGATTGGTTGCTGGTTGGGTCATAGAAGTGGGGTCTCCTCCGCCCACCCACTAAGGCATACATGAGGCCTTGTGTGTATTATGGATTGCAACTTAGAGTATGATTTCTCAGATAGCATGTTGGCCACAATTCCAACAACAGAATGAGAATAAAGAGTCACAGCAGAAAAAAATATCTTTGAGCGTGATTAGCCAAAGCCACTATTAATATCATCATAAAACTACTGACCCAAGAGCGCAATGAAGCAACCTCTAGGTGTCAAGCTGCTACTTTAAAGTAACCCCAAGTAAAATAAAGAAATCAAGGCCCATATTTATACTTTTTGACGCTAAACTGCGCTAACGCAGTTTAGCGTCAAAAAATTTAGCGCCGTCTAACACCATTCTGAAGCGCCATGCGGGCGCCGTATTTATGGAATGGCGTTAGCCGGCGCTAGCAGACCGGCGCTGCCTGGTGTGCGTGGAAAAAAAACACGTAGACCAGGCAGCGCCGGCGTAGGGGGAAAATGGCGTTAGGGCGTCTTAAAATGGGGCAAGTCAGGTTGAGGCAAAAAAATCGCCTCAACCCGATTTGCGCCATTTTTTTCGACGCCCAGACGCCATTTAAATGACTCCTGTCTTAGTAAAGACAGGAGTCATGCCCCCTTGCCCAATGGCCATGCCCAGGGGACTTATGTCCCCTGGGCATGGCCATTGGGCATAGTGGCATGTAGGGGGGCACAAATAAGGCCCCCCTATGCCACCAAAAAAAATTAAAAAATATAGAAAATTATACTTACCTGAACTTACCTGAATGTCCCTGGGGTGGGTCCCTCCATCCTTGGGTGTCCTCCTGGGGTGGGCAGGGGTGGCAGGGGGGGTCCCTGGGGGCAGGGGAGGGCACCTGTGGGCTCATTTTGAGCCCACAGGCCCCTTAACGCCTACCCTGACCCAGGCGTTAAATAGTGGCGCAAATGCGGGGTTTTTTGACCCGCCAACTCCCGGGCGTGATTTTTGCCCGGGAGTATAAATATGACGCATTTGCGTCGCCGTCATTTTTTTAGACGGGAACGCCTTCCTTGCATCTCATTAACGCAAGGAAGGCGTTCACGGAAAAAAATGACGCTATTTGCCCATACTTTGGCGCTAGATGCGTCTAACGCCAAAGTATAAATATGGCGTTAGTTTTGCGCTGAATTTGCGTCGAAAAAAACGACGCTAATTCGGCGCAAACGGAGTATAAATACGGGCCCAAGTATATATCAAAGATGAGTTGGTAACAATGCTGTCCTGACCATAGTCACATTGAATAAACTCTCTTTGATGACTTCTGGTATACAGAAATACCTTCGGCATGATAATCATACCACTCTTCTATATGCATTTGGCATTGCTAAATATCTGAGGATTAGCTCCTGATGGAAATTACCATCTTTTGCATGTTATTCACCCAGATGTTTGTCTTCTTCCTCTGAACCCATTTTGCTGCCCATAGGAATCTCCTCTGCACTTTACTCCTGCTAACCAGTGGTGAAGTGCAAGTGCTGTTGTCTCTAAATATATTAGAGTTGACATACCCCTAATTGGCACATATAAATTACTGTTAAGTACGTAATATATTGTACCACTAGTATCCAGGACATGTAAATTAAATTCTACTAGTAGACTGCAACAATCATTGCGCCTCCCACTAAAGTTGCACCGTAAAGCATGTCTCCAGGCCTGCCACTGTAGTCTGGGTGTGCAGCTTAAAACTGTCATTTCGACCTGGCAAAATGCACTTGTGCCAGACGTGAACATTCCTTTTCTATACTTAGAAGTCACCCCTAAGGTATGACTTAAAAATCCATAGGATAGGGTGCATGATATTTAAAAAGTAGGACAAGTGTATTTAATCTTTTACATGTCCTGGCAGAGAAAACCCCACAAAGTCGTTTTTCACTGTGGCAAGGCCGGTTTTACGATAGGTTAACACTTGTTTACACTGTTACTTTTAATGAATGTTAAATCCAGCTGGGAATAGATCGAAAAATGGTTCAAAGACTCATTTTAGTGGTAATTTAAAACCCAACCTAATGGTCAAGTTATATTTTATACTACTACTTTGTAAATTACACTTCTAGAACGTTGTCATTTTCCTCCCTAAAACAAAAAAAGGCTTTCCTGCCACTGGCCACTGTCACCTGACTGCTCATGGCTCCCATTTGTGAGATGTGTATTGCTCGCGCCCAGTCAGCGGGCAAAAGGCTCTGGGGGTGGGGAGGGAGCTCTTCTCTTCACTGGATGGCCTAGGAAATGTGCCAAGCCATTTCATGAGCTTCAACGGATTCCTACTTTGTCACTGTCAGCTGAAGCTCACACCTAGGCCTGACTCCCTTTTGTCTCTGTGGTCAGGCTGGCACCAATCCCAGTGGGAGGGAAGTAACTGCCCAGAACTGGATTAGGGGGTGGAAAATGCTTGTCCTCCACCTACTGTCTGGCAATGGGCATAAAGAAGGACACTACAGAACTTTTAGACTACACCTGTGAAAAATCAGAACGACTACCGTGCTGTCTGAAAAACCCAAAGGCAGAATGGACCAGCTGGCCTTAAACCCAGGCCCCCACAAGTGACTCCAAGGGTCAGTTGGCTGACCTCCAGTTTGATTTACATGAACACAACAAGCTTCCAAAGGCCTCTCTCCCATCAACAACTGAAGAGTTCCAACTGGACTTGCCCTAGACCCTGGTTTGACCTCTACTGGAGTGAGTCCTAACCCTAAAGTGTACTGATCCCCTGGCTGGTGTTACAGTGTACTCATCTGGTCCCTAAACTGTAAGAAGTGGGTTTAGAAACGTTTTGCCAACTTTCTGGCTGGAGAACAGATGGAGACCAGGATTGCTTTTGTAGCCGCAGCTTTTGATGTTAAATCACCAGTGAGCCTCAGCTTTCTGTTTTTCCCCAATGAACGATATTTGGCTTCCGGAAAAGCTTCTAAGTTCAAATGTAGAGGGCTTCATCAGGGCTGATGCCAAGCAACAGCCAATTCAGCTTGCAGGTTGCCAAAAGAACAACTTGCCAAAGACCACCTTTTCTCAATAAAAGTTGCTAAGTCAGAAGGTAAACTTTCCATCAAGGCAAGCTTTGTCCTTGAATCCGACCTGTGCTTAATTTGCTCAGCCTTACCTTTAAATTTTGAGCCAGTGTAGCGCAACCAGAGAACTGCGGCAGGAGCCATTTGCTTTTTGGTGCCATTTTTAATTCAAAAGTAAAATGTATATGTGTAATAATGTGTGTGCCTGGTTCTATTCACTGGACTTTTATTGCTTTGGTGTCATTTTTTTTTTTTTTATATTCTCTATTTTTCTCAGTTGGTTTGGGATTTGCATGTATCGTTTTGTCACTTTATTACTATTTGAGTGCAACATAAATTATTTACTCATTGCCTCCAAGTTAGGCTTGACTGCTGTGTGCCAAGCTACCAGAGGATTATGCACAAAATTATTTAGTGACTTTTGAGGTTCACCCTGTCAAGGACTGTGAGTTTTATTTGAAGTGGGTTCTTACCCCCTTCAACTAACTCTCCAGTTTCTTTCAGAGGCTTTTCAGACACCAGTAGTCGCGCCTTGTGAGATATTACAATCTGCATTCTATCAGGCGGGCCTTGGATGCATGGTTGAAGCGCAGGAGGAAACAGCATCTCTTCGGGATACTCTCTGACACTGCCAAAAGAGCTAGATAATGGTTTTATGGCAGATTCCCAGATGGCATAGTGGTAAGCGATGACACCGAGGTTCAACTAAAAGCACAAAAACCTTACGATAATGGAATATTCTATTAATATGCAGACTATATAGGATACATAAAGTGATGTACTGCTACCTGATGTTCCCGTGATCTGCACAAATCCATTATCATGAATAACTATCACACATAATGGAGACACTACATTAAAACATGGCTGAGCAGCGAGTTTCAGGACTGTATACAAAGCTACTAGCGCGGGAATAAACAATATACACAAGTGGATCTCTTAAATCCATACTGCTTGCCTTACAGAAAAAAGTTTGTAAAATTAATTGTATATATTCATACACCGAATTAATCTTACCAACGACATTAAAAACACGAAGAACATTTTATAAACCCATACACAGAACTGTAGAAAAATCTTAAACCTTGACCTACTTTGACCTTCACTTTAAGCTTGATGAGTAATCTGTTCACCATTGCCTTTATTCTTCCCTCTTTCAGTCTTTAACTGTACATGTCTTTTGCGATATCCTGTAGCACTGGCTCACTGAGCCATCCATTGCAGAAATGTACGTCTGACCTCATGGTCATAGCTTCAAATCCTGGCAGGTCAATTCAGCGTTTCATCCTTCCAAGGTCGATACAATGACTACCATTGAACTAGGTAACATAAAACATATGTTATTCAGCACCACGATTTCCCAAAGAGTAAAGGTGTCCCTTACACGTATGACAATCATAAAGAAACTGACTACTGCCCTCCAACCCATTGTCTCACCACCTTCCAGTGTCCGTCTGCTTGAAATTCCCTTGCTGAACCTCAAAATACCAACAAGTTCACTCAGGATGAACTTTTGAAATGCTGTGAAGGATGGAAGGAGTCTGCAGATTTCTAAGCTGAGGTTGGGACATTACCGCAAGAGGGTCCTATGAAAGTTGGTCAATTACACTGATTAGAAATTAGGATTTCACAATGTATGTGCCAGCTCTGCACCAACCTCTCGATCCTTGAGGCCGATGATGCACCCTGCTGGTTGGTCCTTTGACTCTGATAGTCCTTTAACACATCATGCTTCGTCCTTTGACTCTCTTTAGTCCTTTAACACATCAGAGTCTTTTGATGGACTAAGGACGATCCAGGCCCAGATTTTCTTGTATCCTAAATAGGTGACCTGGAACACTCTGTTCTGCCCACAGCTTCCTTCTAACATGGCCATCTGACAGTTATGTGCCATTGGCCAAAACTTAGGGATGAGCATTGTGCATCATTTTATGTCGCCCGCTTTTTAGTCGTGAAGAAGAAGACGTCGTGGAAAGATCCCATACCCTTGCAAGAATGCTTTATGCAAACTCCTGAAAGGCCTGCCATGGCAGCTCAAAGTGCTCACTAGAGAATGAATAGAAGCACCAAGTTGGTTTGAACTTCCATTGCTCCTGGGCAACGTCTGAGACTTCTAAGGTTCTAGGGACAGAAATAGGTAGTTGTTTCATACCAGTTGTCTTCGGAAATACCACTGCATTTTTGGAATTCCCGTCCCAAACGAGCTTGGAGAGCAAGCACAACATGATTTTAGTGACAGTTCCCCTTGAGGGAATTCTAAAATACCCTTCTTACCCCATTCCTCTTTCAGTCTTTCCTTCTTTCCCCATCCAAACTCTAAACCCTTATTTCCGTCTTCTCTCTCTTTCCATACTTCTTTTAACATCTTTCTTGAGTAATGATGAAAGAAGTAATTACAAAATAGAACATGAGTTAAAAATATGAAAATATAACCATACAGAAAATTAGATGGAACATGCGATGGAACAGTGGAATGAAAAATAACTGTAAGGAATAAAGTGAAATGGGATGGGGGTTAAAACTGATGAGGAGATGTTATCAAATATTTGTGCAAAAAATAATAATAAGCTGTAGACATTAAGAAATTGAGCAAACCTCTTACAAAATACATTAGTGGCTGTATGAAGAAAAACTGAGAGTTATTATACATGCTCATTTAAGGAGATTTCTGTACTTCAGCAGGAAATTAGATGTTCTTACTTGCAAGTAAACTAGACTTGGAAAAAAATAGTAATTGGAAAAGTATCTAGTTTGTGGTTAAAACACAGAACACCATCAAGATTGAAAATTAACATTTGTGCACATGTTTCCAATTAGATGTTAGAAGGCAGTGGCTAACAGTAATTCCACCAATTTATGATTTTGAGCTTGTGCAGGCCACTCAGGGGTGAGACTAACTAAGAAAATATTTGAAAACGAAAAAGGATTACAGATTTTAAAAAATCGTGTTAATTTGGTGCCAAACCTGTTTACGAAATTGTAAAATAGGGGGGCATTCAAATAACATGCTTTAAATCTGCGGTTCAGCAATTACAGGACCAACAAGATGGGTTTGAGCCTGTAGAGAAGTGTTTCAAGTTTGTAGGGGCAAATAATGGTAAGTGAAATAAAGAGTCTCTAAAGTATTTCCAGCCCTAGTGGGTTTGTGAATTCTACCCAATTCTGTTCCATAAATAAGTAACAGTCCAATAAATCTGTTTACCATGTCAACTCAATCTTTCATGTAAATCTGTCATTGGGAGAATGTAGGGCCATATGTACAAACACTTTTTCCCATAGACACAGAATGGGGAAAAACCTTTGCTACATCTGTCCCGTAGTGTTTAATACATGGAAGAGGCTTTGTGATTAGCGGATAATCGTCGGAATAATTTGCGGGAGGAGTGGGTTGTTAGGGGTAGCTTTAATATGGAGTTAGTTAAAGCGGGGATGGAGGACTTCATATTGCTTTTGAGAAATAAAGAGGAAAGAAAATGTGTTTTTAAGGTCAGAAAATGATAGGATATGGCCATTATCAGAGTGTTGAGATAGCCAGCGTAGTCCCTTACATAGAACATTTGTTGATCTGGATAAGACTATTATGCCAAATAGATTGTTGTTGAAAATTATTAATGGAAATATAGGTAGGGAGAAGTAAAGCTTTCAAGTTGGGATGTAAATGTACAAAAACTGGAATACATGATTGGGAAATGTTTGCTGTAAATGATAATATTTCTTTAAAGGCAAAAGGGGCGATGAGAGATTTTTCAAGTGACATCTTTTAAGTAGCATGTGGAGTATGAGTGTGATAAAGCCAGTAAGCCAATTGTTTTAAGGAGAAGCTATAACGCTATTGCTGAAAATTTGGGAAATTAAGGGGCATATTTATACTCGGTTTGAGCTGACAGCGTCATTTTGTGAGCTAATTCAGGACAAACCTAACTCCATATTAATACTTTGGCACTAGACACATCTAGCGCCAAAGTTATGGAGTTAACGTAATTTTCTCGATGTGGAAACCTACTTTGCGTTGATGAGATGCAAGGTAGGCGTTCCTGTGCAGAAAACGGCGTTATGGCTCTTGTGCCTTATTTATCCCCCGTTCCAGAATTTATGCACAGGGGATGGGGGCCTTAAATAATGCCATTATTTAATGCCTGGGTATGGGCAGGCGTCAGGGGACTTGTGGGTCTATTTCCATGGTCAGAGACCATGGAAGGCGCCCAAAGATGCCCTTCCCTGGCCCCCTTGACACCACCACCCACCCCCACCCACACCAGGAAGACACCTAAGGATGGGGGGACCCCATCCCAGGTAAATAGAGGTGACTATTTTGTTTTATTTTTTGTAGTGCCATGGGGGGCCTAACTTGGACCCCCCTACATGGCACTGGGCCCAAAGACCGTGCCAGGGGACATAAGTCCCCAGGGTATGACCATTGGGCTGGGGGCATGACTCTTGTCTTCACTTAGACAGGAGTCATGTCCATGGGGGCTGTGCTCCGAAATATGGCGCTAATCAGGTTAGAGCCATTTTCTTGACTCTAACCTGACTAGCTCCATTCTTTGACGCACAACCTCCAGTTTTCCCTATGCCTCCCCTACCCGGTTATCATCAACTATTTTGACACTAACCAGGCCTTACCGCCGGCTAACATCATCCCATAAATATGACGCCCGGCCGGCATCTTGGGATGGAGCTAGCCGGTGGTATCGTTTTTGACACTAAACTGCGTTAGTGCAGTTTAGCGTCAAAAAGTATAAATCAGGGCCTACTCACTTTCAGATTTACCCCTTTTTAAAGTGGACACAGCTACTAGGATCACTTTCCTTCCGAAAAAACTTTTGAGCCATCCTTCCTTCTATCTATCAGTCTTTTTCTTCCTTTCTCTTCACAACCATCCATACCTTCATGCTACTTCCAACCTTCTTTAAATCCTTCTACCTATTAGTCTTATCATCCATTCATCCTTCTCTACATGAACTACTCTTTTTTGCACATATTCACTTCTCACCATTTATTCCCTCCATCCATCATCTGATCTTCTCCCATCCATTTGACTCTCCAGTCATCTCCCCCTACATCCATCCTTCTCTTCCTTCCCTCCAGCCTCATTTGTGCTATTTTGCCTCAACCCCACAAGGCTTTATACTGCTCTCCTACAGTGGTATTTGTGAACTTCAGTTCAGCGACTAGCAGTCTATGATCCAAGCAAAATGAGGTATCAACCAAAGTTAAACATGTCATGTTAATTAGAAATGCTGAGTACTACCCACACCCCACTCAAGCTGCTACAGTGGGGGGTTGATAATGCTCCTGCCCAAAATAGAACAAGTAAGTGCCCAGCAGATCCACTGTCTGCTGCAAGTTGGCCCGGTGTGATCCAGTCCTGACTCAGCTACAGAATTTTCACAAGGAACAGATTTGTGGAGTCCTAGGCACAAACGAAATGTGTTAGGCCCCTCTGTTTTGCATGCAATGTGTGACAACCCAGGAAATTACATCACAGGAAGTGTCATCAATTGTAGTCTTCTAGGATCTTGAGGTGACTTTGTAAGAAGCAACTTTCCCTTGTGTGGATAAAAATAACTATCACAAAACGTATATCCACGTGAAATTAATTTTCAATCAATTCAAATATTATAGCAGAAAATCTTGCTACTGGTTAACTTATACAAAACGTTTCTTAAATGAAGATGAAAATCATCTGTCTAGAATCTTTCGAAATCACTCCACTGAATCCAGTACCAACACATATGTGAAAGACGTATTTTTAATGCTTTGGAAGCTGCATCAGCATATAATGGTGAATCATTTTTATAATCATACTTTAGGAAAATAAACAAAGAGTGATAGTTGAAACAAGTGATCCCCAAGTGAGAAAAGAGACACCACACCATAAAGCAATAAAGAAAAGAAATTGCTTATATTTCTGTGATCTTTGGTGTATCTCACAAAGACAGCCTCTTATTAAGTTATGAAGTCTGATTGTCAATACATTGATTGATCATTCAAAACATAATCAAAGAGGTCTTGTCTGATTAATGCGTTGACTGCGTTTTGACCTCATGCTGGATTCTAGGGTCTCATCAGGACAAAAAAATGACCTGGGCAATGGTGAAAGGTTGGAATTATTAAAGCCTCAGCTGGATGTCGAATATTGGTATCACTGTCTGACCCAGAATGGTGCTTTTATCACCTTAATATAAGAGCTGGGTAGACTGGCAGAATCTTCACACAGTTGGGAACACTGTATTTTCTTAATTATGAAGCCTGGGTACAGTGTCATTTTTCGGGTCCTCTCATTTGTAATATGCCCAATCATTCACTACTCCCACTTGGATTGCTTCATACTGCCTTTGAATGCTTGGTAATGCTATACCTCCCTCAAAATTTACTACACTGAAGCATTTTCATGGCTATGCGACGCTGTCCTCTGGCCCATAACAGTGTTCTAATCAGTGCATCCACATTGATGAAGAAGACATTTAATATTCTGTGGGGGGAATTTTGGAGCACGTAAAGGAACTGGGCCAGTGCTATCATTTGAAACATGGACACCCAACCCATAATTGACAATGGCAGCCTGCTCCAATATTTTATGTCACTCTCTAGCCTCAGGAGCAGAGTCACTTTGTAAGCCCTGTAGTGGGCATCTGCAGATTTTGTAATCCAAATCCCCAAGCATTTTAACTTTTGGGGTCCTAGTCTGTGTGGAAGTGATATGTCCTTTTCCTTTTCCCATCCCCCCACTGAGTACAGTAGGGATTTGTCCCAGTAAATATAGAATCTTGAGTCTATGCAAAAGATCTCAAAGATATCTCACAGTCAGGCTAGTGACTGCTCCGAGTGCATTAAGTATAATAGAACATCATCCATGTATAATGAAATGCACTCCTCACATCCCAGTGCACCGGGCTGTTAACGCGTCCCTCTATGATAATTTATTACACATCTGGACTCGTTTTAGGCCAATGAATCTTTTGACCCAGTTGAGAGACACCTTAGGACGAGATAGCTAATCAATATGTCGATCAATACGTCTATGATGTCATCAATATTTATCACAACAATACATTTCACTTTAGTCAAAGTCATTAATCAATTCAAAACACTACAATGACCTTTCAGTCATGAATAACCACACCAGTTTAGTAGAATTTTATGAGTTTTATTCCCTATTGTTTACAAATCTAATAGCAGGTACGTTAATCTCAAAACCAAGAAACATAAAAGCATAGTCACGATATGGCAACTTTGGTAAGATTTCATTAAAGCGAGAATCACAAACATCAGAACATAACACAGCGTAAATATAGATCAATTTAGCAGAGTGTCAATAACTCGTCAGTTCAACTAAGCATAAATTCGGTCGTTTGTCTATTTGCGTCAGTTTGGTGAACACCTGTCCTAACCACTGATTAGCATTCGCATGTTGGGCTTCATGCAAAACAATTTGGAACAGCAATTTGGAAAACATCTAACTATGGTCTCTGTCAAAAGTAAGCAGTTGGTACCTAGAAAGGAAAAGCAAACAGACAAATCACATATGCATTGTCATAATTACCCTCCAAAGTTTAGGTCAGCGCACAGATTCAGTCTTCATCTTCAGGACATCAGTCAAATCGCCATCAGTCAGGACTCAGCTTCGGGCAAAATGGGCACTTCCCTCATAAGGAGGTAAAGTGTAAAATGGACAAATCTAAGGGAAAGGATGGTTTTTTAAGTAAAGCAACAAGTCACCAAACAGAGTGACAAAGTTTCTGGATAAAATCAATAGCATTCCATAACCCACCTAAATGGCTCCCCGTGGCATGGGTTTTTATCCCTTTTTCGTTGTACATTCCCCCAAAATTCTATTGGACATTTGTTATACCCCACTATCTTTAACCTATCAGGAAACACATTAGGTCACCTAACTCTTCACCCCCTATTATTTTACAAGTCTTTGATTGGTTCCCTTATTCGATGTCTTCAGAGGTGGCACGCCCGTTATGATTTAATCTTTCTGTAATTCTTTGCACATCTTTGGTCAGTAGCTTCATTGTCTTCACTGGTTTGAATGACCTTGTATATTACATTAATATACACTGTTTAATTTTGTTTTAATATCATCCTACAAGCAATGGAAAAATTCATGGGAACGGATCTAGCATGGTTACATTCGTCTTCTAGTTTGAAGAAAAATAAAGGTCATGTCCTTTTGTGAGTCAGCACACTGCAAGATAGGAAAAATACATTGAATATGAGAGCAAAGCAGCTAAACTTCGGCTCATGCTAACTTAAGGCCTATAAGGATTTCAGCACAAATTCAATGATATAATTATTAATGATTAGTATAAACTTATTTAATATAATAGTAATACATAAACATTTTAGTCATCATTATTAGTCCACGTATACATTGGCGGCCACTCCCCGTGGTCACATTTCAGGTACACGTTTAAGCAAAATTATTATTATAGTTTCTATGCGGCATTATCACACATTAATTCATAAACATTTCATGTGAATATAGATTATATAAGCTACGCTCTCTCAGTCCCTCCTCTGATGACGTTCGTCATCACACAAACCTTTCCCTTTTGGCCTTTCACTTAATTTTTCACCTTGCGCATAAGGCACATTTCAACATCTTTTCCTTTGAGTGAACTCTCCCAAATTTCATTAAACATTTTTCCCCTTTCACTTTCTTCATTCTTTTTATTCCTCTTTGTCCAATTTCTTTAAATTTTGTCATTGATTTTGCATGCTCCCCATAAACCTAATAAACAGGCCAGACCAATTAATAGACCCCCTAGTATTTTTGCAAGTACCCCATTCCAAATGTTGCTAAACCAGGTCCCTTCTCTGGCAATTCCTTTCCCCACTTTCTCCCACACTCCAGGTTCCTTCAAATCCCTCAAATCGGCACTGTCTTTAGTTAGGTTAGTAAGCATACCTCTAATCTTTTTACTATTGTCAGGTATATATGAGCAACAGTGACGCTCGTTGAGCATCTTACAGACTCCGCCGCTCTTTGCTAAAAGAATGTCTAAAGCAAGCCGATTTTGAAGAGTCATAGCTCTTTCCGCAGCAAGTTCAGTATCCATCAGGAGTATAGCCCCTGTAAAATTTGTCAGCATGTTATCCACAGTAGTAGACAACTTTCAAATCTTTATGGAGTTTAAGATAACCCCTACTGAAGGAATTATGGCTCCAAATGTGTCACCAACGACAGCAGCAGCTGTCTCTCGTTTTTGTCTAGCATGTTGTAATTCAGACATTTTAGGTAATTGCTTTAAGTCATCAATCTGGTAAATCTTTGGGAAAACTATTCCCAAATAACATGTTCCATACCATCCCTTACGGAGACGGTAATAAGCATTAAGTCCACAGATATAATAGATCCTAGGGATCGCTGGATCCTGTCCATTTAACATGAATGTCAATTTACTCTGAAACAAAAACACATGCCTGCATTCACTCGTTCCCACCAATAAAGTGTCATGTTCAGATTTCGGCCTATGTATACAAAGCCTTCCTGCATGTAATGCATCTATAGCTAGTTTGCCCTGCGTCTTTATTGCGGTGTAAGCATAATCATTTGCATATGTACGTTTTTCTAACCCCTTTTCTAATCTTTCCTTCAGTGCTTTGCATCTATCACCAGTGTGATCTAAGAAGCTTTTCTCTACAGGTGTCAATAAGCAAGTCAGATTGTTGCGGTGTGCATAGGCTTTCACAAATGTAAGCGTTGGTTCAAAGAAACCTCTAACTAGTTTTATACTATGCTCTTTGGCTAACTTGTTCAGAAACTCAATCACCGGCACAAAAGAAAACACCACATCCAAATTTGAATAAAAATATTGCACATGCTCTTGATTATAGAATCTTGTTAGTAGCAAACTACAACTTATCCCATAAGTTAACAGTAAGCTATGGTAGGTGACCCCTTCTTGCACTGATGAAGGAATCTTTGTGCACACATAACAGTTTTTCGCATCCATGGTCTCAACATACTCATTCAGCAAGCGATAGAAGACATTAGTGGAAAGTTCCCCTTTTGAATTAGTTTCCTCATGCAAGTGTCTTGCATCTTGTTCAAACGTTTCCCATGGTGTTAGTGTTGTAGTCTCAGGTTTTGAAGCATTGTTAGTTGCTTTCTTATCCAACCACGGCATTCCCACAATCACACCTACAATTATTATTGCACACACAATACCTAATATAAGACTTAACCAACCACACACCTTACCCTTTTTGTTACTACCTCTATTATAAGCCATGTCTGTAAAGAATCAGATAGCAGAATAACTCAAAAATCAACTTGAGGACGATATAAAAACTCTTTTTTATAAAGAAAATTCTTGATGCAAAAGTCTCTTTCTCTCTGTGTGTATTTACAGTGTTTCACTCACTCCAGGACCCCTTTTGTCAATCAGGTTAGCAGCTTGTCATAATCGGGTTTTCAAAGTCAATTCAGATTATCAGTGTCACATCCGGTAATTTATAAGTCTTTTTCTTAGTTTTTCAGCTTTCTATTTTCCTTTTCAAATTTCAGTTTTAACACAGTCTCTTTCTCTGATTGATTTCAGGTACCGTAGTATTAGCCTGATACTTCTCAATCAAAACAGAACGCTAAGATTTCTTTTTGCCATTCAGATGTTGTTGCATATGCCCATTCAGGACCTGCGTACCTTCTATTTGCAGTTCTTTTCCTTTTCAATCTGCGTTCGCCTTGCAATTCTCCTTCACTTAGATCCTCTATTCGGGATGTATCAGTTTCTTCTGTTATTGTTTCACCTTGTACAACCCTTTCTTTTGCAGCCTGCTTTTCTGGCCAGTTATCTCCTTTATGCGTCTTTTTCCTGCTTGACCTTTCAGGATGCTGAACAGCACCCTCCTCTTGTGCTATGGTGTTTTCTCTTGATGGACCTGCAACTGGCTTAGGGGATGCCGGTGTGCTTTGATCTCTCTCTACTATTTCCCCTTCTTCTTCTTCTGGATCTGTAACGGGTTCAAGCTCTAACCCGTATCCGTCTGCTTCTGGGAGAACCTCTCCTTGATTTAGTTCTCCTGCTGCCTCTAGGCACACTGTCACCTCCCTCGAACTCGTTTACTGTTTGAGGGACTAGGTTGTTTTCAGTGGGCTCTTCTACAGTCTCAGTTCCCCCTTGGCTATTTTCAGGCCCTGAGACTTCCTTCTCTGGACTTGCTGAGTCGGATACTTCAAGTTCCTCATCAGTTGGGCACGTTACCTTCTTTGTGTGACTGGCATGTATCCAGTTTGGAACGCCTGCACATTTCACAGCAGTGGTTGTTGTCAGTATTACTTGATATGGCCCCTTCCAGAGCGGTTCCAAACACGACTTTCTTACATGCTTCTTGACAACCACCCAGTCACCGTCTTGCAGGTTGTGACCTGGATCACTGATCGGTGGCAATGTGTTGGCCTCCACCTGGTGGGAAAAAGAGCGAACCACATCACCCAAACCTTTGCAGTAGTCCAACACCATATCATCCGTGATATTCACAAGGGCATTTGCAGGCACTGCGGGCAGCCTCATAGCTCTACCCATAAGGATCTCATGGGGTGATAGTCCTGTCTTCTTTCAGGGGTATTCCTCATCAACATCAGCACTAAGGGCAATGCATCTGGCCATTTCATATTGGTAGCTGCGCACATTTTTGCCACTCTTGACTTCAAGGTACCATTCATCTGTTCCACTAATC
Organism: Pleurodeles waltl; assembly: GCF_031143425.1. NCBI lineage: Eukaryota > Metazoa > Chordata > Amphibia > Caudata > Salamandridae > Pleurodeles > Pleurodeles waltl. The sequence continues at coordinate 864,177,556 of NC_090436.1, read as the reverse complement.
CTGATGCTTCAGGACGGTAGCTACAATGCAGCTTCTGTTTGATGTCTAACGCAGCACACAAGAGCTTAATCACCTCATTGTTGAAGTGTCTGCCCCTATCTGATTCTATAGAGACCGGAAAACCGAACCTTGGTATTAGTTCCCTAAGCAGCAGTTTTGCAATTGTGAGACTGTCATTTCTACGTGTGGGGTAAGCTTCAACCCAGTGGCTGAAAACACACACAATCACCAACACGTATTTCAATCCTCCACAAACAGGCATCTCAATGAAATCCATTTGCATCTTGCTAAATGGACCGCCAGCTCTCCCTGTGTGGCTCAAAGTTACCACAGTCCCTTTTATGACATTCATCTGTTGACAGAGTAACCTCTGCGGCATGTCTGAATTTTGGGTTAAACCAGTCAATCTTGAATGACCTGATCATTGCATCTCTCCCAAGATGTGCCTGTCCATGATAAAGTCTTGCAAATTGTGACAGAAGACTGTTTGGCAAAACCAGTTTCCCCTCCTCTGAGATCCATAAGTCATCAGCTCTTTGTACACATTGCATTCTCTGCCAAGAGCATTTCTCTTCTTTGCTAGCACAACCCTGTAGTGTTTTTAGCTCATCTAGTGTATCAACCACCCTTAATGCAAAGTTCAAGCATGTGTCATTTTCAGTTTGCTGTAACAATTCCCACTGATCCTTGAACGATATACAGTTCAATGCACAAAATCTTGCGACTTGATCTGCATAGCCGTTTCCCATGGACACAAAGTCTTGTGACTTAACATGAGCATTGCATTTCACCACGGCAATTTCAAGAGGTAACTGAATCGCATGTAACAAATCCTTAATTTGTTCACCATTTTCACTGGAGAACCAGAAGAGGTCATGAAACCTCTCTGTGACCACAATTGGCCAAAATCATGTACAATTCCAAATCCGTATCTGCTGTCAGTATAGATAGTGACTCTCAGATTTTCAGCTGCGTGGCATGCCTTAGTAAGGGCAATTAGCTCTGCAACTTGTGCGGAATACACTCTCTCGAGCCAGGAAGCTTCAATGATACCAGCTATGGTACACACAGCGTAACCAGCTCTCAGCATTCCGACTGAGTCTCTCAAACAGGATCATTCAACAAACATAATGCAGTCATTTTCTTTTAACTGCGTATCTTGGATATCAGGTCGGGGCTTGGTACATAGTTCTGTTACCTCAAGACAATCATGCTCCACTTCCTCTTCATTATTAATCTCAGTACTTTCAACAGGAAGTAGAGTTGCCGGGTTTAATACAGTACATCGCTTCAGTGAGACATTAGGCGACCCCAAAATAATTGTCTCGTATCGTGTGAGTTGGGCATTTGTCATGTGCTGAGTTTTGGTTCGAGTTAACAGAATTTCAACTGAATGTGGAACCATTACTGTCAAGGGAAGTCCCATCACTATGCCTTCACACTGCGTGAGGCTCTGACCAACTGCGCGCAAGCAATCCGGTAAGGCTGCTGCGACTGGGTCCAAGGGAGCTGAAAAATATGCTACAGGGCGGTTTGCACCTCCATGGACCTGTGTCAAGACAGACAAAGAACAAGCATCACATTCATGACAAAACAGTGGAAAAGGTTTCGTTTAATCAGGCATACCCAAAGCTGGCGCCCTGCACATGCACTCTCTCAATTCCATGAATGATTCAAGCTCTTCTTTGGATAGGGTTATGGTATACGGTTCATCCTTAATCTCTTTGCCTGTCAGCTTTATCAATGGTTTAGAGATAATTGAGAAGTTGGGTATCCACTGGCGACAGTAGCCCACCATTCCCAAAAACATCCTGACATCTCTCTTTGTTATCGGGGGGTTCATTTGCAAAATAGCTGTTACCCTTTCCTTCGATATTCTCCTGGACCCTCTCTCAATCAAGTGTCCTAAGTATTTCACCTCTTTCTGGCAGTACTGCAGCTTCTTTGGCAACACTTTATGTCCGTTCTTTCGCAAATGATTCAGTAAGGCAATTGTGTCATACTTACAGTCATCTTTTGTCCTGGACGCAATCAGTAAGTCGTCAATGTACTGTACCAGAGTCAAATTGAAAGGCAGTACTAGGGATTCTAAGTCCTTTTTCAATATCTGATTGAAGATGGATGGTGACTCAGAAAACCCTTGGGGAATTCTGCACCAACTGTACACCTTGTCCAGCAATTTAAAACGGAATAAAAACTGGCTGTCCTCATGAAGAGGTATCGAAAAGAAAGCTTGTGACAAGTCTACAACAGTGAACCATTCAGCATCACATGGAACCTGAAACATGACCACTGCTCGGTTTGGCACTATGGGGCAACATTTTACCACAATCTTGTTTATTTTCCTCAAGTTTTGCATAATTCGAACCTTCCCACAAGGCTTTTTCAGACCCATTATCAGTGAATTACATGGGCTGCTCAATACTTCCTTCAGGACTCCCTGTTTTACAAAGTCTGAAATTATTTGCAACACCTGAATAAAGCCATCTTGTGCCATGTGGTACTGCGGCGCCTGGGGAAACACTGCATTTGGCTTTACTTGTACTTTAACTGGTTCCACTCCGTTTATCAGTCCCACTTCCTTTCCTGTCAAATCCCACACTTTCTCCATCACTGTCCCCTGTAATTCAGCAGGTAAGTCAGTCACTGTAAGCATCAGAAATAAGGTTATCAAAGGGTAATCTTCATTCGCGGTTTCTGTCTCTAACTTTGAGAACTGACCATCATCCCCTTCATTATCACTGTTTGTCTGCACCTCAATTCCATAATTGGAACAGGTAATCAAGCATTTCGTTTTGCACAGTAAGGGCCAGATGTACCAAAAATCCAAATTGCGACTTGCAATTTGTGAGTCCCTGCGACTCGCAAATTGCAACTCGCAATTTGGTATGCAGAAAGGTGTCTCAGACACCTTCTGCAACTTGCAATGGGGTCGCAAACACCCACCTCATTAATATTAATGAGGTGGGTCGCAGTTTGCGACCCCATTGCGACCATGGGCACTCACGGGGATGGTGGCCTGCTGGAGACAGCAGACCACCATGTCCGTGACTGCTTTTTAATAAAGCAGGTTTTTTTTTCTAAGTGCAGCCCGTTTTCCTTAAAGGAAAACGAGCTGCACTTTGAAAAAAAAAAAAAAAAACTTTTGTTTTGGATTTTTTCAGGGCAGGTAGTGGTCCATTGGACCACTGCCTGCTCTGAAAAAATATTTATTTGTCCAGTCACAAAGGGGAAGGGGTCCCATGGGTTACCATCCACTTCAAGTGGATGGTAACTGCGATTCCATTTGCGACCGCTTTCGCGGTCGCAAATGGAATTGAATCGCATTGCGAGTCGCAAATAAGAAGGGAACACCCCTTCCTATTTGTGAGTCGGAAATGCATTTTGCGAGTCGGATCCGACTCACAAAATGCATTTCTGAATACCGGTGAGGCTTTTGCACCTAGCAAACGGTGTTTTTCGCCGTTTGCTACTCGCAAACGCTTTGGTACATCTGGCCCTAAGTCTCTGGAAGTTGCCAATCTCAACTTGCACTGGATCTGTAATCGGATTTGTCAAGTAATGGTTCGCTACTCCAACCACCCTTATGGTACGTCCTGAAAGTGGTAATTTTGGAACCTCTGCACTTCTGACTGTAGAGCTCGTAGCTCCGGTATCAACCAAGAATGAAACCTTGTGTCCCATTACTTTTCCCTCTACATAGGGTCCCCTCTGATCTACTTCTAGGGACGCTGCAAGCCTGCACTCTTCACTGTCTGAACTGTCATCCGACCATTCCTCATTCATTCCATCTTCACCACGCAATGGGAATTGCTGTACTGTATTATTTTGGCACATCACTTGACCTGTGACCTGCTGAGGAAGCACCACCTGTTGCTGTCCCATTGGAGCTAATGGTAATTGCATTTGCTGTCTAGGTACCATGGGAACCTGCTGTTGTACTTGTTGCATTTGCGCTGGTTGAACACGTGGCATTTGCATTTGCTGCATGGGCTGTAGCCCTTTCATCTGAACCATGTTATTTTGGAAGTTCGGATTTTGACTTCTCAATTTTGAACCTCTCATATTTTGTAATGTACCGACATTAGTGCTTTGTTGAACGACACCATCCTGTACCACATTTGGGCATTCTCGCTTCCAATGCCCCACGCCCCAGCACGCGTGACATGGTGACATCTTTTTCATTCCTTGCGCATCATTTTGAATCACCGCAGAGTTCAAGTCTGGACCGCTTTTCACAAAACCTCGACCTCTCGGTTGTCCCTGAAACACACCATTCCCTTGAGGTTGTGGCTGTATCCTCTGCTGAATTCCATTTCCCTGCATACCTGCCTGTGCAGCCCTTATCTGCATCACCATCACTTTCTCCTTCAATTTTCTCTGCTTCAACTCGATCTCGTCTCTACAGTACTTCGCACACTGCAACACCTCATCAATCGGCTTCGCTTACCAACAGATCAAATGATTCTTAATCATCTGGCTAACCTCTGGCCTCAGCCCTTCAACAAATCTGAACATAAGATGCTTCATGTCTTTCGGCTCAATAGTTTCAGTACCACTGTAATGTTTGAATCCCTTTAACAATCTCTCATAGTAAGCATGTATTGATTCCTTAACCTCCTGTGAGGTCCGGTCGATTTTCTGCCAATCAGTCACTTTCGGTGACACCTTCTGTTTCAAAAACTCAATCACTTTATGATTGTACTTCATCACCTCCTCAGAGGGTGCTCCGGTCACCTTATCCCTTCCCGGCTCCTGCGTCGGCCAGTCTACCCCTCTCTTGCACTCAAGCCATAAGTCGGGCGGAACAATGATCTCAAACAAGGCATTCAGGTCTTCCCAGAGACACTTCGCAAGCTTCACAAACCTATCTGTTTGCTGATACCACTCTATCGGCTTCTCCCTCAACCTGGGATAATCATTTGTAAAAGATAGGATGTCTCCCCTGGACCACGGTACATGAATTAGAACCCCATCAGCTGTTTCTCTCATGGGTAACATCTTTACTGATTCCGTGTCTGGTGAAGTTTTTGCTTTACTCGATCCCGGACTGTCACTTTTCTCCTTGTCTCTTTTCTTTGCCCATCTGCCTTCCCACTTTTCTAAAGCTCACCAGATTTGCGCACTTTGCAATATTTCCTTTAGATGTGCTTTCATTCCGGCAGACCTCATATGCTCGAAGTCTTTTGAATCAAAGTCTAACCTGTAACTTCTTTTCAAATGTATAGTATTCTCAATATCAATATTGTATTTGTCTGCCAGGTTCGCTAATTTGTGATGTACCTTACCTACTTCTTTAGTGATCTTAGGGCACAGATATCTCAGTTCTGCTTCGGTGTATGACTCTAATCTGTTTACCCCCATTGTTCCTTCTACTAATTCAGCAGCTTCCCCACCCAGTCTTACAAAATTCAGGTACTCATCTCTCCCTAACCTTTCCGGTTCCACTGCAGTTACTGTAGTCTTCTGTGAAGCATAGGTCTTCTCTAGCCACTTATTCATCTGTTGTACCGTAAAACCTTGCAGTGAAATGTTCCCTGCATGCATCATTGGCGACTGTGAAGCATTCGTACTTATTGTCTGTGGGGTTAGCGCTCCTAACCCTGCCTGTCTCATTGCCTCCAACGGTGCTTCAACCGGGTTAAGGTCTAACAAAGACCTTGGTCTTTCGACCGCTTGCTCTCCTGGGGCCATTAACTGGGGAGTTCCTATGGACCCTCCTCTTATTACATCCTGGGTCATTACTCCCTGATCACATATACCAGGCTTACCTTGTGCATACAATGGCACCGGTGGACCAACAGTAATTGGCAATAATATGGCAGCTGGTGTTTGACCTGGTCCCAAACCTTGTGGAACAGCGACTCCAAAGGTCTGATCCACTGAAGCCGGGGCAGGTATTAATGGAGGTCCTGCTGCTGGGTTATATCCCGGTATCAGTTGTGGCTGCGGCTGGGGCAGCAATTGTGGAGTTGGCTCAATCTGCACTAACCTCGATTTTGTATATATCGGGTCTGGCGGCACTATCAGATTTGTAGTAGTCTCTAGTACTGGGACGTCTGGATAGATTCTCTGTATCTGCGGTGGAGGTTGCAACTGTATCTGCATGTCTGGCGCAGTGGGTACACTGACACCATTCTGTATCGAACCCGTATCACTAGTCTGTGCTGTATCAGTAACTCCCTTCTCCTGCATCTGGTTCCCAGGGCCTGTACTAGTGCTCGGGATATTGTCGCTTACCGCATAAGGTGGCGGGCGTTCATGTAATAACTGATTTAGAAATTCTTCGTTATCTGAATCATCCTCTTCTTCCCAAGATCTCTTAGTCTCTTTAAGCTTACTAGAGTCCTTGTCTGTTTTACATGTGGCTTTCTTTCCCTGCGTCTCCTCTCCCTGTGTTATTGCTGGGAACAATTTTTGTCCGTCTACTATTCCCCGTCTCCACATTTTGCTCTCATTATCCCATCTAGCTTCCGCTAGAGTCTTTTCTGCCCTTTTCATTCTTCTTTGGAACTTCTCTTGTCTCTGTTTAAGAGCCTTCAAATCCCAAATTGCTAAAGCCTCATACTGAGCTGGCCTCGGAGGTGGCTTCTGTACACTTAACATCCACCTTAAATTCTCTAGAACTCTCGTATTGAACGTCCCATGTTCCGGAAACGCCAAACATCCCTCTTTTTCCCTCAATTTGTGCCACTGTTTCATCCATAAACAAGGCGCAACACCCTTTTCTTCCATAACTATATAAGCTGGAGTACCCTCAGGTGGTGTAGGCTCCCCTTCACTCGCCATAATGTATGCGTCTCCTTTCAGAGCGCTCTTAAAAGCTTTGATAAAGTTCATCCTTATGTCTTTTCTTTTGCTTGTATTTAATCAAGAAGTGACTTTAATTCCCAGGACTCTCTTCACCCACCTTCCTCAATCTATTGTCTCTCACGGACGGCAGCCAATCCGTGCGCGACCCCTCTCGACAACTGACCTATCTCAGCGCGGCACCACTGACATCACATTCACACACTGCAGCTGACGAAGTCTTGCGGCTTGTCCGCCCCTCACTGGATTCCCACCAGCTAATGCAAAATTATTGCGAGCACCTTTAACAACAACAACGACACAAATTTGCCAGTTTACTACAGGAAGGGTACACATTTGCTTCAGAACTTTACAGAGATTTCACTTGAAGCCTCGGCCGCTACTCTCTCTTTCTCAGATCCCGCATACGCAAGCAGAATTCGACCCGCAAATCCTACTCTCGACTTCTCAATGGTTCGTCCTAGTGCACTTTAGAACTTGCCAAATCTCCATCAGAGGTTTCACACATACAATTTGACTCAAACTCGACTTGTCAACCAGGCCCGATTGACCTAATTAAACCGCACAAATTACAACATAAACCTCAAGTGTCTCCTACACTTGTCAATATACTCCGGAGTCTTAGACCGCGACAGGTCCGTACATGAACAACCAACCACGTGGATAATTTTGAGCACAAAGCGCCACACTCATATGAAGTACGCCGACTTCCCTACTCTCATACTGCGGAGTACGCCCACTCCTACTAAAACAACATTACCTGGCCTAAATACACACAAACTTTACAAATCACCTGCAAAATGCATAAGCTGAGCAAGCGCAATTCCTACACCACACATACTAAAACGCCGAGAACATCCCCAACTCACTTAGGCAGGCTCCGAGATCCCGGGAAAGTCATGGTGAATTTAGAAACGCATCATACCTCCAATTTGCATTATCTCAGAAAAACAAATTAAACAGTAATACTCCATCCTAGGGCCCAGAACGAACTGTTAACGCGTCCTCTGCTACCAGAACTGTTAACGCGTCCCTCTTTGATAATTTATTACACATCAGGACTCGTTTTAGGCCAATGAATCTTTTGACCCAGTTGAGAGACACCTTAGGACGAGTTAGCTAATGAATATGCCGATCAATACGTCTATGATGTCATCAATATTTATCACAACAATACATTTCACTTTAGTCAAAGTGATTAATCAATTCAAAACACTACCATGACCTTTTAATCATGAATAACCACACCAATTTAGTAGAATTTCATGAGTTTTATTCCCTATTCCCTATTGTTTACAAATCTAATAGCAGGTACGTTAATCTCAAAACCAAGAAACATAAAAGCATAGTCACGATATGGCAACTTTGGTAAGATTTCATTAAAGCGAGAATCAAAAACATCAGAACATAACACAGCGTAAACATAGATCAATTTAGCAGAGTGTCAATAACTCGTCAGTTCAACGAAACATAAATTCGGGCGTTTGTCTATTTGCATCAGTTTGGTGAACACCTGTCCTAACCACTGATTAGCATTCGCATGTTGGGCTTCATGCAAACCAATTTAGAACACCAATTTGGAAAACATCTAACTATGGTCTCTGTCAAAAGTAAGCAGTTGGTACCTAGAAAGGAAAAGCAAACAGACAAATCACATATGCATTGTCATAATTACCCTCCAAAGTTTAGATCAGCGCACAGATTCAGTCTTCGTCTTAAGGACATCAGTCAAATCGCCATCAGTCAGGACTCAGCTTCGGGCAAAATGGGCACTTCCCTCATAAGGAGGTAAAGTGTAAAATTGACAAATCTAAGGGCAAGGATGGTTTTTTAAGTAAAGCAACAAGTCACCAAACAGAGTGACAAAGTTTCTGGATAAAATCAATAGCATTCCATAACCCACCTAAATGGCTCCCGTGTCATGGGTTTTTATCCCTTTTTCGTTGTACATTCCCCAAAAATTCTATTGGACATTTGTTATACCCCACTATCTTTAACCTGTCAGAAAACACATTAGGTCACCTAACTATGCACCCCATATTATTTTACAAGTCTTTGATTGGTTCTCTTATTCGATGTCTTCAGAGGTGGCACGTCCGGTATGATTTCATCTTTCTGTAATTCTTTGCACATCTTTGGTCAGTAGCTTCATTGTCTTCACCGGTTTGAATGACCTTGTACATTACATTAATCTACACTGTTTCATTTTGGTTTAATATCATCCTACAAGCAATGGAAAAATTCATGGGAAGGGATCTAGCATGGTTACATTCGTCTTCTAGTTTGAAGAAAAATAAAGGTCATGTCCTTTTGTGAGTCAGCACACTGCAAGATAGGAAAAATACATTTAATATGAGAGCCAAGCAGCTAAACTTCGGCTCATGCTAACTTAAGGCCTATAAGGATTTCAGCACAAATTCAATGATATAATTATTAATGATTAGTATAAACGTATTTAATATAATAGTAATACATAAACATTTTTGTCATCATTCTTAGTCCACGTATACATTGGCGGCCACTCCCCGTGGTCACATTTCAGGTACACGTTTAAGCAAAATTATTATTATAGTTTCTATGAGGCATTATCACACATTAATTCATAAACATTTCATGTTAATATAGATTATATAAGCTACGCTCTCTCAGGGCTATCCCCATATTTGTGCATCAATCCACACCTATGGAGCCAGAGCCTCAATTGTCAGTGCAAACAACATCAGTGACAGAGGGCATCCCTGCTGAGTCCCTCTTCGTCGGGAAGCTCTTAGATATTCTACCATTCTGTTTCACTCTGGCCCTACGTGCGGTATAAAATAGTCTACCCATCTAATAAAAATGGGCTCAAACCCCATTTTTTCCAAAAGACCAAACAGTTATGGCCACTCTATCAAGTCAAACGCTTTTTTTGTGTTAAGTGATACAATCACTCTTGGGTCACCAGTCTCTCTCTAGTTGTGAAATTATGTAACCTACGAAGATTACGTTTGGTAGATCAGTTGATCTGGATGTACTAGATTGGTGAGTACCTCTTGAATCTATTCACTAGGACTTTCACTAGGATCTTGATGTCTGCATGTAACAGTGATTTGGGTCTATATGACTCATATCCGTCTCCAAGTTTTCCGGCTTTGGGTGTTAACACCATAGGTTTGGTTCTTTGGTCCTCAGAGATCGTCCCAGTCTTGTATGCCTCCAAATAAGCCTCTTTCAGCAGTCCTGTGACTCTATGAGACAGTCTACTGAAGGTCTCCATAAGTAACTCATTAGAGCCTCTCCTGTCTGTATTTGTCCCATTGCCAACGCTATTTGTTCTACTGTCATTTCTGCCTCTAGTTGCTCCCTCTGTTCCTGTTGTAGATGTTTCAATGGACAGTCTCTAATGAAGTCCAACAGTTCTGCTGCGGAAGCTAAGGGTCTTGCCTTATAGAACGAATCCATATAGTCATCAAATACCTTGCATTTTATCACTGCCCGTCACTTGGTTCCCGGCATCCTGTCTAAAGTGGCCCACAAATAATCCTTCTCTTTCCTTGCTCCCTATCCAGGCCAGCAAGTTACCTGCCTTGTAGATATGTTTGTCTTTGGCCAAAGGAGCCAATCTGACCTCGTTCCACGCTGTCAGATGGTATTCCTCTCTGGTCAGTTCTAGGGCCCTTACCAGCTAGGACGTAGGGTTGGTTGCACATTCCCAGTGAAGTTGTATCAATCGTCCTTCCAGCTCTAGCAACTTACTAGTGCATTCTCATCTATCGCTGACCTCCCCTGCTATGATGATGCTCCAGAGAGTGGCCTGGTATGCCTCCCATTGCACAATCTTACTCTGTTCGCTCTAGTTCACAAGCTCTTTTTTTATTATCTAGACACCATTTTGCCATCCTCCATTCCATGGTAATCTTGGTACTTCATCTAAATAGGTGGTCTCTAGTGAGGAGTGATCACTCAAACCTCATGCTAGATATCGAGCCACTGTGAAGTTGTGTAGTGCGTTTCCATTGGTGAAAAAATAATCTAACCTGGAGTCCATATTGTGGGTGAGTGGAAAGAGTATTTACGTTCTTGTCTCCTAATCTCCCTCCAAATATTGCACAATCCCATTGCTTGGCCAAATCCTTTCAGTTTCCCTCTGGTCAACTCCCCCTCATTTCTCAAACTCATTCTATCTAGCTGTGTGTCGAAAACTAGGTTACGGTGTCCTCCCACTATCTTAAGTGCCTCGGGTGTGGTTACCAGGAGTTGTCCCACCTTTCCCAGTGTTGCTATCTGCACCCCTGGTGGGACATATACGTTCAGCAGTAGTATAGCCGTGCCCTTCCTCTATCCTTCCAATACGGTATAGCAGCCATTAGCATTCGTCCATGTGTGGGTCACGTGAAGTGGAATTGATTTTTTGACTAGTATCGCTACCCCTCTGGAGACTGAGGTGTATTGCGTGAAGTATGCTGCTCTATATAACCCTCTCCCCAGGCTACTGAGCTAATAGTCTATAAGGTGTGTCTCTTGCAAGAAGACTATGGGCCTGATTTAGATCTCGGGGGAGGGGTTACTCCGTCGCAACAATGACAGATATCCAGTTAACTGAAATCTAAATGCCATTGTTTCCTATTGGGATTTAGAATGTGGTGGATGGGATATTTGTCACCAATGGGATGGAGTAACCCCTCTGCCAAGATCTAAATCAGGCCCTATATCTGCTTTGTATCTGTTGATTGCCTTGAGAACAAGCCCTCCTTTCACCTTGATATCCAATCCATTAACATTCCATGTTAACAATCTTAGTAGCTGGGCATTCTTTTTGGTGTCCATGCTTTCCCAATTTCCCTCTTCTCTCCAGTCTGGAAGCCCCCATCCCTCATGTCGTGTGATAGTCTGACAGCCTGATGCATTATGAACTACCCCTGGAACATCCCCCCACCCTACCTTACCATGCTGTGATCTGTCATGTGACCTTCCACTCCAATTCACGGTCTGTATGATCCCATGTCTAAACAATGAACTGTATGCCACCCTGGAGCTAGGCCGTGTTGAAGGACTGTGACAAATGCCGTCAAATCTCAGTCCCGGCAAAGGGTAAAAAAAGAGACAGGGCGGGTTTGATCCCCGGCGTCATCATATGTTCTCTCAATTGTATGTTGTATGCAAACAAATACCTCTGTGTTCTAGCAGTCCACTGCAGTCCAGTGCTGATCATGTGCTGGACTTTGGTTCGGTCCATCCGGCTCGCCCGCTTCATTCACCCTAAATCTGCAGCCATCATCGGAGTGAGCTTCAGCAACTGGTCTTTCAACAAGTCTGTGCCTGCTGAATTGTGTTCCAAGCCACTACTCCATGCTTCTGGAGCTAGAATCCTCTGTTTAATATTGACCATGGCTGAATTAGTTATCCTTATTTCCAACACCATTTTTCTCTGTTCCTCCTTTGCTTGTTCCTTGGTCGGGAGTGACTTTGCCAATCTCTTTTTTTGGCATCTGGTGGGTGCTGGTTTCTATTCTCTGACGTTCGTCGTGGCAGGCAGCAGTATCGGCCACGGCCCATCCGTTCCAACCATGCCATCACTTCCTGAGCTGTCCAAAAAAAGTGTGCCTTCTCCCTGTGGACAATTCTTAGCTTTGCAAGGAAGATGAGTGACTATTTCAGGCCAAGTTGTCAGAGTATTTTCTTAACTGGCACAAATGTCCCTCTCTGCCTTTGGACCTATGTGGTGTATTCCAGGTAAAATATGACCTCATGTTCACCCAGCTGCCAGAGCCCATGTTTTCATGCTTTTTGCAAAATTACATCCCTGTCTCAGAAGTTCATGACCCATATTATTATGGGCCGTGGTTCTGCCCCGGCAACGGTTGTTTCACGGGCCTACTATGCTCTCTCTCAACCAAGAAGAATTTGGTCGGTTGTCCATTAAGTACAGTTTCTGTCGGCCAATTTTCCACCCTTAGCTCTGTGCTATGTCCCTCCATTCCCTCATGAACACAACCAGGTGCACGTTGTGTCTGCGAGCCCTGCTTTCTGCATTTTCCACATGGTCCGCTAATAGTTTGATACAGTGTGCATTTATTCACTAGGTCTTTGACAATCGGGCGGATGGTGGTGATTTGCATTTCAGTCTCTTGAACTCTTTCCGGCAGCTGCTTATGGTCCTCTTGCAGTATCCCTACTTCCAAGACTCCTGTGGCGATTTGTACTGCCAGTGTCTGCTTGGTATCCTTTATTGCCTCTAAGATCATAGCTGTGCTTTTGGCAAAGGAGTTCCCCGAGTCTTCCAGCTGCTTCAGGGACGCAGTCACTGCATCTGCCATTGCAGCCTGTGTACCTCGCTGCTGCGCTCTGCTTTTGCCCATCCTGTCAGGGGACCCAGATGATGTGCTCTCCAATGCAGCCTGCAATTCTGTCTCCTGTCAGGAGAAGAGGAGGTGGTGGAATAGGCAATTCACTGCATCCACGCCCTGTAGTGGTGGGAGGGCTTATCTTCCTTCAGGTTGTATGTTCTTTCTTTCAGCCATATTTCCCTAGCACCTGGGTAGCCCCTCTCCGTGTCCCATGTGTATCGAGTGACTGTTCAGTTCTGACGGCGTCGTGGGCAGCACCGGCTCTCATACCTGGCAAGGGCCACCTTCGCCCCAGCCTACTCTCCACCATACTCTTCTCTAGGCATTCCCCCGGGTGTCTGCAAGATGCATAGGTATGGGGCGAGTCTGAGCCCGCTTTTCCCATCCAGGCCTCACTGGAGCATGAGTGTGTAGGGTGCATCTGCAGTGATATGCCAGTCATGGTGGGCCCTCGGTCTCCCCCGGGACCCCATTATGTTGTCTCATACCCCTGAGTGGTGCATTTGTCTCATTCCCCTTTGTCTACAGGGACTAGCAGAGGTTTAGGCCCAGCAATTCTTGTATGTATCCTGTACTCTCATTCAGAGGGAATTTAACATGTCCCCATGCCGTCTTTGTCTCTGAGGCACTGACCTGTCTGCTCGCTGCTGCCCCGGCTGCCTGATGGACCGTGGACCACCTTCAACATCACAGGCCAGGGAGCACTGTCCTGTGCAAGCCAGTCCCCAGGCTCAGCAGTCCTCCTCGTCGGGTTCATGATCTAGGCCATGTCTCTCAATGGAGCGCGCTGACCAGTCAGTCATGGCTGAGAGCTCTCACTCCAGCTCCGGGATCGATCTGTGTGTGGCAGTGTTGCATCTCCCACCTCGCCTCAGCACTGTTTTTGGGGCCCGCTATAGCATCGGGAGGGCACCCTGTGGAGCCAGGGGTACTGTCTCATTCCCATAAGAGCTGAATGTTTGAAAGTATCAGGATTTATGGTGGCCGGGACCCCTTTCTGCAGAAGCTCACTGCAGCACAACTGCCTTCATGCTCCTCTGGGCCATGTCCCAAGCACTGCATTCTTGGACATTTTTTTGCTGCTATAGGTATCATCATCTATTACTATGAAGAGGCCAGTTAAATTCCATTGAATGGTTCCTTTTATAGTGATGTATTTGCTTTTTAGTTTGAGCGGGAAGCTCTCTGACCTGTTGTAATCTATCTCTGGGCTTTTAACCACGCCCACCACTATCACTCGTTTGTGGGCTTGCCTTTCAAAAATCCTTTGTTATCATTGGTAAATGCTTTACATTTGTCGCTCCTTGGCGAACTTCTTTTTCCTTCTGTGTCTCTCCTTCGCACTCATGCTCATGGCTCCTGAGGCGCTTTGAAGCAGTTCGCTTATGTCATGTGTTTTATTTTTCATTTTCAATTTAAGTGCCAAGAAAAGTCCAATTAGGAATTTACAACGTTAACAGCTCTAACTCGAGCAAATGCGAGAACCATTGCATTGCAAATGTTTGTTCCTGCTCTTGTGGAAATACTCCTGGTCTGAATATTATGTTCCTCATTTTTTTCTACTTCCACAGAAGACAGCTTGCAGCATTAATGTTTGCAATTGGCCAAGTGCTGGAAGGAGCATTGAAGACACGACCTTAGGGAACTGGTGGCTCACCTTTGTGTGTCGTGGAAATTTCATAGGCACATAAGGGTCATATTTATCAGCTATTCATGCAACGTAACAAGCAAGTCACCTTATTGCGCTGCCTGAAAGGGAAAAAGCAGGAATGTGCCATATTTACGTTAAATGGCACACTCCTGCTCTTTGTCTGTGCTGCCTAGCACCAATGCACATACACTTGCACCATGGATTGTTTTTGTGCAGGAAGCGGCACGTTCCTGCACGAAAACAATCCTGAGAGGCATTTTCCTCATTCTATGTGTACAGCAGAACGCAGCACACATAGAAAGAGAAAAAAAGGAGGAAAAATCTCACTTGGGGAAGTGTAGCATTTTGACACATTCCCAGGTCCACCACGATTGGTAAATTTGGAAATGCACCAACATCCATTGGTGGATGCATGAGAAAACCCACACTTCACCCAGAGAACCCCTCTCAACTGCAGAGTTACGCAAGATAGCGATTTGTGCTTCCTTGCTTTACTCTGGATTTATCAAGCCATGCAGGGCCACGCAAGGTGGCCTTGCGTGGCTTAATAAATCTCAGTTAGGTTTTGCAACTGTCTTGCGCCCCCTTGCGTGACGCAAGAGCAATGCTAAATCTTGCAAAATATGGGCTAAGTGTTTATTGTATTTCGTATCACTCTGAAATCAGAACAAGGAGTCAAGTTGTTGGCTTGTTATGGTGTCGAAACTGAGAACATGGCTAAAAGAGAGATTCTTGTTTCTTTGACTGGTCTCCATCTGTATATGAAGGGAGAATGAAATTCCTCTAAACGAAGTCCGCCCACCATTTAAAGTAGAAACATTCGTGGGGCGCTGAGGTCAAATACAATAATAAACAAGGCCTGGTGCTCATCAAAGATTCATCACAAATGGTTTGTATCTTTCAGCTCGCTGAGTTATTCCTTGGCCTCCTTGAAAGGCTCTGCTCGATGAATAATTAACACTGAGTGATATAATACTTCAGGGGGAAGCGCATCTTTTGTGAGACGTCTCTGCTCTCCTCCTTGAAGTCTGCTGCCCCACATCTGTCTGAGCTCCAAAAAAAGATTACAACTTTTCCTTAGTTTTAGCCTACTTACGAATACAAATTCACTGAATTCCCTTTCTCTTCATAGAGCAGTGTCTTATTCCAGGGCACTCCTTTTTATCTCGGGTCTTAGCTAATACTTTTTGATTTTACCAAACTTACATGTACAATATATTTTCAGTTGCTTTTAGCCAGTCCTCTTCATTTATTGGTCTTTTGTTATTGTGCTATTCACTATTTTTAGCCTACTACTCATGCTGCATGGGGCAATTTTGAGAGTGAGTGATAGCATTCTGTCCTTTCACAAGGAGCACATCTTCATACAAAGTAATAAGTTTAATAATAATGTATTTATTTGATCACTTAAAAAGCTGATCATAAAAAATTGCACATGCATAAAGACACACAAAATAAGAATTAAAAACTGGAATTTTGATTGATTCAGTTTCTAGTAGCCATTATAAAAGGTTAAAAAACCAAAAAAACAACAGTGCATGAACAAAATATCTCCAATCCGAGCTAAAACCAATTAAGAAGAACAAGACAGATTTATAAGCTGTGCATGGTAAAAAGTCCAAAGATCATAGGTTTGCACAGACATACAAAGATTTTAAAAATAGACCAAAAGCTGAGCAAACTCCAGGACAGTTAAGCTGTTGCAGATATAACAGACAGTCTGCAGCTAGTAAATTTGAGCTTTCCTTTAAGAGACATTACAAATCCCTTACTAAAAGGCTGACACAATAAAGACTGACAGGGAGGAAATCCCATCACACGAGCATATATACATATACTAGGTGTTTCAAATTGTCTCTGGGGGAAACAAAGTATCCACCTAATGGAGGCTAACCTGAAATGGGTCAACAGCATCCCCCCCCCACACGTGTCCGAGACCAAATACAGGTAAAGCTCCAAGGCCGAACTGACCGCACTGGACATCAGGCATTTCCGTGGGAGGCTGGAAGGGTGGGGGGGACTGCTTTTGTTACTGGGAGGCCAGTTCTGAAGCAGTGCAGCGATTTCAAAAGCAGTGCAGGGTTACATAGTAGAAAGCTATGTTTTTTTCCCAGCCTTTGATTATCCTAATTTTGCTAAAAATGTTTGTTTGGGTTGAAATTAATTATTGGTAAATTCAACCCTAACCACTGTGTTATGTTCTGAAGCCTTGTTTTACTCTTCCCCAGACCAAGCACTATTAAAAAATGCCTACCAGAATAGATGGCATGTGAACCCTACATCTTATAGTCAGTCCCCTTTATCTTATATAACATTTTCTTTACACTGATTTACACACTATGATTCATTGTCTCTTGTATGTATGTGTGTTGTAAAGTGTGCTATAAAACACATAAAACATGTGAGAGGGGTTAATGAGAGATGAGAGACACTGTTAGAGGGTGATGGTGAAGGAATCTTTGAAGAGCCTCAATAAAGTTTGCTGTATGGTGGTGCTCTGTAGGGTCATCATTTACTATGTTTTAAAAACAAATACAATTGAAAATATAATGAAAATGGGGTGTAGAGTTCACTTTTTTGCCTTTTTTTCAAAATTTTCCTGTGGGGGAGAACTACCCCAAAAGCCCCACTGAGTGGGTAGGCTCATTCGCTATGCACCCTAGGGTGGAGGTCTGACAAGGTTTGCCAGAGCTGCTTTAGGTTCCCCGTTCAGCCCACTCCACTCCACTCCACTCTCAACATTGTTTGATCACAGAGCATTCTCTTATGGACTGCTTCACAATTTCTTTTCACCCCCTGTGTGCCCTCCTATCAGACATAAAGTACTCTCTGAGCCTCCCTTTATCCTGCTTTCTCAGATCAGTGGGGCTCTTGAAGATAGAAGGGCAGCTAAAGGCAATGCTACAAACTTTAATATTATGGGTTTAGGGTATTCTATTCCCGTAATCGCTTAAAAGACTATGAGGGTTATTACAACTTTGGAGGAGGTGTTAATCCGTCCCAAATGTGACGGATATACCACCAGCCGTATTACGAGTTCCATAGGATGTAATGGACTCGTAATACGGCTGGTGGTATATCCGTCACTTTACCGTCACTTTTGGGACGGATTAACACCTCCTCCAAAGTTGTAATAACCCCCTATATAGTATTATTTCTTTATTTAAAGACACCTGCTCATGTCGAGCACCACCATTGCAAAGAGGCTAATTTAATCAGGTTCTCAACCTAATCCCGTCCAAATTTATGATGGATGACAAAGTGCCAAGTAGTCAACGGAACACCCAGGATATGTCTGTACAATCTGGTCTCTGTAACTTGAATGCTACACACATCCTTACAGCCCCAGATCCCTGCTCAGTAGGTTAGAACAGGAATGCATTTTCAAGTATTAATGGTGTTGTTCCATGTAAAGGAGATAAGAGAAACAAATGTGCCTACTGATGCAAGAAACAATTTTTCCTATTCATAATACAAGGGGCCCAAGTACAGGTGTTATCACGCATCATCCCCAAATAAGGGAATTGATTTGCTTCCTCAGTAACCCTATCCTTAATGCTCATCCACTTTCTTCAAATTTTTCGGACCACAGACCATGATGAAAGTTTTAGAATAGTTAAGAACATCCTTATGAGCCCCTTGTGTCGCCATTGCCTCACTTTTTGTGACACATCTTTGGCAGGAACCTTGAACTTATATCTATGAGGCCACGCAAAGCCACTTTGTGAGGTTTTAATGGCCTCATAGTTATGGAGTAAGGCAAGGCAGTGCAAATCTCTGCTTTGCCTACTCGGCACCAGGGAGGCATTCCATGGGCGTTGCAGGGTTGTTCCCATGCAACACTCATGGATTTTGACACATCCCCAGATTTACAAGACCTTGTAAACCTGGGGATGCGCCAAAACCTCACTCCTCTCCAGGGGAGGCATAACAAGTAGAAATATCTTTATTTCTCCTTGTCCTTCCCTCTTTCTATAGGAAGAGCAAAAAGCCATCAAGGATTGTTTTTGTGCAGGAAGGTGCCCCTTCCAGCACAAAAACAATCTTGCATGCAACGCAGACACCTTTGCACCATGGTGCAAGGGTTCCTGCATTGGCGCTAGACTGACAAAACTGTTCCAGCCAGTGGGAAAGGACAGGAATGCACCATATGCCATAGACATGGTGCATTCCTGCACTTTGACGCAGGGCGCTCCAGCAAGGTGACTTGCTGCGCCGCCCTGAGTCAAAAGCCCATAATTATCGGCCAAAGTTTCCAAATTTAGATATTTCATCCAATCTACAAAAGCATCAAGCAATGGTCTGAGTCCATTTGCTCTCCTAGCAAGCAAGTCAGAAGCATCAGTGTACAAAAGCACAAGGCTGAGCTTTTTATTTACAACAGAGACATCAAACCCCTTGCCCACTAAGATGTATTCTAGCCCATTTATATAAGGCAGCAACAGAATAGGTGCCAATAAATGTCTGGTGGGCACCCCTTTTTAGGGCAAATTGATTATACACAAAGTAGTCCCCTTAAGAGCCTGGGACTTCTATGTCAATGTGTGCTTTTGAAACCAAAACATATATTTATATTTATGAGGGCGTGGCATCCTCCCCAACTTTAAAGATCTGCAAAAAACATGTCAAAACAAAATTAACACTGACAAAGCCATTAGCCTGATGGTCAGGGTCACACTTAATGGCGTTGCTAATGCTTTTTCTAATAGTAAACTGCTTTGGGCTGGGAAGGTGCCTGCAGACGGCTTCTTGGTTTCTCTCTAAGGCCCATATTTATACTTTTTTTACCGCCGCGTTTGCGCCGCTTTTTGACGCAAAAATCGCGCAAATTTACAAAATACAATTGCTTGTATTTTGTAAATTTGCGCTGTTTTGCGTCAAAAAGCGGCGCAAACGCGGCAGTAAAAAGTATAAATATGGGCCTAAGTATGTTTGGAAGCAACAAATGTAAATGTTCTCAGACTTTGATGGAAAGTATAAAGATAAGTATTTGGAAATTATAAAAATAGTAAATTACAAATCTATGTTCATATAAACTTGAATTAGGCTCACATAAGAAAGCATAAGTGTGTAAATTAATTATGGTACATGTGTAAATGATCATATGTGTCTAGCTATAGCTCATCAATAGAGAGTAAGAGCTGCAGATGCTCAGACAGCTGTGCATCTGAAGCCAGGTTCATAGATTGCACTGGGATAGCAAACTTTGTACCAACATGTACAGGCATGTATTTTTTATGAGTTCCTACCCTCTAATCTCGGTGGGGCTGGTAGTGTAACCACTAGCCCAAAAGGGATTCCAAATCGTGGTGTTTCACTCAGTGAAACACTGGGGTAAACACGAAGCAGTGTACGCAGAATCACGGATTCACAAATATTATTCTCCAAAATCTCAGAACAGGAAAGAGTTCTACTCCAAGGAGTTGCTGATGTCACCTGAAATTGGTCATTTTTAGTTCCAGTGGTAGGGTGGGAAATCAGGCCTAATTTTGCCCAACTCGGAACACTGCAAAACATCACTGTACTGTTGGTGCAATCTGTTGACTCTGGAAATGTCCCTATAAAATTCAATTTCTATAAATTGGTCAAGGTTTTTTACTTTTAAGTCTTCTTTAAGGTATCACATATTTCTAGTATTAATGTTAAATTGCTTGCGTTTGTTTTGATTATAATGTGCTACATGCAATGTGTGTTTTCTGACGTGTGTATCTGACTCGTGAATCCTAAAGTACTCTTGACGCAGCCCCAGTTAATTAAATTCTGTATCAAATGTGCGGTGTGGGACATCTAAGAGGATGAAACGTATCTGCAATTGGTTGATCTTCCTTCCTGATGGTGATACCATTCCTGAGCCGGGTAGGAAACTAAAATCAACCCTGGCAAAAATGTTCAAACTCGAGGCTGAGACTAGAATGGGTTCTGGGTTCGTGGTTGAGTCATGGTAGCAAGCCCATTCAGCTCTGAAAGCAGCATCCTTGCCTGCAGCCCAATGGGGAATGCAATAGTGACAGAATAGCCAGTCTGCATCTGCACCTTTCTGGCACTGACAAAAAAAACGACACAGCTTCACACAATATACTGTTTCTGAGAGGGCAGATCTCAGGCAGCAGTGGAATGGTGGCCTGTGTTTGTTCTCCGGCAGACACAAAGGGAGCCTTGATATGCTCTGTGTGTATGATCATATAGGTTGCTAAATTATGCACCAACTTTATTGCCAACAGGAAATATGGCATTTCCAAAATTATACTTGTGTTACTTGGTTTATGAAAGAACAAGGCACTTTTATGGTAACGATATGTAGAAATTCAAATGTTTCCTGATTAGAAGGATGGGTGCATGAAGTGTCAGTGATTGTATAAGTGCTATGATGAGATGACGACAAGCAAAGCAATTAGGGCACCAGCTAGATTGCCTTTTCTGCTAAACACTGGACCAGGGTACGGAGGGTATGCTACCAGGGGCATCTACCTTATATCCATGGTTAAAAAAAAACCTATGTGAGTCCATCTCTTCAAGTGCTCCACCCTTTTCTTCAAAGGCACCCATTCCAATAATCGCGGATTCAGCAGCTATAGGCCATACAAGCCTGAGGTCTCGGGGCAGAAAGAGAGTTAGCATGGAATTACAGAATTTCAACACTTTTGCTGGATAATTGATGCTGCAATATGACAGTAGGGAAACTGGCTCCAAATATTTCTCACAGGAAAATACTTACTAATCCTTCTGGAGACTATGGCGGTCATTCTGACCCTGGCGGTCAAAGACCGCCAGGGCGGAGGACCGCGGGAGCACCGCCGACAGGCCGGCGGTGCTCCAATGGGGATTCCGACCGCGGCGGTAAAGCCGCGGTCGGACCGGCAACACTGGCGGGCTCCCGCCAGTGTACCGCCGCCCCATTGAATCCTCCAAGGCGGCGCAGCTTGCTGCGCCGCCGAGGGGATTCCGACCCCCCCTACCGCCATCCAGATCCCAGCGGTCCGACCGCCGGGATCCGGATGGCGGTAGGGGGGGTCGCGGGGCCCCTGCAGTGCCCATGCCACTGGCATGGGCATTGCAGGGGCCCCCGTAAGAGGGCCCCTAAATGTATTTCACTGTCTGCTGCGCAGACAGTGAAATACGCGACGGGTGCAACTGCACCCGTCGCACAGCTTCCACTCCGCCGGCTCGATTCCGAGCCGGCTTCATCGTGGAAGCCTCTTTCCCGCTGGGCTGGCGGGCGGCCTGAAGGCGACCGCCCGCCAGCCCAGCGGGAAAGTCAGAATTACCGCCGCGGTCTTTCGACCGAGGACCGGTAACCTGACGGCGGGACTTTGGCGGGCGGCCTCCGCCGCCCGCCAAGGTCAGAATGAGGGCCTATGTTACACTGGAAATTAAAAAATACATATAGGTATAATGCAAACATGTAAACATCAGCTGTTCAGTGTTGGGTTAGTTTAAATGTTCTTATCTACGGTCCATTCACATGTTGGTTTCTGAAGTCTGGTCTCAATTGAAGACTAGGCTGTTCTTTGTAATGTGTCTCATTTTTAGATTGTGCCTACCAGACAGAAAAATATGTATCATCAGCTTACAGTGGGCTACAGCCCATCCATCCCTTACCATGGGTTGGCTCTCTTGCTTTTCGTTCATTAGCTTGTGTGGGCTTTACTTCCTCTTCTAGTGTTTATGCCTCCTCTGAAGCATGACCTCTTTACTGGTATCCTTCAAATGCTTAATCTTTAGATATCACTGTTTTCTTTTTGGTTGGTCATTCCATGAGAGTGCTTGTGTTTTCCACCTCTTCCAATGGTTCTCCCCCACACTGCTTTCTCACCCATGTGCTTCTCCTGTACAGCTCAACATTACTCTTTCTTGCGCATTTCGGGAACTTCAGTCCTTTTTTCCATGTTGTTTTAGCCCCGTTCTCTGTTGTTTCCCCATAACTGGGCACTCCGAATTGCTTACCCCATTCATGCCCTCCATTAAGCTTCTGCCCTGCCCTCCATGTGCTCCCCCCATCCCACAGCCTCAGTGTTGCTTCCTTCACTCCAACGCCCTCATTTTGCATGTCCCACACTGGCTTTAAAGAATAAGCTTTTGCACCACTAGTTTCTAATCCAACTTGGATCAGTAAATAAAAAGAAAAAAGTGCTACCATTATTTTCTATGCATGCAAATGTGTGCTTTGCATGCCTTCAAAATGACATAGCCAGAGCAGGCTGCGTGATTTTTCCTCTGATCTTTAGCCATGCTGAATTGCATCGAGGATGTTGTACAGCCTCACTAAAAACCATTGGCAAGGCTGATAGGTTCCAAAAGCGCAACCTACTGCCCTTGCCAATGCTTGTTTTTAGAAACTCCTGCTACCAGGACATGTTTGCCCTAAAGCATTTTGTTGCTCCTTATGGCTAGAACAGTGCTGTATATGACAAATGTAACGTAAGGAATAAAGGAAAGAAGGAAGGAAAGGAAGGAAGGAGGAAAGGAAGGAATGAAGGAAGGAAAGAAGGAAGGAAGGAAGGAAGGAAGGAAGGAAGGAAGGAAGGAAGGAAGGAAGGAAGGAAGGAAGGAAGGAAGGAAAGATGGAAGGGATGATGACAGGAAGGAAGACATTAAAATCTATCTAGCATAAGGTGTACACGATCCATATCTACACTACATCTTGCCTTAAAATATCAGCAAATGGCATACCAGTATGACTGAAAGGATCACTCAATAGCAGCATTTACTAAGACTAGTGCTTCACTTGATGCCACAATCAATTACAGGCCATGGCACATACAAATATAGCATACATGAAAAATCAGTGAAAACAATACAGGCTCAGTGTACCACCCTCTTTCCTCTATTATAAAAGTTTGAAAGTGACAATAAAGCACCATAGGCAGATGAAATTGCTAGATTTAAATATATATATATGTGCTTGCTTGGGGCTTAGTTTCAATGTCAGCATAAGAACTGTTGAAATGCTGAACCCAGCCACATCATATCCAACTGGACTCTACTTTCCATAATTCAGCTCCTCCAAATCATTCTGTGATGGTTATCATTCGCCCAACACTCTGTAGTCACCGTGGTGACACACAGAACTTTATTAAATGCTTGACTGTTAGATCGTTAGTTCTGACATCCTTGGTGTGGTCTTCCCCCAAACGTTTTGCCTTCATCTCTCCTGTTTTTTTAATTCATTTTATTGGCATTAGGTCTCTGTGCACATTACAACTACTAACCAGTGCTAAAGTGCATGTGCTCTCTCTCTAAAACATGGTACAATTGGCCTACACCTGATTGGCACATTTAATTTACTCATAAGTTCCTAGTAAAGTGGCACTGCATGTACCACAGAGCCTGTAAATGAACACTACTAGTGGGGCTGCAGCACTCCCAGTGCCACCCACCAAATTAGCACTTTAACACATGTCTAGGACCTGTCATTGCAGCCTGTCAGGCAGTTTAAATAGCCATTTCGACCTGACAAAATTTAATACTTGCTAACTTTTGATTGAGAACAGGTAGAAATGTTATCTTTGGATTCAACTGTATTGTTATTTAAAATCCTCCTTAACAGTAACAATGGACGTTAAGTCACAATTCTGAAAATACCACTGTAAGACCGTTGGTATTTTGTTGTTCTTACCAACTGGTGCTTACTGCCAGTGGTCTGGGTCACATGACTGTGAATTATTTTGCTTTTGAGGTTTGTGTGTTCCTCCTAGACAGTGTGACAAAGGGTACTAGGTGTTGGCAGGTTGGACCATTCTGTCAGGATTGCTGTGGTGGAACTGTTTCCTACCCCACTTCCACTTCAAAGGGGTGCATCCAGCACACACAACAAGGAACCTGATACCAGTCCTTTGTCACCCCAGACTTCTTGGAGCTTTGGCAGGGGGAGGGAAGAACGTTCCACAAACAGATGTATGGGTAGCTCAGCATGTCCCTCTATGTCAAAGGCTGGCACTGTCGCCTAGGCTCTCATTATTCTAATGAGACTACTGGATTTGGGCGGCAGGATCGCCTGCAGCGTGGGGAGACTGAGGTGGTCATTCCAACCCTGGCGGTCGGTGTTAAAGCGGCAGCCAAACCAGGCTGGCGGGAAAAAAAATGGAATTCCGACCCTGGCGGAAACCGCCAACAGCGACCGCCAGATCAACACACCGCCACGGCGGTACAAACAAACAGCGCGGCGGTCACCGCCAACAGACAGGCGGGAGACAATGTACCGCCCACTATATCACAACCTACCAATCCGCCACCTTTTCCGGGGCGGTAGCCCCGCCGATAAAAACACAGCGGAAACAGCCATTTAGAAGGGAAAACGCTCACCTCCATACAGCCCACGAGGAATCAGGACAGCATGGAACCCGAACTCCACATACTCCCAGCGATAATGTACCTGCTCCTCTACCAGGAGCTCGAACGCCGGCGCAGAAGACAACGGTGAGTACTGCACCTACGACACAGGGGAGGGGGGAGGGGAAATTATCACGGGTACACACATACGCGACACACCCACCCTCACCCTCACCCACTACAACACACACATCAATGCATAGCAACACATCAGAGTGACACCCCCCAAGCTCCCCGGAAGAATGCAAAGACAAAAGGAAATGATTCTAAACATTTGAATATATTCTATTACTGCCCAAAAAATATATATACACATCAAAAACTCTTAAATACATAAATGTACAAGTCCAAGCAATGTAGCAGGCATTGTTCGTGGACCACGGGGCCCAAATCACATGGGCAAAGCCCACACAGGATACCTGACTCCTACGGAGAGAACACTGCAGGGGCATCAGATAGCAAAACTACAGGCACCTCAGGGGGAAGGGAAGGGGGGGCACCTCAGCCAGATGAGTGCACGGCGCCAGATCCACAAGGGGCCTCCATGCCCACTGTTCAATCCTGGGGAGTGCAAAGCCACAGTCTCACAAGTCCAGACAGTGGGTGGGCTGCACACTGTTACATCCTGGGGAGTGCAAAGCCACAGTCTCACAAGTCCAGACAGTGGGTGGGCTGCCCACTGTTACATCCTGGGGAGTGCAAAGCCACAGTCTCACAAGTGGATAACAGTCTCCACTGGTTCTGGAGGGGGACTGGTGCCCAGAGTGCTTCGTGCAGCCCTGCCCGACACCGATGTGGGCCAGCCCCTGCCGCTCATGGGCCAGCGGTACTTGAGATGAAGGGCCCAGTTCAGCGGTGCTTGAGACGGCGGTGCCCAGTTCAGCGGTGCTTGAGATGAAGGGCCCAGTGCAGCGGTGCTTGATACGGCGGTGCCCAGTTCAGCGGTGCTTGAGATGTAGGGCCCAGTGCAGCGGTGCTTGAGACGGCGGTGCCCAGTTCAGCGGTGCTTGAGATGAAGGGCCCAGTTCAGTGTTGCTTGAGACGGCGCTGCCCAGTTCAGCGGTACTTGAGATGAAGGGCCCAGTTCAGCGTTGCTTCAGACGGCGGTGCCCAGTTCAGCGGTGCTTGAGATGAAGGGCCCAGTTCAGCGTTGCTTGAGACGGCGGTGCCCAGTTCAGTGGTGCTTGAGACGGCGGTGCCCAGTTCAGTGGTGCTTGAGACGGCGGTGCCCAGTTCAGCGGTGCTTGAGATGAAGGGCCCAGTTCAGCAGATCCGGCCATGGTGGGGAGGTCATTTGCCACCTGTCCTGTGGCTGGCGGGGCCCTCCTGCCCATCTGTCCTACGGCTGGCGGGGCCCTCCTGGGCAGATGTGCCGGGCCTGTTGGTGGCCTCCTGCCCACCTGGGATGGGGCTGGCGGGGCCCTCCTGGCCAGCTGGGCTGATGGCGGTGTTGTCGGGCGTGCTGCCCTTCCCAGCCTTCCCTGATCGCCTGTGGCCCTTCCCCACCTTGGGCGGTGTGCCAGCTGTCTCCACACTTCCTGCCGGAGCCATGGTAGGGGTTTTAGTCCCTGGTGTTTTCCCCCTCTTGCGTCGGCCACTGCCTATCTTTGGATGTTTTTGCGGGGGTGGGCTGCCCGTGCCTTGGCTTCTTACCGAACTGGCTGCCCTGGAGGGTGGGGCACTTCACAGTCCATGGCAGACTGTGATGACAGGGGCCAGTTTTGTCGTGGCTGAGGTGCTGACTGTAGTCCTATGACATGGACGGGGTGGGGGAGTTGGGGGAAAGAGGTTGAGTTTGGACAGGAAAAACTTTTTAGGAGGAGTGGAACGGGTAGGTGTAGTGGGTATGGGAGTGGAGGAAGAGGTTGTGGTTGTAGGAGTTGTAAGTTTGGTGTCTTTGGGTGTAGGTGCTTGGGCTGGAGGCTGTCGTGAGGTGGATGGCTGTTGGGTGGGTGGCTGCCTGCGTTTGTGTATCTTGGAAGAGGGGGTCACAGACTCTGGGAGAGGACACAGGGGATGTGTAAATGGCAGTGGGGGTGGTGACTGCACGTGTGCGGGGTGTTTTGGTGTGTGTGCTGCTGAGGGACGTAGTGGCTGAAGATGTTGTGCATGCAGGTGTGAGTGGAGACGTGACAGGGAGGGAGGAGGGAGACGAGGAGGAGGGGGACACAGTGGAGGCAGTGGGTGTTGGTATGTCTGTATGTGGATGTTGCTTGGGTGAATGCCTGTGTGATGTGTGGTGCTTATGTTTGCCTGAGCTTCCATTGGGTGTTGAGGTGTGTGCAGGCTGGTCTGATGGTGTGTCTGGGATAGGCAGAGGTACAGGTGATAGGGTATGGGTGGAGGAAGTTGGAGGGGGGAGGCTAGAGACAGGGACAATGGCTGCCATCAGTGCTGAGGCCAGAGTCTGGAACGATCGCTGAAGGGCAGCCTGACCAGAATGAATGCCCTCCAGGTATGCATTACTCTGGTGCACCTCCCTTTCTACACCCTGGATGGCATTCAAAATGGTAGACTGCCCAATAGTGAGCGTCCTCAGGAGGTCAATGACCTCCTCACTGAGGGCAGCAGGGGTGACTGGGGCAGGGCCTGAGGTGCCTGGGGCGAAGGAGATGCCCACCTTCCTGGGTGAGCGGGCACGGGCCAAACGCTGAGGGGCTGCTGGGAGAGCGGTGCTGGTGCGGTGGGTGGCGGCTGTACCTGTTGTTGTGGGGGGCACAGATGTTGCCGCCACCACAAGGGAGCTCCCTTCAGAGGACAAGTCGGTGTCACTGATGTCTGCCCGAGTCCACGCTGTGGAGCTCCCCTCGCCCTCTGTCCCACTGGTGAATTCGGAGTCTGTTGCATGGCCCTCCATGGCCATGTGGGATGCAGCTCCCTCATGCTCCGATGCCACTTCTCCTCCGCCTGATGATGCTAATGCACACATGAACAGGAAGACCACAAAAAAGGGGGGGGGAGAAAATAAAGACATGTTGAGTGCATGCATTGGCGACACCGTTGGCAGACAGGACAGACACAGAAGCCCCCTGCACTACGCCGCACACTTGGGGTCGACTATTCAATCCGTGGGACATGGCCTACAAGCCTATGAACGACATCTGCACACATAGATGACACAGGGCCATGAATAGCTGTACTAGGCACCCTACAGAGGTGGGGTGCGGGGGCACAGGGCCATGCCTTACGGAGGGGCCTAGCCTACAGAAATCGCCCTGGCCTAAAGATATCCACAGCCCTCCTCCCCCACCCAGACACCTCCACTGCGCGCAAATTCAACAGAATGAGAGTGTACTCACCCCCTTGTGTCTGCTGTGATGTCCTCACGTGCCCATCCAAATCGGGGTATGCCACCGCCAGGATCTGGGACATTAGGGGGGTCAAAGTCCGACTGGCACCCCTCCCACGTTGGGAGGCCATCCCCAGCTGAGCCTCCGCCGTCTTCCTGCTCCAGCGGCGGATGTCCTCCCATCTCTTCCAGCAGTGGGTGCCCCGTCTGTGGTGGACCCCCAGGGTCCGGACGTCCTTGGCGATGGCACGCCAAATATCGATCTTCTGGTGGGCGCTGACCTATGTGAAATGTACAGGGGGAGAAAAATAGTCATCACCTTCTGCATATTCAATGTGAGTGGCCCCCCATCCCTACCCTTGCCATGTGGCACATGCTCTCATCGTCGTTTGATGCATGCCTCAATCGCTCCCCTCCCCACCATCTTTCATCCACCGCACTCAACACAGGCATTGCCCATAAAGCATGCTCCCTCAGTACTAACCTGTTGGTCTGGAGGACCGTAGAGTAGCGCGTACTGGGGGAGGACCCCATCCACAAGTTTCTCCAACTCCTGAGCTGTGAAGGCAGGGGCCCTTTCCCCAGTCGCATGAGCCATTGTCTCTTCCAGACCGAGGTCACAGCAGCACTTGCAGTGTAGGTCCTCTCCTGTTGAAGATCAGATATCGAGTGATTAAGCAGATAGAAAATGGCGATCACGCCCGCGGCGGTGCGTACCGCGACCGCCGGCACACATCGTCATTGGCTCATGAGACCCATGGGGTTCAATGTTAACCAATGCTGCTTTGCGCCGCGGTCTTCGACCGCCTACCGCCACGGTGTGCCACGCCAGCGCATTTACCTCACATTCCATTGTCGCACTTCACAGGTCAGGCAGCCGCCATTTCAGGGGCCCACATGGCTTACTTTTTACTGCATCACACATACCTAGGCCTTGCATCAACACTCATACAAAGCATTCATTGGAGTGAAAATCGTGTTATGTGCAAGCTGTGGTTACGTACCTGTGGGTTGATTGACTCTGTGCTCGCTGTTGTCCTTCATAGGCACCGTCCGCTGGGACATGCGAGGAGATGGCGGAATCTTCCTGTGTACAGACCGCCGGTGGACCTGTCGACAATGGAGGAAAGACATGTCATACTGACATACAGGCTTGACCGTGCCACTATTCATGAACTGTGTGCCCAACTGGAGCCAGACCTGATGTCACCAATCCGCCAACCCACAGGGATCCCCCCTCTAGTGCAGGTGCTGTCAGTGCTCCATTTCCTTGCAAGTGGGTCATTTCAAACAACAGTGGCCATAGCATCAGGGATGTCCCAGCCTATGTTTTCCAAGGTGTTGTCCAGAGTGTTGTCTGCCCTGCTGAAACACATGCGCAGCTACATCGTTTTCCCTGAGGTGGGGGATTTGGCTACAGTGAAGGGTGATTTCTATGCCCTTGGACATATCCCCAACATCACAGGTGCCATTGATGGGACCCATGTGGCTTTGGTTCCCCCCCACAGGAGTGAACAGGTGTACAGAAACAGGAAGAGTTATTATTCGATGAGTGTGCAGATAGTATGTTTGGCAGACCAGTACATCTCCCATGTTAATGCCAAGTTCCCTGGCTCAGTGCATGACGCGTACATCATGCGGAATAGCAGCATCCCTTACGTGATGGGTCAACTCCAGAGGCAACGTGTGTGGCTAATTGGTGACTCTGGTTACCCCAACCTGTCATGGCTACTGACCCCAGTGAGGAATCCCAGGACAAGGGCAGAGGAACGCTACAATGAGGCCCATGGGAGAACTAGGAGGGTGATCGAGCGGACCTTCTGGGTCCTGAAGGCCAGGTTCAGGTGCCTCCATATGACAGGTGGATCCCTATTCTACTCACCAAAGAAGGTGTGTCAGATCATCGTGGCATGCTGTATGCTTCACAACCTGGCTTTGCGACGACAGGTGCCTTTTCTGCAGGAGGATGGTCCAGATGGTGGTGTTGTAGCAGCTGTGGAGCCTGTGGAGAGTGAAGACGAGGAAGCCGAAGAAGACGACATAGACAATAGGAACACAGTAATACAGCAGTATTTCCAATGACACACAGGTAAGAATACACACTGGCATATTACATATACTTAAACACTACTACCTCTCAACTGTCTGTCCTTTTCCCCCAGTGTATGGTAACTGAGTTGTGACTTTCCCTTCCGATTTCAGGGATGTGGGCCCCACTGCATGACATCTGCTTTGTTTCCCCATGAACTACAGCTGTGTGACATTGGTATGTTGACATCACAATGTAAATAAGCATTTTGTCACGTTAATATCTAATACATTTGTTCAAAATCACAGCCAGACTCCTGATTGTTTTGTGCAATAACTGTGTTTATTACAGTGCTCTATATTGGTGGGTGGTTGCAAATCGGTGAGGGGTGATGGTGGAGGATTGTCCATGGCAGAGTCCAGACTATTTGTATCACAGGTGCATTGTCCAAATGCCTGTGGAAAGTGGAGCAGGGGCAGTTTAAGGATGGACAGGGTGACAATGTGGGACAGTGGGATGACAATCAGGGAGGTATCCTTTCCTGGCTGGGGTCTTGGCATCTTACTCTGTCTTCTTCCTGGATCTCAGGGCCCACTTGCGGGGTGGTTCTCCTTCTGCAGGGGGTGGGTGCTGGTGGCCTGTTGGTCCTGTGGCGGGGCCTCCTGTCCACTAGCGCCGGCAGAGGTGGTAGGCAGTTCTTGGTCCATGCTAGTGTCAGGGGCCCTTTGTGGTGCCACAGTGTCCCGCAATGTGGTGACTATTAGATTCAGAGCCCCTAAAATGGTGCCCAGGGCGGAACTGATGGTTCGTAGTTCCTCCCTGAACTCCACATACTGTTCCTCCTGCAGGAGCTGGATCTCCTGAAACCTGGGCAGTACCGTCGCCATCGTCTCCTGGGAATGATGGTAGGCTCCCATGATGGAGGAGAGGGCCTCGTGGAGAGTGGGTTCCCTGGGCCTGTCCCCCCCCTGTCGCACAGCAGCCCTCCCAGTTCCCCTGTTTCCCTGGGCCTCTGTCCCCTGGACCGTGTGCCCACTACCACTGCCCCCAGGTCCCTGTTGTTGTTGGGGTGGTGGATTAACCTGGGTGCCCTGTAGTGGTGGACACACCGCTGATTGACGTGTCCTGGGGACAGAGGTATGGGCCCGCTGGGGGGGGTGCTGTGCTGGTGTTCCCAGAGGGGGGAAGGTCTGCTGTGGCCTGTGGCTGTCTGAGGGGAACCGAGTGTCCCGAGGTCCCCGATGGGCCGGGCTGGTCTTCTAGATCCAGGTCGACAGAGGTGCTGTCATCACTGTGGGCCTCTTCTGGGGGTGGAGTGGACATTTGTGGACCCTCCGGCGCGGTGACGTGGCGTTCGGGTCCTGCAGGGGTATAAAGGGATGGTCATTGCATCTGTGTGTGCCATAGCGTGCAATGGGTGGGTGCCCGTGTACCCCAGTGCTTGCATTTCTGTGTGGGGGCTTTTGTGACGGTGGTTTGGGGGGGATGGGGATGTGCAGTGGGCATGCTTTGGTGGTGGGTGTCCATGCTTTGTGGTCGCATGCAGGGCTTGCGGTTGGGATGGGTGGGTTGTGATGGTGAGATATTTGCAAGGAGTAGGGGTGAGGGTGTGGGTGGGGGTATGAGTTGGCATGCTGGTGGGGTGGGGGGGATGAAGTAGTGAAGATGAGACTTACCAGAGTCCATTCCTCCAGATACTCCGCCGAGGCCCTCAGGATGAAGGATCGCCAAGACCTGCTCCTCCCATGTTGTAAATTCTGGGGGAGGAGGTGGTGGACCGCTGCCAGTCCGCTGAACCGCGATGTTGTGCCTGGATACCATTGAACGCACCTTCCCCCGTAGGTCGTTCCACCGCTTCCTGATGTTGTCCCTATTTCTTGGGTGCTGTCCCACAGTGTTGACCCTGTCGACTATTCTGCTCCATAGCTCCATCTTCCTGGCAATGGAGGTGTGCTGCACCTGTGTTCCGAAGAGCTGTGGCTCTACCCGTGCGATTTCCTCCACCATGACCCTGAGTTCATCCTCAGAAAACCTGGGGTGTCTTTGCGGTGCCATGGAGTGGTGTGGGTGATGTGTGGGGTGGATTGTGTGGTGCTAAGTGTGGTGATGTGTATTGGTGTGTTGTGTGAAGTGCGTGGTAATATTGCTGGGTGAATGTAATATGCGCGTCTGGGTGATCGGATATCTATTTCTCAGTGCGTGGTACCGATTCTCTAGGAGGTTTGTGGGTGATGTGGGTGTGTGTTTTATATTTAATTGGGTGTGTGGGTGTGGTGTGTGTATGTGTCTCAGGTGTGTGTATTTCAAATTGTCCAATGTGGCTGTGTTTAGTAAGAGTGTGTGTATTTTGAGCGCGGCGGTGTGTACCGCCAATGAAATACCGCGTTTGAAAGACCGCCGTGTGGATTCGTGTGTCGTGATAGTGTGGGCGTATTTCTATTGGCGTGACGATGGAGGTTTGGTCATCAGCAGTTTCTCGCTGACCTTTGGTGTGGCGGACTTTTGTCGATGTCTGTATTTTGGCGGTTTGCCTGTTGTGGGTCAGAATGACCGTGGCGGTTTACCGCGGCGGTATGGTGGCGGTCTTCTGACAGCGGTAAGAGGCTTTTACCGCTGATGTTGGAATGACCGCCTGAGTCTTACCCACTACAGGTGACACCTGTTGACCTAATATCAGATTTGCTCAGGCTAACTAGCAGTGCCTCATCTCTACCCAAGAGCAGGGATGATTGGGCAACCGAGCGCATGACACAATTGACTCCTCAGGGAAATCGTGGTCACTCAGATCGCATCCGTTTCTCTCAGTTACATTAGTCTCATGTATACAAGGACAATCAGAGGCAGTATATGTTTCAATAAGGTTTTTTATGAAGCAACTGCATCTTAGATACTAAGGGCCAGATGTATGAAACATTTTTGCACTCGCAAACGGTGCGAATCATAAAATTCGGCCATTTGCGAGTGCAAAAACGTGGTCTGCGATGCATGAAAGGCATTCGCAGACCAAAAATAAGAAATCGCAAAAATATCGATTTTTTGCGTTGCGACCTGGTTTTGCGAGTCGCATTTTGCGATTCGGTATTTCCAGTAGGAAATTGCGAGGCGCAAATTGCGAGTCGCAAAATCCAAGTTGCAAATCGATGCATCAAAAAATCGCAAATTGTGATTTTTCGCAGAATGGCATTTTGCACATGCAAAATACCACTAAGTGAAACCAGGTGGTAACCAGGTGCAACCTATATAAAGAGGCCCAGAATGCTTCAGACTGTTTTCCACAATGGCTGCACTCTACGTCATGGCGAGGAGGATGAGGATCTTGGCAGGTTTGAGGAGAGGGAGGAGGAGACAGGAGCGCATTTTCAGAGTGCGCATTACACTTTTTAACCTGACAGAGGAGGAAATATATGAGAGGTATAGGTTGAACTCAGCCATGATACTTGATCTGATAGCTGACAACCCATACTGCAGCGCAGAACACTAAGGACTCACAGCATACCCACCCATGTGCAGGTATTATGCTCCCTCCACCTACTCGCCTCAGGGAGCTATCAAGGGGTCATAGCAGCAGCTGGAGGGGTATCACAGAGTACCCTCTCCAGATTTTTCAATGCATTTATCAATGCCATGCTGAGCAAACTACACCAGTACATCAGATTCCCCCACACTCCACAGGAAATACAGCAGACAAAAATTGAATTTTATCAGATAGCATAGTTCCCCCACGTCCTAGGTGCCATGGATGGGACACATGTGGCAATCTGTCCACCATCAGCCACAAAGTATGTGTACC
Organism: Pleurodeles waltl; assembly: GCF_031143425.1. Lineage (NCBI taxonomy): Eukaryota > Metazoa > Chordata > Amphibia > Caudata > Salamandridae > Pleurodeles > Pleurodeles waltl. Next base: position 864,143,332 of record NC_090436.1, on the reverse strand, counting down.
GCTACCGGAAATACCAACATTCAATGAATATACAGGTGATATGCAATGCTTCCTACATCATAACTGATCTCGTGGCCAGGTACCCAGGGAACACACATGATTCGTACATCTTTTGCCATAGCGGCATACACACAAGACTGCTAGCTGGGGAGTTTGGAGAAGGATATCTACTAGGTATTGTCCCTCTATACAATGGCGCATTGATGGCGTGCTGATGTCAGATGGCTCACTTACTCATCATACACTCTGTCCCTTCCAGGAGACAGTGCCTACGCAGTGCGCACCTACATGATGACGCCGTACCTCAATCCTGCAACACCTGCTGAACGGAGATACAATGTAGCACACAGGGCAACCCGCAATGTAGTGGAGCGCACATTTGGACTGCTGAAGAGTTGCTTCCGGTGCCTACACAAAAGTGGAGGGGCACTACAGTACAGTCCAGAGACCACATGTAGAATAGTGGCTACTTGCGCAATCTTGCACAATATAGCTGCCACCAGGGGCATACCTGTAGAAATATGTGAATCTGAATCTAATGAGGATGATGATCCCATACCACCCCTACAGCCAGCAGACAGGACCAGTGCAGCAGAGGGAAGGCAAAGGCGTGCTGACATCACACACAACCATTTCAGACGTAAGTATGATTACCACAAATCCACTGACAACTGTATCTGTAGTGAAATTAATGTATTACCTTAAGTCAGGTAATGTTCGTTCGACGAATTGCAAAAAAATATTACGTGAAAAACTAGAAACAATGAAGGACCTGAGTAATGCACTTTTACGTCATAGTGAAAACATAACTCCACTGGCAGCTACAGTCATTTTTTGCGGCCACGCACACCACTCGGGTTCCCAGTTACGTCACTGGCACCTCTATTGTCCGCCTCAGTGGCAGTGCTGTGCCTGGCACTGCGCCGTCTGGTGTCCAATGCTGGTACAGCTACACTGCTGAGGCTGGAACCGTCCTCTGTGTCCCCCAGTGCAAGCTCAGTAGGTGTGGCTGACCTCTGTACCATTATGTTATCAATCACATTGGTGATCTGTACCAGTCCGTTCGCAACATCCCTGCTGCTGTGTGCTGCCTCCACTTGTGCAGCCACTGCACGACATGCAATCAGTGACGTTGCATTTGCCACCCTGTTCACAGAACGACAGAAGCCGCCAAACATGTTCATAAATCTGAGCTCCTGTCTGCGGTGGCTCACCCTCTCATGGCACAGCTCCTGGCATAGTTCACGCACAGCACATGTTAGCTCTCTGGTGTCCTGTGATGCCTGCACCTGTCCCTCATGCAGCAGTTCTATGTTAGAATTGAGGGACTCAAGCTGGCGATGCAGGCCCCCCATGTTGGTGTTATGTTGATGCAAATTCTTTTGTAATCCTAGGATCCTTTTAGTTTGTAGGTGCTGCTGCTGCAACATAGCAGCTTCCAGCCCACCAAAGAAGGAGGGACCCTCACCTGCCTCATGCTGCTGTGCACCAGAATTTGTCGCCATCCTGCGGGGTGCTGTGTTCTGCTGACAACTGGCCTCCTGCATCTGGCTGCGCCGGCCTGCTGGTGATGGAGAAATTGGCCCTTCTTGCTGCTCATCTGAGTCTTGGCTGAGCTCTGGCAGCGGCAGTTCCCTTGGCCTGCGTCGGACAGGCGCAATGGTGAGAGACCCACTGGTGTTGGAATCAGAGGCTTGATGGGTGTCAGTGTCGCCTACACTTGCTGATGCTGTGGCTGCTGGGCCTGGCCCACCTGCAACGACAATATGCAGCATGTCAGTTATGTTTGTTACAATTACGGTCACACAATGGTAATAAAGGTACAGGTATGTCTCTTCACTGTGTTGTGGGTGTTGTGCTCCTCTGGGTGTCACTCTACTTAAATACATTGTATGTGTTACTTTCAGCTTTGGGTTGTGGACTGCCACTCCCATAATGCATTGTTGTGCTGCTTCTAAGATGTGGACTGGACTACTTCTCACAATGTTTAACATTACTTGCTAATTCCTAAGGGGCTTTTGGGCATACACATATTGGGTTACAATTCAATAAGGCACTTACATTGGCTGGTACTTGGTGTGCCGGAGGTGTCTATCTCTGTGACCCCTGTCACAGCTTCAGGGAGGAGTGTCGACTCCACTAGGTCCACTAATGGGGTGGATGGTGCCTCTGTGGGTGGACCGCCTCCTGTGCCCCTGGTCTCCTGCAGTCTTCTTGCCACCCTCTCCTTCGCACGGGACCGCAGGTCATACCACCTCTTCTTAATTTCTTCTACGGAGCGCTGTGCCACTCCAACTGCGCAGATCTTTGTTTGTATGTCTGCCCAGAGTCTCCTTTTCTCACTCTCAGGCACCTGGAGTGAGCTTTTGCCAAAAAGGCGGTCATGGCTCCTGACCACCTCCTCTGTCAGCACCTCAAGCTCTTGCTCGCTGAATTTGAGCTTCCTCTTTCTCTCTCCCTTCTCCTTTCCTTGGGCTGAGGTGTCCATCCTTGCTCAGGTGTGCTGCCTCTTTCAGAGTGCTGCTCTGTGTCAGGCTCCACCAGGTGTGCTTTCTCAAAATTTCTCGCAATTTGCGATTTTTTTTACTGAATCAGTAAAAATTCCCAATTTGCGAAAATGCGAATTGCGATTCGGTAAATGGGCCTCACAAACCACAATTAGCAATTTTTAAGAAATCACTAATTCCGAATCGCAATTTTGTTACATGGCCAATTGCGACTTGCAAGGCCATTTTTTCATACGTATGGCCCTAAAGCATGTACTGCAATAACCTGGACAATAAAGGATTAAAATTGTGACAAGGAGAGTGAATCATAAAAATAATGCTACCATGTTGCCACTAGAGTCAATAGACTAATTCCTACCCAGGCTATATTAGAGCACAGCATGTTAAGCTCTAGTTCTGCCCTTCGGTTTCCCCTGGGAAGACATAATACCCCATACCTGAGCAAAGGGCTGAAGTCTGCATAAGCAGCTGTAGCGAAGCGTTCAGCAATCAGCATATAGTGGTCATCTGGCTGGAATCTCCCTCTAACTTGTATGGGACAGAGAAGTGTTTTTATAAAAAAACAGCTGATGTTCTGAGAAAATGTCCCTACATAAGGATGTGTATGTCTCTATAAATACCAGAGATAAAGCATTACCATGTTTACCGGCAACCTATCTTACTGCAACCTTCAGAGAAGCAGAGAGTGAACTAAGGGGGTCATTCCGAACCGCCAGGGCCGGGGACCGCGGGAGCACCGCCAACAGGCTGGCGGTGCTCCCTTGGGCATTCTGACCGTGGCGGTTCGGCCGCGGTCAGAAGTGGAAAACCGGCGGTCTCCCGCCGGTTTTCCGCTGCCCTGGGAATCCCCCATGGCGGCGCAGCTTGCTGCGCCGCCATGGGGGATTCCGACCCCCTCACTGCCATCCTGTTCCTGGCGGTTCCGCCCGCCAGGAACAGGATGGCGGTTAGGGGTGTCGTGGGGCCCCTGGGGGCCCCTGCTGTGCCCATGCCAATGGCATGGGCACTGCAGGGGCCCCCGTAAGAGGGCCCCACTTTGTATTTCAGTGTCTGCATTGCAGACACTGAAATACACGACGGGTGCCACTGCACCCGTCGCACATCCTCCACTCCGCCGGCTCCATTCGGAGCCGGCATCCTCATGGAGGGCTGTTTCCCACTGGGCTGGCGGGCGGCCTTTTGGCGGTCGCCCGCCAGCCCAGTGGGAAACCCAGAATGACCGCCGCGGTCTTTTGACCGCAGTACGGTCTTCTGGCGGTTCCCTCCAGGCGGGCGGCTCCCGCCGCCCACCGGGGTCAGAATGACCCCCTGAATGTCTTGTTTAAGAATGCAGTGCTGGCCTAGGCAAAGAACAGCTAGATAGAGAGGAATAAAACAAGACCACAAATGTGGCTATTGTTAAAATAATATACAAAACTGAATAAAATATATCTTGGGTAAAGTACAAAGCTGCAGGCCTGGTCTTGCTAAAATAACGTGTATGGAGCTATGACTAAAATAGCTACACAACATCCTCCCCTTGCTGGTATAAAGGTGGTTCAAAGCCTAATAATATATAAAAGCTACTAAATTTAAACAAAGATCAATATAAAACATGTCAATAATGAGAAGTAAAAAGGGCACTTGAGCATATTTAAAAGGGCAATTAAAAAATTTAACTTGTGGTGTAAAAAAGGCCGAATTTCAAGAGTCAGAGTCATTTTGGAAGTTGCCAATAGAATCTGGGACAATTGAAGGCAGGAAATCTTCCACTTCGGCAGGTGGTAAAGTAGGAAACTCATTGCCAAGAAGAACCAACGAGCATTTGTGTTTCAAAGCCGGAGCATCAGCCAAGGCAGCAGCATTCCGTGGTGTGCAAAATAATGAGTTCAGAGCTGCATCCTCCATGAAGGGCAACTCATAAGTACCTTCCCGTAGCAAACACACCCTCAATGCGCATGTTCAGAATGAACCCTCAGCGAGAACATCAACAGATCAGCGTCCAATGAAAGCAAGCGCTACGCAGAAAGACAAACTTTCAGTGCATGTTCAAACGAGCACCAGAGTCACCGAAACACGAGCTGAACGCAATGCAAAACCAGTCTGAATGACAGAGACCAGTCACACTCCAATTGCTCCAGGAGTGTTGCTCCGAAGTACTGCATCATGCGTTCACGACACAGCAGCACTGGTGGGAGCACTTTCATTCCTCCTTATTGCGGCAGAACAGCCATTGCGTAGAAAAAGTAGCAATAACAAAATACCACCTATTATAGCCAAAGTTAATGGAAATCTCCTGAAAATACTGAAGAATATTGAGTGGATGGCTGATGGTATTAAACCGAATATAGAGGAGAAGGTGTGAATGAAACCAGAACCAACAGCCTTAAAGAAATGTGCGATTCCAGTAGTACTGGACACATTAAATATTCATCCCACAAGCTCACCAAAGTGTCTCGGACAGTTAATACTTAAAAGGGATGGTATCTCTGCTGATGACCTTGCCACCTGAAGTGCGTAGGTCTCGCGTGCAGATGTGAGCACCACATGTTTTTGGAACAATAAACCCTTGAGTCTGCTCAACTTGTCAAAATTCACATTTGAAGTAGCAATATGGGGCCAAATCTCAGCTACTTCTCTTTGTCTTGTGGGAGATAAAAGCATGTTCCCGCAGCATGTAACAATCTTAGAGACTGGATCAACATAAACTATTCCGGCTCGCATCCCACAACAGTTTTCACTACTGAGGAGAACATAGCTGCCGTTTGAAAGCACCTAGAATGCAGGTCTAATCAAGGGGACTGGTACTCCCTTCAGATAACAAGCCAAGTTTGCTGCCGAAGCGTTACATGTCCTGTGCAATGACAGCTGTTTACAAACCATCGAATGGCTGACAGAAGTCTTGCATTCACTACCGCTAAGAAAGACCTCTTTCATGCCGCTGAGACATTTGTACGAGAAGGGCAGCTCCCATACCTCATGGATATAACTATCTCCCAGCCTTTCATATCTGCCTACTGGAATGTGTTTTAAGCAGGAAGTGATTTGGAGTATTGAAATAGGCAGATTAATTACCCTGTGTATTAACCATTCAGCATATGGTATTTCAGCCACAAAAAAAGGCATCTTTTCTAACTTTTCGATATTTAACATGACATAAGTGGCTTCTTTCTTAGCTATTAGTTGTTGTTGTAGCGTTAAATTAAATGTAGAAAATATGTCCCTTGGGCTAACGTGTTGCCAGGGAACGTGACCTGCCTTCAATGTTTGAAGTGTCCAGCCCAACTGCAGAATGGACCTTAGTTGACTCTGTCCATGGTGTAACGAAGACATATCACATTGTGTTATGTCTATTGCAGAAGAAACAATGTTCTTTAAGGTGTATATACGGTTGGACAGGGTATTAATCCCATTATCTACAACAGCTAATGCCTTCTGTAAGTCTTCCTGGTCTATTTGCTTTAACCGGGCAGCAGCTTCTTGTTGGGAAAGCTTACAAATGTCATTATAGACTGCATATAAGAAGTGCTTTCTGCATTGTTTTCTGGGGCCTAACAGTAAGTCCTGTAAGTCAGTGTTATTAGACAGGAGGCTGAGGTGTTCTCTAATAGCATCTAACAGCATCTAGTGAGGAACTCTTCAACCATTGCTGGCATAGTTTCCCTACACTGTATGTTGTTATTATACCCCCATGTTCGGGTGATACATAGTGGGGGTCCGGGTTACTAGTTCTTAAACCCCTGTGGAGTTTATAAAACATCTATGACACCCATTGGTATCTATTGGCCACAATAACCACCCACCAGGCCGTGACAGTGAAGCATTAAACGTGCAATTCTGGACCCATTCATCGAGCTGATCTTCTGTTTATTTATATACTTTTTTATATACTTTAGCCATTTGTAAAATTTTGCAGGGGCAGGAATACTGAGCACATTCAAATCCTTAATCTTTGCTAAGCCTAAACAACTAGTTTGTTGTATATTTTAATTTAAAAATATAATTTGGACAGGTATCAGGCATGCTCTGAATAAAGCTTCCTTCCCCCTTATTTGCCAATTTCTAATTCCCCACACACTTTTTAAGTCAGTCGACTTCAGTCAATATTCATAGCCTTCTATAGCCAACCGGGAAACAAAGGGATCCGAATCAATGAATTTCAAGTCTGTCAATAATATATGTACATTTTCCATTGATGGCATTTTGAAATAATATGACTCAGCATTTTTAACATTGTGCCCAGAAAACTATGCAAACTTTTCAGAAAACGTTTTAGAACTCCCCTGTGGTGGAGCTGGACAATATTACCATTGTGTGTAATAAAAGATAGTCTTCGGGGTACTTGCTCTGTGATTGAAATGGTGCCCATATTAATTATAGCAAAACATATCACCATAGTTCTCTTTAGATTGATAAACATTTTCACTTTCAAATACAGTATAATACTGCAAATCAGTCATCATAGAACCAACTGTTTTCACATCCCAGTCATCAGAAACAACTCCGGATATTATTGCATTGTTCATTCAAAGTTTAAACACATATGGTATTTGAATGACCTCCGTGGGGCCATATATATCAAATGTTACTTTATCACAAACAATCCAATCAGGAATTGGTATAGCGGAAATGTTCACGAAAGACAAGTCTCTGCGGACTTTGTGAGAAGAAAAATTGGGTTTTAGGACCTCATCCACCAGTTCAACTATTGATCTTTCAGGAAGAAAATGACCATGTATCAATAGAAATAATGTTATGACAAAGCCACTCCAAAGGAGGAAAGCTAATAAGTCAAGGAAAGCCACAAAGTTCCATGGAAAAATAAAATAATTTGTTTTAAGCCAGTTTATCAGCTTATGTGTTTTCGGCAGTTCAGATGTAGATAAGGCAAATGAGTCCGAAAAGGTGTCGTTGACATCGGCGAAGTATCCAGAAGCAGTTCATGCAAAAGCTAGAGCGACATTTGTAGGAGGAGAACTGGTAGGGGTCTCCCGCGGTGGTTCATAGTAAATGACTTCATCCGTCTGTGTTGAAGTTGGGTCAAATCGATCAGTACTTTCAGTATTGTTTGTTGTAACAGATGTTAGTGGAACTAATGCAAGATCATTTTTCACCCTCCCTAAGCCAGGAGAGGTGTCAGCGTTGCTGCTTAAAACTTCTAGAGGGACTTCTTGACCAGTAGTGAGAGGGATTCGGGAAATACTGGCTGTTCATCTTGGTCTGCTGTGCAGGATCGGCCACATGATGTAACTTGACATTGTCGATAGTTACAAAATGATTTTCTTTAGCACCCGCCAATGGTGGTAGAATGACAGTTGTGGTACTGTGTATTCCCAAGACTGGGACAAGTGCACAATAAGAAAAAACAAACTCCTTTTTCACAGCAACATTTTCACATACTAGATCCCCAACCTAAGGAATTCAGATGGTAGGTGTTATTGGCACATCCTTCATTCCTGTGGAGGCAGCATTGGCAGAAGCGTTGTCACGGAACTGTTGTAATTCCTGCAAGACAGTGACATGTTCAATTATGTCAAAGGGTGTTTCTGCCGCCTCCACGCCAGGACCATCAAGTTCTGGAACATACATTTGAGTTCCGAACAGGCACATGTATGAAGTACAACTCCCCAGGGACCTTCTAGGCAGATTGTTAAGTGCTCTCTGGACTCCAAACAGGTGGTCAAGCCAACTACGACTCATACCTAAGACTCTGGCTGTTAAGGACTGCTTTATCTCACGGTTTCACCGCTCCATGACACTATTTCCCTTGGGATGAAATGGAGACGAGTGATGGAGTTCGACCCCTAATGAAGCCATGGTGTCCCTGAATGCCCTTGAGGTGAAAGCATGGCCCTGGTCCGAGTGGAAAGCTGGAACTGCATATGTACCAATAAAGACTCGCAAATCTTTATTAACAGTCTGAGTATCAGCTGAGCGTTGTGGCCACACCTATAGAAATCTGGAGCAAGAGTCAACAGCGACTAAAATTTATTTGTATGGACTATCTGAGGTTAGGGGACCACAATGGTCTAAGTACACACATTATAATTGTTTGTTGGAAATTAGGAGGGGTGTCTGCGGTGGGTGTTTGACGGTGGAACTCTTAATTTGTTGACAGATGTCACAACAAAGGACATACTGGTCTGTTTGTATAGACCTGACAACCAATAACGTGCTTGCAACAATGATATTGTAGCATGGGCAGATGCTACCACCTCGTGCGCTGCTTTAATCAACTGTGATCTTAAGTCTTTGTTGAGAATTACTCGAACTCCCATGCCTGGTATTTTTACTTTGGCATCAAAGAAGCCTCCCATTCGGTAGGAATATTTAGTGGGAAATGCTTTTGGATAGCGCGTGCCTTCAGCCGTGGCTTTCACAGCAGCCCATATGTCATTGTCTGGCTTCGTTCCAGAATGGGTTACTGCAGCAACAGCAGCCGTAGCTTCTGGTGATTTGGCTGCTTCATCAGCCAGTGTATTTACAGCAACATGTATTCCAAGGTGCTGGTGTCCAAGTGTATGTACAACATGGACAATTGGTAGCGTTTCCTTCAGATCCACTACTTTCCCCCACAGAAGTCTGTGTTTAATGGTGTTGCCTTTAGAATTTCTGAACCCATTCTGGCGCCAGTAATGCAGGTATTCATTGAAGGACTGGACACAGTAGTATGAATCACACATCAATCAGTTTTAACTGTGCAGGATCTGTATTTTCCAGTGCCATCACCAGAGCCTTTAGCTCTGCTAGCTGTGCTGTGCAATCCCCTAGGGTTTGCGTATATGTATGCTGGGGATAACATTTATTATCCTCCATTTAGACACTTACGACTGCGCAAGCAGCAGAGTATTGATGTTTTGTGCCAACAGCAGGTTGTGCTGAACCATCGGTGTACATGACTCTTTGATATTGATCAATAGGCAGTGTACTTGCGTGAACCGGGTATTCTATTTCATATTGCAAAAACTCTTGATTTTGTAATTTTGGGTAAAAAATGTAGTCTACATCAGTAGCCGTCAAAGACGTTTCCCATTGAATCCAACGTGGATGTAATGCTTTAGCGTTTGGAACGCTGCCTTTGGTAACAGCCTCCAGGGCTGGGATGGGAGAGACGACAATAAGCTAGTGGTCTTTCTTTAATGACAGCCATCTGAACAGCAGTGAGAATTTCCTCAAGGGGAGCAAAGCATTGTTCTGCTGCTGAATAGAAATGTGATTTGTATGCAATCGGGACTGTCTCACCCTCATTGAAAGTTACATAGGTGAAACCAATGGCACCAGCAATTACTCTGATGACCAGATGTCCGTTGTGTGTAGATGTTGTGCTGCAAGCATGTCTGTTTGCAAAGCTCTGAGAATGCGTGTGAGTTCGACTGTCCAAAATCTACTTGAAAAGTCGGGACGTATTAGGCCGTATAAAGGTTTTATGCATGATGCATAATAAGGAATGTAAGTTCTGCAACCGTAAACCCAATAGAGATTGGAATTTTTTAATTGTATTTGGAGGTTGTAATTGTGCGCATTTTTCCCTGAATTGTGACGCTAGGCTCTTTCCTTCACTCGATAGCTCATATCCCAGAAACAGGACGCTAAGAAAGGCTATTTTTCTTTTTTTTAATTGAATTTGTAACCGAACTTGGCAAATCCCACAACAGTGTGGTGTACCCATCTTAAATGTTGCAGCAATTCATCATCCATGAGTTAGATATCATCTACATAGGACAATGCTTCAGGGTCAATGCCGTGCAATACTGAAGTCACAGAGCCGTGAACAGTCCTGGACTGTCCTTGTACCCCTGAGGTAAACAACAGATTTTTTTCTGGGAGCCTAATGCGCTGAAACTTGTTAAGTCTCTCCTCTCAGGCGCTATATTTTGGCAGAAGAAACCATTGGAAATGTCCAGGTTTGTTTTTAATTTTTTACGCACTATGTTGTTCATGAGTAGTGTGCTATGTGAGTTTTGTATACCATATGTGCCTGTATGACTGTTTAAATGTCTGTAGTTTAGGACTATTCTGTACGAATGGTCTGGTTTATCTACTGGGAATAATGGATTATTCATGAGTGAGACACAGGGTTCGATTACGCCCTAGTACTCTAATTGTGTGAGGATTTCCCTCACAGGTGTTTTTGCATCATGTTTTATTGGATACTGGGGTTGTGGTTGGGGTTGATTTTTAATAGGGATTGCATAATAGGGGGAATCTTTATCCCACTCTACGTGGTTGCGATATAGCGCAGGTGCCTGCGCCAATGCTGAATCGATGGCTGTCAAAACCAGGGCAGTGCGCGCTCTATTGGCAACTAGAATGCAAAAACCCAGCACTCTCAAAACAACGTAATTTATGCATTGTGCTGATATGTTGTTGTTTAACCCTTTGCATTGCAGAGTTTAATCCTGAAGACTTATTTTTAATGTGTTTACAAATACTGTTCATTTGCAATGTACTGCTGCAGGCTTTCAGAGTGTGTTAGGGTGTGGTCCCTTTCCAGGGTCTTCCAGAGACTTTCCCTGCAGCATGGCCGGGTGTGGTTGTGGGCTGGGCCAAGACTCTATAAAAAGGGAGCCAGCCCAGCTCCAAGTGCTCACTATTCAGAGGTCCCGGTGCAGAGCAGCAGCTTCTTCCTGGGCTCCTGTCCCGGCGGCCTATTTGGATCTTCCAGTCTTCTGCCCTTCATCCTTCATTGGTGATCATTGTTCCAGGCGGTAAGACGGTGGTTGGACTGTCCCGACACCATTATTGAGAATTTTTATATTCTTGATTTAATTCTTTAATGAGTAACAGATTACTTGCACGCTACCATTTCTTGACATTTATATGGTAGTTTACAAATAGGCAAGACGCGCGATTTGTTTCATAAAGGTTTGACTTTGTTATTCATTGCGTGCTACCATTTCTTGACATTTACATGGTGGCCTAAGAATCGGCAAGACGTGCAATTCGTTTTATGGTGTTTAAACATTGTTGTCCGTTGCGCGCTACTATTTCTTGGTATTTACTTAATGTCTCACGAATTGGTAAGACGTGCAATTCGTTTCATGAGGATTTAACTTTGTTGTTCATTGCGCGCTACCATTTGTTGACATTTACATGGTGGCTTAAGAATCGGCAAAAGAAGCGCGATTCATTTCATTATACTTTGATCTTGTTATTCATTGTGAGCTGTAATTTCTTGACATTTACATCGTGTTTTACGAATCGACAAGACGCGCAATTCGTTTAATGATAATTTGACTTTGATATTCATGGCGTGCTACCATTTCTTGGTATTTTACATGGTGACACTCGAATCGGCAAGACGCACAATTCTCTCCTCGAGTTTAATTAATGTTGTTTATTGTATACCACTATTCTAAGATATTTATTATGTAATATTCGAGTTGACAAGTTATGTGATTTGTTTCCTGAATCCATATTCTGTTATTCATGGTGCACAATACTTTTATGGTGTTTACAATATATATATATATTTATATATATATATATATATATCTGCAATATGAGCAATTTGTGTTGAAACATTTTAACAGTACAGAGAAGGCCAGAGTTTCTAGATGCAATATTGTATGGTCCTAGTATGTATTCTCAAAACAGGATTTATATGACTGGTTTAAAATTTAGTCAGAATGTTTTTCTGATTCTCATGTAAAGGAAAGTACTTGAATAAGAAAGTTTTCATTTAATTCATCTGGATTCCCTTACAGGTATCCGGCCATCTTGAAACTTTGTTATTTTAACATGTTTTCAGAATGACTAGGCTTAGAATCATACTCTACTATTGATTTCAGGAGATATATTTTTCATATTGTGTGTTCTAACCTTTTTCTTACTACAGGCCTCCTTCCCAGCTGTTCCCTTCCTAATCCCCTCTTCCCCTCTTGGACTCTCTCAGCCTCTGTGATTTATCTATCAGAGTCTTGGAGCTGTTCAGTGGTGGACGTGTTGGGAACGTGCACAGACCCTGAGGATCTGGTGACTCTGACAATGGCAAAGGATCCTGCGAGCACCTCAGGAACAAGGGGTGAGAAAGAAGATTTGATAACCTCTTGCCCATATGGGCAGGTACGGACAAATTGAGGTGGCCAGTCCCTTTCGGCCAATAGAATATCATATATGTTGACAACGCGGTCCCAAAAGATTGCACAGATTAAGTGCTTAATGTCTCCTTCTAACTGTAGCATTACTTTGTGCACTCTATCAGGCGTGGAGACACGCATGTCCGCAGTCTCTATTTGTAGGAAGTCATTGGTTGCTTTCACCTCCAGATGCTCTAGAAAATTCTGGAAAACTATTGTGACCTCTGCCACGCTGGCTAATAGCGCTAATGCCCACTTCTTGTTCTTCAATAGAGCCCTCTTCTTGAGTGGCATGTCGAACTGCAACTGCCGCCACCTTTTTCATTTTGAATTGGGGTTTGTGTTGGGGAAGTTTCTCTTCTTTTTTAACAGAGACTTCTGTTGAGCGTTGTGATTCCTGTCTCGTTTTCATGTTCTCAGTTCTTCGGTCTGACCGCCCACCTCTCTCACTGCATTTTTCCAGTTAGTACAGAAAAGAATGAGATTGCCATGTATCAGTATATTGATATCTGTCAGGAGTTTTTATATTATCTCTATTTCTGAGATTATATCTGTTCTGTGAGGTCTCCGTATGCGGAGATTCTCCCCTTTCTTTTTTAGGTGTTTGTTGTTTTTTATCCTAATGTTTCTTAGTATCCTCAGGTGTTTGCTTGGTAGAATCTTTATTAGATTTACCCTGAAACTGTGGTTTTGTGGGTCTGACCCCCAGACTATCTCAACCAATACTAGAGTAGGTCTCTGCGATAATCTTTGGCAGCTCACGTTCTTGATCCTGTGGAAGAACATCCCCGAGCCACATGTGCACTGCTAGTGCAACTGTTTCCCCTTTAAGGTTACTTAATATAATTGAGGATACTGTGGCGAAATTGCCCATTAGTTGGATCCCCAAGTCCAGGGCCGGGGCAGCCTCGTATTCATCTTGAATTTGTTTCAACACTTCTGGTAAATTGGCAAGTGTTGGTGTACCGTGTGCGGTAGTAGAGAGCGTGGCAAATACCGTGCCTCATGTATTACAGTTATCTATTGTGGGAACCATCCCAAATTGCAAGCACATGGTTCAAATTCTGTGTTTATCCTGAGGTCCTATATGGGGAAATACTGCTTCCAGTGCATTTATTTTTTGAGCTAGCCAAAACGGAATTTCTTCCTGTTTGGCGGGTACTTTACCCATGATCGAATGTACAGTCTCAGGATTAATGCCTGGCTTTACTGCATGTGGTTGCGCTGGTGCAGCACGTGCTGAATTTGTGTTTAATGTTTGCATTACAAACTGTACTATTCATTTGTATATTGCTGTCAAATCAGCATATAAGTGAGGGACTTCAGCCACCGTTAGGTTCGCTGCAGTAGGGTGAGGTGTATAAGTGGCCAATACAGGCCAGGTAGGACGATCATTACTTAGAGGACCTAACCTAATGTGTAAAATTGTATGGAGTAGGGCGCGATCAAGCCAATTGTTATGTTCTTGATAAGATAGAGGCATCTCTAGATATGCATATGCTCTGTATTGTGCAGGTACGTTTGCAGGTGTATAGTGATGAAACGTATTGGTGTTCCCATCAACTGCTGGAAATGTGACCCAAGAATAAAAAAGTTCTGTTCTAGAGGCTGGGTGAGCCTCAACAAGAAATGTGACTGGACTCCCCTGGGCCGTTAGGCCATGTGCCAGTAAATGTGCAGTAGGGGGTGGTAGCATATTGACTGCAATTGCTACCTGTTGTGGATTCACCATATTGACTGGTAACTTTTGTTCAGAGGTAGGCGCACCAAATGGGGATTATCCTTTTAGAGTTCAAGCTTGAACAACCTACAGAGTTAGTTAGGTACTCCCTACTTAGCTGAGGAGGAAATCCTCAATACCACGTACGTCTCCGTTTATAGTACTAAGGTGTCTTTGTATGTATTAAGTCAGAGATTCTCAGGAGGACCCGAAAATTGGAGCCTGACCAAACGATGGCGGCGCCATGTCACGTAGGCTCTCATTATTCTAATGAAACTACTGGATTTTGGCAGCAGAATCGCCTGCGGTGTGGGAGACTGAGTCTAACCCACTACAGGTAACACCTGTCGGTCTAATCCGGGTTTTGCTCCGGCTAACTAGCAGTACTAGTACATCTCTACCCAAGATCAGCGATGATTGAGCAGCCGAGAGTATGACACAATTGACTCCTCAGGGAAGTCGTGGTCACTCAGATCGCATCCGTTTTTCTCAGTTACATTAGTCTCACGTACACAAGGACAACCAGAGGCAATATATGTTTCAATAAGGTTTTTAATGAAACAACTGCATCTTAGATACTAAAGCATGTACTGCAATAACCAGGACGATAAAGCATGGCAGGATTAAAATTGTGACAAGGAGAGCGAAACATCAAAATAACGCTACCATGTTGCCACTAGAGTCAATAGACTAATTCCTACCCAGGCTATATTAGAGCACAGCATGTTAACCTCTAGTTCTGCCCTTCAGGTTCCCCTGGGAAGACATCATACCCCATACCTGCGCAAAGGCCTGAAGTCTGCATAAGCAGCTGTAGCGAAGCATTCAGCATACAGTCGTGGTCATCTGGTTGGAATCTCCCTCTAACGTGTATGGGACAGACAAGTGTTTTTATAATAAAACAGCTGATGTTCTGAGAAAATGTCCCTACATAAGGATGTGTATGCTTCTATGAATACCAGAGACAAACCGTTACCACGTTTACTGGCAACCTATCTTACTGCAGCCTTGAGAGAAGCACAGAGTGAACAAAATGTCTTGTTTAAGAACGCAGTGCTGGCCTAGGTAAAGAACAGATAGATAGAGAGAAATAAAACAAGACCGCAAATGTGGCTATTGTTAAAATAATAAACTAAGCTGAATAAAATATATCTTGGGTAAAGTGCACAGCTGCAGGCCTGGTCTTGTTAAAATAACATGCATGGAGCTATAACAAAAATGGCTACACAACAGCACACACATATCAATATTTAACCCTCAGAACTACTCTTCAGTACACTCCTGAACTTGTGGATGATTTCAGAAAGACTGCCTGGACCCCCAGAGGACTTACATGCTGCTTGAGTCCTGCCTTGCTCCCCAGAAGACTGCCCTGCTGCTTGAGGCCTTCCTTCCTGCTTGAGCCCAGGACTGCTATAGTGTCTCTAAGGGCAAGTTGGCTGGCATCCCATGTGAGCTACAGGGACCTTGAACCCTGTAGCTGGAGCTCTGCTGGAGTGAGTCCTGATCCCCCCTAAGTGGTGTCCCCCTAAGCACCCTAGGTCCTGGGTCCTAGGAAGTGGTGTTAGAGGTGCTGCTCCTGCCTAACCCTAAAACTTGGGACCTAGAAAGAATTGCAGCTAAAAGTGTCAGAAGAACTGAAAGAAGACCTACTTGCCAGCCAATCCGCACTGGGTGCATTGCTGGTCAGCCTAACTTCGCAGTAGCTCCCGCTATGTTCTTCTCCACAGCAGCAAATCGTGTTCAGCTGACCTCTGAGCAATGGTATCAGGCCTCTTATAGCTCTTTTCTGCTACAGCTTGCAGCTTCCTCTCTCAGGAGGTTTTCGACTTCCAAAAAGTTTTCTAAGTCTGAAGGTAATATTTACCGGGCTTGATGACGACAGTCTCCCAATTGATCATTAAAACTCTTTGGAGTGGCAATCGGTGTCTCTTGTTTTGAGATTTTTCCCGGCATTGTCAATGACTTCACTGAGACTTCATCCAGTGCTCCCCGATGATGAGGACTCCTCCTTGGACAAAGCCTGTTGCCTTGCCCTGCTGAACTCTACTTTTGCCTGGACTTTTCTTCAGAATTTCTTCTAACTCAGAAAGTATACTAAGACCAGGCCCAATCCACCTCGTGTAGCCAACCTGAACTCCATCGCAGTTGGCCTTAACTTTTGACTTTTCCCTAGTCTTGTGCGGCCCAAGGTGTTTGGTGCTTTGATCTTTTAGGCACTAGTTTTCACTAAAAACTCTAAATATTAATAACTCTGGTTTTATTGATTGGATTTAATTTGCTTTAGTGTCAATTTATTCATTACATTTTACTATATTTCACTAAATTCGTGTGGGATTTTTCGTCTGTTTTGTTTCACTTATTACTGTTTGTGAGATGCATAAATACTTTACACCGTGCATTTAAATTAGGCCTGACTTCTTTTGTGCCAAGTCATAATGGGGGTAGCACAGGTTAATTTAGTGACCTTTGTGTTTCACCCTGACAAGAGTTGTGGTTGCTCCTTGAGTAGGTTTTCCAAAACTCTGATTCAATGCCCATTTGCTTATACCAACAAACATATACGCAAACCTTTACTGATGCACCACAACCCACAGAGCACAATAGTATTTACTGCTTGATCAAGTCAGTTTCAGTAGTGGAAACTAATGGATTGCATAATAGGGAAAGAGCAGGAAGGAGAAATTAAAGTATGTAGATACTCAGGCATGAAGAGTAACACAGAAGAACACCACACATTTCACTGTAAGCACACATAATAAAAACACAGACATTCTCAGAGTTGCACAAGAAGATTATACAGCAGCCCAATTCTTAAAGTGTAGGCAGAGTTACACAGGTGTCAATTCACCAAAATGACAGGGGTAGAGAAAGTGACATCACATGCATTTTGCCCTTCAGATAGTGTCACATGAAATGACTTCATAAGACCTTTGAACTGGTACCATCACAGGAAGTGAAGCATTTGGTCTTTGGCTAGTTACATCATGCAACATCTCTTGAAACATAGCAGATACAAATTAAATAATCTATAAGCAAACATACATTATTCACATCCTAATTAAAATCTTCCCAAACACATTGTCAATATCAGACAGGTTAATTTTGCTGCCCTTTATTTATCTTCCCATTGTCTCAGCTTCTGCATTGTTGAATATTCTTATTTACAGTTACTAACTTTTACTCTTCACCTTCTTCCATTCTTTCAAATGCATCTGTTTTCTCCTCACCTGTCAGAATCTATAGATTTTCTAGATTTCCTGCAACACTTTTATATAATCCTCCCTCACTGTTACACTGCCTCTTTTGTGTAGCCTTTATGGCAACATCCTAAATCACAATATTACCTACTCTTGTCCCCTGTGTTGCCCTGAAGCCTTCAGTTACCCACTATCTCTCTCTGTACGACTTGCAAAGCTTTCCAAACTCTCCTGTCATCTTCACTTCTTCAGCCTCACCGTTCCTGTTGTAGCCATTGCCTCACATCTAGCCTTCACTGAGTCTCTCTACAGCCTTTCAGCCTCCCTTTAATACTATTTCTCTTAACTCATCCCTTGCTGCCTTTCACACTTTTCAAATGTACTGAATACTGCCCTTTTTCTCCACCTATCACTCTGTTCATCTTGCCCTCTCCTTTGCTTTCCATGGCACATCTCTAACCCGGCCCACTTCTCTCCTTTCTCACTTCTCCGCCTCTAGTAATTCCCAGTAATATCACTTTTCACCATCTGCTCCACCTTCTGTACACCTTCCACAAACTCCACATTTTCTCCAATTTAGCCTTCCTTTCTCAAACTTTCCTTCATCTTACCTTACCAACATCTCGTTTTTTGTTTACCCTGTGACCAGTTCTCAGTGATCAGGAACCCTCCATCTTTGAATTTCCATCACTACTGTTTCTTCCCTTTCACCTGTTCACCTGTCACAAGTCTTTCATTAAATCTCCATGCCATCCAACCTCTCACTCTCCATTTGCCCTCTGATTCTCACTTCTTTGCTATTTCAACCCTCACATTTCATTTGCTTAGCTGGGTGCCTTCAAATGACTGGTTATTCAACTGGTAGATGGACTCCCAGACGGTTCCAACAAACAAAAAGCTTTTATAAATATTAGCAGCTAGAAGGTACTGAAAGAATTGCAAAGGACATGTTTTTTCGAACAAGTAAGGCACATGGGTTTCATGTGCTACCCAATACCAGGTGCCAGGGTATCCGCCCGACCGTATTGTTCTAGGCGAGACACTCTAGGGTCCTTCAGGAGAATGCTCTTCAGAGATAACAACCCTCTCTGTTTCTCTGAGGAGCATTCGCACTCCGTTTTATGATGTGACTCCATCAGCGATCTCACAAGATTTTGTCACAGGAGTGCCGCTCTTTTGTGAATGGCATCCCAGTTCGGATTTTAAGCGTCTAAGACGCTCCTATGAGGGGCTAAATATAGCAACTCCTGAAGGACCCTAGAGTGTCTCCCCTAGAACAATACGGTCGGGGGGGATACCCGACACCTCTATTAAGGTACCGCATCCTATGTCCCGATGAGGCCTAGAATCAAAGGGCCGAAACACGTTGACTACCAACTTGAGGAGTGCCATGAACTCATGAATTTAGAGACTATGATATATGATTACACTGCATGTAAGTAAATTTGAATAACTATTCATCACAGACGGTATTAATCACCACTACCTCAATTGGAGGACTGCTTTCGAAAAAGTTGTTTGGCAGCCCACAATCGTGAATTCATTTGGAAGCTTTTAGTGCCAATTTGCTTGCACTTAGTACCTGTTTTTTTTGTTGTTAATTGTTATGTATATTTTTGTGC
Source organism: Pleurodeles waltl (assembly GCF_031143425.1). Taxonomy (NCBI): domain Eukaryota; kingdom Metazoa; phylum Chordata; class Amphibia; order Caudata; family Salamandridae; genus Pleurodeles; species Pleurodeles waltl. The sequence continues at coordinate 864,124,225 of NC_090436.1, read as the reverse complement.
AATATATATGTATATATTTGTTTTAGCGATGTGCACTTGAGTATTTACTATACGTTTTGTGGTTTATGAAGAAGGGCGAGACAAAGGGAGAGAAAAATATGTTTCCAGTGACTGATTAGGGTTTTCACTGTGACGTATAACTCTTGGGTATCCTTCCCTACTATACATCAGTTCTGTATTAGAACTATTCTTTAAAGATATGGCACAGTTCTTCTCTCTCCTTTTCACACAACAAACGCAGCACAGCAGCTTCTCTTGCTGGGCTGCGTTGCCTGAAATGTTTGAAAATATATCCCTGAGTGAGAGAGTCTTAGTGACCACATTCTGTAGGTGGAGCAAGAAAACCAGAAAGGGAGAGAGGGACCTAAATATACTAACAAGCACTGAGGACCAAATTCCGGGAGACAGCACTATATACTGAAGCCAGAAACTCACACGTGCCCAGCAAGACCTATTTACAGGCAAAAAATCAATGAGTTCTGTGTGGGTTACAGACCTGAAAGAACGCACCTAGGACATTGAAAGGTTAGATATACTTCCTCAAGCAATGCCTCAAACAAGGGGAAGGAATGAGATGTCATTTCTGGGCCTCAATGAGATGTCACTTCTGGGCCTCTCCATTGAAAATCACATATTGCCAAAAAAGAAATAAAATGATGAACATTTAAAATGGGAATATGCCTCAATAAAAATTGAGAATGCAACAAAATACTGAGGTGCATGTTATAAAAGTATAATAAAGGAAACATTACTTCAGTTAATGGGAGACCATTATTTTAAAACTTGCATTCACTGCGCTGGCAATATAAGATAGGGACAAGTACTAGAACGTAAGCATGTGGGCAATCATTATCTTAATGTCCAGTCTGTGTTAATAACCGTGAGCATTTTCAGTTATATCAGATTAGATAATGTGGGCAGAGGGATACAGCACGACTTGCCCAGGGTCACACCCCTTGACAGATAGGGGAAGGTGGGATTGGAAAACAGCTCTCCTTATTTGTTAGCTGCTTAACCACAAGATCAAGTCCAATTTCTCTTAATTGAATACCTATAGTACATGAGCTGTTTAGTCATTCATTTGATGGCAAATCAGCACATAATCTGTCCTGTTTAGTCATGAGTTTACAGCAATGAGGCTAAATGCGTGTTCTACGATGGTCTCTTCTCCCTCAATCCAACTCCCCCAAACTCTGGGAGTTTGCTTACCAAGTAATTGGTTTACATTTTGTAGGCTGACTCTGTGTAACTGTGTGACTCTGAATGAATGAACAATTACTTTCTGCAAGTGTTCCATGGGATCTGTTTATGAACAGAGTAGTTTTTGTCTCGCTCTTTCTTTGTCTTTCTTTTACTTGGGCTCTCTCAGTGCTCCAGTCAAGCGGCACTCAACCATGATACGGGAGGAGGAGCCGTCTCTCGTCTGACGTCTTACTTCGAGGATTCACATGTGAAAAAATTAAAATGTTTTATGCAGGAAAGTCGAGCTGCACTTTCCAATTTCCCCTCCCCCATCTACTACCCTTTAAGTTGTTTCAATCCTGAGGCACCGCTAGAGAATATCTGCATCATGACTCCCTTCAGTTGCTTGCTGAGAGCACGCATCCTCGGGACATATACATGTGACAACAGTCGTAAGTGTAAAAGGTCATTTATTAGGACAGGATTGTAACAATAACATCTTTAAACTTTAAACGCATACCACAACTTTAACAGATCCTCCTTTTAAACCTTTCCCGCTCATCTTTCTACTTCAAACCCCCCCTTTTTCCGCTAAGCACTCCCCTTTATTTTTCATTCCCTAGTTGTTTCGTGCATCCCCCGCTGTGATCCTTTTCCTTGTTCTTTTTCTCCTGGAAGGGTGGCCAAGCCCGCACCTGACTCTCCACCCTCCCCTATCTAATGCTCCCACTCTTCTGTCTTACAACCTGCCCTAACTGACTCCCCCCGGACTTCCTCCCCCCTGCAAACGCCCCCTTTAAACTAAGAAAACCTAACTGACTCCTAAATACCTGCCGGGTGGGTGGGCGGCCAAACTTTCCCTAAACTAGTTTTGGCACGGAAGAGGAAGAGCCCTCCCCGCGCCACCTTTTATCCCCTAACTAAGACCCACCCCGCTTACCTAATATCCTGCCCTACTCCCCCATGTCACTTCCCTTCTGTCCCGAATATGCCCGCGGAGACTAGAGCGCGTCTCATCTCCGCGGGCCCCACCATCGGGACATATACACGTGACAACAGTCGTAAGTGTAAAAGGTCATTTATTAGGACAGGATTGTAACAATAACATCTTTAAACTTTAAACGCATACCCCAACTTTAACAGATCCTCCTTTTAAACCTTTCCCGCTCATCTTTCTACTTCAAACCCCCCCTTTTTCCGCTAAGCACTCCCCTTTATTTTTCATGCCCTAGTTGTTTCGTGCATCCCCCGCTGTGATCCTTTTCCTTGTTCTTTTTCTCCTGGAAGGGTGGCCAAGCCCGCACCTGACTCTCCACCCTCCCCTATCTAATGCCAACCAGCACAACCCATTTGACGTTGTGCTGCCCCACCCCCATTCGCTTCCTTCGTGTACCCTTTCTCTCGCTTCCTCTTTTTTTTTTTTTTTTTAACTTTCTTCTGCCCCTCTAACCACATCTCCTCTCCCACAGATCTCCAACCAGCAGTCTCAATTCCGTTAGATAATAAGCGCTCCCCAACTGTGATAGATGCACTCCATCATCACGGAAAAGGCCCACCTCCTGCTCTTTGATGTCCTGATGCTTCAACACCTTTATTCCTTGTGACCAACAAAAAACCCTCATTGCCCTATTGAGCTTCTTGCGAGCCCGCTCTATGGCTCCATGCCTAACCGCCCCTCTCCAAGCTCTTCTGGGCACAAATTCAGTCCAGACCAGGCAAGTACTGTGTAACTTTTGCTTAAGGAGTTCCAGATCTCTCTGCATGTGCTGTAACAAAACAATTCCTGACAATTTCACAAGGTCATTCTCCCCGAGGTGAATCAACAGTAAGTCTGGACAACCCCAGTTCGGCATAGTTGATGTGATGAACGGCAGCAGATTCCCCCATCTCATGCCGCTTTTCCCCACCAGATAACTTCGTGTTTGTCACTTGGCAGCCCTAAAGCCCGACCGTAAATCTGTCTTTCAGCGAACTTTGCTGCCCAATGTATAAATGAGTGTCCCACCAGCCATGTGGTCGCTTTGTCCCTCTGTGGTCCATACACGCACCCTGAAAAGAAAAAGAGCTGTAACAAAAAACACGTCTCTTCTCTGCAAAAACTCCCCCCACTCACCCCCCCCAAAAACCCCCTCCTTTTAACTTGCCCTCCTGCCTGTAACCTAATCCTAACCATCACTAGAGCCTCACGTAACGTTCGCAGCACCTAGACTTCCATCTTCCTATGGCTTTGATTTTTTGCCCAGTCCCAACCCAGATGTGCCGCAGCCGTCGCCGCCCCAATCCTGAAAGAGTGAGTGCCAAAATCCATAGCCTGCTGCCCTGTTCGCCTCAGCGCCATACGCAACACTTGAAACAGTTGAAAACTAGTAAGCTTCGCCCCTGACTCGTGACTGGAAACCCCATTCTCTTCCTTCAAACGCCGTGCTCCTTGAAATTGCCTCCACTCAGTTACTGGACATGCGGCTTGATTGCCGCCTCTGTCCAACCATACCCATCTTCCCCTACCTAACTGATCTGTCTTTGAGCGCCTGAGCCAAATCCCCAAACGGTGCCCGTGCAGATATACCTCATTAACTTTCACCCCAACGTACCTACCTACCCCCAACAACTCAGAAACTCTAAATGCCCCAAAAAACATCCATATCATGCATAGCCGAAATAACGCCAACTCCCACTCGTCAGTACAACAGACCGGTAACACATGCAGCAGCTCTAGTAACAAGTCAAAAGTGATAGGCTCTCTAGCTGGTCTAGTTGTACTCAACCTAATCCTTCCCCATCCTTTTAACATTTTCCCCAACAAATCGTTACGAGCTGGGTCACATCCAAAAAAGAGATTCCCATAAAAGGATACCCCCGCCAGTTTGCCACCTATGGTTGCCGGTGATAAACCTCTCTCGATTAGTGCTAATACAAAACGCAACGCGCGTAACTCTAACGCTTCTGCTGTCTGAGACCAAAATTGACGTGACAGGATTCAAAGGATTGAAAATCCAACCATGCCAGCCTGTAACTCTGCCGGGTGGATTCAGCTAAGGACATCTCAACCAGTCCTGTGATCGTCACGCCCCCCACTCCCAAATGTCTGCCGGGACCTTGGTCTTGTTCCTCTCTGCTCCTGGCGCCAAGGTGCGAAACCGCTGCCACTGTGAACGAGACAGGGAATCCGCAATCTCATTGTACACCCCAGGTATGTGTGCCGCTTTAAACATTACATTCAACGATAGGCAACGGAGCATGAAATGACGCAACAAACGCAAAACCCTGAGATCCCTTGCCTTCTGCCTGTTCACTAAATCCACTACAGTCATGTTATCTACCTGGAACAGCACTGATCTGTTTGCTAGCTCGTGCCCCCACACCGCCAATGCCACCAGGAGGGGAAAAAATTCCAGAAATGCAATGCTCCTCCCCTGTTGCATCCACTGTGTCGGCCATGTTTCCGCACACCACCTCCCGTCCCAGAAAAGCCCGAAACCGGAGGCCTCTGCCACATCTGAGAAGATTTGCACCTGCCAAACCGTGTTGGTGTCGCAGAAAAACATGGACACGCCGTTGAAATCCGCTAAAAATGTTTCCCAGACTTTAATATCCTCCCTTACCCCTACTGAGACTTGTATCCTGTGGTGCGGCAGCACCGCCCCTGACATGGCTAGGCCTAAACGCATGCAAAAAGTCCTGCCCCCCCTCACGACCCTACAGATAGCCTAACAGCTTCTGTGCTGCTCGTAGGTCGATTTTGTGGAGTACTTTTATTGCGCCCAAACATTCCAGTATTTCTTGTACCTTGGATCTCGGCAATCTCGCCACCAGGGTGTCTGTGTCCAGTTCTATGCCTAAAAAGGTTAAAACTGACCTTGGCCCTTCCGTTTTTTCTGGAGCCAGGGGCACCCCAAAATCCTCTGCCAAGTTTTGAAACAGTGTGAGTGCCCTTGCGCAGTCACCTGAAGCGGCGCTTCCTGCAGAAAGGAAATCGTCCAAATAGTGCGTCACCGTCCGGTGACCACTCAGCTTAACAAAAACCCACTGAATGAAAGTGCTAAATGTTTCAAAAAGTGCACATGACACAGCACACCCCATGGGAAGGACCCTGTCTACGTATATTGCGCCCTCAAATTGCATTCCTAGCAAATCAAAATCATCCGGATGTATTGGCAACCTAAAAGCTGATTGAATATCGCACTTCGCCAGTTCGGAGTGCCTGCCGCACCCTCTGACCAATTTGATGGCATCGTCCACCGAGGCATACACCACTCTCGTGTCCTCGGGCGCAATGAAATCATTAACAGAGGTACCCTCTGGCCAGGATAAATGATGTATCAATCGAAACTCACATGGGGCCTTTTTGGGCACCACTCCTAAAGGTGATATCATCAGCCGTGCACTTGGCCACTCATAGTAAGGCCCGGCAATTCTGCCCAATGCCACTTCCTTATCCATTTTCATGCGCACTATTCGTGGCATCTCTTTGGCAGACCGCAGGTTATCTGCCCATCTCCTTAGACGCGGACCTTGATAGCCTACCCGAAAGCCCTCCTTAAAACCCCACTCTAGCTTGCACGCTGCGTCGGTATCCGGATATCGTTTTAACCATGGCAAGAGAGCCCTCAGCCTAATTGGCGTAGGAGCCCTTTGCCGCAGGATTGCCTTGCATGCCTCTGCCTTTGGACGCTCTCCATTGCTCGGCTGGGCTGGAGAGCGTAAAACATTGTGTGACCGGATGACAACCCTCGCACTTGGAGCAGTCATGCTTGAATTTACAGGGGTGTCTGGAACAGAAACCTTTATTGTAGTTCCAACATGCCCCTGTTGTGGATACCGGGGGTCGCTGCCCCCCTCCCGCCCCTCCCTGGGCGGGACGTGCCTGAAAAGGCTTGTATATTACCGGCAAGCCACTCGCGGTGTGCGTAGATGCAGTGGAGTGTGCTGATGCCATCCACTGCATCCACAATTCTGGGTCCACGTCCCCCCAGGGCTTGTCTGGATTAATGCTCACCCTGGCCCTGAATTCTTCATCGTAGCTAAGCCACGCGAAACCCCCAAAGTGCATCTGCGCCTTCCTTATTATATCCATATATTTGAAAAGTGCAATGGCCCTGTCCGGGAATTTTTCGCAGTATATGCTAGCGAAAATCAAAAAGGCTGATGTCCAATTGTCCATCGTTATTGGCACCCTGGGTCTGCGCGCTAGCTCCCACTCCTCCTCTTTTGAGCCCTCTCTGGCATGGGCAGTGCAGGAGTCCCCTAACAGGGCCCAGGGCGGCTTTTCACTGTCTGCTTGTCAGACAGTGAAAAGCGCGATGGGTGCAACTGCACCCGTCGCACCGCCGCAACACCGCCGGCTCCATTCGGAGCCGGCTCCTGTGTTGCGGCCCCCATTCCAGCTGGGCCTGCCGGCGCTAACTTGGTTAGCGCCGGCCAGCCCAGCGGGAATGTCCGAATGCGGGAAGCGGTATTTTTGTCGGAATGAGGGCCTATGTCTTCTTAATTTTCAAAATCTGATTAATTGGATTTATTGGTAAAATCCGATTTTTGATACCTTGAGTAGAAAGTACAGTTTTGCAAAATAATTTTAGGTTGCCTGAAGCACAACTCCTTAAAACCAGTTTTGCCAATCATCACACCTCCAGAGCTGGAATACACACCTTTGACTGTGAACTATAACAACCCTAGTTTAGAGAACAATAGCTTGCCTATTACCCAAGGAGAGGAAATGAGTGTTAACTGTTGACTACTTAGCAGGGGTTAGCTGTCTGTGAGTTGACTGGAACTGTTGCCATAACAAAGGACAGCTTTACTAATCCGTGAAGACCCACCCCTTCCCCATGAGCCTCCAATGGCACTGCTCTGCCACTACTGCCACCCAATAGCCTGACTAATTTCACAGTCTTCTCCGCACTAGACAAGCACCTTTCATGACCCTCTGGACCTAAGAGGATTCCACCTTAAAAAGAAGCCCATGCTGGAATAAGACTAATCTTTGCATCCTGCTGGAAGAAAAGGGCTCACCCAAGGACTCAAAGACTCCTGCATCATGCTGCTACCCTGAGACTGGAACTAATCTCCAAAAATACAGGGGTTTGCTTTCTGTTTGCCTGCTTCAGAAACACAAAAAGTAGAAAAGCTCTGATTCCAACAGAGTCCAGCTGTCCACAGACACCTGGACCCTGCAGGTGGTCTGGCTTTAGAGAGACCTGGTGCCTAGGAGCCTGGCTGGAGGTCTTAGGACTGCAGGACTGACCAGGAAGACTTTTATAGCACTTGGGAAAACTTGAGACTTAGGTGGTCATTATGAATATGGGGTGAAACATCGCACCGCCGGAGGCGGCGGTAGCTACCACCAACAGGCTGGTGGTCCGGACCGCCAAATAATGAAGCACATGAGAAACAGCCAGCGTGAAAACCACTCACTGCCAGCATAGGAGTGCCGACATCGACGGAAGAGGCTGCCCACAGGCCGACGGAAAGTCTCCACCCGCCCAATAGATAATGAAGCACAAGACCGCCGTCAGTTCTGGGGCAGGAACCACCACCACGCAAAGCCTGGCGGAAATGAACCAAATAAAAGGAAACACTCTCTGTAGGCACACACAACACGTCGAAGCAGACATGGAGAGAGAATTGGAAATCATAGCAGTGCTGCTCCTTGCCATATACCTCCACAACTGTGACCGCCGACGCAACCTACTAAACAAGGGAAGAAAGGACACAGTTACACACCCAAACCAACTCACCCACCGTGCAACGCACCCCCAACCCCTCATACCATCACAAGCTATACACACCAGAACAGGTACTTACCCGACACAAGGCCAATACAACCTGCCCAAAGCACAAACATGTACTCCCCACACCCCCACAATGAAACAATGAACCAAGTCTCCAGAGTGTGCCAACAGCAACACAGGGCACACAAACTTTAATGACGAAAAGAAAAATGCAACGTCCAAATAAGGCCATTGGCCAGTCCAACTGTAACAGGCTGAAGGGCCCAAATGGCTTGAACTTGACTCCCACATGTGCACATGGTACTCCACCATAAAGAAACATCAATGGGGAAGCTAGGCACCTCAGGGAACAGGGGCGGGGTGGTGGGGGTGGGGACTTACATCTGGGGGGCTTGGGCTTACGTTTGGGAGGTGGAGGGAGCTTTGATTTGCTCTAGGAAGGTGGGGGAGCGGGCTTGGACCGGGGGGTGGCAGATGGACCTGGTCCAACACAGGGCTTCTTGCTCACTGGGGAAGGGGCACTGGAATGGGAAGGGCGGACTGGGGTGGACTTCGACCTGGAAGGAGAGGACAGGGCAAGGAGGTGGGCACGTTTAAGGACAAGACTGGGTGGGCCAGTGGGTTTGAAAAGGTCAACACAGGACAGGAAAAGTGTTTTAAGGGCAGTTGGAGTGGACATGGAGGAAGGTGTGGGAGTGGAGGTTGAGGGAGTGCTAGTAACTGGTGTAGGTGTGCTAGATGTGAATGCAGGTGCCTGTGCAGTATGCTGAGGTGTGGTGGATGTGTGTTGGGTGGGTGTTTGGGAAGGTTTGAGGGAGGAGGGGTGTGGACACAGTGAGATAGGACAGGCTGCCAGTGTAAATGGATGTAGTCTGGGTGTCTGCAGGTCTAGTGAGTGTGCTGCATGTGTCAGTCAGTGTCGTTGTGGTGAGTGCAGGTGAGGTGTTTGGGGTGGATGACTGGATGTCTGATGTTGTGGTGACTGCAAAAATGGGGCCAGCAACAGTGACTGAGGTTGCAGTGCGGGAGAGGTGGACACACTGGGGGAAGTGGATGTTGTTGTGTGTGCTTTTGTATGTTGGCTGTGTGTATGCCTGTGGTGGGAAATGTGGTGCATTTGTTTCTGTGTATTGAGGTGTGTGCATGGCTGTCTGAACGTGTGCTTGGGATGGGTTAAGGGAGTCGGGTCCTGGAAGGGGCAGAGGTGGTTGGAGTGGGGATGGAAAGACCAGGGACCCTGGCTGCCATCAAAGAGGAGGCCAGAGCCTGGAAAGATCTCTCTAGGCCAGACATGGCACCGTGAATGCCTTCCCCGTCTGCATTCCATTGCTGCGTCTGAGATGCTAGCCCCTGGATAGTGTTCACAATGGTTATCTGCCCTACAGAGATGATCCTCAGGAGGTCAATAGCCTCCTCCATGAGGGTGGGCCCACTAGGGTCCGCCACCACCAGGGAGCTCCAATCGGAGAAGGTAGCAGAGCCACTACCTCCAGTTATAGTAGCCTCCCCCGTGGTACTCCCCTCACCCTCCAGCCCACTGGCCTCCTTGGCATCGGTAGGCTCTGCCTCCTTGGAACTGTGCGCCACTGCACCCCACTCCTGGCGCCACTGCTCCCTCGCCAGATGATGCTGATGTACACAGACAACACAAGAGTACAGGGGTGGGGAGACAAAACATGAAAGATATCTGTAGATACCTGAATGGATGTGCAAACTTGGTGCACACACACTCCCACCCAGGTTACACACCTACACGCAGCATCTACAACTAAAGTAATGCCTATGCCCCTGACTAGTGGCCACAACACTAGCATAAATCTCTTCTCTCACTTGACACAAGGACCGGATGAACTGCAGACCTGCCCCTAATGATCTCAGTGCCCATGGGGGCAGGACTGCTGGTAGACACCTGTCAGAGTTCCTGGCACTAGAAAGCATACACACTACAGCAGCCTCAGACATCCATCAAAGAGGCATGAAATGGTGTTGGTACTCACCCCCTTGTGGCTGGTATGCAGCCTTCAAGTGCCACCACCAGAATGTGGCACATTATGAGGGTCAGGGCCCGACGGGAACCTCTTCCTTGTTGAGAGGACTTCCCTAGCTGGGCCTCGCAGGTCTTCCTGGCCCAGAGCCGCAGGTCCTTCCCCCGCTTCCTGCAGTGGGTGCTCCGACGGTTGTAGACCCCCATGGTCCACACCTCCCTGGCGATGGCTTGCCAGAGTGCCCTCTTCTGATGGGTGCTGACCTGTATGGGACACACAGAAGAGAAAAACAGAGTTCAGGATATGGCCATGTGATACCGCGGACTATACCTCCCCTATGGGACGGACACTTCACAAGATCATTTCACCACCTCACTCAGGGTACTTGCCACACAATCTATGCCTGGGCAGGTACATACCGACTACACATGCATACAGGCATCTGCCACCATCACAAATATCCATGCACGTCATCCGCCTACACACCTGCACCTCTGGTCGCCCATATAACTTGGCATACAGGGGTAGGACCCCGTCCACCAGCTTCTCCAGCTCCTCCGTGGTGAAGGCCGGGTTCCTTTCACCTGTGACTTGTGCCATTTGAGTAACCAGAGTCAGGACACAGCAGCACACTCAGTGGAGTACTTCCATGCATGGGATCCAGGAGTCAAGTGAACTTGGGGTGACGACATGGCGTATGCTCCGCGGCGGTGTGCACCGTCACCGCCAGAGGCGATCATGATAGGTCCAGGTTCCCCATTGACAACCATGTTAACCAATGAATGGGTGCACGGCGGTGGACACCGCCTTACGCCATAACAACAGCCGCCAGCGGAATTAGGTCACTTCCACTCCTACATAGCTGGATGTCAGGAGGCTGCCATTTTGCTAGCACAACGAAGATATTTCCTGGTCATGGGCCCCATTCAGGCCCTATGGACTCCAGCCCTTAGTCGCATGCCCACATGAGTGTTTGTTCTCCATAACAGTCCAGATGTACCACTTCATACATGTCCCTACAGTTGTACATCATATATCTCTTGTGTGTGTAACCTACATATTGTACAGCAGTTATTCATAAACAACATGTTTTGCATGTTTATGTGTGTCCCTCACATGTGTTCTCTCCTCCCCCTAGTTACAGACCCACGTGGTTAGTAAGGGCCCGATCTGTGTACAGACCTCTGGTTGATTTGGATACCATGGTGGAACTTCACATCATTGTCACCTACATACTCAATCGTACAACAATCCATGAGCTCTGTGCATTACTGGATCCTGCACTGAGACCGGCTAATTGGAATCAGCATGCCATACCTACTGAAGCGCAAGGGCTCTCTGTACTCCATTTCTTGGCCACGGGCTCATTTCAGGTGACAGTGGGCACAGCCAATGTTTAGCCTCATCCTGTCCAAATTCCTTGATGCATTTGTAGTACACCTGCAGACATATGTAAAGTTTCCCCAAAAGGCTGAACTCCCTGCCATCAAGTCTGACTTTTATGCCTTTGCTAACATTCCCCATGTGATAGGTGCCATCGATAGCACCCACATAGCTCTCATCCCCCAAGACTAAATGAACAGGTGCACAGAAACAGGAAGAACTTCCACTCAATGAACATACAATTGGTGTGTACTGCAGACCAGTACATATCACATGTGAATGCCATGTTTTCAGGAGCAGTTCATGATTCATTTATCCTGAGAAACAGCAGTATACCACACATGATGGATCAACTACAAGGGGACAGAGGATGGCTCATAAGTGAGTGTGTATGTCACTGAATCAGTACATAGCTGACAGCCAGGCTATCTGCAATTAATGGCAGTTTGTTACAGTCCTGGTCCAAACACTTGCAGGTGATTCTGGCTACCCCAACATGCAATGGCTCCTGACACCTGTGAGAAATCCAAGGACAGATACAGGGGGTCATTCCGACCCCGGCGGGCGGCGGGCGCCGCCCGCCGGGTGGAAACCGCCCAAAGACCGCACCGGTCATTTCAACTTTCCTGCTGGGCCGGCGGGCGATCTCCAAAAGATCGCCCGCCGGCCCAGCGGGAAAGCCCCTGCAAAGTGGAAGCCGGCTCCGAATGCAGTGGCACCCGTCGCGATTTTCACTGTCTGCTAAGCAGACAGTGAAAATCTTTGTGGGCCCCCCTGGCATGGGCAGTGCAGGGGCCCCCAGGGGCCCCACGACACCCATTCCCGCCAGCCTCTTCCTGGCGGTGTAAACCGCCAGGAACAGGCTGGCGCGAAGGGGGTCGGAATCCCCTGGGCCAGGGGAAAACCGGCGGGAAACCGCCGGTTCCCCTTTTCTGACCACGGCTTTACCGCCGCAGTCAGAATGGCCCGGGAAGCACTGCCAGCCTGTTGGCGGTGCTTCCTCTGCCCTCCACCCTGGTGGTTTGAAACCGCCAGGGTCGGAATGAGGGCCACAGAAAGGAATTTCACTGAGGCCCATGGATGTACTAGGAGGGTGATAGAGCTCACTATAGGTCTCCTGAAGGCTAGATTCTGTTGCCTCTATCTCTCTGGGGGGTTCCCTGTGCTATTGCCCTGAGAAGGTGTGTAGAATAGTGGTGGCCTGCTGCGTGCTGCACAATGTGGCTGTGAGAAAAGCTATCCCCCTACTAGAGGAGGAGGGTGATGTATATCCAGACCTGCTTCCTCTGAGAGGGGATGAGAGTGATGGTGAGGATGAAGAGGGGGAAGATGTCCACTCTAGGAACCACCTGATCCAACTATACTTCCAGTGACTATGAGGTACTGTTCACTGATGATGTTGTCTGCACTGCATAATGTCTGTCTGACTTATTCACTATGGGGTTGTGGGGTCTGTAGTCATTGACACTGTTACCTGAAGAATAAGGTGGCATGTGCCATGGAAACAAACATGGTGTACATTTATGTTTACTCCATACAATGTTGTGCATGGGGTGCCATTTCTGCAATAAAGGTCTGATTATGCAATTGACTGGCAAATGCATTCACATTTACAATTGATTCATCATTATGGCAGGGGACATAAAAAATGGTGTACATGTGTTTTATTTGGTGTCATATATGCATTGGTGCGCTTTCACAGAGATAGGGAGTGGGCTAATGGTGGATGTCCATACTAGGTACATGGGCTTAGCGATTGGTGGCAGTGGGTATAGGTGTAGCTGCCCCTTGAAAGTTGTTAGGTTGCTATTGGCGGGTGAGGATGGTGGCACAGTGGAACACTTTGGAGACAGTCCATGTCAGAGTCATTTCTTAGTGGGGGCCTTGGTCTTGGCAGGTGTTCCTGTGCCATATCTGGGTCTGAGGGACTGTTTGAGTGTCTGGTGCTGGGCTGCATGGGTAGGGGTGCTGGTCTCCTGTGTGTCCTTTGCCAGTGCCACCAGTCCAGTTGCTGCTGCTGATATTGATGGCTGGTTGGTGCCTGGGCAGTGGTAGGGGATTCCAGGTTTGTGGGGTCTCAGCCTGGGTTAAGTAGTGGTGCTGCAGCACCCCTGCAATAGTGGCCATGGTGGCATTCAGTTGTTTCCACTGCTCCATGGTCTCTTGATGTTGGGCTATCTTCAGCCTTTGACTCTGTTCCAGGGTTGCCAGGATCTGGCCTATCTGGTGTATGGTGGTATGCTCCCAGGATCTCAGAGATCACTTCCTGGGCTGCAGCATCCATCCTTTGGCCTCCCCCTGGGCCACTGGTACCCTCCCACTGGGCCTTGTCCCCTGTGCCTATGTCCCCTGCACAGGTCTGACAGTACCACTTGTACTGGGACCATCATCATCCTGCCTGTTAGTGGGTGGAGACTCTGGCCTCTGTACTTGTGTTCCACCAGTCTGTGGCCTGGAGACACTGGTGTGGGGTCGTTTGGCCAGGGCTGTTGTTGGCGGCTGGGTGGTAGGGGTGTTAGTGGTGTCCTGGGTGGGGCTGCTGGAGGGGACAGTCCAGGACTGTGTGAAGGTCCAGAATATTCCTCACTGTCCACATTTCCCTTTCCAGTATCCTGAGTGGGGCCTCTGTCTCCATGTGGGGCACTGGCACTCCTTGGCCTTTCCATTAGGGTGGCATGGGTGATGGTGCCTGTGGGGGGGAATGGACATGTATGTTACATGTACTCATTTGAATAAGGATGCAGAGCTCTGCCCTATCTTGTGCTGTGTATTCCCCTGTTGGACCATGCAGGGACCTATTTTGGGGTTGCCATTGCATTTTGCATGGGATGTAGAGGTGCATTGTGGGTGGTGTAGTGCCATTGTGATTCCTTGCAGGGGTAGGGGGCTGTGCTCAGGGGGAGGGATGTGGGCCTGTTGGTGGGTGTTTGGGCATGCAGGTAGACTGGATGTAGAGACTGTGGCCTGGGTGGGGTAGTTGTCCTGGTGGTAGTTGGAGGGGTGGGGTGGGGTGGTGCATGCATTACAGGTGTGGTGGATATGGGGTAATTGTAGATGACTTACCCAAGTCAATTCCACCAGTGAGTCCAGTGAGGCCCTCAGGGTGCAGGATGGCCAGTACCTTTTCCTCCCAGTCAGTGTAGTCGGGGTGTAGGTGGGAGTCCTCCCCCCGGTCTTCTGTACCGCAATGTTGTGCCTGGATGCTATCGACCTCAACTTTCCGAGCAGGTTGTTTAATTTCTTGCGGATGTCGGCCCTCATGTGTGGATGGTTTCCCACTGCGTTGACCTTGTTGACAATCGTCTGCCATAACTCATTCTTCCTGGCGATGGGTGTGTGCTGGACTTGTGCCCTGAAGATTTGTGGCTCGGCCTTGAGTATTTCATCCACCATTTTTTTTAGCTCCCTATCTGTGAAGCGTGGGTGCTTAGGGGGTGCCATGGTGTGTGTTGTGGATGGTGTGTTGCGTGGATATTGGTGAGGGTGCTGTTGTGTGGTTGGGTGTGTGACTTGTCTGATGCATTCTGTGTCTGGTCTGCGTGTTGTGTTGTTAGTCTCAGTTGTCCTATTGGCGATGCAAAGGATTGTGGCGTATGTATGTGAGTGTTTTACAGTGTTGTGGATGTGTGTCAGGTGTGTGGGTTTCAAAGTTGCCAATGTGTGCATCCCTTGCTGTTGGATCCAGTTCCTGGCCGTCGCAGTCCATACCGCCAATGGTCCTTCGACATCCACTATCCGCTGCGGTGATTTGTGCATCATTATTTGGAAGGCGGAGGATTTGTCTGCTTCGCAGTGGCGGGTTGGGGTGTGCAGCCTTTCTGCCATCAAGGGCCCTGGCGGTGGCTGGAGGTAGCAGAATTTTGGGAGGTTTCTGTCTTTGGTATCATTATATGGTGGGTTTCCGTTCACCGCCAATGGCGGTCTTCTGTTCACCATTGTCACGGCGGACGACGGTGTTTACCGCCATGTTCATAATGAGGGCCTTAGTCTTTTTTCCACTGCTGGAGGATTGGGACTAGGTGATCAATATTGCCCAGGTAGGTCGCACCCAGTTCAGACAAGAAAACCATGCTTTTCCACTTGGTGCTTTTAACCATGCTGAAACCTGGTGCAGTGATAACTCGCAGCAAAGGTACCCTGCCTTGTTGAGCCCTGCCCATCTAAGGCTTTCAAACCTTCCCCAATAGAGGATATTGTCTTGCAAAAAAACTGAATAAACCTGAAGGTAAAACCTTGGATTGAGGGGAGTGACAAATATATCAGCCCGGTGAAACTACCTCTGCACAACAAAATCCAGATTTGTCACCCTCTAAGCTTTTGACCCAAAACCAACAGCTGCATCTGGAGCTCATTGATGACATATCCGACATCAATGCACCATCGCCAGCCACATCCCTGGAACTTGCCTGACTGAATGACTTTGCTAAGCCCAGAGGTAAAAACTTTGAATGAAATGATGCACTTGCTAGTGTCAGAGCCACGGCTTGGATTCCGCATCATGGACATCCTCCAAGCGAAACAGACCAGTGAGCGTGGCATGAAAGGTGAGGGTGTGGGTACTGACCCGCTATGCGTTTCCCTTCTTATTGCGACCTATAGTGCCAACATGCGCCATTGGGGTCAGGCGCAGCTAGGAAACAGGTCAACTCACTGGAAGGTTACACGGATAGTCGTTTGCTTCTTGCGTCTGCTTGGAATCTGCGGATTAGCGTGAACATCTGGGTCATATAATATTTAGGCCCAGGTCATGTAACGGAGATTGTATCGTCTCTGCTTTCGGACCTTGAGAAGCCACATCTTGTCATTAGGGTGGTGGGGTAATGTAGCGTCCGTACCGCCAACAGGCTGGCGGTACGGAGGCCCTTATTACGACCGCGGCGGCCGGTTTCACTGGCATGGGCAGTGCAGGGGCCCCCTAAGAGGGCCCCGGCCAGCTTTTCACTGTCTGCATAGCAGACAGTGAAAAGTGCGACGGGTGCAACTGCACCCGTCGCATGGCCGCAACACCGCCGGCTCGATTAGGAGCCGGCTCCTATGTTGTAGCCTCATCCCCGCCGGCCCAGCGGGGATGTCGTGATGGGGGCCGCGGGAGTGCCAATGCCGTAATGACCCCCTAGATCTCCAGGTCCACACTCTCCGATCAAGCGGCTTTTGGCACCTATTTCCGAACCCCATTCATGCCCATTGTATGTCTGTGTTTTCCACGCCTGAATCTTTTGTGGCTCAGCCTTGTGAGAACACGCACTGGAAGCGTGTTTACATGTTTGCTCTGCAATCAATACTTACCTGCTTTTGATCAGCGCGCACTGGAGTGTGTTCACAAGAATCCATCCATACACGCTTGAAGAGCGTGTCGTTTTGTTCCTGCACTGGTTCATTTTTTGGGAAGACACACAATCGAGTGTGTCGGAGTTCATTGGCATAATAAAAAAGAACACAGGCGTTTTTTACTACGTCTTTGTTTCCTTCTTGTTTAAAAGGCATTTAAGTGGAGTGTGCCCCAATCCTTTGGCACTATAAAAGCGCACGGAGCGCACCTTTTTCTGTGACATTGTTTTCGGGCCTTCTTTCCTGGATTATCAGCACACAGTGGTGCCGTGTTGTTGAGCAGAACAGCTGCTGTATCACGCTTGGTGCGCACATCTTTGGTGTTGTGTCGGCGTACTCCGACATGGTTTAAATTAAATAAAAGAGGCTGGACACCGTTCTTTAAGTTTCTGATTGCAGTGTCCCAATACCAGTTACGTCACTGGTATGCAACACTACATTTCTCCAAAAATCGAACAAAGAAAACACACTACACACTATTGTACATAAGTCACTCATCAACAAGATGATCATGCAGCCTTGTAGAAGGAGTCGGATTGCTGCGCAAATTGTATCTTGTAGCACCTTACCTTCCAAGGATGGGGCTTTGGCTAGAGTCTCTATTGGAAGCGTCCTCCTGGACAGGGGCCTGCCCTGTAACATCTGAGACCGGCAAACATGGATCACCACCAACATATCCTCCAGGTAGGGACTCCACGTCATCATTCAGAATTGGGGAGCCTGAGTATGGAGCGTTATTGGTTGGAGGATAGAATCTTTTAAATAGGGATATGTTACGGGTGACCACGACAGCTCCCCTCTGTGCCACAACCGATGATCCATTCCGACGGATAACAGTCCAAGTAACCGTACCAAAACTTTAACTTCAGTGATAAGACCATGGGTGGCTACAATTTATCCATACGAGATATCACCATCTCAGCTGTGAGTTCAGGTATGATATCCACTTCAGGATACTTGGAGAAATCATCAATATCAACCATAGTGTGGCGATCGTCGGGGAGGCTCCCAAAATCGAGACTGGCTGATTCCCATGGTGCATCAGGGCTGGAATCAGTCTCAACTGGGACGGGTCGACTAGGCTCTCCAGAAGCTTGGCACCACACGCATGACCTCACTACTTCCTCCACTTGCTCATCAATGAGAGGAAACCATTCTTTAGATCTCAAACGGCTCTTTGTCTTAACCATGTCCTGATGTCCATGGTGAGCCAACTGCACCACCCTGGCCGTGAGAGATAACGGTACAACCAACCTGCATCCTCGGAGCAGACACCCATCCGCATCTACAGAAAGTTCATCCCGAACATTATGCAGACTTCCAAGAATGCACTGAGAAGCATGATTTAGACTTGGCAGTTGTCTCTTGATCACATACTATTGGTTGGTTCGGATTGCAGCTAGCGCCTTTTGGAAACATTCATCAGTGGCTGTAGCCTCAACTATCTCACTGACTGAGATAGGCAACAGCCTTGATCGTTCTGAGATGTACTTAACATATTCCTCCGTTTCCTGGGCATCATATACTTCTTTGTCTGAAGCGGCCCGTGGATGTGTGGATAGATAATCCGCTGGATTTTCGGACCCAGGCGATACTACAACTGACACTGGTAGTCCTGTAACTGGAGCATCCACTTTTCTATCCTGGGAGGAGGTTTTGATGCAGTGCCGTTGAACACTGACAACAAAGGTTTGTGGTCAGTCATTACTAATAAAGGGCGTCCATAGATGTAAATGTGGAAATGTCTGCAACCCCAATGCACAGCAATTGCTTCTTTTTCTATTTGAGAATACCTTTGCTCAGTCTCAGTTAATGATCTGCTGGCATATGCTACTGGGGACCAATTTCCGCTACCTTGTTCCTGAAATAGCATAGCCCCCAAGCCTTTTGGACCCGCATCAACTGCAACCTTGGTCTCTTTACTGGGGTCAAAATCTCTCAGGGTGGTGTCACTGGACAAAGCATCTTTGATGGCTTAGAACGCTGTCTGCTCAGTCGAGCCCGATGTCCATGGTTCAGATAATTTGGTCAGATTCCAGAGCGGCTGAGTGAGAGTTGATAAGTCCTTGATGAATCTGCCACAATTATTCACCATTCACAAAAAACTTCTAACCTCAGTTACGCAGGTGGGCGGAGGTGCATCTTTGACATCAAGCACCTTTGCTGGGTCGGGCGCGATACTGTCTGCTGAAAATATGTATCTGAAAAATTGTATTTTGTTTTTCAAAAATTCACATTTCTGTTGATGCAGCGTCAGACCAGACTCTTGGATCCTCTGCAAAACACTTCTGAGGCGGGAATGATGTTCGGCAATAGTAGGTGTGTGTATCAGAATGTCATCACTGACATTGAGTGTTCCTGGTAGATCTGTCAACAGTTCATGTATTATATTTTGGAACACTTCAGCGGCACTGGAGATTCCAAAATTCAAATGCTTGTACCTCCTTAGTACTACATGAGTGGAAAAAGTCGTGATGGATCGTGACTCTTTCGACAATACCAGCTGATGGTATCCTGACCGCAGGTCAAGTTTTGAAAACCAACACGACCTGCTAAGCTCACCAATGATGTCATCGATCGTGGTAGTTAAATGCCGTTCGTGCTTAATAGTAACGTTAGGGAGGCGCATATCCACACAGATGCGAACTTTGCTAGGTTGCTTGGGTTTGTGGACCACTACATTAGGGGAAACCCACGGACTGGGCCCGGTTCCTCTCTCTATAATGCCCCCCTTCTCCAGTTGATCCAGCTCTTCCTCTACTTGGGGTCTTAGATGAAACGCTATGCGTCTATGGCGAAGGGCGACAGGTTGCACAGTCTTATCGATATGAAGTCACACCTCTCTGGTCCACAGACAACTGATCCCTTCAAACACTCCTTGATACTGGCTCAAAAGTTCTGTAATCGATTCCTGGTGTATACTGAGTGCGAAGGTGACAACCCCCAAATCCTCAGCAGCTTTGCAACCCAGTAACATCCCGCGTCTTTCTTCTGCCACGTACACCTTAGCTAGAATGGACTTGGACTCATGGGTAATGGTAGTGTTAAACACTCCTCTCAGGGCCAGTGGCGCAGTCTGTCCATAGGCGTAGACTTTGATTTTAGCTCTGGACAGTATTGGAATTGGAGTCATTTTGCAGTGTTCGCTTGCAGCTAAAATGTTAATTGAGGCCCCTGTATCAACCACTGCCAAATCCTAGTGCGAATCTGCATGTACTGGCAAGATCTCTCAATCTCATGTGGAAAGAGTCTATCAATTCTTCTGCTTGTTGGCGGGCTTGCCTAAAAACAAACCTCTCATAGTCTGTATTGGCCATGGGCTCAAAATGTCTATTTAGGGCGGCAATTAAAGTGGCGTGTATTTTGGGGGCATCTTCAACAAGGTTCTTAGAGATTTTGTAGATGTCTTTTCCTCCCAAATTCAAAATCAAAACACGCTTCTGAGCGTCTTTGACCTTGGTGGCCTCAAAATACAGCATGACCCTTCCACCCATTCTTTCAACTTAGGGGCCTGGGCAGATGGAATCCCCTTCCACAATTAAATGCTTGACGGGTGGTATGGTGGACATGATAGCAACAGACAGGTATACGTATAAAGTGCAAAATAGTCTTGGTCCAGAAACACTAACTCAGACACTCACTGGACCGTTGTCAATACAAACATTGCCGGTGCTGAGCGATATAGGTAGAAAGACACTGTCACAAACCTTCACCAGGCATCTTCAGAACCAGATGGGAATGGAAACAACCTTACAGGTGGGCAGGAATCTCCATTAAGGGCTTTTCACTGTGTAAAATGCAGCAGAAGTAGTGAAAAAAAACACATTCACATAGGTGGGCAGGAATCCCCACTAAGGGCTTTGTCTGTGTAAAAGTCAGCAGATGTAGTGGAGAAAAAACCCACAGTCACATTTAACCCTCCTCTGGGGCACAAACACAGGTAGGAGGATTACCAACGCTGAAAAACTTCAGTGGGCGGAGCCTCTGCCATACAGGCTCCACCGGCAATAGCAAAACGATGCAGGATGAGGTTCTTACCTCATTAGGAAAGTATCGCAGAGCTTCAGTGATCAGTATCAGCACTCTCGAAGCACCGGAGAGGGTGTGGCAGGCAGACAACGCCCCCACCACACAACCCACGTGGCACGACCTGCGCAAACAAAAAGCGACAGGCACCCAGGGAGAGCGGTGGTTCGCAATGTTGTATCGGTGCGCTCCGACACGGCTTTAATGAAATAAAAGAGGCTGGACATTGTTCTTTTTGTTTCTGCGGCCGGGGATGGTGAAGCAGCGAATAATGGCCTGCCACGACCTCGCGTGCTGCTCCGTATCGCTTGCCTGCCGTCCCGTGGGCACGCCCTTTGTTTTATACCCGCCCTGACGACATCAGGGCAAACCACACAAAAGCGTGTGGAACATGGGGGAAAAAACACGTGAGGCCACAAAGTATCCTAACTCTGTCCACCCCCACTGATTGCAGTGTCCCAATACCAGTTACGTCACTAGGATGTGACACTACACTTGGCAACATGCATTTTGGAGCGTGTTTAGTGCTCAACTCTTGGCTTTTCTGTTGGGACCATCATCTTTGGGATTACATATACAGTGCAGAAAGCAGTCATATTTCTTATTTCAAAATGGAAGGCTGTCAGTGAAAACAACTGATTTCCTGGTGGACTCAAGGATCATGTGTTATCCTATCTTGACAAGGTTGATATTATTTCTCATATTTTCCCTTTTCTTATCTCAACAGAATGAATGTGGTTATGTATGATATACAATAGAAACCTCTACTTTCGAATTTATGTATTACAGGGTTCTTCTCCTGAGCAGACAGGAGTCATTTGTTTTGGCACACTTCCTTCCTTACTACACCAAATACTCCCTTCATACGCTTCACTCTCCTTTTTCAGGTAGTTGTTACATACCAGGTGCCGGTGGGAGGCACATGGGATATCACGTTTCCCTGCTTTCTGACCAGTGCTTATTGTTTCTGCTGCTGAGCATCAACACTTATTTTGGAGGGCCTGGGCTTATTCTTCAGCCTCAGGCATTTGCTGCGAGCAAAAGACACATATGGGAAAGACGGAGGAAGGGAAAAATGAAAAAGCGTCACAAAGGGAGAGAGCAGAAAGCTGCCAGAGTGAGCTGATGGGGCTGGGAGTGGCGTTATATGGATTGAAGAGGCCCGAGATAGCTTCAGGATTACGCCGCCTCAGTATTCTGTGCTGGCCCATTTAAATACAGCAGCATTGTGTTTAAGAGGAGGGCTTTGGGCACCGGCACCTTTTTATTTACAAATTAAGCACTGTTTCTGACACTCTTCTTTTACATTTCAAGCTCCAACCAAATACGTGTCCTATGAAGAGTGAAACTACATATCACGCTACCAGAATCTCCTTACCCGTGTCCCAACCTTCATTCTTGCCCTGTTGGTACACTTATGCAAGTGGAAGGAAAGGAATGGGGAAGGCAGGTTCATGTCGTCCCCTCAAGGCCACCCCGATGGCAGAGAGTAAGGACCACAGTGGTCTGACACTTCCATTCAATCACAGTGAAACTGAAATCATGCCTACTTCCTTTGCAACTGTGCATTGTAACTTTTTCTTTGTGCTTTACTTTTCTTTGTACTTGTGCTAAATTTTAAAAATTCCTATTTCCTGCTCCCCTTAACTAATTTTAATGAGACTGCTGTCTTATTGCTTATAAAGTTTCCTCTATTTTACTACATTAGGTTGGGGATTTTTTGTCTAATGGTCTTTACTTTCAAATTGTTGGTGCTACTATTACATAACACCCTCCCTGGGAATTGCCTGCTTCTTTTGCGGTAGTCACTTGGGGTTGAGCAGAGATTATCTAATCACTATGGGCCTCATTTACGAGGCCCTTGAGCCACTGGAGCGTCACTTTTAACGATGCTCTGGTGACACAATGCCCTGTGCCATATTTACAAGGCAGTGTTAAGCCACTTTTTGAGCTAACCAGATTGGATTTATTAAATTGGTACGGTTACGCCACAACCCAATTAACCCCTTTGCTGCCAGGCCTTTTCCCCCTCAGGTGCCAGGCCTTTTTTTGGCTATTTGGGGCGGTCGCACTTAGACCCTCATAACTCTTTGTCCACATAAGCTACCCACGCCAAATTTGCATCCTTTTTTTTCTCAACATCCTAGGGATTATTGAGGTACCCAGAGTATGTTGGTTCCCCTGGAGGACACCAATAAATTAGCCAAAATAGAGCAAAAATTAAGGGGGTTATTACAACTTTGGAGGAGGTGTTAATCCGTCCCAAAAGTGACGGTAAAGTGACGGATATACCACCAGCCGTATTACGAGTCCATTATATCCTATGGAACTCGTAATACGGCTGGTGGTATATCCGTCACTTTACCATCACTTTTGGGACGGATTAACACCTCCTCCAAAATTGTAATAACCCCCAAAGTGTTTTGAAAAAAATGGAGAAAAAGGGCTGCTGAAGAAGGCTTGTGGTTTCTTCCCTGAAAATGTAATCAACAAAGGGTTTGTGGTGCTAAAATCACCATCTTCCCAGCTTCAGGAACAGGCAGACTTGAATCAGAAAACCACATTTTTCAACACAATTTTAGCATTTTACTGGGACATACCCCATGTTTACTATTTTTCGTGCTTTTAGCCGCCTTCCAGTTAATGACAGAAATGGGTGTGAGACCTGGATCCCAGAAAGCTAAACATTTCTGAAAAGTAGGCAGAATTCTGAATTCAGCAAGGGATCATTTTTGTAGATCTTACAAGGCTTTCCTACAGAAAATAATAGCTAAAATAAAAAATAAAAACATTGAAATTGAGGTGAAAAAACAGCCATTTCTCTCCACGTTTTACTCTGTAACTTTTTCCTGCCATGTCAGATTTTCAAAAGTAATATACTGTTACATCTGCCAAGTTGGTGGCATGCTTCACCATCAGGTTCCCACCCGAGACATCTAGCATGTCACGGGTGTGCTGCAATGCATGATTACAGCGGAGCAGGTTTTATCATTTTTACCACACATACTGGTTGGATTTGGCAGGAGTGTGAGTGATGGTTCAGTAGATCAAATTTTATTAACAAGAGATTTCCCAAAATTGAAATGCACTGTTAATAACTGAAAGGCCAAAAAACAGAACCAATGACTCACAGCTCGTGATCTGTGAAGCCGCCTCAAGACACCAACCGCTTTACAGTTCATTCACACACCTTTCATACATTACATGCACAAGAGCATTCATGCCGCCATCCACGGACCCAGCACATTATAACACTCGCATCAAAGAGACATCACTTTCATATGCCCACATGCCTGATACAGCAATCACACCAGCTGATGGGAGTGTGTGGATTGGTGTTTGACTGGCACCCCAGCCAAGTGCTACTCCACACACACCGCAACCAAGCGCCACACCACGCACCCGCCAGCCAAGTGCCACTCCATGTACACTGCCAGCCAAGCACCACTCCAAGCACACTGCCAGCCAAGCACCACCTTACGCACACTGCCAGCCAAGCGCCACCCCACGCACTCCACCAGCCATGTGCCATTGCATGCACACTGCCAGTCAAGCGCCACCCCACAAACACCGTCAGCCAAGCGCCACCCCACGCACACCGCCAGCCAAGCGCCACCCTACGCACATCCCCAGCCAAGCACCACTCCATCATGCACACTGCCTGCCAAGCAGCACTCCATGCACACTACCAGCCAAGTGCCACCGCTTGCACACCGCCAGCCAAGCGCCACTCCACGCACACCACCAGCCAAGTGCCACGCCACACACACCGCCAGCCAAGTGCCACTCTATGCACAACGGCATCACTTGTTTTGTTTTTAAACAACAAAGAAACCACTAACTAATTATAAATAAGTACAAAACTACAAACACAAAAGCTCTAATTGAATACAAATGCCAACAGTGAAACTGAACATATACGTAATATAAAACTGCAGTTTACGCTCACAGTAGTTCCCAGTAATTCTTCTATGTGTGGTAACTTCTGAAACAGTCAGCCACACACAGCCCAGGCTTTGAAGGACAGTCCGGGAAGTACATCCGGCTCTCCATCCGGATACCTCTTTGGGCACAGAGGGGGTCATTCCGAGATTGGCGGGCGGCGGGCACCGCCCGCCAAGCAGAAACCGCCAATTGGCTGCTCCGCGGTCAAAAGACCGCAGAGGCCATTCTGGCTTTCCCGCTGGGCCGGCGGGTGCCCGCCAGGGGAGCGCCCGCCGGCCCAGCGGGAAAGGCCCTGCAACCCAGAAGCCGGCTCCGAATGGAGCCGGCGGTGTTGCAGGGGTGCGACGGGTGCAGTTGCACCCGTCGCGATTTTCACTGTCTGCTAAGCAGACAGTGAAAATCATGCTGGGGCCCTGTTAGGGGGCCCCTGCACTGCCCATGCCAGTGGCATGGGCAGTGCAGTGGCCCCCAGGGGCCCCACAACACCCGTTCTCGCCATCCTGTTCCTGGCGTTAAAAACCACCAGAAACAGGGTGGCGGGAAGGGGGTCGGAATCTCCATGGCGGCGCTGCTTGCAGCGCCGCCATGGAGATTCAGCCCAGACAGGGGAAATCTGGCGGGAAACCGCCGGATCCCCTTTTCTGACCGCGGCTTTACCGCCGCGGTCAGAATGGGCAGGGAAGCACCGCCAGCCTGTTGGCGGTGCTTCCGTGGTCATCCACCCTGGCGGTCGAATGACCCCCAGAATCTACATTTCTTAGCGGGAAAGTCTTTTTTTGGGAGTGACAGGAATCTGATCAGGAAAGTGGCGATCTTACAATTTAGCCACATTCTCTACAACTGCTACTCTAGGAACTCTTGCGCAATCCACCATACCAAGGCTCCTGAAACTGAACAAATTTCATCCTTGACTCAGGGGAAAAAACCTTAAACACAATAAAAGCATTAAAAGTCGCTAGATTAAACAAATGAATTGCCAACTTTTGATACTACATGTAACACTTACGAACAGCAGTGTAGGGTTCCAACCTCTGATCTACTCTATCAACACAACCCATGTGCTTATTGTAGTCTAAAATACACACAGGTTTGCACACTTCAGCAACTTGACCCCAAACAGCCACAGGTGAAGTACTCTCATCATGGATGGCAGTTAGCATGTACTCATCCCTCCTGTCTACAAATTTCAGAGCTAGCAGTTTATCATTCAGCAAGGCACTGCATTGTCCCCTGTCAAGTTTTTTACAGACAAGCTCCTTTGGATAGCCTTTCTGGTTAGAGCAGATTGTGCTGCAAGCAACAGTGTCTACTCTGAACAATACCTTGAACAACTGAACTCCAGTGTAGAAGTTATGTACATACAAATGATGACCTTTGTTAAACAGTCTTCTATCGAGTTCCCACACAATCTTCTCACTAGCTCCAAAAGTGGACGGACAACTGCGTGCCCATTGGCATGGGCACGGCAGGGGCCCCCAGGGGCCCCGCGACCCCCCCTACCGCCATCCTGTTCATGGCGGCTTTCCCGCCATGAACAGGATGGCGGTAGGGGGGGTCAGAATCCCCCATGGCGGCGCAGCAAGCTGCGCCGCCATGGGGGATTCTGAGGGCAGCGGTAAACCGGCGGGAGACCGCCGGTTTACCCTTTCTGACCGCGGCCAAAGCGCCGCGGTCAGAATGCCCTGCGGGGCACCGCCGGCCTGTCGGCGGTGCTCCCGCCGACCCTCGCCCCGGCGGTCGAAGACCGCCGGGGTTAGAATCAGGGCCTAAATATTTTGCTTCCTTTGGGGGGGGCGTCCTTTGCCCAATGGGCCACCCCCCACACGAAGCACACACACACTCAAGATCCCTGGCAGTTAGTGGTTCTGCCCCCCCTTGGGGGCCAATGGGCCTAAAAAAATAAACTGATCT
Source organism: Pleurodeles waltl (assembly GCF_031143425.1). Taxonomy (NCBI): domain Eukaryota; kingdom Metazoa; phylum Chordata; class Amphibia; order Caudata; family Salamandridae; genus Pleurodeles; species Pleurodeles waltl. Next base: position 864,097,737 of record NC_090436.1, on the reverse strand, counting down.
GCCCTCAAGGGGGAATAACTGCACAACAGTGCATTGCCCCCTTTGGTGGTCGACCTTTGTCGAAGGGGGTGCCCCCCAACACAAAAAAACAAAGGAAACAAAAAAAAATCCCTGGAGTCTTGGTGGCTTCTGCCCCCTTAAGGGCAGATGGGCCTAAAAAAAATAGGCCAGAGTGCCAGGCCAGGGGCTTTCAAAATGGAGCCCACAAGCCTCCATCACTGCTTGGCATTGTTTAGACGTACAATACATGTACTACAATGGCCACATACACAAACATGCATAACGTGCAGTTGGATGGGATTAGGTGACACGTTATAAATCAGGATGCACATTAGTAAAATACTCTCAGCCAGTCCAAATCAATAATTTATGTCAGCGAGTGGAAAAACATTTAATACTGAATGGTGAGGGTAGGTCTTTAAATGAGACCTTCTTTTTTTTGGTGCCAGCTTGCCTTGTGTAGAGTACAGACCCTGTACCAAGGTAGGAAGGTTGGGATACTCCAGGCTATATTTAAAAGCACTGCACTAGGGTTGACAGATAGTAGGTTTGGGATCTTAGGGCCAGATGTAGCAAACATTTTGCATGGTGCAAACTGCATAAATCGCAGTTTGCGCCATGCAAAATGCCGTTTGCAATGCTCATTCACAATTTGCGAGTCGGTACCGACTCGCAAATTGTGAATGGGACTCGCAAATAGGAAGGTGTGTTCCTTTCCTATTTGCAACCCCATCGCTATGCTAAATTGCTTTGTGACCGCGAATGCGGTGTCACACTGGTGGTAACCCATTCGCAAAAGGGAAGGGGTCCCCCTGGGACCCCTTCCCCTTTGTGAATGTTGCCAAACAGGGTTTTTCAGAGCAGGCAGTGGTCCAATGGACCACTGCCTACTCTGAAAAACCGAAACCAAATGGTTTCGTTATTTTTTTTATTTTGCAACTCGCTTTCCTTTAACCCCTTCGCTGCCAGGCCTTTTCCCCCTCCTGTGCCAGGCCTTTTTTTGCCTATTTGGGGCAGTTCGCGCTTAGGCCCTCATAACTTTTTGTCCACATAAGCTAACCAAGCCAAATTTGCGTCCTTTTTTTCCAACATCCTAGGGATTCTAGAGGTACCCAGACTTTGTGGGTTCCCCTGAAGGAGGCCAAGAAATTGGCCAAAATACAGTGAAAATTTCGTTTTTTTCAAAAAAATTGGAAAAAGTGGCTGCAGAAGAAGGCTTGTGGTTTTTCCCCTGAAAATGTCATCAACAAAGGGTTTGCGGTGCTAAACTCAGCAGCTTCCCAGCTTTCAGGAACAGGCAGACTTGAATCAGAAAACCCAATTTTTCAACACAATTTTGGCATTTTACTGGGGCATACCCCATTTGTGCAATTTTTTGTGCTTTCAGCCTCCTTCCAGTCAGTGACAGGAATGGTCATGAAACCAATGCTGGATCCCAGAAACCTAAACATTTCTGAAAAGTAGACAAAATTCTGAATTCAGCAAGGGGTCATTTGTGTAGATCCTACAAGGGTTTCCTACAGAAAATAACAGCTGAAAAAGAAAAATATTGAAACCATCAATTTTTCTCTACGTTTTACTCTGTAACTTTTCCCTGCAATGTCAGATTATCGAAAGCAATATACCGTTACGTCTGCTGGACTCCTCTGGTTGCGGGGATATATAGGGTTTGTAGGTTCATCAAGAACCCGAGGAACCCAGAGCCAATAAATGAGCTGCACCCTGCAGTGCGTTTTCATTCTATACCGGGTATACAGCAATTCATTTGCTGAAATATAAGGAGTAAAAAATTGCTATCAAGAAAACCTTTGCATTTCCAAAAAGGGCACAAGATAAGGTGTTGAGGAGCAGTGGTTATTTGCACATCTCTGAATTCCGGGGTGACCATAGTAGCACGTGAATTACAGGGAATTTCTCAAATAGATGTCTTTTTTACACACACTCCTATATTTGGAAGGAAAAAATATAGAGAAAGACAAGGGGCAATAGTACTTGTTTTGCTAATCTATGTTCCCCCAAGTCTCCCGATAAAAATGGTACCTCACTTGTGTGGGTAGGCCTAGCGCCCGCGACAGGATATGCCCCAAAACACAACGTGGACACATCACAGAAAACAGAGCTGTTTTTAGCAAAGTGACTACCTGTAGATTTTGGCCTCTAGCTCAGCCGCCACCTAGGGAAACCTACCAAACCTGTGCATTTCTGAAAACTAGAGACCTAGGGAAATCCAAGGAGGGGTGACTTGTGTGGCTCGGACCAGGTTCTGTTACCCAGAATCCTTTGCAAACCTCAAAATTTGGCTAAAAAAACACATGTTCCTCACATTTCTGTGGCAGAAAGTTCTGGAATCTGAGAGGAGCCACACATTTCCTTTGACCCAGCGTTCCCCCACGTCTCCCGATAAAAATGATACCTCACTTGTGTGGGTAGGCCTAGCGCCCGCGACAGGATATGCCCCAAAACACAACGTGGACATATCACAGAAAACAGAGCTGTTTTTAGCAAAGTGACTACCTGTAGATTTTGGCCTCTAGCTCAGCCGCCACCTAGGGAAACCTACCAAACCTGTGCATTTCTGAAAACTAGAGACCTAGGGGAATCCACGGAGGGGTGACTTGCGGGGCTCGGACCAGGTTCTGTTACCCAGAATCCTTTGCAAACCTCAAAATTTGGCTAAAAAAACACATGTTCCTCACATTTCTGTGGCAGAAAGTTCTGGAATCTGAGAGGAGCCACAAATTTCCTTCCACCCAGCGTTCCCCCACGTCTCCCGATAAAAATGATACCTCACTTGTGTGGGTAGGCCTAGCGCCCGCGACAGGATATGCCCCAAAACACAACGTGGACATAATCACAGAAAACAGAGCTGTTTTTAGCAAAGTGACTACCTGTAGATTTTGGCCTCTAGCTCAGCCGCCACCTAGGGAAACCTACCAAACCTGTGCATTTCTGAAAACTAGAGACCTAGGGGAATCCAAGGAGGGGTGACTTGTGTGGCTCGGACCAGGTTCTGTTACCCAGAATCCTTTGCAAACCTCAAAATTTGGCTAAAAAAACACATGTTCCTCACATTTCTGTGGCAGAAAGTTCTGGAATCTGAGAGGAGCCACAAATTTCCTTCCACCCAGCGTTCCCCCACGTCTCCCGATAAAAATTATACCTCACTTGTGTGGGTAGGCCTAGCGCCCGCGACAGGATATGCCCCAAAACACAACGTGGACATATCACAGAAAACAGAGCTGTTTTTAGCAAAGTGACTACCTGTAGATTTTGGCCTCTAGCTCAGCCGGCACCTAGGGAAACCTACCAAACCTGTGCATTTCTGAAAACTAGAGACCTAGGGGAATCCAAGGAGGGGTGACTTGTGTGGCTCGGACCAGGTTCTGTTACCCAGAATCCTTTGCAAACCTCAAAATTTGGCTAAAAAAACACATGTTCCTCACATTTCTGTGGCAGAAAGTTCTGGAATCTGAGAGGAGCCACAAATTTCCTTCCACCCAGCGTTCCCCCACGTCTCCCGATAAAAATGATACCTCACTTGTGTGGGTAGGCCTAGCGCCCGCGACAGGATATGCCCCAAAACACAACGTGGACATATCACAGAAAACAGAGCTGTTTTTAGCAAAGTGACTACCAGTAGATTTTGGCCTCTAGCTCTGCCGGCACCTAGGGAAACCTACCAAACCTGTGCATTTCTGAAAACTAGAGCCCTAGGGGAATCCAAGGAGGGGTGACTTGTGTGGCTCGGACCAGGTTCTGTTACCCAGAATCCTTTGCAAACCTCAAAATCTGGCTAAAAAAACACATGTTCCTCACATTTCTGTGGCAGAAAGTTCTGGAATCTGAGAGGAGCCACAAATTTCCTTCCACCCAGCGTTCCGCCACGTCTCCCGATAAAAATGATACCTCACTTGTGTGGGTAGGCCTAGCGCCCGCGACAGGATATGCCCCAAAACACAACGTGGACATATCACAGAAAACAGAGCTGTTTTTAGCAAAGTGACTACCTGTAGATTTTGGCCTCTAGCTCAGCCGGCACCTAGGGAAACCTACCAAACCTGTGCATTTCTGAAAACTAGAGACCTAGGGGAATCCAAGGAGGGGTGACTTGTGTGGCTCGGACCAGGTTCTGTTACCCAGAATCCTTTGCAAACCTCAATATTTGGCTAAAAAAACACATGTTCCTCACATTTCTGTGGCAGAAAGTTCTGGAATCTGAGAGGAGCCACAAATTTCCTTCCACCCAGCGTTCCCCCACGTCTCCCGATAAAAATTATACCTCACTTGTGTGGGTAGGCCTAGCGCCCGCGACAGGATATGCCCCAAAACACAACGTGGACATATCACAGAAAACAGAGCTGTTTTTAGCAAAGTGACTACCTGTAGCTTTTGGCCTCTAGCTCAGCCGCCACCTAGGGAAACCTACCAAACCTGTGCATTTCTGAAAACTAGAGACCTAGGGGAATCCACGGAGGGGTGACTTGCGGGGCTCGGACCAGGTTCTGTTACCCAGAATCCTTTGCAAACCTCAAAATTTGGCTAAAAAAACACATGTTCCTCACATTTCTGTGGCAGAAAGTTCTGGAATCTGAGAGGAGCCACAAATTTCCTTCCACCCAGCGTTCCCCCACGTCTCCCGATAAAAATGATACCTCACTTGTGTGGGTAGGCCTAGCGCCCGCGACAGGATATGCCCCAAAACACAACGTGGACATAATCACAGAAAACAGAGCTGTTTTTAGCAAAGTGACTACCTGTAGATTTTGGCCTCTAGCTCAGCCGCCACCTAGGGAAACCTACCAAACCTGTGCATTTCTGAAAACTAGAGACCTAGGGGAATCCAAGGAGGGGTGACTTGTGTGGCTCGGACCAGGTTCTGTTACCCAGAATCCTTTGCAAACCTCAAAATTTGGCTAAAAAAACACATGTTCCTCACATTTCTGTGGCAGAAAGTTCTGGAATCTGAGAGGAGCCACAAATTTCCTTCCACCCAGCGTTCCCCCACGTCTCCCGATAAAAATTATACCTCACTTGTGTGGGTAGGCCTAGCGCCCGCGACAGGATATGCCCCAAAACACAACGTGGACATATCACAGAAAACAGAGCTGTTTTTAGCAAAGTGACTACCTGTAGATTTTGGCCTCTAGCTCAGCCGGCACCTAGGGAAACCTACCAAACCTGTGCATTTCTGAAAACTAGAGACCTAGGGGAATCCAAGGAGGGGTGACTTGTGTGGCTCGGACCAGGTTCTGTTACCCAGAATCCTTTGCAAACCTCAAAATTTGGCTAAAAAAACACATGTTCCTCACATTTCTGTGGCAGAAAGTTCTGGAATCTGAGAGGAGCCACAAATTTCCTTCCACCCAGCGTTCCCCCACGTCTCCCGATAAAAATGATACCTCACTTGTGTGGGTAGGCCTAGCGCCCGCGACAGGATATGCCCCAAAACACAACGTGGACATATCACAGAAAACAGAGCTGTTTTTAGCAAAGTGACTACCAGTAGATTTTGGCCTCTAGCTCTGCCGGCACCTAGGGAAACCTACCAAACCTGTGCATTTCTGAAAACTAGAGACCTAGGGGAATCCAAGGAGGGGTGACTTGTGTGGCTCGGACCAGGTTCTGTTACCCAGAATCCTTTGCAAACCTCAAAATTTGGCTAAAAAAACACATGTTCCTCACATTTCTGTGGCAGAAAGTTCTGGAATCTGAGAGGAGCCACAAATTTCCTTCCACCCAGCGTTCCGCCACGTCTCCCGATAAAAATTATACCTCACTTGTGTGGGTAGGCCTAGCGCCCGCGACAGGATATGCCCCAAAACACAACGTGGACATATCACAGAAAACAGAGCTGTTTTTAGCAAAGTGACTACCTGTAGATTTTGGCCTCTAGCTCAGCCGGCACCTAGGGAAACCTACCAAACCTGTGCATTTCTGAAAACTAGAGACCTAGGGGAATCCAAGGAGGGGTGACTTGTGTGGCTCGGACCAGGTTCTGTTACCCAGAATCCTTTGCAAACCTCAATATTTGGCTAAAAAAACACATGTTCCTCACATTTCTGTGGCAGAAAGTTCTGGAATCTGAGAGGAGCCACAAATTTCCTTCCACCCAGCGTTCCCCCACGTCTCCCGATAAAAATGATACCTCACTTGTGTGGGTAGGCCTAGCGCCCGCGACAGGATATGCCCCAAAACACAACGTGGACACATCACAGAAAACAGAGCTGTTTTTAGCAAAGTGACTACCTGTAGATTTTGGCCTCTAGCTCAGCCGCCACCTAGGGAAACCTACCAAACCTGTACATTTCTGAAAACTAGAGACCTAGGGGAATCCAAGGAGGGGTGACTTGCGGGGCTCGGACCAGGTTCTGTTACCCAGAATCCTTTGCAAACCTCAAAATGTGGCTAAAAAAACACATGTTCCTCACATTTCTGTGGCAGAAAGTTCTGGAATCTGAGAGGAGCCACAAATTTCCTTCCACCCATCGTTCCCCCAAGTCTCCCGATAAAAATGATACCTCACTTGCGTGGGTAGGACTAGTACCCACGAAAGGAAAGGGCCCAAAACACAACGTGGACACATCACATTTTTTTATAAAAAGCAGATCCTACCTGTGGATTTTGGCCTGTAGCTCAGCCCGCACCTGGGGAAACCTAGCAAACCAGCGCATTTTTGAAAACTAGAAACCCAGGGGAATCCAAGATGGGGTGACTTGCGGGGCTCTGACCAGGTTATGTTACCCAGAATCCTTTGCAAACATCAAAATGTGGCCCAAAAAACACTTTTTCCTCTCATTTCGGTGACAGAAAGTTCTGGAATCTGAGAGGAGCCACAAATTTCCTTCCACCCAGCGTTCCCCTAAGTCTCTCGATAAAAATGGTGCCTCACTTCTGTGGGTAGGCCTAGCGCCCACGAAAGGAAATGGCCCAAAACACAACATGGACACAACATATTTTTTCACAGAAAACAGAGGTGTTTTTTGCAAGGTGCCTACCTGTGGAGTTTGGCCTGTAGCTCAGCCGGCCCCAGGGGGGGGGGGCAGAAATGGCCTAAAATAAATTTCTTCCCCCCAACCCCCACCCCCCCCGGAGCGACCCTTGCCTACGGGGTCGCTCCCCCTGTGTGACATTGGCGCCAAAAAACAAATCCCAGGTGCCTAGTGGTTTCTGCCCCCTTGGGGGCAGATTGACCTAAAATCAGCCAATCTGCCCCCAAGGGGTCAGAAATGGCCTAAATACAATTTGCCCCCCAGGGGAGCGACCCTTGCTGATGGGTCGCTCCCCATCTCGAAAAAAACAAACAAAAAAAAAACACAACAAAAAAATTTGCCCTGGTGCCCTGAGGGTTCTGCCCCCCCCCCCCGGGGGCAGTTCAGCCTAATAATAGGCCGATCTGCCCCCAGGGGGGGCAGAAATGGCCTAAAATAAATTTGCCCCCCCAGCCCCCACCCCTTCCCTGGAGCGACCCTTGCCTACGGGGTCGCTCCCCCTGCGTGACATTGGCGCCAAAAAACAAATCCCAGGTGCCTAGTGGTTTCTGCCCCCTTGGGGGCAGATTGACCGAAAATCGGCCAATATGCCCCCAAGGGGGGCAGAAATGGCCTAAATACAAGTTGCCCCCCAGGGGAGCGACCCTTGCCTGATGGGTCGCTCCCCATCTCGAAAAACAAAAAAAAAAAAAAAAAATTGCCCTGGTGCCCTGAGGGTTCTGCCCCCCTCTGGGGGCAGTTCGGCCTGATAATAGGCCGATCTGCCCCTAGGGAGGGCAGAAATGGCCTAAAATAAATTTGACCCCCCAACCCCCACCCCCCCCCGGGAGCGACCCTTGCCTACGGGGTCGCTCCCCCTGCGTGACATTGGCGCCAAAAAACAAATCCCAGGTGCCTAGTGGTTTCTACCCCCTTGGGGGCAGAATGACCTAAAATCGGCCAATCTGCCCCCAAGGGGGGCAGAAATGGCCTAAATACAATTTGCCCCCCAGGGGAGCGACCCTTTCCTGATGGGTCGCTCCCCATCTCGAAAAAAAACAAACAAACAAAAAAAAAACACACAAATAAAATGTGCCCTGGTGCCTAGAGGGTTCTGCCCCCCCCTGGGGGCAGTTTGGCCTAATAATAGGCCGATCTGCCCCCAGGGGGGCAGAAATGGCCTAAAATAAATTTGAACCCCCAACCCCCCCACCCCCCGGGAGCAACCCTTGCCTACGGGGTCGCTCCCCCTGCGTGACATTGGCGACAAAAAACAAATCCCAGGTGCCTAGTGGTTTCTGCCCCCTTGGGGGCAGATTGACCTAAAATCGGCCAATCTGCCCCCAAGGGGGGCAGAAATGGCCTAAATACAAGTTGCCCCCCAGGGGAGCGACCCTTGCCTGATGGGTCGCTCCCCATCTCGAAAAAAAAAAAAAAACAAAAAAAAAACACAAAAAAAAAAATTGCCCTGGTGCCCTGAGGGTTCTGCCCCCCTCTGGGGGCAGTTCGGCCTGATAAAAGGCCGATCTGCCCCTAGGGAGGGCAGAAATGGCCTAAAATAAATTTGACCCCCCAACCCCACCCCCCGGAGCGACCCTTGCCTACGGGGTCGCTCCCCCTGCGTGACATTGGCGCCAAAAAACAAATCCCAGGTGCCTAGTGGTTTCTACCCCCTTGGGGGCAGATTGACCTAAAATCGGCCAATCGGCCCCCAAGGGGGGCAGAAATGGCCTAAATACAATTTGCCCCCCAGGGGAGCGACCCTTTCCTGATTTGAAGCCCCTCCGGGCCTCCCCGGTGATTGAAAGAGAAATGCTTTTGCATTTCTTTTTCAATCGCGCTGGAAGCAGAGCTTCCAGCGCGACGAGGGAGGCCCCTGTGACACATCAGCGCGCGCGCGCTGATGTCACAGGGGGGGCGGGGGGGGCGGGGGTGGAAGGGGAAGGTCTTCCCCTTCCATCCCCGCCTTGGGGGGGAGGGGGGGTGCACGGGGGGCACGCTGTGCCATGGACGAGATGATCTCGTCCAAGGCACAGGGGAACTGTAGCCTTGGACGAGATCATCTCGTCCAAGGCACCCAAGAGGTTAAGGAAAACGGGCTGCAAAATAAAAATAAAAACGGCTTTATTTAAAAAGCAGTCACAGACATGGAGGTCTGCTGACTTCAGCAGGCCACCATCCCTGTGAGTGCAGGGACTCGCTATGGGGTCGCAAAATGCGACCCACCTCATTAATATTAATGAGGTGGGTCTTTGCGACCCCATAGCGACTCGCAGTCGGTGTCTGAGACACCGTACTGCATCCGATTTTACGAATCGGACTTTGCTACATCTGGTCCTTAGTGTTTAAATGTTGTGTACACTTCAAGCTAGCATATTTCAGGAGTCTGCCCAGATATGAAGCACCTGTGTGATGGTGTTTCTTTTTACAGCTTACATTCTCTGATTGTTTGTTCTCTGAGGAAGCCTTCTCCCACCATACATCTAAAACCCTGCATGAAAAATTTACCTTGACCTACTTCAGTTTGATTCCCCTCCTTTTGTTTCTAGAATGAGCCTTTTCTTGCCTTCCATCCTCTGCATACTTTCTCTTTCTGAATACAGCCCCATCTCAGTCCCATGCCTGTCTACCTTAATCCTTTCCATTGTAATTAAGCAATTGGCTGATACCTCATTTTATTGATCAGAGCCTTCGCCTCTTTAAAATCCTATCACTGTAACCTAATATTACCTAATTTCCATCAGCCTATCTATCTCACCAACCTTACATGTGAAACCACATAGCTCCCATTAATAAGCAGGGTATAACTACAATTCCAATTCCAATTACACAATTGACAAACTGGAAATAAGAGAGTCAGCAACCATAAACGTAAGTTGCCAGTCAAAATGTGCAAATGTCACTCTAAGAAGCCAAGAGTTACCAACTTAACATTCCTGTGGTGGTCTTCTAGCGTCTTCTGGAAAATGGAGTTTGTTGATGATGTTTCTCCATCAGAACACTTAAGTAAGAGCGTGGGAAATTGGGTTACTGGTTGAGGGGGGTGAAACCCTACTGGAGCAGCAAGCACAATCCTTTTCTGGGTGAGACACAAGCAAACCCTAAATTAACCTGTGCCCAACCCTCCATTAGCTTGGCACAGAGCAGTGAAGCTTAACGTAGAGGCAATGTGTTAAGTGTTTATGCAGCACTTCGAACAGTAATAAAGTGAAAGTGCAACATCAGAAAAAAATTGCACAGTAATTTAGAAAAATAGAGCAAAATAAAAAAAATACAAAACCAAAATAATAAAAATACAGTCAGTAGAACCGGAGACATGCAATTGTAAAGATTTGAGTGAAGATAGCACCAAAGAGCTCCAAGCGCCATTCACGGCTATCTGGTTGTGCAGGACCGGGAGAAAATCACAAGTACAGGCCAACGTGATGGAGTGCGAGTCGGATACAAGGACCAGGTTAGTCCCACTGAAAACTTACCTTCTCAGTCCTGTGCAGGGTCCTATTAGTGGAGGAAGAGGCGGCGAGGAACAGGGAAGCAACTGGACATCGTTGTAGGTCAATGAGTAGGCTGGGTGTCAGAGATGGTCATAGCTGTAGGTCGAAGATCCTGAAGTAGCACGAAGGGGCGGGTTGATGGAACTTCATGTTTGCGGGCAGTGCAAGCAACAAGGTTTTGGCACCAACAGGCTTGTTAGAGATTGTGAACAGCCTAAAAAAACTCAATTCAGTTCTACTAAGGCCAAAGGGTCCCAGACCTGAAGGACACCACTTGGGGGTCAGCGGCTTACTTCAGCTTAATCTGGGTGCTGGTTCAGGTGGTTAGGAGCCTGTTATGTCATTGTGGCTCTGAAGAGGAGGTCAGCATACTAGCCTGTGGAGTCACTCTGGGAGTCCTGGTTTTATGCAATTCCTACTTTGCTAATATGACAGTGTGTTTAGGATGGCAGCACAGTAGAGTGTGGGGGACTGAGTGCAATCCACACCTTTAGTACCTGTTGGCCTAACTCCTGGTTAGCTCACAATGCCTCACCCAAACCTCCAAACTCACCTGGGTAAAAGATGATTATGGAAAACTGAACATTACTCTCCGATTCCCCAGGGAAGTTGTGGAAACAGATCATACCCCTTTCACTCAGTTACTCGCACATGCCAAGGTTAGACACAAAGATGCCAGATACATTTTCAATACATTTATTGAAACAATCTCAATCTAGTATATCGTCGGTGAGGTGTGATAATTAGGCAGATACGACAGAGGAAGATAATCAAATTTACAATCAGGGTAAAGATTATGAACAACCCAACCATTATGTATGTGGTTTTAGATGTTCTAGAGTTTCTAGTGATTCCTACTTAATCCTATGTCTTTATCTGAGAGCATAATGGTTGTAGCCCTCCACCTGGCCCGACCTAAGGGGCAAGCCCCAGCCCCATAGCTCAATCACTCAATCAATCAGGAATTTGTAAAGTGCACTACTCACTCGTGAGGGTCTCAAGGCGCTGAGGAGGGGAGGGGGGAAGAGGGAGGAAGGGGAGGTGCTGCTACTGCGCAAACAGACAGGTGGGTGGAAAGAGTGTTCCACATTTTAGCGGCGAGGTGCGAGAATGATCTACCGCCAGTTGTAGTTCTGCAGACACATGGGACGGTTGCGAGGGAGAGGTCGGCGGAGCAGAGATGCTTGGTCGGGGTGTAGAAGGAGAGTTGTCTGTTGAGGTATTCTGGTCCGGTGTTGTGCAGTGCTTTATGAGCGTGGGTGATGAGATGGAAGGTGATTTTCTTGTTGACTGGGAGCCAGTGCAGGTTTTTCAGGTGGTCTGTGATGTGGCAGTGGCAGGGAATATCCAGGATGAGGCGTGCAGAGGCGTTCTGGATGCGTTACAGCCTCTTCTGGAATTTGGCCATGGTTCCTGCATAGAGGGCATTGTCGTAGTCCAGCTTGCTGCTTACAAGGGCTTGGGTGACTGTTCTTCTGGTTTCAGTGGGTATCCATTTGTAGATCTTTCAGAGCATGCGGAGGGTGTTGAAGCAGGAGGAGGAGATGCCATTGACCTGCTGGGTCATGGATAGTGAGGGATCCAAGATGAATCCTAGGTTGCGTGTGTGGTTGGTGGGAGTCGGAGTGGTTCCAAGAGTGGCAGACCACCAGGAGTCATCCCATGGGGAGGGGGTGGAGCTGAATATGAGGATATCTGTCTTCCGATAGCTGGCTAACGTATCAGGAATCAACCTGTTGTGTAGATGGCAATCCTCTTAAGAAATTGGCAGATCAGCATCAGCTGAGTTGCGTGTCACACAGTGTTTGTCCCAGAATCCTCATGGCAGGAATGTCCTCTGCCCTTCTTAGGTCAGTCTACTGATTATGTAATAAATCCATACCACACTGGAACTACAGTTCTGATATATTGATGCTTGTTGGTAATAGAAGCTGTCTTCATAAGGGCAACACAGGCTAGCATATTGTGTACCCATCTCCATAGCCTTGGACAGAGAGTACAGACTATGGGGGTCATCGACCGCCAGGGGTAATGTAGCGTCCGTACCGCCAACAGGCTGGCGGTACGGAGGCCCTTATTACGACGCGGCGGTAGCGCCGCGTTTGCACCACCGGGGCCGGCGGTTTCCCCCCGTTTTAGCCCCGGCGGTGATAATCCGCCAGGGCAGCGCTGCAAGCAGCCAGGAAGAGGCTGGCGGTAAGGGGTGTCCTGGGGCCCCTGGGGGCCCCTGCACTGCCCATGCCACTGGCATGGGCAGTGCAGGGGCCCCCTAAATCAAATCAAATCATTAGCATTTATAAAACGCGCAACTCACCCGTGCGGGTCTCAAGGCGCTAGGGACAAAGGGGGTGGTTATCGCTGCTCGAACAGCCAGGTCTTTAGGAGTCTCCGGAAAGCGGAGTGGTCCTGGGTGGTCCTGAGGCTGGTGGGGAGGGAGTTCCAGGTCTTGGCCGCCAGGAAGGAGAAAGATCTCCCACCCGCCGTGGAGCGTCGGATGCGAGGGACGGCGGCGAGTGCGAGGCCAGAGGAGCGGAGGGGGCGGGTGGGGACGTAGAAGTTGAGCCGTCTGTTGAGGTATTCCGGTCCCTTGTCGTGGAGGGCTTTGTGTGCGTGGGTGAGAAGTCGGAAGGTGATCCTTTTGCTGACTGGGAGCCAATGCAGGTGTCTCAGGTGTGCGGAGATGTGGCTGTTGCGGGGTACGTCGAGGATGAGGCGGGCTGAGGCGTTTTGAATGCGTTGCAGGCGATTTTGGAGTTTGGCGGTGGTCCCAGCGTAGAGGGTGTTGCTGTAGTCCAGGCGGCTCGTGACGAGGGCGTGGGTCACGGTTTTTCTGGCGTCGGCGGGGATCCAGCGGAAGATCTTGCGGAGCATGCGGAGGATGAGGAAGCAGGCGGAGGACACAGCGTTGACTTGCTTGGTCATGGTGAGAAGGGGGTCCAAGATGAAGCCGAGGTTGCGGGCGTGGTCTGCGGGGGTCGGTGCGGTGCCGAGGGCCGTGGGCCACCAGGAGTCGTCCCAGGCGGACGGGGTGTTGCCAAGGATGAGGACTTCAGTTTTTTCAGAGTTCAGCTTTAGGCGGCTGAGCCTCATCCAATCTGCGACGTCCTTCATACCCTCTTGTAGGTTGGTCTTGGCGCTGGCGGGGTCCTTGGTGAGGGAGAGTATAAGTTGGGTGTTGTCGGCGTAGGAGGTGATGATGATGTCGTGCTTGCGTACGATGTTAGCGAGGGGGCTCATGTAGACATTGAAGAGTGTCGGGCTGAGTGATGAGACTTGAGGTACGCCGCAGATGATCTCAGTGGGTTCTGAGCGAAACGGAGGGAGGTAGACTCTTTGGGAGCGGTTTACGAGGAAGGAGGCGATCCAGTCCAGGGCCTGGTCTTGGATCCCGGTGGAGCGGAGGCGGGTGATTAGGGTGCGGTGACAGACGGTGTCAAAGGCAGCCGAGAGGTCGAGAAGAATGAGGGCGACTGTTTCACCGTTGTCCATCAGGGTTCTGATGTCGTCTGTGACTGAGATGAGGGCAGTTTCAGTGCTGTGGTTGGTTCGGAATCCGGTCTGTGAGGGGTCGAGCAGGTTGTTGTCTTCCAGGAAGGTGGTCAGCTGTTTGTTGACGGTCTTCTCTATTACTTTGGCTGGGAAAGGCAGAAGGGAGATGGGGCGGAAGTTTTTCAGGTCGCTCGGGTCAGCCGTAGGTTTCTTTAGTAGGGCGTTGACTTCGGCGTGTTTCCAGCATTCGGGGAAGGTAGCAGAAGAAAAAGAAGAGTTGATGACGGTCTGGAGGTGCGGGGCGATGATGTTGTCGGCTTTGTTAAAGATGAAGTGCGGGCAGGGGTCCGAAGGGGCGCCGGAGTGGATAGAGTTCATGATGGATTTGGTTTCTTCCGTGCTGATGTGGGTCCAGTTGTTGAGGGTGATGGTCGGGGATGTGGGTTCGGTGGTGTTAGGTTGGGTCTGGTGTCCGAAGCTGTTGTGGAGGTCGCTGATCTTGCGATGGAAGAAAGTGGCGAGGGATTCGCATAGATCCTGTGAGGGCGTGACGGCGTTGGCGTTGGCGCTGGGGTTGGAGAACTCCTTGACGATGCTGAAGAGTTCTCTGCTGTTGTGGCTGTTTTTGTCCAGTCTGTCGGTGAAAAAATTCCTTTTGGCAGTGCGGATCAGGTGGTGGTGTTTGCGGGTAGCGTTCTTGAGGGCGGCCATGTTGTCAGCGGTGCGGTCCTTGCGCCAGGCTTTCTCAAGTGCGCGACAAGTTTTCTTTGATTCTTTGAGGGTGTCAGAGAACCAGAGGGGTTTCTTGGTGTTGTTCTGTCGCTGCGAGCGTTTGAGGGGAGCAAGGTTGTCTGCGCAGTTGGAGATCCAGTTTGTGAGGTTGAGGGCTGCGACGTTGGGGTCGGTGGTGAGGGTGGGTTGGTTGGCGGCGAGTGCGGCGAAGAGTTGCTCTTCAGGGATCTTGTTCCACTGTCGGCGAGGGATGGGTTGAGTGCAGAGGTGGCGGGTCTTGCGTCGGAATGTGAAGTGGACGCAGCTGTGGTCGGTCCAATGAAGGGCGGAGGCGTGGCTGAAGAAGACGTGTTTGCTGGCGGAGAAGATAGGGTCGAGTGTGTGTCCGGCGATGTGGGTGGCAGTGTTCACCAGTTGTTTGAGGCCGAGGTTGGCGAGGTTGTCGAGCAGGGTGGTGGTGTTGGGGTCGTTGTTTTGTTCCAGATGGAAGTTGAGGTCGCCTAGGAGGATGTAGTCCGGTGAGGCGAGGGCGTGCGGGGAGATGAAGTCGGCGATGGTGTCGCTGAAAGGGGCGCGAGGTCCGGGAGGACGGTAGACGAGGGATCCTCTGAGGGTAGTCCTCGGGTCGGTGCGAATCTGAAAATGCAGGTGTTCAGCGGCAAGAGGGGAGTCTTCAGTGGAGGTGGTGACGCTGATGGAGTCTTTGAAGACGATGGCGATGCCTCCTCCTACTTGGTTGGTGCGGTCTTTCCTGGAGATCTTGTAGCCTTCGGGGATGGCGGTGGCGATGTCTGGAGCAGAGGAGGCGTTCATCCAGGTCTCCGTGATGAAGGCGACGTGATGTGCTGTGGAATCTAGGAGGTCCCAGAGTTCAACGCCGTGTTTGTGAACGGAGCGAGCGTTGACTAGGATGCACTTGAGGTGGTTGATGGCGCGTGGGCTTGTGGTCATAGTTGTTGCGTGGTGGAAGATGCGTTTGCAGGAGTTGCAGGCGAAGGGTCCATGGGTGCGTTTGGGGTGAGCTTGGAAGCAGGTGTTGGAGCGTCCTGGGTTGAGGGCATGGAGGGTGGTGGGGTCATAGCGGATCATCGGGGCTTGGGAGCGCTGGGGACCAGGGGTCATGGCGCTGGGCGCGGGCCAGGCGCGGACGGGCGCAGACGGGCTTGCCTCTGGCGCGCCTCCGGCGCGCCCGCTGCGCGGTTGCGCAGCGGCCACCATATGAGGTAGGAGGGGGGGAGGGGTCAGCTGGGGGCGAATGGGAGCTGGGGATCGGGGGCGTGCAGGAGGTCGCGGCGGGAAAGCGCGAGGGAGGGGGGGACAGGTAGAGTGAGAAGAGCTGGGGAGGGGGGTTTAAGGGTGGAGGGGGGAGAGTGTTAGGAGGTTTAGGAGATTAGGGAGAAAGATAGGTGTAGGGTTGTGAAGATAGGGGAGGGGGGGTTGTAGAGGTGGGTGAGGGTGAGAGGTAGAGTGAGGGGATAGGAAGATAGGTAATAGAGGGGGTGGTGGGAGGGGGGGAGAGATAGAGAAATAGGTAGAGAGAAAAGGTAGATAGAGAAATCGATAGATAGGGAAAAAGATAGAGAGATAGGAAGATAGGAAGATAGGAGGAGGTGGAGAGTGAGGGAGTTGGATAGTGGGATAGAGAGATGGAGAGATAGGTAGATAGGAGGAGTGAGGGAGGTAGAAAGTGAACGGGTTAGATAGGGGAGATAGAGGGGGGGATGCGAGTGGGGGAGGGGGATGAGGCAGGAGCAGGAGGGCAGGCGCGGGGAGAAGAGGACGGAGGAGGCAGAAGAGCCGAAGGCAGAAGACAAGAAGACAAGAAGAAAAGAAGAAAAGAAGAACAGAAGAGCAGAAGACCGGAAGGACTGAAGACCGGAAGAGCAGAAGACCGGAAGAGCAGAAGACACACAGAAGAACACAGAAGAACACAGAAGAACAGAGAGGAGTACAGAAGAACAGAGAAGAATACAGAAGAACACAGAGGAAGACAGAAGAAGACAGAGGAAGACAGAAGAACAGAGAAGAATACAGAAGAACACAGAGGGAGACAGAAGAACACAGAGGAAGACAGAAAAACACAGAGGAAGACAGAAGAAGACAGAGGAAGACAGAAGAACAGAGAAGAATACAGAAGAACACAGAGGGAGACAGAAGAACACAGAGGAAGACAGAAAAACACAGAGGAAGACAGAAGAAGACAGAGGAAGACAGAAGAAGACAGAGGAACAAAGAAGAACACAGAAGAACACGGAGGGAGATACAAAAAACGAAGAAACAGGGTGCAGAATACCACTGCAGAAGATGAGGAAGAAGAGAAGAGGAGAGAAGACGGGGAGAAGAGGAGTACAGAAGAAGAATACAGACGAGGAGCGAGGGGGAAGAACAGAGGGTGAGTAGCGCGGGGCAGAACGAGGGGCTGGGAGGTGGGGGGTACTTACTGTGGGGTGGGTCTCAGGAACTCAGGAACCTGGAGGAGCTGCAGCGGCAGGGGGAGCGACCTACCCTTGGGTCCTAACAGGGCCCTAACAGGGCCCCGGCCAGCTTTTCACTGTCTGCATAGCAGACAGTGAAAAGCGCGACGGGTGCTACTGCACCCGTCGCACAGACGCAACACCGCCGGCTCCATTAGGAGCCGGCTCCTATGTTGCGGCCTCATCCCCACCGGCCCAGCAGGGATGTCGTAATGGGGGCCGCGGGAGTGCGGCCGCATTGGCGGCCGCACGGCGGTTACCGCTTGGCAGGCGGCGGTAGCCGCCCGCCAAGGTCGTAATGACCCCCTATATGTGGTGCAAAGGCTGATTAGACAAACAGCATGTTACTTGCTTTCCTAGAATAAAGCAGACTGATAAAGCATGTAAAAGGATTTCCTAAAAGCAGTCTTGCTAACATGAATAAAATGTGTACAAGATATGAATAAAGCACAAACTGTAAAACTAAGCTAAAACAGGGGTGACAAACCTGAGTACTAAAAGGGTCTGCACACCTCTGGGTTCAGTTGCAGGTTCAATCCCTCTGACTCAGACAGGGCAGTAGAGTAGCAATCCAGCACGGCAGCAGTCCATCAGAGGGGCATTCCTTTCAGCAGTACAGCAGCACAGCAGTCCTTCCTGGCAGAGTCTCTGCAGGTCCAGAGGTTTACTGAAGAGTTGGTGCCTGGATTCCAATAGATATACAAGTTTCTTCATTGAAGTTGGAGAAGCTTCTAGAGATTACCTTTTGAAGCGTACATGTTTCCTGCCTTCCCTTCCCTGGCTCCAGACTAATTACAAGGGGTATGTAGCCCTTTGTGTAGAGGAAAGACACAGCCTATTCAAGTGTAAGTAGGGTTGTGCCCAGCTCCACATTCCCATCCTGCCAGTGATAGCCCATCGAGGCACACCTAAGGCTTCTGCTGTGTGTGGCTGTCTAGCAGGAATGCACAAAGACCAACTGTGAGCTACACCCAGTCATGTGACCCAGGAACAGGCTGCACGCACTAAGGCGGTCATTCTGACTTTGGCGGGCGGCGGAGGCCCCCTGCCAAAGTCCCGCCGTCAGAATACCGCTGCGCGGTCAGAAGACCGTCGCAGTAATTCTGAGTTTCCCGCTGGGCTGGCGGGCGACCGCCAGAAGGCCGCCCGCCAGCCCAGCGGGAAACCCCCTTCCATGAGGATGCCGGCTCCGAATGGAGCCGGCGGAGTGGAAGGGGTGCGACGGGTGCAGTTGCACCCGTCGCGATTTTCAGTGTCTGCTTGGCAGACACAGAAAATCTTGGTGGGGCCCTGTTAGGGGGCCCTTGCAGTGCCCATGCCAGTGGCATGGGCACTGCAGGGGCCCCCAGGGGCCCCGCGACACCCGTTACCGCCAGCCAGGTTCTGGCGGTCAAAACCGCCAGAGCCAGGCTGGCGGTAAGGGGGTCGGAATCCCCATGGCAGGCAGCGCCGCCATGGAGGATTCCCCAGGGCAGCGGGAAACCGGCGGGACACCGCCGGTTTTCCGTTTCTGACCGCAGCGGCCCATGGGAGCACCGCCAGCCTGTTGGCGGTGCTCCCGCGGTCGTTGGCCCTGGCGGTCCATGACCGCCAGGGTCAGAATGACCCCCTAAATGTCTAAGGAAAGTTAATGCCAACTTTCTAAAAGTGGCATTTTCAAAATTGTCATTTAAACTCAGGTTTACCAAACAAGAATTGTTTTCATTACAATTCCAAAGATGCCATAAATGAACTGAGTACCTCTTCCCATTTAAAAGTTACATTGTTTTAAATGTAATAACATAACTCCAATGTTATCCTATGGGAGAAGTAGGCCCTTCAGTATTGAAAAAATAATTTAAAAGTGGTTCACTACTAGGACATGTAAAACTTAAAAGTACATGTTCAAGTTTTTAAATACACTGCATCCTGCCTTCTGGGCTGTTCAGGTCCTACCCTAGGGGTGACATATGTACTAAAAAGGAATGTTTGCAGCTGACAACAGGTTTCTCTTGTAGGTTGAAATAGCAATTAAAAACTGATTTCACAGGCTGCAATGAAAGGCCGGAGATGTGTTTAAAGGGCTACTTAAGTGGGTGCTCAATCAGTGCTGCAGACCTGTTAGTATTATTTAATTTACAGGCCATGGACAAAGGTAGGGCCACTTTACTAAAGACATACAAGTAAATTAAATATTCCAACTGAGTGTGAGCCAATTCTATCATGTTTTAAGGAGAGAGCACCAGCACTTCAGCAGTGCTTAGCAATGGTAAAGGGCATAGAGTCCTTAAAGGCAACAAAAATGAGTTAAAAAAACAGGCAGGTGAAGATAAAACGTTTGGGTATGGCCCTGCAGAAAGGGCCAAGTCTAAAAAGTTGAGTTCAATCATTTGTGGTAAGATGATCCTCATGGAAACCAAGAGATCCACCTTGTGAATGTGTCCATAATGAAACATGCTGCAGAACAATTTACCTCCAGAGTGAAGTGCAGAACGTGGTCCACAAAGAAGGAATGTGGAGAAGGGGAGCAAGGAGAAAGTCATCCACACAGTCTGACTCATGTCAAGAGTGGACCCCTGGCCCACTATCAAAAGCAGACTAGGGCTCCCCTGACCAGTGAACTCCGAATACAGCATTTACATGGCAGGCACAAGGCACACAAGAGTGGGTGGGTGTTAGGAGTGCATCGACCATGTGGGATGCTATGTCTTTCCATCAAATCTGGATTCCTGCCCAAACATCTGCCAGAGCAGTGACTGACCCTACCTCTATCTGAGTTGTACGAGCCATCAAACAGGTGCACATAAAAATACTGTGTGCAACTTTCTTCCAAACAGTATTGATAGTTAGCTATTTTGCTAACTATTAAATTAGGTGCACATAAAAATACTGTGTGCAACTTTCTTCCAAACAGTATTGATAGTTAGCTATTTTGGTAACTATTTAAATTAAATAATTTATTAAACCAATAATTGAAACTCCAGTGTGCCTCAATTTGTTGTTTCTACTTAAAATTGTCTTAACAAATACTAGATCCTTCTTTCTAAAGGTTGTACAGAGCAGGTCCAGGAGGGGCGGATCGATCCAGATTTTCATGAATACCTGTTGCTACGTAATAGGCTCAATTTAAATTAATTGTACGTTAATGTATGCAATAGTGAATCCGGTTTTCCTGGACCTACGTTTGACATCCATATTTTAGACGATCATTGAAAGTCTTTCCCAGACAATGAAATGCACTACCTTTTTGGTAATTGTTATTATGTGAAAAGGAACCTGGAATGATACATTTATTGAGTGTGAGACATTGAATGCCTCTGATGTCTTACTACCAATTTAAAAAAAAGTACTGTTTTAAATCTTCTCAGTAAGATATGGTTTAGAAATTGATTGAAAAAATCTTGTTGGACTGAACATAATGTTGTATCTCTTACCAGTGGCGAAAGTAGAAAGCCAGCATCAATATTAATTGTTACCCCTAAATCTGAAACTCAGAAACTGAGTTATGGATGTGACATTTGTGTTACTTCCTATTTAAGAGATGGTGGAGCAAGAAAGGCACTACATTAAAGTTTTTGTTGCACTTTGCACTTTATTTTCCAAGGGTTACATTTAAGCTGTCTAAAATGTTTAGTCAGTCACTACAGAAATTTAAATCACCTATTTGTTGTCTGGAGCGAACACCTAATGATATTTAACTTATTTTGAGGAATTTATGGACTTTTCATTTTGAGTGTTAATGTATAACACATTGCAAGAGTTTGCATTCCTTTATGAATTTTGAAGCTTGTACATGAAATGGCATATCGTTTGTATTAACTATGCAGTAAAATAAATTTAATTGCTTTGCGAAAACGCAATATTTGCAGCACATTTAAGCACTGGCCTAACTCTGCACTCATCACGTGAGTATGCTTAGTTGACAAATGTGGTCTGCACCCGTGGAAAGATGCTGTGCCTGTAACATATGAGACGAACGAATATGCTCTAAGAGAGAGAGAGAAAGACAGCGGAAGTAGATATTACGTTTTATTGAAAGCCATGGGGTGCTTCGTTGCATTGTTCTAGACAGCATCCGGGCAGGGTCAGATGTCATCCCTAATACACCTTTATGACTTTGTGACGAGGCACAGGTATGTGCTGAGGGGGGCATTGGCCCGATTGCGGCCAATCTGAAGAAGGTTCCTATGGAAGAGGAGTTGTGTGCAACTGATGCAGGCTTCAGGATCCTGTGGGGGACATTTTTAAATGAAACTGCAGACGGTGGGAAGTGAGTGAAGCTGCAGGAAGGAGGCAAGCTGCAGGCCACTGAGGTGACACAAAACTATATGGGCTGAGGGAGGTGATGAAAGCACAGTGGAGCAGGAGATAGGATCCCACTGGAGGAAAGAGACAGGATGCTCAAGGAATTAAAAACATAGAAAAAAAGGGCGTAAATTGGAAGGATGCTGTTAAAGAATGCTGCTGGGGACAGTAGGTTCCAATAGGGATAGCCTTGCCATTGGCTCTTTTAATGGGGTCACCCAGCGAAGAGCTGATTTCGCAGGGTGGAAGGCAAGGTGAGCTGGAAACCCCTGCACTGATGTCATTTGAAGCACTGTGCAGCTGGTGTCCATTAAGGATTTGGAAAACACCCCATGTCATTGGTGCTGACTTCAACAAACTGAGCTTTTGATTTTTTGTGAGAGGGTAAGTTGGTGGTAAAGGGTTAGATGCGCCTTTGGGGACAGCTCTCGACATGAAACTCCAGCCCCTCCGAGTCCTCCGGCCCTTCTCAGACAGTGACTTTTTTAAGTTGGCAAGTCTGAAGAGCCTGCTGGAAAAGGGAGGCTGAAAGGGAAGCGACAGTGATCCGGATGGAGAGGCAGGTTGCTGCAGGAGGTGGAAGAGGCAACTGTAACTTCAGGGGTGAGGTAGAAAGTGTTCTGCCAGTAAAGGGGCACGGTAGGTCAGGACATCAGGATGAAGAAAGGCAACAGGACCTTTGAGGGGGAGAAGGGAACCATTCTTCTGCAGTATACAGGGATTTTTCAGAGACTGTTATGAGAAATCCGTATCCACAGGAGGAAGCAGGATGCTGGGATTCAAGAATTCAAAGGAGTGAGATTTAACGGTTTTGGGAGCACTTTCTGTTTTTGAGAGAAACTTTGCTACCCCCACCTGTGAGGTTCTACATAAAAGTCAAACGTGCTAAGAAATCTAACAAGCAGATGAACTGTCCTCCACTGCACTAGCATCATGCGCCAGGGATTCTGCCAAGCTGTGTTAGAAGGTTGGAGAAGCCGAAGTAACCAAAAACTGGGTTTATATTCTGTAAATGTCAATAAGTAAAGGTTGTGGGTTAGTCTGTGTACTCTATAGTATTTTGGATCTCTCAGTTGTATCAGGCCTCAGCTAATATAATATATGTAACCTTTGAGATAGCTGTGTTGTCTGAAGTTTGAGCTTGTGCAAAATCAAGGATAGTGTGGCTTACTAAGGAACTGTGAAGTTGGTGTAACCTCAATGGTAGCTCTTTGGGGTGAGGCATGAGTCTGTAAATCGGGTTAATCTGTGGGATAGCTCTCACATTTTAGGCCTAAGCATGTAGATCTATATGAACTGGTGGTTACTCCTTCTCTGCAAGTCTGAGCCTGTAAACTATTGATAAGTTCAGGGATCGCTCTGCTACATGCACCTGTAAAATCAGTGTGAACATTTAATGTAAACCATAAGGCCATCCCAAATTAAGAAGGTTTAATAAGAAGGTTATAATTAGCAGCCCCTGTGCAAATACCTGTTTACACTGGGATTACAATAATAAGTTGGTTGAAGATTGCTGCTCCCAGTAATTGAGTGTGATAAAGTCTGGATCTCAGCATGCTCATGGCTGGCAAATCTGCGAAATTTAACAGGGAAAGTTTTGTGAATATCAGGACATGCAGATTTTGGTGGCAAAAGTTTCAAAACCTACATCATATGGCCAATGTTTGAGCACTGAACATATAACAGGCGATATTTATTGCACCTGTTAAATTCTGAACACCGGGGTATTATAATGCCTGCAACAAATATCAAATTTTCACATTTGAGGCATTAGTGTACAATTTAAGCAATGGACTTCGATAATCATTTTCAGATTTGAGGTAGCACCTCTGTCCTTCAAAGAGGGAACCTTCTTAACTCTCTTGGTTTTAAGCAATGTCACAAAGAAGGACCTCCATAAAAATACAACAAATAATATCACATGTACGTTAGCTGACTAATTCCACTACAGGAAGGGAAAAGCCTTGTGTCACTAGACATTGTCTATTCATTTGGGCATCCAAAATTGCCACTGTATTGAATTCATGGATAAATGGTGTTGGGAAAAGTTCTGAGTTATCATCGGAATATTGTACAGCACTTCACCTTGTCCAATAATCTGTGACCGAGCCATTTCTAATTCATCACTCTTTCCAACTTCAATAGGATACTAGAAAGGGTGAATTGATTAGCACTCAAAGGCTCCAATCAAAGTCAACTCAAATCCCAACAATTTGCAGCATTCAAGGAAGGCCTTGTAAGATGCAGAAATCTACCACTGACATATTTGCAATAACTCGTAGTTTATTTGTTAGAGCCAACATCACCCCCAGTGAGCAGTGTCCAAACAACAGGATCTCCCAGCATCAACTGACCACTGGAATCTCACTGTCCATTTGCACCGGTTGTGAGCTGTTTAAAGAATAACAATATGTACAATCTTACCCACATGCTGGCTAGCGTCATAAACATGAATAATAAAATATTAATAACATATATACTACACCACCTTCCTCCTTATAAAATAGAAACAACAATTTAATACATTAAGAAATCCTTATACGTCAGAGGAATTTTAATCTGGTTCTCTACCAACCCCCTTGACACTTCTGACTTTCACAAACTACAGGATTTGCAAGATTGTTAAGAACATCACTGCTAGACTGAACCCTTTCCACCTCGCTTCCCATTCTTTGTGTAGGCTGAAGCCACAGAGCCCAATCTGATTTCACAATAGACATTTTTTTCTGTAATAAAATTGCTGCTTGTCGACAAGACAACTTGTCTTTTACTCCACCAACCTTTGTTATGTAGTAAAACAGCACCTTTGCCAACCTTTTGCACTTTGACCAACTATGCTGGAGTCTTAATTAACATCCATCTCCACATATTAAGTATTTTCTCAGTACATTGCACCTCTAATTAAAATTACTTTCCATTTTAACCTGGTTAGAAATCACCTTGTGGGCAACATTTTTAAATTTGTTGTTCACATTATTGTCTTCCATCCTTAAAGGTTCCTTGAGCCAGGTGGGAAACAACACAGAATGACCCTTTCTGCCTCTTAACAAAGAGAATGGAGTAACCCCTGTAGTACAATGTTGAGTGATATTATAACACCATACTTTTTATCTAAGAAAATCCTTCACATCTAACCCTGACACATTGGCAGTTTGAACTCTCTTCTTAATTACTCTGTTTCCTCTTTCCACTAAACCATAGGAGGTAGGGGACTGTAAATGCTTTATGCCGTTGGTTTTAAGACATTCTTTCATGGTTTCAGATGTGAAGTGTGTACCATTGTCTGTTACTAAATATTTGGGAGCACTCTCCCAAAAAATACTTGTTGAAATTTAATGGCCACATGAGTGGTTGGAGGCTGAACAAAAGAAAAATACATCCACTTGGAAAAATAATCTTCTAATAGAATAGTGTACCTCATATTTTCTGGTAACGAGAGGAAAAGGTAAAAAAATCCAATACAATCTTTTCCATGGTTTCTCTGGGAAATCTATGGAATGCAAAGGTGTGTTTTGTAATTTCCAATGTTTGTCAGATAACAAACATTCAGTACAATTCTCTATAGCAAACCTTACTTGTTTGTCCATGGATGGCCACCAGAAATGTGATTTAATACGCATGCTGGTTTTAGTTATGCCTAAGTGGCTTGGTGAGCTATGGATATGATGGATTTCCGTGAATGTCCAGGGGGAACAAACATATCCCCTCTCAATAGCAATCCATTTACCACAGACAACTCATCAGCAATCTGAGAATATGATCTGAAATCTCCTTCCAGAAAATTATTTTCAGGCCATCCATGTACAATCTACTCCTTGACTTTAGATAATATCACATCTTTCTGATATGCATCTAACCAGATTTTTTCATTCAACATACTGCTGTACTCATTATCAACAGCATCAGTTACAGCTACACACTCAGCATCATCTACAAAATACTCTTCATCTTTGCCTTCTATAGGCATACGTGACAAGCAATCTGCCCAGAGGTTTTTCCCTCCAGGAATGTATTTAACAACACAAGTGTACTCTTGTAGCTTTGAGACTAGTCTGACAACTTATTAGTCTTACTACCACTGAGTATATGCACCAGTGGTTTGTGGTCAGTGTTTATTTCAAACCTATTGCCCCACACATACATTTTAAACTTTTGAGCAGCCCATACACAAGCCAGGGTCTCTCATTTTATGGTACTGTATGATCTTTCATACTTCTTTGAGGACTTTGAAGCAAATGCTATGATTTGTTCTTTGCCTGACGCAAATCGAGTTAAAACAGCACTTAAACTTTGCAAACTAGTATCTACAGTGATGACCACGGGGCAACCTGCTACAAAGGAGTATAAGGCTGGAGCAATCTCTATTTGTTTTTTAACTTCCTCAAATGCCTGTTGTTTGTCCTCGGACCACAAGAATCTCTCACCTTTACGAAGTAGTAATCTTATTGGTTCAATTGCTTGGGTATAACCCTGCACAAATCTAGCATAGTATTCCGCAAGACCTAAAAAAGACCGAAGAACATCCTTGTCACCTGGTGACTTTGCTTTCTTAATTGCCTCTATTAAAGAAATTCCATTTGAAGACATTGTGTGACCTAAATAGTCAGGTTCATCGCTAGTGAATTTTCATTTATTACGCCTTACGGTTATATCCCGTTGTAGTAAAATTGAGGTACCTTTCTTAAAATTTGATTGTGTTCTTCAAGCATTTTGGCAAAAGGCAAAATATAATCCTGATAAGCCTGGACCCCTTTGAGTTTACTGAACAAGTTGTCCATCAGTTTTTGGAAGACATTGGCCGCTAAGGCCAACTTGAACGCTAATCTCAGGTATTTGTATGAACCAAACGGTGTCATAAATGCTGTTAATTCCTGTGACTCTTTGGATAGTGCTACGTGAAGGTATACTGACCTGAGAGCAACGATTGAAAACCATCTTGCTTCTCCTATGTTAACTAATAGATTGTGAATTTTGGGAAGTGGGTAGCATTCAATAAGTATATTAGCATTCATTGATCTCAAGTCAGCACATAACCTTACTTCACCTGATTTCTTGTGTGCTACAACAATGGTGCAATCCATGCTGAAAGTCATGTGATTCTATTATCCCCTGAGCACAGAGATTTTGTCGTGTGGTTTTCAATTCATCCCTGATGCTGAAAGGCACATAATATACTTTATGGATAACAGGTTGAGCATTCTCTTTCCGCCTTATATCATGTTTGGAACCTATCACAGCACTAAGCTTATCATTGAATACTTTCTTGAATGCTGTGATTAGTTCATTGATGGGTTCCTCTTCATTATAAATATGACTCCTGGGTGTGTCTCCAATTTTGATTGGATCATCTGATCCTGGTATTAAGTATAAACCTATTGCCATTTCCTGCCACCCCATGATGTTCTTTCCTTTTATAGCTACATACCTCTTTGTGTGAGTTTCTCTGCCAAGACATGTTCGTTTGGATGTGAAGTACCACAACATGTCTATCTCTTTCTCCCCAAATGCGTTGGGATTGATGTCAGATGGTATTAATGGCCCTTCCCATTTTTCATAGAACGTGGAATCCCTCAAAATAGTAATGAGCGACCAGCCATTAATTGTCGAGGAATGTCATTAATGAAGGCTTCACATTTGGGGCCTTTGACTTGTGTTATAACTAAGTTGCAATTTATTGTTAAAACCACATTACTAAGTGAATTAGAACACATGTCTACTTCTACATCCACACTGCTAACCTTAACTATATTTTTAGCACTCTTACATACACTTTGAAAATGTCCTATTTTCATTCACAATAAACATTGTTTTCCAATTGCTGGGCATCCTGAAAAATTACTGAGATGACTCTTCGACCCACATCTGTAACGTGTGCCTTTAAACTTGTTGTCAGTATTAGTTTGTTTGCCTTTGGTCATAATTTGGCAGACCAAATTTTCTAGATGATTTTCTTCTGTATACACAACAGTCCATGAAGATTCTGCGTTGAGTATTTTCGATGAGATCATAGAAAGCACTATACTGACATCGAGGTCAATAACCACAGTGAGTGTTGTATTGCAACAGCTCAACAACCTTTCCTGAATTTATTTTGACAAACAACTAAAAACAAATTAGTCACGAATATATGTGTTAACGCTAAGGCGGAATTCGCAGGAGGCAGCCAAGATTCTACGTTCAGCAATGTAATCTTCAACCCCTTCACTAGAGGACTGCTTTCCTGAAAAGAAATTGTGTCTTTCTAGTACACGCTAGGCTCTTTTGAAAAACGTTTGCGCAATCTTTGGATGGCTTCTGTGTAGGAGCAAGTGCAACAGGTACGTTTTTGAAAATTTGTTGTCTTGGATGTCGTAAGGCACCAAATAATAAAGCAAATTTGCGACCAGGACTGCAATTATTGGCATCCATAGCGACCAAATGATGTTCAAAAAGTCTAAACCACTGTAATCTTTTTATAGCTGGCTTGCTTGATTGTGAGAAAAATTTAGGTAGTTGAGTTAATCGTTGGTTGGAATCCATGGTAAAAGCAAGAATATGGAAAATAGTATCAAAATAGTACTGAAGTCTTTTTATAATATTTGTGAAATTAACAGTAATAATTTCTTAAGTGATGCATGGATTGTAGAGCTTCTTAGTTTATTGTGGACACAAAACAGAAGAAACGATCCAACAATACCAAACGTGTTGACTTGAAGTGCACTGTGAAAGACAACGTGCGTGCGCATTACTTGGAAACTGTGAAGCCAATTGAGCTTGTGCGCACGTGGAGCGCATTTCTTGGAACTGGGAAGCCAATCAAGCTTGTGCCTATATGGAGCTTGATGCCTGGAAACTGGAAACCAATTGTTTAAGCATGCAGGGCGCATGATTACAGCTTGCGGCTGTGCAGAGAAAGTAGCTGGTCTCTCGATTTAAGGATAAAAAGCTTAAGGAACGTGACCAACCTGGATTAAAAGGTGCCTCCAATGATTATGTCTTCTCGAACACGTTCCTGAGGCAGTGTGCTAGAACTTGGAGAACCACATCCCTGAAGATAAGTAAAAGCTTGTAAATTTTAAATACAAATGGTCACAAACTCCGGTGGGCAATGACCTATTTCCCTCGTTGCCAATATTTAAGATGCTGAAATCCACCACAGACACGTTTACAACAACTCTTAGTTTATTCATTAGATCCAATATCGCCCACAGTGAGCTGCCTACGAGCAGCAGGGCATCCCAGCAGCAACTAACCGCTGGAATCCCACTGCCCCTTCACACGTCTCATGAGCAGCTTAAAGAATAACAATATGTACAATCTTTCCCACACACTGGCTAGCCATAAACATGAATAATAACATACTAATAACATATCTACTACAGGCCTGCAGGACACAACATTCAGGCAAGTCTTTGTGTCACCAAGGCATCAGGCTCTATGAATGGTACTTCCCACCTCAAATCGGAAGTGATCTCCTCATCAAAAAGATTCAGCAGACACGCAAAGTTGACATCTGCCTTGCAGCAGAATCTGGTAAGCACCTCCGAACATTTTATCAACCAAAGACCAATGTTTACCAATCGGTTGATCATTACAACCTTTAGTGCCAGCTTCCAAGGGTGTAGGTCGGCAATATCTAGTACAAAATATCAAAAGTTCACAATACCAGGACCAAAATGTCAAGGGACAAATATATCGAAAGGTAAGTTTGTATACTTCTCATGTGGGTATTGTTGGTGCTATATATATATATATATATATATATATATATATATATATATATATATATATATATATATATATAGATAGATATATTTCTTCACTGTACTTATATGAGGAGTTAAGAATAGTGAATCTTTAACTCCCTCTGTACACTTACCTGTTCTGTATTTTCTCCCACTATCATTTGGTCTGATATTGTTACCTTTCGATATTTTATCCTCGATATGCCCTTCCACAATGGCTTCCAATGGATGCTCATCATGCCAAATACCAGCTTGAAGTGGCGTTGAGGTGGTGCACTAGGCTCTACTAAATCATTAGGTAGATAAATAAAAACAAAACTTTAGACAACGTTAGTAATACAGATGTATGCATTTCTCAATCAAGAAATGCTAACAACCCATCTTAACCAATGCCATTCCATGCTGTGAAGACATTTACTACAGCCCACGCATGCTTGAAAGCTACTGTGCTGATTTACAGAGCGGTGGAATATAGCAGGACAATGATGTGGTTTCATGTGAGAAATAACAGCTATTCTTCTTAAGGTTGTTAACAATATGGAACATCTGTACTCCAAGCACCGTTTACTCCACATACCTCTTGTTGTAAAGACATGACAGAGTATGAAGCATTGCTGGTCATTTTAATGTGGTCAACACCCCATGCGGCTGTACTCTTTGCTGCTCGTGCCAGTAAAGGAATCATACTTTCTCATACAACTGTGAGACTTTTTGCTGGTGAAGTGGATTCAGTCTGTGAAAGCTAAACGTGCTCTGTTTGAGGAAAACCTCATCAAAAGTGATTTCCATCGCAATGTGGTGAGCGTCTGCGGCGTCCAGGCTAGAGGGTACGATTCTCTATGGCGGTTGCGTGGTTCATGGAATCTCGGCCATCTTCCTGTTTATGCTTTGTCTGGCCCAGAGCAGTGTGGTCTAACAATTCTTTCTATAATAGCCGTCTCGTGGTGCAGTGCTTCTTAAACGGAGTGCGAGCTGAGTTAATTGTTGATTACAAAGTTACAACCATAGGTTAATATTCACAAATGTTTACTTGCTGACTCTCTGAATACTTTCTGCAAGTAGTTCAGCAGTTAGTAGTTCGTATTAGTTTTATGTTTACAGTTCTTTTGTGCTAAAACTGTAATTGCCACACCATCATCCAATCTAAAATATAATATTCATGTTATCAAAGTACGTGATCTGGCATTTACTGCATCATAGTTATCTATGTTCGGGAATGCCTGTGCTCAGTTTGTAAAACAATAAGTGTTGGGGGTCAAAGTTGTGCTTAGAAGCCCGC
This sequence comes from Pleurodeles waltl, assembly GCF_031143425.1. Taxonomy (NCBI): domain Eukaryota; kingdom Metazoa; phylum Chordata; class Amphibia; order Caudata; family Salamandridae; genus Pleurodeles; species Pleurodeles waltl. Next base: position 864,067,293 of record NC_090436.1, on the reverse strand, counting down.
TGGTGCTATAGGACGTCAAGGGGCCAAATACCAAAGCTGCTTTGTCTTGATTCTACCCCGTGGCTCTTTTATCCAGCACCAGACACTCCCTGCCCCTTTGTTTCATTCTTGCATCCCTGCGTTCTCCCTTTTTCACTGTTTTTCTGTCTTTCTGTTCCTCCTTCCGTTCCCCTTAAAACATTCTTTAATTCTCTCTTGCTCTTGGTCAAAGTCAGATGGGGAAAAATAAGTGCAGGTGGGCCCCACCTGCAACTCCCTGCTAAAATGAAACACTGAGAAACCCGTAAGCGTACTAGAAACTATGGGGCATATTTATCAGAAGCTTGCACTGCTGATGCATCACTTGTAGTTATACAGCAGTGGCGCAAGCATCTCAACCATACCTATGAGGACATGCAAAGCCACTTTGCGTGGCTGTGAATGGCCTCAGGCATATGGAGTAAGGCAAGGCAGCACAAGACTCTATGTTGCCTTAATTGTGCCAGGAAGGCATCCATGGGCATTGCTGTGGGTTTTCCGATGAAACACCCATGGATTTTGATGCATCACCAGATTTATGAGAGCCTGTAAACATGGGGATGCGCCAAAACCTTACGGCTCCCCAGGAGAAGCTCAACAAGGAGAAATATGTTTATTTCTCCTTGTTGTTTCCTCTTTCTATGTGTGCTGCATTTTGCTGCACACATAAAAAAGGAACAAGCCTACCATGATTGTTTTTGTGTAGGGAAGTTCCCCTTAATGCACAGAAACAATCCTGCATACAACACAGACAACCTTGCACCATGGTGCAAAGGTGCCTGCGTTGGAGCTAGGCAGCCATAATGGCGCAGCGCAGTTAGAAGGGACAGGAATGCGCTGTATCACCTAGATATGATGCATTCCGGCTCTTTCCTTTTGATGTAGGGCAGCACAGCAAGATAACTTTGCTGTGCTGCCCTGCGGCAAATTTTCATTAAATTTGGCCCAAATTATGTGCGCCTTGAAAGATAAGAGGGACATAAAAGCTGTTTCAAGATGTTGCATATTATGTGTCTGCACCTCTTTAAACTGTGTTACATTAGTGGGGTTGCAATATTTGATCTCATTTTAGAAACTTACATTTTCAAAATATGGTGGGGTGCCAAGCAGGGACAGCTTCTCCGCTAAGGCGGAGGAGTGTTGCCCTGCTGAATTTTCCAAAACAGAAAAATAAAGTGATGATAATGTACACTATGTTATCATCATTTTATTTTTCCTTGTAGTGCGGGGTGGGGTGGGGCTGGGCTGGAGGGAGGAGGCTGGAGGAGGGCTATGTGCACACAAAGTGCGCATGCCTGTTTGGCAGTGCACAAATCGAAAAAGAAATGTCGCAGTGCCAGATTTAGCTGCACAGAATTGCCATTGTGCTAAGATTTGCACTGTGGTGCAAAGCCGACAGAGCAGTGCTTTGAGTGAAATTTATACTCTGAGTACAGCTTCCCATACAAATTCCAACATCGAGGATTCATTTGCTTACATGATTTCACACAAACCTAGACATAATATATAAGATGACCAGCCTTTGCCTCAAAAGCTATTTGCATTGTTTTATTTCCATTATGCACCTTGTTCATAGAAAACAGGGCAGCTACTGCTCCACAGTGCAAAGCATTTTTGCACAGCAAAAATTTGGCACAGCACTCACACCAGAAATAGTTTTTGCTTGTGAAAGTTGATTGGTGCTGCTGTTTGCACCATGAAGAGCAGCCATACATTGCACAAGTGCCTGCACAAATATATAGTTCACCTGGTCCAAGGATTATGTGAGTATGTTGGTAATTATGTGCACTTGCTAATGAGCTACAACCATTGCGCAACATAGGTGCTCATTTTCACATTTTTCCTAATGTCATTTATTTCAATCTCTGTAAACCAATAGAGTACAGTTCTCAATTTTTTTTTGTAGAAAAACCTATCTTTCTCTGTATGATCCAATATGCTCTGCAAATTATTTGTAAAATCAAGTTTTCTGCTTGTCTTTTTAATAATTTTTATAATTCAAATTATATTTTCTCCTTGTCTCAGAAACTGTCGTCATTTTTGTAAGACCGCCAACAGGCCGGCGGCAAACAATTTGCAATTATGACCGTGACGGAAACCGCCAAGAAAGACAGCCACTTTAACACTCCGACCGCCACGGCGGTATAAACAAACAGCGCGGTGGTCACTGCCAACAGACAGGTGGAAGACAATGTACCGCCCACACTATTATGACAGGCCAATCCGCCACCTTTTCCGGGGAGGATTCACCGCGGATAAAAACACGTCGGAAACAGGAATTTCGAAGGGAAAACGCTCACCTCTACACACTCCACGAGGAACGAGGACACCATGGACCCAGAACTCCAAATTCTACCTGCAATAGTATTCCTGCTCCTGTACCAGGAGCACGAACGCAGGCGGCGAAGACCACGGTGAGTACTGCACCTACGACACAGGGGAGGGCGAGGCAAAATACAGGGACACGCAACACCCCCACCCCCACCCTCACCCACTACAACACACACACTAATACATATCTATATATTATGGTTACACCCCCCAAGCCCCCCAGAAGAATGCAAAGACCAAAGGAAATGATTGTAACCATTGTAATCTATTAAAATACAGTACTATAAAATATATATACACTATAAACAAATATATACACCAATAATACAAGTCCAGGTATTGCACCATTTATAGTCCGTGGACCACTGGGCCCAAAATGCATGGGCGAGGCCCACACTCGATACCAGATCAAAACAGAGAGAACGCTGCAGGGGCATCAGATAGAAATACAACAGGCACCTCAGGGGGAAGGGAAGGGGGTACACCTCAGTCGGATGAGTGCATGATGCCAGATCCACGAGGGGGCTCAATGCCCACTGTTCAATCCTGGGGAGTGCACAGCCACAGTCTCTCAAGTCTCTACAGTGGGTGGTTTGCCCACTGTTCAATCCTGGGGAGTGCAAAGCCACAGTCTCTCAAGTCTATACAGTGGGTGGTTTGCCCACTGTTCAATCCTGGGGAGTGCAAAGCCACAGTCTCTCAAGTCTCTACAGTGGGTGGTTTGCCCACTGTTCCATCTTGGGGAGTGCAAAGCCACAGCCTCTCAAGTCTCTCCAGTGGGTGGTTTGCCCACTTTTCAATCCTGGGGAGTGCAAAGCCACAGTCTCTCAAGTCTCTCCAGTGGGTGGTTTGCCCACTGTTCAATCCTGGGGAGTGCAAAGCCACAGTCTCTCAAGTTGATAACAGTCTCCACTGGTTCTGGAGGGGGACTGGTGCCCAGAGTGCTTCATCCTGTGAAGGACAGAGGTAGTGGATGGATCTCTCCACTGGTTCTGGAGGGGGACTGGTGCCCAGAGTGCATCACTCACCCCGTGACGGTCCCAGTTGCATCAGTGCCCCTGCCGCTCATGGTCTAGCGGTGCTTGAGTTCGCAGTGCCCTGTTCAGTGGTGCTTGATTTGGCGGTGCTCTGTTCAGCGGTGCTTGAGTTGGCGGTGCCCTGTTCAGCGGTGCTAGAGTTGGCGGTCCTTCATGGCCCAGCGGGGCTTGTGCTGGCGGTCCTTCATGGCCCAGCGGGGCTTGTGCTGGCGGTCCTTCATGGCCCAGAGGGGCTTGTGCTGGCGGTGCCCTCCTGGGCAGCTGGGCTGGGGCTGGCGGGCCCTCCTGGGCAGCTGGGCTGGGGCTGGCGGGGCCCTACTGGACAACTGGGCTGGGGCTGGCGGGCCCTCCTGGGCAGCTGGGCTGGGGCTTGTGGGGCCCTCCTGGGCAGCTGGGATGGGGCTGGCAGTGGCCTCCTGGGCAGCTGGGCTGCGGCTGGCGGGGCCCTTCTGGGCAGCTGGGATGGGGCTGGCGGCGGCCTCCTGGGCAGCTGGGCTGGGGCTGGCGGTGGCCTCCTGAGCAGCTGGGCTGGGGCTGGCGGGGCCCTCCTGGGCAGCTGGGCTGGGGCTGGCGGTGGCCTCCTGGGCAGCTGGGCTGGGGCTGGCGGTGGCCTCCTGGGCAGCGGGGATGATGGTGGTCTTCTCCGCCGTGCTGCTCTTCCCAGAATTGCCGGGTTTCTTGTGGCCCTTCCCCACCTTGGGAGGTGTCACAGCTGAGTCCACACTCCCACCGGGACCCCTGGGAGCAGCTTTGGTGTCTGGAGTCTTCCCCCTCTCCCGCCGGGCACTGGCCAACTTCTGATGCTTCACAGGGGGGGGGGTCTGGCTGTGCTGTGGCTCCGTGCCACACTGGCTGTCCTGGTGGCCAGTGCACTCCCCATACCTGTGACTACAGGCACCACTGGTCCCGGAGATGTTGTGGCTGAGGTGCTAGTTCGGGACCTATGAGATGGACGGGGTGGGGGAGGTGTGGGAAAAAGGTCAAGGCTGGATAGGAAAGGTTTTTGGGACACACCTGGACGGGTAGCTGGAGGGGGTTTGGGAGCGGAGGAAGAGGTGGTGGTAGTAGGAGGTGTACGTTTGGTGACTTTGGGTGCAGGTGCATGCGCTGGAGGCTGTCGTGAGGTGGATGGCTGTTGGGTGGGTGTGTGCCTGCGTTTGTGTATCTTGGGAGGGGGCGTCACAGACACACTGGGTGAGGACACAGGGGATGTGTGAATGGTAGTGGGGGTGGTGACTGCACGTGAGCGGGGTGTGCTGGTGGGTGTGCTGGTGAGGGAGGTAGTGGCTGTAGAGGTAGTGCATGCAGGTGTGTGTGCAGACGAGACAGGAAGGGAGGAGGGAGACAATGAGGAGGGGGACACAGTGGAGGCAGTGGATGTTGGTGTGTCTGCATGTGTCTGATGCTTGCGTGAGTGCCTGTGGGATGTGTGGTGCTTATGTTTGTCTGAGCTTCCCTTGTGTGGTGAGGTGTGTGCAGGCTGGTCTGATGGTACAGGGGATTGGGTCTGGGTAGAGGAAGTTGGAGGGGGGAGGCTAGACACAGGGACAATGGCTGCCATCAGTGCTGAGGCCAGAGTTTGAAAGGCTCGGTGAAGGGTCGCCTGACCAGAATGAATGCCCTCCAGGAATGCATTAGTTTGTTGCAACTGCCTTTCTACACCCTGGATGGCATTCAAAATGGTAGACTTCCCAACAGTGAGGGACCTGAGGAGGTCAATGGCCTCCTCACTGAGGGCAGCAGGGGTGACTGGGGCAGGGCCTGAGGTGCCTGGGGCGAAGGTGATGCCCACCCTCCTGGGTGAGCGGGCACGGGGCGAAGGCTGAGGGGCTGCTGGGAGGGTGGTGCTGGTAGGGGGTGTGGCGGCTGTACCTGTAGATGCGGGGTGCACAGATGTTGCCGCCACCACAAGGGAGCTCCCATCAGAGGACGAGTCCATGTCGCTGGTCTCAGCTCCTGTCCCTGCCGTGGAGCTCCCCTCGCCCTCTGTCCCACTGGTGAATTCCGAGTCCGTAGTGTGGCCCTCCATGGCCATGTGGGATGCAGCTCCCTCGTGCTCCGGTGCCACTGCTCCTCTGCCTGATGATGCTAATGCACACAAGAACAGGGAGACCACAAAAAGGGGGGGGGAACAGAATAAATACATGTTGAGTGCATGGATTACCGCTACCGTTGGCCGACAAGACAGACACAGAAGCCCCCTGCACTACGCCGCGCTCTTGGGCTCTACTGTGCAATTCCTGGGAAATGGCCTACAAGGCTATGGACGACATCTGCACACATAGATGACACAGGGGCATGAATAGCTGTACTTGGCACTCTACAGAGGTGGGGTGGGGGGCCACAGGGCCATGCCTTCTGGAGGGGCTTAGCCTACGGAACTCGCCCTAGGGAAACCCACAGCCCTTCTCCCCCACCCAGACAACTCCACTGCGTGCAAAGTCAGCTGAATGAGAGTGTACTCACCCCCTTGTGTCTGCTGTGATGCCCTCAAGCGCCCATCCAACTCCGGGTAGGCCACCGCCAGGATCCTGAACATCAGGGGGGTCATGGTTCGACGGGCACCCCTCCCACGTTGGGAGGCCATCCCCAGCTGAGCCTCCGCCATCTTCTTGCTCCAGCGGCGAATGTCCTCCCATCTTTTCCGGCAGTGGGTGCTCCGTCTGTGGTAGACCCCCAGGATCCGGACGTCCTTGGCGATGGCACGCTAAATATCTTTCTTCTGGTGGGCGCTGATCTACATGAAATGTACAAGGGAAGAAGAGAAGTCATTACCAACTGCACCGTCAAAGTGAGTGGTCCCCATCCCTACCCTTGCCATGTGGCACATGCACCCACCGTCTTTCATGCACGCAGAACTCTGCCCCCTTCCTTCTTACATCCAGCCCTCTCCACACAGGCATAGCCCAACCAACATGCTCCCTGTGTACTTACCTGTTTGTCTGGAGGACCGTAGAGTAGCGTGTACTGGGGGAGGACCCCATCAACGAGCTTCTCCAACTCCTCCGATGTGAAGACAGGGGCCCTTTCCCCAGACGCACGAGCCATTGTCTCTTCCAGACTGAGGTCACAGCAGCACTTGCAGTGTTGGTCCTCTCCTGTCGAAGATCAGGTATCGAGTGATTCAACAGATAGAAAATGGCGGTCACGTCCGTGGCAGTTACGTCCGCGGCGGTGCGTACCATCACCGCCGGCGTACATCGTCATTGGCTCCTGGGACCCATAGGGTCCAATGTTAACCAATGCAGCATTGCGCCGCAGTCTCCGACCGCCGACAGCGACGGTGTACAACGCCAGCGCAGTTACCTCACATCCCATTGTCCCACTATAGAGGTCCGGCAGCCGCCATTTCAGGGGCCCACATGGCCTAATTTCCAACTGCATCACACATACCTAGGCCTAGTCTCAACACACATACAGGCCACCTTTTGTGTATGATTGGTGTTCTGTGTAAACTGTGGGTACGTACCTCCGAGTTGTTTGACTCTGTGGTCGCTGTTGTCCTTCATAGGCACCGTCCGCTGGGACATGTGAGGATATGGTGGCATCCTCCGGTGTACCGACCGCTGGTGGACCTGTCGACAATGGAGGAAAGACATTTGATAATCACCTACAGGTTTGACCGTGCCACAATCCAGGAACTGTGTACCCAGTTGGAGCCAGACCTGATGTCAGCAATCCACCATCCCACAGGAATCCCCCCTCAAGTGCAGGTGCTATCAGTGCTCCATTTCCTTGTAAGTGGGTCATTTCAAACAACTGTGGCCATGGCATCAGGGATGTCCCAGCCTATGTTTTCCAACGTATTATCCAGAGTGTTGTCTGCCCTGCTGAAACACATGCGGAGCTACATCGTTTTCCCTCAGGTGGAGGATTTGCCTACAGTGAAAGGTGACTTCTATGCCCTTGGACATATCCCCAACATCATAGGTGCCATTGATGGCACCCATGTGGCTTTGGTCCCCCCCCCACAGGAGTGAACAGGTGTACAAAAACCGGAAGAGTTATCATTCCATGAATGTACAGATGGTATGTTTGGCCGACCAGTACATCTCCCATGTGAATGCCATGTTCCCTGGCTCAGTGCATGACGCCTACATCCTGAGGAATAGCAGCATCCCTTATGTGATGGGTCAACTCCAAAGGCACCGTGTGTGGCTCTTAGGTGAGCCCCTGTAAGCAATACAGTGGGAATGGTTGTCTGGGGTTATCCCTACAGGTTAGTGTGTGTCTAACAGTTGTCCCCCGCCATTTGCAGGTGAGTCTGGGTACCCCAACCTTTCATGGCTACTGACCCCAGTGAGGAATTCCAGGACCAGGACAGAAGAACGCAAAAATGGGCGAACTAGGAGGGTGATCGAGCGGACCTTCGGCCTCCTGAAGGCCAGGTTCAGGTGCCTCCACATGACAGGTGGATCCCTATTCTACTCACAAAAGAAGGTGTGCCAGATCATCGTGGCCTGCTGTATGCTTCACAACTTGGCTTTGCGACGACAGGTGCCTTTTCTGCAGGAGGATGGTCCAGATGGCGTTGTTGTGGCAGCTGTGGAGCCTGTGGACAGTGATGAGGATGAAGCAGAGGAAGAAGGCATGCAGAACAGGGACTCAGTGATCCAGCAATATTTCCAGTGAAACACAGGTGAGAATACATTCCTGCCTACTACATGTACTTTTACACTACTACCTCTCTACTGTCTGTCATTTTCACCCAGTGTATGGTCACTGAGTTGTCACTTTCCCTTATGGTTTCACAGATGTGGGTCCCAACGTGTGTCATCTGCTTAGATTCCTCATGGACTAGAGCTGTGTGACATAGGAATGTTGACATTACTTTTTCATGAACACTATTTTGAAATCACAGACAGACTCCAGATCATTTTGTGGTTTAGGTGTGTTTATTTAAATGCAAAATATTGGAGTTAAATGGTGAGGGGTGATGGCGGAGGAGTGTCCATGGCAGAGTCCAGTCTATTAGTCTCACAGGTGCATTGCCCATATGGGCATAGGAAGTGGAGCTGGGGCAGTTTAATTATGGACAGGGTGACAAAGTGGGACAGTGGGATGACAATCAGGGTGGTCTCATTTCTTGGCGGGGGTCTTGGCATCGTGCTCTGTCTTGTTCCTGGATCTCAGGGACCGTTTGCGGGGTGGTTCTCCCTCTGCAGGGGGTGGGGTGCTGGTGTGGTGGTCCTGTGGCGGGGCATCCTGTCCACTAGCGCCGGCGGAGGTGGTGGGCAGTTCATCGTCCATGCTAGTGTCAGGGGCCCCTTGGAGTGCCACAGTGTCCCTCCTGGTGTTAAGTAGTTCCTTCAGCACCCCTACGATGGTGCCCAGGGTGGGGCTGATGGTTCTGAGTTCCTCCCTGAAGCCCATATACTGTTCCTCCTGCATGCGCTGGGTCTCCTGAAACTTGGCCAGTACCGTTGCCATCGTCTCCTGGGAGTGGTGGTATGCTCCCATGATGGAGGAGAGGGCCTCGTGGAGAGTGGGTTCCCTTGGCCTGTCCGCCCCCTGTCGCACGGCAGCCCTCCCAGTTCCCCTGTGTTCCTGGGCCTCCGTCTCCTGGACTGTGTGCCCACTGCCACTGCCCCCAGGTCCCTGTTGTTGTTGGGGTGGTGGGTTATCCTGGGTTCCCTGTAGTGGTGGACACACAGCTGATTGACGTGTCCTGGGGACGGAGGTATGGACCCGCTGGGTGGGTGCTGTGCTGGTGTTTCCAGAGGGGGGAAGGTCTGTGGTGGCCTGTGCCTGTGTGAGGGGAACCGACTGTCCCGAGGACCCCAGATGGTCCAGGCTGGTCATCTAGATCCAGTTGGACAGAGGTGCTGTCATCACTGTGGGCCTCTTCTGTGGGTGGAGTGGACATGTCTGGACCCTCCTGTCTGGTGATGTTGGGTAGGGGTTCTGCAGGGGTGGAAAGGCATGATTATTGCATCTGTGTGTGGCATGGTGTGCAATGGGTGGGTGACCGTGTAACCCAGTGCTGGCATTCCTGTGTGGGAGCTTGTGTGATGATGGTTTAGGGGGGTGTATGGCTATGTGCAGTGTGCATGCTTTGGTGATGGGTGTCCATGCTTTGTTGTTGCATGCAGGGCTTGGTGTTGGGATGTGTGGTTTGTGATATTGGTAAATTTGTGAGGAGTTGGAGTGATAGGGGCGGGGGTATGTGATAACATGCATGTAGGGTGGGGGATGTAATAGTTAAGATTTGAATTACCAGAGTCCATTCCTCCACCTACTCCTGCGAGGCCCTCAGGATGCAGAATCGCCAAGACCTGCTCCTCCCATGTTGTTAGTTGTGGATGAGGAGGAGGGGGTCCGCCGCCAGTCCGCTGAACCGCCAGGTGGTGTCTTGAGACCACGGAAAGCACCTTCCCCCGTAGGTCGATCCACCTTTTCCTGATGTCCTCCCGATTTCTTGGGTGTTGTCCCACTGCGTTGACCCTGTCCACTATTCTTCGCCATAGCTCCATCTTCCTTGCAATTGAGGTGTGCTGCACCTGTGCTCCAAATAACTGTGGCTCGACCTGGACGATTTCCGCCACCATGACCCTGAGCTCCTCCTCCGAGAACCTGGGGTGTCTTTGCCGTGCCAAGGGGTGGTGTAGGTGATGTGTGGGGTGGTGTGTGTGGTGATAAGTGTGCTGATATGTAATGGTGTGTTGTTTGTGGTGCGTGGAACTTGTGTGGGTGATGGTGTTATGTGCCTGTGGATGCTGTTGTACTTGCTGGTGGTGTCTCTCTCTGTGCTTCGTTCTCAATTTTTGTCGTAGGGGTTTGTGGGTGTGTTTTATATTGTATTGGGTGTGTGGGAGTGGTGTGTGTATGTGTATCAGGTGTGTGTATTTTGAATTGTCCAATGTGGCTGTGTTTTGTAAGAGTGTGTGTATTTTGAGCACGGTGGTGTGTACTGCCAATGGAATACCGCGGTTGAAAGACCACCGCGTGGATTCGTGTTTCGTGATAGTGTGGGCGTATTTCTGTTGGCGTGACAGTGGAGGTTTTGTTTTCGCCAGTTTATCACTGACCTTCGGTGTGGCGGACTTGCGTGGGTGTCTGAATTTTGGCAGGTTCCGAGATGTGGGTCATAATAGCTGTGGCGGAATTTCGCAGCCGCAGCGGTGTGTTGGCGGTCTTCTGCACGGCGGTAAGCGGCTTTTACCGCCAATGTTGTAATGACTGCCTAAGTGTATTGTCAATACAAGATATTATGGATACAGTAGCCCTTATGTCGATTACAGACTATGAGTAGTTTCCAGTTACTACTTGTAGGGTATTAGAAGATCTCAACATTGTATCAGATGTACATGTGAGCAGTGGTCTTAAACATAAATCGACATGGACACCTAAACTCTCTACAGACAATAATATAGATGTATTTTATAAACTGGTCAATGAGGATTTAAATAAAAAAATGACGACAGTTTCTGAGACAAGGAGAAAATATAATTTGAATTATAAAGAATACATGGCTTTGAAAACTCTTAAAAAAGAAGATCCCATAATGATTAGGAGGGCAGATAAAGGAGGCAACGTGGTAATTATGAATCGATGGGACTATGACAAAGAGATTTGCACACAGTTGAACAACGTGGCATGTTATGAGAGATTGAAGCACAACCCTATTATAAACTTAACTAGTTATATTAATAGGAAACTTAAATTGTGGTTTGAGAAACACATACTAGATGTTGATGAATATGGATATTTACGAGTTGATCGTCCTAAATTTCGTTGTTTTTATACTTTACCAAAAATACACAAGAATCTCCCATTTCCCCCTTGGAGACCGATAGTATCTGGAATTGGTGGCCCTTTGGAAAAAATATCGGAGTGTGTGGATATATTTTTGTAACCGTTGGTAGCAAATATTCCATCATATATTAAAGACACTAAACATTTGCTGAGTATGTTTGTGGACATGAATTGGGAACCAAATATGTGCATGGTGACACTAGATATAGAGGCTTTATACACAAGCATAAGACATGAACCGGGTATTCACGCTATTAAGCAAATGCTAAATAAGAGGTCAGCCAGTTTATTGGATCACACAGATATGCTAATAGAAATGATGGATCTCATTCTTAATCATAATTACTTTCTATTCAATGGGGATTGGTTTAAACAAAAGCAAGGAGTTGCGATGTGGTCGTGATTTTCTCCCTCATACGCCAATCTGTTTATGGGCTGGTTTGAGGAGACCTGAATATGGGGACATGGAGCAGCAGAGTGGCATACTTATATTCTCTATTGGTGGAGGTATATAGATGATTGTTTTATGATTTGGACAGCAATTCTGAAAAAATTGATAATGTTCTGTGAATACTTAAACAGTAATGAGGTGAATATGAAATTTACCTATCAATATAGTACAACACATATAGAATTTCTAGATGTGGAATTATATGTGGTTAATAATATGATTGAATGTAAATTGTATAGAAAACCAACATCTTGTAATTCAATATTGTATGCTACAAGTGCACATCCTGTTTGTCAAAAAAGGCAGCACTACCATATGGAGAGATGATCAGAGCAAGAAGAAACTGCAGTAGGGACAAAGTTGACCATGATTGTTTATACAATATGAGGAACCGCTTTCTAGCTAGAGGATATAAAGATGATATTGTGAAAAAGTCCTTGGGAAAGGCATTTTGTATGTCTCGGGAACATGCATTAAGAACTAAAACAGAGAAAAAACTGAAAGATGATCAAATAAGAATAATTTTGGATTATACAGAAAACTCAGCTATACTATTAAAAAGTATGAGGAAGTATTGGAAGATCCTTGTACAGGATCAGACATTGAGAAAATATATTGGTAAGAATCCTATAGCTATCTATCGTAAAGGAAAAACTTTGAGTAGCTCTTTATGTCCTAGCTACCCAAATAATCAATTGGATACAAATTGGTTAGACACGTATACTAGAGGTTTTCTTTTAAATGTGGTAGCTGTGGGGTATGCAAATGGGCATGTCAAGCACAGAAAGGCTTTGTTGGAGCTGGAAATAAGAGATATTTAACCCAAACATATGTCAATTGTAATACCACTTACCTAATATACATGTATATCTGTAAATGTGAACGGATTTATGTTGGCAGTACAATTCGTCCGCTTAAAGTTGGAATAGCAGAACATTGGAGAGCCATTAGACAAGATGATGAAAGATATCCTATTGCAGTACATATGAGGGGATGTAGTGCACACAATGTACATAAAGAATTTAGATTTTTGGGTTTTGAACACATCAAGATGGGACCGAGAGGAGGAAATAGGGAACTGTAACTAAGAAGGAAGGAACCCAGGTGGATTATGAGATTACAAGCAGTTGAATGTGGATTAAATTCAGATTATGAACTGGAATATTTTTTAGGAGATAGATAATTTATATGTAAATATACTGGTAGTGATATGTGTAACAAACCGTGCACACACAAGGAGAGTGAGAATTTAGAATAAGTTATTGTGAGTGGTAATATAATGAAAATACCATTATGTAAGGTGAGAACACGATACCCATAGACAATTTTTTGGCAAATAGGAGATATGAGAATTGGTAGTCATAAATTATTGTAGGTATAATAAATAAATATTATGTGCTGTAGATTAATAGGTTAAACCCTATTTAAATATAACTGTGACTAAACTCAAAATATGTCAGTAAGAATTTTGATTTCCTTTCGAGAAGTATGGGTAAAATTAAAATGAACACACGAGTATAATTAACAATGAGGTATTACATTATCAGTCAGGTACTAGTATATATAATAACAGTATATGAAAAGACATAGATATTGGGTCAGGTGCAATGTTAGATTGACGTGAAAGAAGTAGTCCTCTTTCTATATCTATGAACGGTGAGCGGTAAATGGACAACGGACTCACTTGAGGAATTTAGATGGAGTTGTAGGGAAATGAATGAGGAAGTCCTCTTTCTCTGTTTAGTCCGAGAAAGGAGGGGCTATTTAAACAGCGGGGAGACGCGTACTGTGTTTTATTCACTTTACGCGTACTCGCGGTGGTAAGAGGCATGGATTCGATTTACTCAGAGGTGGGTGTGATGATAATTTCAGGTGAAACAATTGGAGCTTTTTGCAAAGGTTGTGGGGCATTTATAATGAATGTATACTGAGGCATTTTTTATTCGCTTTACAGGACGCGCTCATAAGTTAGCATCCGGTTTAACAATAATAACATTCAGACAAGTAACTATTAAGGAGGTAAGCAAGTGAATTTAAAAGAAGACGATATATGGCATAATCAGTATTTTATTGGAGATAATAATTCATTAACAATTCCACATGTTTTACTATTAAATAGGAACTAAATTGGAGCAGAAAGTCTTGTTGGTTCTAATTATGTAGAGAAAAAAGATTTTCGGACATCCATACGAGCAGGTATAGTTATATATAAGTAGAATAGTTATAAGGAGCACAAAACTATTGGACACAAAATAGGAGGGGATGAGGGATTACACTTGTGTGTGCATGTTTGGACCACATAGAGCGTTGTTACGCCACCAAGGAGATGAATATTTGTATGTTGGGATATATTTGGGTATTCACTACAACTTGTGTAGATCACTAATAGTACTTCTATTCTATTTTGATTTCCACCTGGTACATTGTAAGTGAAATGCGTGCACTATTTAAAAGGTTCACAGATTTATATTTGCATGGAATAGAAATAAGGAAGAGGTAAAATAGATATTTCTGTATATATTGTTGACAGCCGTAAGAAGCTCTGAAGAAGTCAAGGGGAAATTTAACCCAGATGAAACATGTGTTGGATTGGCTGGAGCGGAATATAAAGGAATAATAAAGAAGAATACTTTGGAACTCATCTTGGAACTTATATTTACTGTTTATACATTATACTGAATATGAGTGCTTTTAGTTGTTTTGTATCTCTTTGCCAGCTTCAAGTCACAAACCCAAACGACTATGAAAAAGAGAGAACTGCAGAGCAAAGCGTCCCCTCCCGGAATGAGCTCTCTCTAACTCTGGTCATCAAGCTTCCCTCTTATATACGTTAAACAAGTTGGAGTGGAGAATTCTAGAAACTCCGCCTCCGATACAGTAAGTTATTGTTCAAACGCTGGCTATACCAGGTAAGTGTTGAAAGAGCACGGTTAGAGATTGGCCACATCCCAAGGTGCGCTCCCAAGACTGTACCATAAACATTTTCTGGTACATCCTTATCTCTCCCTCACTCCTCCATGTTATGTCCCTCTCTTGGTGAGAAAGAGGGTGAGAAACATGTTGCATAAGTTGTGCGCAGAAAAATGCTGCACCACCAATATGATGCTGTTTGAAGCGAAGCTAAGCACAAAATGGAGTCAGTGGTCAAGATGGAGCTGGGGGTAAGATACAGATAGCGTTACAATGATCATAAACAATTTCTAGCAAAACCAAATGTACAATTTCAAATGCTCACCTACTGCAGCCTCGATATTAATTAGCTGATATTCCTAACGAGAACACGCAGGGACTTCATTAAACGACAGGCCCAGTTCTGGAAAGTAATGTAAAAGTATGTTTACAGATTTACTTCCCTGCCTGCACAAACCTTTATGTTTCTTTTTCAATGCACAAACATATCCAGTAGCACACTTAGAAAACTGGGGCAGATGCAGACGAGGAGAAGATTGTGAATGTCATTTGTGATTTCCCATACTCCCCTGTATGAAAATCTACGTATTAGGAAATGAAGCCCGCTGTGCAAATGCACTTTTTACATTTTTTGCCCTCAGTGGCGAAACATTTTTCTCCGGAGGAATGCCCTTACCCTACAACCTAGCCAAATCTGAAGTTGATTGCTTCCCTTCTCAAGCTAGAATGTGAGTTACTCCAGCTATTGGCTTCAATACATTTCCAACCATTTCCAGGTGGAAGGGGTTGGATCAGAGATTGTGAATGCCTGCATATGTATATGTTAGTGGACATTTACAAACTTAAAAGGTAAACTATGCCTTTGAATGCCCCATCCCCATCTTTTGCACTGGATTTGATACTTCAGATTTCTCCACACTCATGGTGGTGATGTGCATAGAGGGAAATGTGTTTATACCCGCCTAAAATATTTTTCCAAATTCATGTCAGTTGTAAATGGAGATATTTTTGACTATGAACATATGTTTATGAACATAAAAACTATTGTGAATCTGCCCCAAAGCTTTTAGATGCCCAAAAGCTTTGCCAGTCATAGCAGATCACTCAAATTACATCCTATTATACTAACACCTATAAATGGAGACAGATTGCGAGACAAATGATCGCTAAATCTATGGTAACATTTGACAGACCCCCAAAAACACTGATTATCCAATGCAACCCTAGGGGCTGGGCAAATTATGGCTACCTGATTGTTTTGTTTATCCATCTGCACACTTTGTGGATAAGGAACAGCCCCTGAACAATCTACATAAAATTGAAATTAATTCACTTGTGCTAACACATTCTTTTCAGATGTTTGTATCAGAATTAGAGGATGTCAAGATGTTTTCAATTTATACTATTGAGAGGCATGGAGAAAATCCCCAATAACCTCATCCTCTAAATAATGAAACTGCTGATCGGGACAATACCTGCTAACTGTGCAAGCAATACTGTGTGTAGAACCAAATTTTCAACTGTCACTCTGGATGAAAGAGGCTGAATGGTATGATCCTGCGAGATCCAAATTGATGCAGAAAGAGGAGGACTGAACATGATGATGTAAGAGCACAGGTGTGAAACATACAGTATATTTGATTATACTTATTCGCATCCTTGTGATTTTTATATGACCCTAGTTCCCCATTCGTCTTGGGAACAAGATCAGTAGGAAAGTGTCCAGTGACTTCGATGGCTGAGAAGGTAGATCGAGATTGACAAATGGCACTGCAGCACTGAGAATATCTGCTAAAGGTACAGAAAAATTAATTTCAACAAATCACATGTGGGAATCATGCAATAAAAGCTTGTAACTTGTTGCAGTTGTCCTAATTTGAGGCCGATCAACCCGAGATGTGGCAGATGCGAGTCCAAAAGGTACATCATCTGCATAGATATTCTGTAGGATTTTGGTCAAATTGTCAAGATATACTTATTAGAATCCACACCACTCAAGTGAAACTATATGTGTCGGTTCATTTTTCAGGTGGAATCCAGTTGCTTAATTTGGGAGCAGCACAGGTCCTGGACCTCACCTGGTGGTGTTCCAGAGACTAAACACTACTCTGTTTTGAGTCACAAGTTAACCAGTTGATGGGGAAGAGATTTAAAAAAAGTGGAATTTACTAACACAGTCTTACTAGATAAAAAGCTAATCATTGTAAAGGATCATGCCATCTTTTAACATTGATCTACATCTTACACGATTCTCTAAGTTTGTTTTCAGCAAAACTGTCTGATAATTTAAGAAGCAAAAAGGAGCTGATCACTGAGATTCGTAGTAGAAACATTTATTGAGTAAATCAACCACCGCAGCAGTTAGTTTAGGGGTGACAACTCATTCTACACTAATGTGTATGTTTCCCAAGTACATAGCCAGTTCTCATGACACTCTATCTATGGTTATGAGATACCCGTCCTTCCTAGTGGCATGTTTAATGTGTAACTACTTGACAAGAACTAAGAATACAGCCTTTGTTTTGCACCAAAATATTCTACTTCTAGAAACAATGCCATGTATGCTTTTTGCAAGGGGTGGAGCCCTATTTACAAAAATGTGTCAAAAATGGAATGGACACCACTTTGGTCTCATGGATAATATAATTCATATGTCAAGCACAAGCAATAATTTATTCATAAAGTCTTATATGATACAAATTAATTCCCAAAAGGTGTCAGAGTGCTGTACAGTGAGATAAACACAGTAAGGACCTGCAAATGTATGTATCAATAGTGACAAATACATCAAAAATGTGGACTGGCCAATAGATTCCATTTATTAATATACAATACATACAGTATTGATTACACTGAGGATAGGGCTATACACCACATCACTCATTGTGGGGAAGGGAATTTGCAAACACACAATATCAGGGATTACATTCTTAAAACCCATAATGATGCAGCAGAAAGTGTCTTGGGGAAGAAGGATCTGAGATGCGTGGAGATGGAAAAGAAAATATAAGAGATTAGGGTAGATAAGCCTGGTCACAGGGTAGTAGACCTTCCACTAGGCAGAAATCTGAAGAACGAGCATTAGCCATCTTTTTTTAAGCTTTGTGCAAGGCAATCAGGTATTACTCCAATGGAAATAGTTACATAATCTGAACATGCATGCTAAGAAAACTAGTGTCATGGATCACTCATTTTTAAAACCTGGAGCTGACGTAAACACCCTAAGGTCTGACTCTACTTTAAGTGGGCTCCAACTCCATCTTTGGTAATGGGAGTCACCATTTTCCTCATTTTTAGGCATTGGGAGTCACCATTTTCCTCAATTTATGCAGAATAATTGTCATGTCTGCCATTGATGTGGATGTTGCATGACCTTATAATTCTGTTAGAAATGGGGTATTTGGTTGGCAGTCAGGTTGCCCCCTGTCCAAGCAAGGACCTTCACTCTAGTCAGGGTACAGGAGTAACACACCTGGTTAACTCCCGCTCACCCACTTGGTAGTTTGGCATGAGCAGAAAGGGTTAATCCAGAGACAATGTGTGAAGTATTTGTACCAATATGCACAGTAATACAGTGAAAACACTATAAAATGACTCAACACCAGGTTAGAAAATAGCCAATATTTATCTGAGCAAAATAAGACCAACATGACAAAAAAACAACATACACAAGCAAAGTTATGATTTTGAAAAGATTAAACTTCAATATAACCCCTAGAAACATAAATGCTTCGAATTGGTGATATAATGGCGACGTGACGGAGTCGTTCCCAACAATCCAACGTTGATGGTGCCGGTCACGGAGTCAAACGAACCCCCAGGTACAGCACCTTGTGGAAATGAGGAAACAAGCCGGTGCACGGAGTTGGGGATCGCGGCATTGCTGGATCCGATGCAGCGTCGGTTTCCGGTGCTGCAGTGCAAAGGAGCGGAGGCATCATGAAGAGGCATCGGGTCCTTGCTGTGGAGCAGTGGAGGTGAGGCGACATTGGTGCGAAGCGTTGGATCCGCGCACTTTTGGCAGAGTCGATATCCAGCGGTCACGGTGTGGTGCAGCAAAGTCAGGAGTCAAGGACGTTGGTGACACAGCATTTTGGGACTCATGGAGTTGCAGTCTTCGGCGAGGCTGCTGCGGCGTTGAGCCTGTGGGGTCATCGCACTCCAGCGAGGTCCACTGCTTCAGTTGCAGGATGCACTGCAGAATCCGTCAGCGGCGTCAGCCCGGGGTCATCCAAAGTCAGTGCACTTGGTTTTTCTTGGTTTTCTACTAGCTTTTCCTTTCAAGGGCCCAGGGACTGGATAGGGCACCACTTGGTAGGGCAGGAGTCTCAGCAGAGAGTCCAGGTGCTGGCAGAGGAAGACTTTGATGGCCCTGAGACTTCAGAAACAGGGGAAAAGCTCAGTCCAAGCCCTTGGAGATACCTCTCAAGCAGGAATATACCACAAAGTCCAGTCTTTGTCCCCTTTCTCTGGCAAAAGCAGCAACTGTAGGATAGCCCAACAATGCACAGTCACAGACATGGACAGCACTTCTCCTTCTTCTCTTGGCAGGGGTTCCTCCTGAATCCTTGAAGTGATCTAAAGACTGGTGTTTTGGGTCCAATACTTATATCTCTTTCTGCCCTTGAAGTTGCTCAACTTCAAAGAAAAGTCTCTTGTTTACAGGATACTGCCTTGCCCAGGGCTGGCCCCCGACACACACCAGGGGGTTGGAGAATGCATTGTGTGAGGGCAGGCACAGCCCTTTCAGGTGTAAGTGACCACTACTCCCTTCAGTCTAGCCCAGATGACAATCAAGATCTGCAGGTTACACCCCGGCACCCTCTTTGTCACTGTCTAGTGAAGATGCACAAAAAGCCCAACTGTCAATCTGACCCAGAGAAGGAATCCACAAACAGGCAGAGTCACAGAATGGTTCAAGCAAGAAAATGCCCACCTTCTAAAAGTGGCATTTTCAAAATAACAATCTTAAAATCACCTTCACTAAAAGATGCAATTTTTTAAATTGTGATTTCAGAGACCCCAAACTCTCCTTCCTATCTGCTCTCAAAGGAAAAATGCACTTTAAGGATATTTAAAGGCAGCCCCTATGTTAGCCTATGAGAGAGATAGACCTTGCAACAGTATTTCACTGTTAGGACATGTAAAAACACATTTCCTACCTTTAACATACACTGCACCCTGCCCATGGAGCTACCTAGGGCCTGCCTCAGGGATGCCTTACATATATAAAAAGGGAAGGTTTAGGCTTGGCAAGTGAGTGCACTTGACATGTCAAATTGGCATTTTAAAAACTGCACACACAGATACTGCAGTGGCAGGTCTGAGCCATGGTTACAGGGCTACTGATGTGAGTGGCACAACCGGTGCTGCAGGCCCACTAGGAGCATTGGATTTACAGGCCCTGGGCACCTCTAGTACACTTTACTAGGGATTTACTAGTAAATCAAATATGCCAATCATGGAAAAAACAATTAGACATACAATCTCACATAGGGAGCACTTGCACTTTAGCACTGGTCAGCAATGGTAAAGTGCCCAGAGTAAGACAAACCGCCAAAGCAGACTGCAGCACACAGCAACAACCTGGGAAGTAGAGGCAAAAGGTTAGTGGAGACCACGCCATGACGCCAGGTCTAACAAACTCCAAGAACTGTGAAAGCGTCAAGTCATTTAACAGTGACATAGGCATGATAATGATGCATCATCAAGTCTGGTACAGGTGTCTAGTTATCATAGCATCAAAGTCAAATAAGAACAAACATAGACATATAGCTAAAATAGTGCACTCTGAAATGAAGTCCATTTAACTAATATGTCTGGGACGCACACCTTTATGCAAATAATCCATGTAAGACATTCATGAACTTATGTCAGAAATTCCAATCTCTGATCTCTACCCCTTGACCAATTGTCAGGAGACGTCCTTCTCCCAGATTGTCGCACAAAATGTAGGAGAAAGGGTGCTGCCATGCATGTGTTTATGTTTCGCAGGGAACACTGCCTTCACACCTCTGATAATCACAGTTGTTGCTCTCAACAATGTATGCAGGGAGTTGCTTCTTCCTAAAAAAGTCCAGATTGCAGGTTCTGCTTTCCATGCTCCCCTAACGTAGCTCACACAAGTAGATTTTAGGTTGCTAGACTTGGAATTTACATGTTAACTCTGTTAGAAATGCTCATTTTATTCTTGTTGTACGCAGCATGCATTATTACTGTTTTTACAAAATCATGTGTGTTATTTTAGATGCGCTGAGAAACAGGTCTACCCTGTTGTAATAAATGCTTTTAATTAAAAGTGTCTATTCTTCTTAGTGTCATTTGTGTGTGTGAAGTTGTAAAGAGCAAAAGAGGTCTGTTTCTAATACCTCAGTGCCCCAGATTCTGGTTTAGAGATTATTAGTAACCGAAAAGCAATGATTCCACTTCAGCAACATACTGGGTAAGATTCTGCAGAGCCAGAATGGCCTGTCTTCCTCATTCAGCGCTGGTGCTAGTTCAAACATGTGAAACATGGGTGTTTCTGATTTTCTTCTAGGACCACGCCCTACTAGAAATAAAAGATTCCTGGCAACAGGAATAGATGCCATTTACAATGAGCTCAACAGATGCCAAGAAAAAGAAGCTGCAGAAAGAATTAGGCACATAGATTTAAAGAATTTGTAAGTAGTTTTTAAAGTTATCAATAATGGAATGCACACACTTTCTAAAAGGGAGTATTCATTAAACCACTTTCTGTCTGCAGCCTTAGATGTAATAAAAATGAATTTGTGGTTATTACAAAATGGACAAGCTGAGAGCCATCAAACAATTACATTTGGGCATTACAAACACTTAGGCCAGGTTTTGTGCCTTGGCAACTTTTAAATGAAACAAATATTTTTGGACTTTATATCAGACACTAACAATGACAAAGAAAGAATCCACAAATACGCTCTTAAGTATTGAGAAAATGGAAGCAGCACCATTTTCAGTTAGCAAGCAGCACCATTTTCAGTTAGCGGCATTCCTTCAGTAATTTGGTTAATACATGATATCGTTCCTCTATGTATAATATAAATTTCTAGACTGGGATGAAACCATAGCCAATACTCAATTGTTCCATTCATGGAAATGTATATTTTATCATATGTGTTCAAATGAAAATGAAGATCACCCTGTATATATCAGTACAGCAAATTGCAGAAACTTCTGGAACACTCCCTTCTGTGTGATACTGTATTGCTGCATGGATCGTGTAGCGCTTTGATGCCAGGGTTGATTTGTGTTTTATCGGTAACCCCCTTTCCTCCTTCATACACACCGTAAATTGTTGAATAACGGGTCTCATTTATTTGTAACAAATTTTACTTGCTGTGAGTTGTAACCTGGCCAGACCTAAGTGATTACATCTGTGGAAGGACCTTGTACCCACCACCTCAACACATAATTCGAACTATCTGTAAGCCTAATATTTATATGTAGGACATGTGTTTTGATGACTTAAACAAGTTATCGTCAGTTTCTTTCCAAAAAAAAGTCCTGATGAACTATATAAGCTGTAGATAGCCACAACTCCTTCAGAGATTCAAAGGCTGTTACACAGACAATATCCAACACATTTTTCTGATATCTCTGATATTGTGCAAACAATATTCAACTCAGATTTGAAAACTGGTTTTGTGCATCTTTTTAAGAACATTGGATCTAGTGACTGGATCTAAAGCTGTATTTGGACCAATACCATCATTTTTCCATTCTTTGTTCTCCAGACTGTTTGGAGGTTTTCCAACCATTCTACTGCTAATCTTTTGTGGTATAATTTTTCTCCTGTTTCGACAAGGAAATCAACAACATGTGGTACACGTATCTGGATGAACAAAGACGCTGAGAAACTCTAGCACACTATTTGGGACATGCTTGGCTTTCTGAACGTAGGGAAAACTGGATGTTATCCTTTCACAAAATAGATGCTGCAAGAGTGAATCTTGTGTTCCAGTGCATAAACTGTCCAATAGAAATAATTTTGGACCTGCATCAGGAACAGCCACCAGTGTCTTATCAGGATATAAACGCTAAGCTGCAACCACCACAAGAGCACCTGAGACAATCCGGAGGAGTGGATCTGTCCCTTAACAGCATGCTGATTATGACAGAACAGTTTCACCAGTGACACTTTTCGACGGAACACTTGATTAGTGACTTGATTTATTGTTGATGTCAGAACCTCCAAAGGAAGAATATCTAACATTTCCAAGTGCATCTGGTGAGCAACCAATTGCTGGTCCATCAAATGTGCAAATTAATGACAACATGCACACACCATTTGGTTTCTCTAAGGACCACAAATATGCTGTATGTGCACCTGATGACCTCGGCATAGAAGTAGGTTTTAGAGTGTTAGACTTTTAGATTACATTTTAGCGATGTCATAAATGCTCATTTTATTCACGTTGTTCGAAATGCACATTATTGCTGTGTTCATAATATCCTATGTGTTTTTTAGATGTACTGAGAAACTGGTTTACCCTGCTGTAATAAATACTTTTAGTTAAAAGTGTCTAGCCTTCTTAATGCCCTTTGTGTGTGTGATATTGTAAAGAGCAAAACATTTTTTTTTTCAGTACCACGGTGCGCTAGATCCCAGTTTAGAGATTGTTAATAACCCAAAAGCAATGATTCTACTCTAACAATGTATTGGATTGGATTCCACAGGGCTACAAAAACCTGTCTTTCCAATTCAGCACTGGTGCATTGAACCTAGTTTCCATGTGTCAACCATGCATGGGAAAGCAAATCTTGTAGAAGTACATTAGCATTATAGTTTATGCAACCCAGTCTCTAGTTACAGCATCTCAGTGACTAGCACAAATTGCTGGCAATGAGAGAGGATCCACTTCCTAGCTTGATACTGACAAGACTGAGTCTGATGAAGCATTTTGTAAAGCAAGCAGGAAGTTATTAAAATACATCTAACAATAATAATAACCCTTTGTGGGAACCAAAGGCAAGAATAATGTGGTCAAACCATAGTGGCAGAAAAGAAGTTGGCGATTGCATGGAAGGGTGCCTTTAGGTCTAGTAGTCGTCAGAACTTAAGTATAGCAGTGACAGTGTTATGAGAATGGCTTTCCGATGGATAAGATTGGAACTTCAAACGTGAGGTTGACGTCAGCCTCTGCGATGAAGTTCCTTTCAGTAGCCTATGCTTGTATTAATCAATGATTTTCCAGCTAATCAGTGATGGTGGGTTCCATGTCAAGTGCCATTGTGATAGTCAACCAGGATAGGACTGGGTGGTTAAAGGGCAATAAGGAGATCAGCAGAAATTTGATGTTTTCTAAAGTTAGTCTGTGATTGCACTAGGTTATCCATGTTGGTAATTGCTCTATAATCTGTGAGTGCTAGAAAATATATCACTTAGAACTTATATTTAAGTACGGCATGTCATTATGGCATTAGTGGTGGATATGTCTGAGTCCTGCAACTGGTCCATAAAAAACTATTGGTAATGATAGAAAAGTGTGGGGCAGGACAAGGGAGGCAATCCCTTATAATCACCTTTTAGGGGCAGCTTTGCAGATAAGAGGCGAGTCAGCTGAGTATTTGTCCCTTAATACCCAAGTGATTTTTTTCTGTTTTCTCAGAGGATCTCATGGTCATCCATATGGAAGGCTTATTTTAAGGAAGATCAAGCAAGAGTTTCCTTTATCCTGGATAAGGTGAGCATCAACAATGATTTGGAATATGGTTGTTTTCTTACTGTAACCTGGCCTGAACCCAGATTGGTTAATCATCTAGTAGAATATGGTTAATGTGTAGCCTTTTAGTTTGGAAGCCACAAGGTTTTAATTTATTTGTCCAAAAAAGCTTTCCAGTTTATGGGCCTATGACAGATGAGGTTGTCCGTGTTAGCAGTGTTTATTAGGAGGCGCTTGAACCAGCTAACTTTTAAACAATTAGGAAACTCAATTGATGTTAGCAAGTCTCCTTCCCTGTCCTCCTCAGGACCCAAGCTTGCACACAGAGCTATATAAATGAGTTGCGGAGCTAACTGCTAGGAGACAACATACCTGAGAACAGGGCCAGTGCCGCGCAGATTGCGATGCCATCTGTGGGTGGGTCTCTGCGGGTTCATCCTTTCACTGTGGTTTGGCCAGATAGTGAGTGCTGAATGGAGACATAGTGTTTCTATGTCTTCAGCAATTCCAGTGGGAGGCACAGAATTGTGACATCTTGGAGCCAATATAGCAATAGCCAAACCAAGATGGTGCCTGTCTCATGCAAAGCTTATGATAGCTTCACTTACGAGGCCCTAGCAGCACACTGCACCACCAAAGTGTTTTTTTCTTTACACTCTGGTAGCGCAGTGTGTCAGCCCATATTTACAAGGCCACACAAAGCCACTTTACGTGGCTTTTCATGGGCTTGTAAATATGGACCCCTTTCATGCCTAACACTGTGCGAAAGGGGCATTCAATGGTTGTTGCTTGGGGTTTTCCCACCCAACACCCAGGGAACCAGAAGGAATCTGACGCATTCCCAGATTTACAAGTCTGGGAATGCGTCACATTCCTACACCACTTCAGAGGTGGCAGAACAGTGATGCAACGGGGAGAAATGTATTTATTTCTCCCCCTTTTTTTCCTCTTTCTATGTGTGCTGCATTATGTAGCACATATAGAAAGAGGGAACATATCTTCTGATTGTTTTTATGCATGATGGCGTCCCTTCCTACACAAAAACAATCACCCCCACAACACAGACACCCTTGCACCATTGTGCACGGGTGCCTGGGTTGGCACATGGCAGCAATTTTCTGTGCCAGAGTAGGGGAAGAGGGCAGAAATGTACCATATCTTGTAGATAAGGTGCATTTCTTCACTATCCCGGTGGCACAGGGCGGTGCAACAAGGCACTTGCTGTGCCGCTCTGTGCCACTGGCCTTGTAAATGAGGCAGGCCTTATATATGGAGCACTGATACAATGTATTACTGCATTCCAACACTCTTCACTACTGCATGCCAGGAAGTTAGCTAGCACTTTTTCCTCTGCTACACCCTGCATTTTGTGTCCAAGAGCTTTTACTCTTATTGGTTCCCCTCTCCTGTTACTCTTGAACTTGGTCCTCTTTATTGGCTATACCTTTGCTCTATCTCCTGGAGATTTTGTAAGCCACTGTCTTTTTCCTCCATCAGTAGTAGTTTTTTTTGCAAGGGTATTTTCTTGCTGTAGTAAGTCATCAGTCGAGAAAGTAACTCTAGAAAGGAATCTCCCCTAATTTGGGGTCAAGCCCTCCCAAATAAAGGAACACCTGTAACATCCTGCTCTTGTCACCCAGGGATAGAAATAATTTCACTAAATTGGTGCACTAGGGTCAAATGTGGAAGCTTATGGATTTTGAGAGCCTTTCCATGGTTGGGTTATAGGAGTTGCTAAATGGTGTAAGGACTGAGACAGTCCAGTTTGAGAAATTGGGTCTAAGAATTGGACAATAACTTCCTTCGGATAGCAGGATGAAGGACATAATGGGGGAAGAGTGATTGATGCAATTTTATGTGTCTCATTTCTTTCCTCAAAGATCTCAGTCAATCTAACACATTTTGTGATGGGGTCAACAAGAGAGAAAGTCAGGTGTGACTGATGACCTGCATGGCTACGTCAAACAGATAATTAGGTTGGTTCTGAAATCTGCTTAGGCTATGATTATCATACACACAAGGCACGCCACAACACCCGCCTAGCCTACCTCAACAGACGACTCAACTTCTACATTCCGTCCTGCCAACTCCGCTCAGCCGACCTCGCCACCGTCCCCTGCATCCGAAGAGCGACTTACGGAGGCAGATCCTTCTCCCACCTCGCCACCAAGACCTGGAACAACCTTCCCCTGTCCCTACGACAGACCAAAGACCTGCTGACTTTCAGACAGTGGCTCAAGACCTGGCTATTTGAGCAGCAGCAGCACCTGCCAAACCCTCCTCCCCCCCAGCGCCATGAGACCCTCGCGAGTGGTAGCGCGCTTTACAAATACACTGATTGATTGATCAGTGGAATCAACCCTTTAAAATGTTGTGCCATTGCTGAGCTACAGCTGTGGAAGAAGTGGAGCAGGGAAGAGGATTCCTGTTTGTTGACAGGTGTGAGAATTTGAGAAGGTTGTTGGATTGTGCTGCCCTTTTGGGGAGAGATTTCTGGTATTGCCATAGTACTGAAATGATAGAAATACTAAAGCTTAGAATGCCCAATTAGGAATGTAAGTGATGGAGGTATCCCAAAAATGGGAGCCTGAGGGTTGTGGTTCTTGTGTGGAGTGGGAACTTGAGGGTTGCGAGACTAACTAATAGAACTGATCATGACTGGAAAACAGTGATACAGTCTGTGATTCTTTCCAGTACAGACCTAGAGCCCGATTCACAAAGGTTAACTTAGACTTCTGATCTAAGTTTAGACCAAATGTCTAAGTTTACGATTTTGGGGAATTTACAAAGGCATTTATGAGTAGTATCTTTACGTCCACACTCTGACCAAATGCCAAACGTTTTAAGTTTACTTTTGTGAATTGGGCCCCCTCATGTTGCGAAGTTCATATGGGAACTAGCTATGGTTCTTAGCGGATCTGTTAGGTATTTATCTTGTTTTTATTGTTGACTAATCATCCGTCATAAAGAGAGTTTTTCCAAAACTCATGACCATGGGAGGACCCTCTTGTGATTAGAATGGCATAGTATTGTTGACCTTATATTGATGACATCACACTGGTATAGATGCCAGAGATCATAGCTTCTGTGCACATATCTTTGTAAGGGTTCTAGAAGCCAAAGTTGTGAGGAAGCATTGGTGTTCATGCAAGCTTTCTTTCAGTTGTTTGAGGAAAGGTCGTCAGAAGTGAGCGGGTGAGTCAAACACATAGCAGTGTTACACTTTTAAATTAACTTCATCTAGTAGTATCACACAAGGCTGTAGACGAGAGAGTGGGCATTTGAGGGTCACGCAAGCACTTAATAGTCTTTGCCCCCCCCAAATGACCGAGGCAGCTGGCACAGTATAGAGGTGTGGGAGTTCAGAAGACGAATGAACAATAAATATACCTTTAAACTTTATTTTTATCTTGTTGCATTTTCTATATGTTCCAAGGCAGGTTAACTGTCAGGCCATGTCTTCTGATAATTTGCTGCTTCTTCTTTTAACATGTTATTTGACTGGAAATGGACAGAATTTTGTAAAGTAACTGTGACTTTCTCTTTGGTGTACAGACAGGGCCACTGGAATTATGCACAGGGGAGGCCAAAATATGGCACCAATGTGGAATAAATTATGTTGCTAAAAAACAGAAATTATGCGTCTTAAAGCAGCACATTTTGTGATAGTATAACTTCATTATTTCAAATTTTTACATGTTAGCACTGTCTGAGCAACTGATTCACTTCATTAGTACAGGCTCCACACCCACCTACAGCTGTGTGCAACTGAAAGATAACCAGTCAACCTTTGCAAAGGACTTCCACTGGGCGGCAGCATGTGTTACAGCATTTTTAGTAAGAGCTGTTTGAGCAGAAACAAAATTGTTTATTTTGTTAAATTCTGCAGATTATGCAGCCGATGATGTATTATGTGGCACATGAGGCCATTTAATAATCCTGCGGAAAACACCCCATAAGCCAAATTGCATAATTCCACTGGCTTTGCTTACAGGGAGTACGAAAAATACTGTAGAATGCAAATTTGTTTTTAATTCACAAAAATGTAAATACCTGTAAATTACCTGTACAAATATTTCAACATATACCATGGGTTAGTAAAGCACATATGAAGCACATTTTGTTTTATAATTCTGAAGTGTGATTGAAGCTAGGATCCCAAAAATCTTGGTGATACACAGATAATAAATAGTGTATTGTATTGCACATTTGTATTGCGGTTATTACCCCTATGTGTGGCACTGATGCACTGACATGGGCCATATAGGGAGATGTGTTGTTGGAAGGGTTTTGTCTTTGTTTGTGATCCTGTGTGGGAAGTGTTTCCTTATTATGCCTGATGACCACCAATATGTGGTTCTCATTATATGAAAGGTGTACCAATTTGGTGGATAAATAGGTGTGAGCAAGACAGACGCGCAGTTTATGGTTTTTCAGTACACTAGCAGTTTTGAACAGCTCTGTAGGTCCCTTTATAGTATTTATTATTATGATTATAGTCTTCTTAGCTGGTTGCTGCACTGGGTTGTCCAATCAGAAATTTTGGGGCAGGTTTACTTACATTTCACACAACACAGTAACGCAACTTGCAGTGCTGCATTGTGTGAAAGGCAGACCAGAGAAATGCACCATATTTGCTAAACTACAGCACATTTCTGTTATCTCCTAGTGCTGGTGCACTGTGTGCTGCCTAGTGCCAATGTAGACATCTCTGCATTACAGGCGGCAGTATTGTTTTGGGGCAGGAAGGGCATCTTCCTGCACAGAAACATGACTTAGAGGCATATTCATCTTTCTGTGTGTGCTGCAGAATACTGCAGACATAGAATGAGGAACCAACACGGGGAAATAAACAAAATATTTTCCGTTACGCCTCACTGGGGAAGGCATAGCATTTTGAGGCAGTCCCAGGTATACTAGCTGTTGTAAACCTGGCAGTGCACCAAAATCTATGGGTGGGTGCATGGGAATGCCCATGCTCCTTTTATGGAACACCTTGGTAATGCAGGCAGCGATATGCACTGCCTTCCATTACTTTGTATTTACTAAACTAAGCAAAGCCATGCAAAGTGGCTTGGAATGGCTTAGTAAATACCAATAATGTGCCACAAAAGTGATAGAGCTTCATACAAAATCTTAGTAAATCTTCTCCCTAGTTTATAGTTCTGGGCCAAAGCTGGTATTTCTGGAGTGAGAGACGAGTGGAGAGACGTACTGGGATGTGCAGTGCTATTATCATCTCATATCTGAAAGCCATTGTGAGATGTAAAGATCCGGGCGGTGTATAGATATTTGCAACCCGTAGCCATGGACTAGAAGGAAGTCCTCCAATTGACTTGCAGTGTCTGATAGATATCTTCAGTTATTCCATGCCTGTTCCTTTAGTGATGGCTGGTTTATTGGCTGCATAGTTCTGGTGATGGACAACTCTCGTAGCATATATGCCTTGATTGAATGTAAGAGGTATAAGTTGCTGCTGGCTGTTACTGTTGAGTGTTATGGTATTAGAATTAGTGTGGACCAGAAATGTTATGTATGAACTTACCAAAACTTTATAATGACCCAGTGAAGCACAGGTCAGCTGTCCTTAACTTACCTGATAATATCAAAAGTATTTTAGTATCTGAGTTGTTGCTAATCTGTGGATTGTAAGCTAAAAATTGAGCTTGAGGGTGCGACTGTCTTTCTAGGTTCTCCTGCCAGGATGCGTGGTGGTGTAGTTGACTTGCAAACATTCATGTTTTTCAACTGTGTTCTGAAGTGTGCATGCTCCTGAGTGGTTTGAACAGCAGTTGGTAGTGTGCTCCAGAGCTTGGTGGCATGTACTGAAAAAAACAGTGACTCCTGCGTATTTCTTTTGATAAGATGGTATGATGATAAGTGGTGCAAGCCTGGAGCACAGTGTCCTCCTTTGTTTGTTTTGCTTGTTTTAGCTTGTAGGTATAACAGTCCTTTTAATTGGAGTCTCTGTGAAAATGTGGAGTGCCTTGAACATTGCCTTTCTTGCTATAGGTAAGACTAGAGTCATGTGTTCTCTTGGGTGAAGGCAGAGAAGAAGTCTTACAGCAGAATTTTGTAATGGGTTGTATTTTGCATATGATGAATGCAGGTGTGCCAAGGTATAGGCTGTCAGCATAGTCAAGCTTGGAGATTATGGGCCAGATGTACAAAGAGAACGAATTGTGATTTCCAAATAGTGATTTTATCCAAATCGCTATTTTGACATCGATATTTCTTATGTACGAAACATTTTGTTTCATAGTTGCAATTCCTAGTGGGTCGCAAATCAACCTACCTCATGAACATTAAGGAGGTATCTCGAAATTTGCAAACCTTTAGGAATTGCTGCCATCATAGGGATGGTGGCCTGCTGGGTTCAACTTTGAAGTTTCATTTTTTTAAGATTAGGCAGTGGTCCATGGGGCCACTCCCTGCTCCTAAAAATATCGTTCCAGCATTGACAAAGAGAAGGGGTCCCAAAGGGACACCTTCCAATTTGCGAATGCATAACCATCAACTTTGGGTTGGTGGTGAAATATCAAGGATCTGCAACTGCATTTTGACCACAAAAGCTTGATGCATAACACTGAAAATCTCAATTTGGAAGGGACACCCCAAACACCCCCCTTTCAAATAGTGATTTCTACACCCAAACTGCGATTCTGGAGAATCACAGTTTGGATGTTTGACCGTTTGGAAAACCATTTTTGCAGTCGAAAACGGTCCAGTTTTGGAAATCTTCGTACATATGACCTTCAGAGTGTGAGGATGGCTTGCAATTTCTATTGGTATTCAAGGTATGGAAGGATGCAACATAATGGTTTCATTGTGAAAAAGGAACTCGGTTTTACATTTTTGACATGTGGTATCAAATATTGAAGGAGACAGATATTTCTTTAGGTTAATGTGCCTTCTGCAGAAGACTGCAATTACCCTAACTAGCAGAGATGTGAATCTGAAACGACCTGATATAGCCTGCCATGTCACAAAGGGGTGCTATGACAGACTTTCTTTCAAAAATGGTTTAACATCTAGATAACCCTCCCAGTGTAAGCACACTAGGGATCCATCTCCATGAATAAAATATTGTGGAAACCATAATCAGGGCATTTGAGGCAAATGGCACTTGGATTATAATTGACTTTTCTAGACAGCTCTGCAGAATATCGACTAACATTTTCTGATTTTTGTGTATTGTACCTTAATATCTGTGTAGTATGAATGTATTTTGAAATTCTACTTTATTTTTTATCTAATTTCTGGTCATAACAAACACATTGCTGTTATTAGGCCCCATGTAATTATTGTACTAAATGCATAATTTTGATCAACTTTGAGGGTAGCATTTTTATTTGGAGGAGTGTGGGAATGCGGAGTGGTAGGAACTTTATGGATCCTTACAGATTCCTGAATTTTTCCTCACAGAATTATGAGGAAAGTTTGTGATTTAGCCAGAGTTTGGTGTGTGCAGGGCATTAAGGCTAAGAAAAGGTATTCACACAAGCTATCCCACTCCAGACTACCCCAGGTAGCTTGTTTTCAGCAATGTCTATGCCTGCCAGGTTTCCCTTGGTGCTGACCGAGCCCTGGTCTACATACCGCAGCTACCCAGATAGCCTGAATTGGTCAATTTGCAAGGCAAAATCTTGATCATTCCTTGTGTCTTAAGGGCATTAGGAAGCCTTTCCCTCGATGGGCTTTAGCTCAGTCACACAAAGGGGGTACTATCATTACCCAGAAGACTGTAGGAATGCTGTGGGGTAGGACATTTGTAGATCCATGAAGATTCCATTAGTGTGGTCTGCTTTCACCTTTATTTTGCTGTGTAACGTCAGTGCTCACAGTGTGCTGACCAATACAGCAAAACAAAAAATCAGACTTGGGACTTGTGGGAAGCATGTCCCCCAAGCCGACTATGATTTTGGAAAAGAAAAGGTTTCTGATGTTTTTACCAAAAACATTTCCTTTTCCGGTACTGTCGAAGACTTGTTGAAGTACACTATACTTTGAAAGTAGCATGATGGATGTCAATGGGTCATTGGCTGCTCTAAAGCAGTTAAAATCCACTAAAACCATGCAGCCTCATGTCCTGTCCAACAGGAACTGACAGCAAGCTGGAGGGATGTGATGGCCACGCTGCACTAACTTCTTTGTTCCATGATTATCAGGGACTTCTCCAGTTCCTGGAGGTCCCCTTGATGGTTTGCTTCTGGGACTGGGGAGGAGCTAAAAGCACAGTGGTCAAAGAAAGATGGTAGGTGCTGGTAAAGGCCACGCACAGCCAAGAGAAAGCTTCAGTTGCCATACGTTGCCTATGGAGAAGAGGGCTAGAGAGAGAATAAAAAATATTGGTTCGAGAAAAGGAAAGTAGATTGAGAGAAAAAAGGAGAGCAAATAGTAAAAAGACTAACAAGAGCAGGAGAGACAAGAATGGGAAGATAGATACATCAGCATCAATCAGAAAGGGATAGTGGGGAAAAGGTTGACAATATTTGTGATGCTGTTTTATTTTCTTTATCTCATTGTCCTTTCACCTAGGAAAGCATCATGTTCTTAGTGGGACATTTGTTTCACTTTGTGCTTTCTCCAAGGCTGTAGTCAGATGGGACTGATGACAAACGTGGTATGCTGTGTCTCTAACATTCACAGAAAACACACACGTATATGTGGGGACTGTTTCCTAGAATGTCAGTTGTTTTATTAGAAAAACACCCCTTTGTCTCAGACATGTTAAAGGGAAATTCTAGCCAGATGACCATGACTACACCCTGATTGCTGCAGCTACTTGCCTAGACTGCCGGACCCCTGATCTACATGGGGATGGTGTCTCTCTAGACCACAGGCTTCTTACTCCAGGTATGAGGGATGGTGTACCCCCAGGGGGGGACCCAAAGGGCAGATTGGGCTTATCACGCTGTGCTCAGACATAGTTTAGGTAGGAGAAATATATACATCATTCCTAGTGACAGTATTGTAGGATTATTCTTGTGTTTTACTATGTTGGTCAACTATTTGCTTTTATTGTGTTTTATCATCCTAGTTATTGCAATACATGCCTTTTTATCTAAGAGTCAGTCACTTCAATAAATCCTTATTGAACTATATTCAGACTCTGTTGTCTTTGCCTGTATGAGACTCTTTGGTAACTGAGAGAAAGGGATAGGATCTGATTGACCACGATTCCCCTCAGGAGTCTTTCTGCCATGTGCCCGGTTGCCACAATCATCTCGGGCCAGAGATGAGGCGCCGCTAGTTAGCCGGAGAACCCGGATTAGGCCGACAGGCATCTTATGGTGTGGAATTCTACTTAGTAGCCACAATCCATGTGATCCTGTCTCCCAAATCCAGTAGCTTCATTAGCATAATGAGAACATACACGACAAACTAGGCCACAACAGTTTGAAAACAAGAGGAAACACACTCAGGAAAAACAAACAACTACACACATCGTACAAATAAATGAATATATGTGTGAAATGTATGCGTAGCCTGTTGTAGAAATATTTTACATTGCAACACAGATATCGCACAAGTGGGTCTGTTTGACATTTGACAGCAGCTACACACATAATAATATGTGATGACTGCTGTTCAGATGTTTGCCCTAGGTAGGACAAGAGTAGTCAGTAACAACAACAGTAGGTCAGTGTCTGCTAAGTAACAAATCAATGTTTGAATGTGACAATCACAGTTGGCAACTTACAACATGTCCCTCAGTGGTACTCACATGTACGACTAACAGAGAGTTAAATACAGAGGATAAAATACCTGAATGTCTTGGCCGCCTGACTCTATACAGTTGGCATCTTGCATTCATGTCAAGCAGTTTTAAATCAGTCCACAAAGCCTTGGCAAACTGCACATGTGAGTAAGGAGACATACATATTGAGACATGCATGTTCTACTCATAGCTGTCAGGAGTATTAACACAATCCAAACACACATAGTGCATGTGACAATGAATGGTGCATGAAGCTCTGTGTGGGTGCTCATACCAAACAAACAAATGTGGAAGGACAGCTGAGACACTCCTATACATACCTTTGCCAGCCAATATGTGGAGGTGACCTAGACACTACACAAGTGCTATGGCTGGTATAGAGAGAGGTGTAGGGGTCAGTCATCTCATATGGCAAACAGTGCAAATGGTATGGCACTACTGCTTATACTGTAGAAGAAGCAATAGCCTTATGTAAAGTTCACAAGAATAAATTACCATGTCGAGCATGAAGAATGGAACAGTGAGGATAAGGAAGATGAGTAACAAGGAAAATCTGCAGAAACTTTGCCAGCAATGTACACCTCACACAGTCTGGCTTCAATGTGTGTTAATGATCACACATTGTTAAATACTCACTGTATCAAAAACACATTTGAGACATGTAAGTCCAGACACATATTCACACACATTGTGTAGAACAGTACATATCCCAGTCACATCAACTACACCTGTGTGCTTGGCCAGTACAAACAAGGTGACTGATTCAAGTGGCAACTGATACCATCTGTACCTTGGGTCTGCAGACATGACCCAGTTCCACTACCAACCATTGATCTAACAATGCATAAGGGGATCAGATATCACAATATAAACATAGTCATTTTAATTCTGAGTAAATAATAACACAAGTTCAACACAACCAACCTGTAAGTCCCTAGTACACAATAGGACAAGGCTGACAGAAACAACCTGTAAGTCCCTAGGAGATAATGGGGCAAGGCTGACAGCAACAACCTGTAAGTCCCTATTACATAATAGGACAAGGTTGAGAGCAACAACCTGTAAGTCCCAAGTACATGATCAGGCAGAGGACTTCCGGTGTGTGTTGGATTTCTTGACTTGACTGTGCACTTCAGTGGCAATATGTCGCTTGAGGATGAGAGACCCATATCACACAAAATCCCCAGAGGGGGCTCCATCCACTCTGTGCGTAGTCATGGGCCTGCCGTCTGTGCACATGGGAACTGTGCTGAGGAGGCCACCTTGATCTCGGGCAATGGTGCTGTGGGGGCATTGAAAATGCCACTGGCGCAATGATGAGTCACCTGCCATCCCTGTATTACAGCAGCCCTGCCATGCAGCTTGTGTTGTAAAAGTTAAGTCCTTGCAAAACTACATGGTGAGTAGTTGTGCAGTCAAAGTATAAGTGTTAACAAAATGTACAGTATGGTAATGCCCACATGCCCCACATAGGTGGGCCAGGCTTGGTGTAGCCTGTAACTTAGTGCAACAGTGCTGTTTGAGAATAAACATCTCTTAACTTTGAGATACAGTGCACATGTGTTCTACATAGGGAAATATGTTAAACATTGCTATGAGTAAAGTGTTTTGCTACAATGGTACCCATTTATCCATAAATGATTCCAGAGTTTGTAGAGGGTACATCCCTAAACACACCACTGTAGTAGGCATTACTGATACACATAAATAACACATTCCACTCACTAGCATATTACATGAATAACACACATGACACATGTCACCCCAACATATCCAGAAATTTGCATGCATGGGGAACTGGATTTTACACATGTTGCATTACATCAAGATGCCAGGCCCTTGGTATACACCATACATTGTCACACACATGCACCTACATAGGTCTGTACCAGCGGATCAAACACCAGTCTAAATCACCAGCACCCCAGGTAAACTGATGTCAAAGGGAACATGTGCATGAACATGTTCAAGGCAAGTTTCCTCACATATGTATACTTAGAGTACACACATCATGCAGAAGTGGATACATGCATGTGGGAAATTGTATCAAACACAAGTACACTTGCACTCAATATCACCCCCCGTGCATCTCATAGACTAACATACATAAAGAATCACATTTCACTGTTTGCCTAAAAGACTAAACATGCATGCTTGCTATCTGTGTTGTGTTCCTAAAGTGTTTTTGCAGTGTTTATTGTCATTTTAACCTGTAATTTGCTGTGTATTGTCCGGTGTTTGTTTTGGGGTTAGTTACGTTTGTTGGGGTAGTTAGGTTTAGTAGGGGTTATAGTTTTTTGGGGAGGTTTGTTTTGCACTGGACTTTAGGTGCAAATTGTCAGAGAAGGGTAGGGGCAAGGAAGATGAGTGCAGAGGAACTCGGAGGGTACATTTGACTGGTCTGCCAATATGGTGGCCATGGATGGGCATGTGATACAGGGGTTCAGGACAGAGGCACAGAAGCTGCGGCAGGTTAAGGTCTTGACCCAGAGGACCAGAATCTTTGATGTTGAGCAGACAGACCACCAGCTCTAGCACCGGTGGGCAGACCTGATTTCCTGGGAACAGGACCTCTTAGATCACACAGCTCACATTTTGCTTAATGAAATTTTGTATTTGCATGAATGTAGGCAATAGGAGTTACTTCACCAAGTCATGTCAAAGGCCAGGATTGAGAGTAGTGTGTCTGCACCAACCTGCATCCATGAGAAGTGCAGCAATGCACCGTCAGTCAGAAAAAATTGCATATTCCTGTCTTTGTTCCCTGTGTTTAGCCAGAAGCTATTGAAGAGCCACAAATCCAACACAGATGTGTCATGGTGCAAGGGTACATGGCTACCAGGTGCAACTGTCTATGTTCATCAAGGGCTTGCCCACTGTGATATGCTGCATGATCATGTACACGTGATTGAAAACATGAAGCATGAGTATAGGTAGTAATGGTTGAGTGTGCCATGACTCATGCATGTGCAGAGAGACACAGCAATGTGTTATGCTTATGGAAATTGTCAGTGGACTATACTCTAGAAAACGTTACCAATGTAACTGAGACATGTACGCAGGGTTCAAGTACATATCTGTACATGTTCACCTGGCATACCAATGGCTGTAAGACTCTCTTGAATATTCCCTAAACTGACACTCCTATGTCCATCCGAAAAACATGCGGGATGTGTAATTTTTGTCCATGGTTTCCATAGTTTAACATTCACAGTGCTACGTCTCATGTCATATCTTGCATGTGGACCCACCCATATACCATCAGTGAGGTAGAAAGCTTTGCGGACCCTGTTACTACCAGTAAGTGTCATCCTGTATGTTTAATGTGTACTGCAAGGGTTGTGTGTGATGTTGTATAATGTGTTCAATGGCATGTACAATTTGCATATGTAACAATTTGGATGCCATTATCCACCCTTGGATATTGAAAGTATGTCAGATGTCATGTAGATGATGTGGAGTACATCAAAGTGATGCATTGGTGGCATTGGATGCTGCAAGAGCCTTGTCATTGTTGGAATAGGTATATATGCAGACAAACACACAGCTGTCAGTCAAGACATGTGCCTGACGTGCTGGTTTAACAACATGTTTGTAGGGTGCCAATATGTTAGTCATAGTACATTAGCCAGCTCTGTGTGTCCCATGTAGCACACAGTAACTCAGGGCATGTAAGAAACAGGGACTATGTGAATATGTCACTAAGGGACTCATCACTGCGCCCCTTGCTTCACCTTTTCCCCTATGAAAAATGTCACACCAGCAGTGCAAGTGGCTCCTATGTAAGCACTTCTGATAGTCAAGACAAAGATCAACATACCACATGTGAGCACTGAATTTGACTTGCACCCACATGTTGTTTATACCCCATAAGCTATGTTTGATGTGGCAACTTAGACAACTCATGTTATCCTTATAGATCTTGACATGTGCGTATGACATGAGGGATCTCCATACAACATTATCATAATCCATGCATTAACTCAATACATTTTCTAAAAGTTAAGGTCCTGAGATTGTCCAATGATGTAATGCAAACAGCTCCACACAATGAGCAGTGTCACCCAGTGCAGTTGCTAAATCACTGTGCTGATAAGATGTGTGGCATGCATGCACTCACATATGAGATGGTGTTGCTGAATTTTGTTGTGCAACACGCTGACCTGAACTTATTGACACATACACATGCTTTGGGCAGCATAGTGTGGCACTTTAAGTTGTATTAGGCCTATGCATGTTGTCATGGCACAGCCCATCATG
Organism: Pleurodeles waltl; assembly: GCF_031143425.1. NCBI lineage: Eukaryota > Metazoa > Chordata > Amphibia > Caudata > Salamandridae > Pleurodeles > Pleurodeles waltl. The sequence goes on along the minus strand of NC_090436.1, from coordinate 864,029,130 downwards.
TAGTGAGCTGATTGGATATTTCAGTAGATCCATATATCTCTCTGTCACATGTGTGAGTAATCCACCCTACATTCTCACATATAATACATGTCACATGTAGTTTTAATGTAGCAGTGTGCCCAGACATCTGACCTTGCCTGATCATGCACATAAATGATTCCTTACAAGGCCATTCTGCTGTTGGTGCATCACTTTTTATATGGGAAACAGTGACGCAACAGTGGCGAAAGGGCCTTTTTGAGAAGCACCATAGTTTGTGAGTCCACATTGCAGGCTTTGTTCTGATGAGGGTGGAAAATTTCTATGGATCTTAGGTAATTGAGGTGTGCTGAGGGACATTCATGAGCTATCTAGCATGATGAGTGTGACCAACCATGGTGATAAAACTGGTGTATCAGATAAGCATTGTGAATGTTTACCTAGTACTTAGGAGATGTTACAGGTTTGTGCACGGAAACCTTGGACATGAAGAATGTGTAGAAGATGGTTGTGATGCAGATGTGTAATGACCTTAGCCTTCAGGATGGCATTGTGAGTTGTCTTGGCCAACGTGTGTCATCTGAAGATGCTTTTCTTTTTGGATGCTTGCTTTTCCTCTGCCTAATGCACGTTTTAATAACATGCTTCCTTCATGTTTCATCAGCCTCCATGAATGCAGAACAGAAGGGGGCCTTTGAAAAATTAAAAGAATGCTACAGGCACATCCGTGCTATTGATAAGGCCTGCCAGAGTATGGGCCGCTGTTACAACCGAAAGAAAGCATCGGGCTCCTGGCAAGCATTTCCACATCGAGGGCCACCAAAAAAAGCCAGAGACTAGCAGCCACACAGCAGGAAGCTCAAAGAAAAAGGACGGGTGGCTCTGCAGGTTCCGCACCCTTGACCTCTAAATGCTCAACTACAGCACCATTACGTCCCCAGCCTAGAGTTCTAATCATGGCAAAGACCTTTGAACAGCAAATGCACCAGGATATGGCAGATCTCAATTTGAGGCTCGACCAGTTGGAGGCAGGGCAGGAGAAGATGTACCGCATGCTTTGCTACATCAAAAGTAAACTTTCAAGGCACTGATGTTTTACCCCTCCTGCTTTTCACACCTTCCCATTACCATGTTTTAAAGGTTTTTGTATACTGGGGGTTTTAGATTGTTAGGCTTAGTTTAGTCAGTGTAGGGTAGGTTCATTTTAGAACATAGTTTCACATTTTAGGGTGGTTGTTTTTGTGTTTTTACTGTTCTTGGGGTGTTTTTAGGTTGGTCATGTTTGGGTATGTGTTTTAAATTTTAAAAAAGAATAAAGAGAAACATAAAAAAAATATATTAAATAATATGTATTAGTTTAGGCTATATGTTTCGTTAGTAGATGTTTAGCTCTAGTCACTGTTGTCCTTGTTTACTGTTGTCTCTTAAGGGGGGTTGATGTTTATTTTGGGGCGTTACATGTTTACAATAAGTTTAGATCAGATAAGTTAGCTGTAGGGATAAGCTATGTTAAGATAGTATAGGTCAGGTTAGTGTAGGTTAGTCTGCAGTTTAGGAATTGTTAGGTAGGAAATGTTGGATGTTATTAAATCTTATTATTTGGCACACCATTGTCTCCATCATGCTTTATTATCTGGTTGGTATCATGTCTTCACAGGGCAGGTAAGACAAAAGCCTTTTGGTTTGCACCCAGTGGCACTCTACATGTGTGACTATGGGGGTCATTCCAACCCTGGCGGTCGGTGTTAAAGCGGCGGCCAACCCGCCAACAGGCAGGCGGTCAAAAAAATGGAATTCTGACCCTGGCGGAAACCGCCAACACAGACCGCCACTTCAACACTCCGACCGCCACGGCGGGACAAACAAACAGCGCGGCGGACACCGCCAACAGATAGGCGGGAGACAATGTACCGCCCACCCTATCACAACTCACCAATCCGCCACCTTTTCCGGGGCGGGAGCCCCGCCGATAAAAACACGGCGGAAACAGACTACGAACGGGAAAACGCTCACCTCTACACACTCCACGAGGAATCTGGACAGCATGGAACCAGAACTACACATCCTACCAGCTATTGTCTACCTGCTCCTCTACCAGGAGCACGAACGCCGGCGCAGAAGACAATGGTGAGTACTGCACCTACGACACAGGGGAGGGGGGAGGAGAAAAGATTACGGGCACACACATACGCGACACACCCACCCTCACCCACAACTACCTACACATCAATGCAGAGCAACAACTCAGAGTGACACCCCCCAAACCCCCCGGAAGAATGCAAAGACAAAATAAAATGATCATGAAATTCAAATATATTGTAAGGCTAAGTAAAAAAAAAAATCCAACATCTATAACTATATACACATATGTAAATTGTCCTGTCCAAATTGGGTTCCAGTCATTGTACGTGGGCCAATGGGCCTCAACACATGGGCAAAGCCCACACAGGAGACCCGAATCCATTGGAGAGAACACTGCAGGGGCATCAGATAGAAAAACTACAGGCACCTCAGGGGGAAGGGAAGGGGAGGCACCTCAGCCAGATCCACGAGGGGCCTCCATGCCACTGTCCCATCCTGTGGAGTGCAAAGCCACAGTCTCACAAGTCTCTACAGTGGGTCGCTTGCTCACTGTTACATCCTGGGGAGTGCAAAGCCACAGTCTCACAAGTCTCTACAGTGGGTGGCTTGCCCACTTTTACATCCTGGGGAGTGCAAAGTCACAGTCTCACAAGTGGATTACAGACTCCACTGGTTCTGGAGGAGGCATGGTGCCCAGAGTGCTTTGTGCAGCCCTGCCCGACACAGATGCAGGCCTGCCCCTTCTGCCAATGGGCCAGCGGTGCTTGAGATGGCGGTGCCCAGCGGATTGGTGCTTGAGTTGAAGGGCCCAGCGGAGCGGTGCAGAGACGGCGGTGCCCAGTGGAGCGGTGCTTGAGTTGAAGGGCCCAGCGGAGCGGTGCTTGAGATGAAGGGCCCAGCGGAGCGGTGCTTGAGATGAAGGGCCCAGCGGAGCGGTGCTTGAGATGATGGGCCCAGCGGAGCGGTGCTTGAGATGAAGGGCCCAGCAGAGCGGTGCTTGAGATGAAGGGCCCAGCGGAGCGGTGCAGAGATGAAGGGCCCAGCGGAGCGGTGCTTGAAATGAAGGGCCCTGTTCAGCGGTTCTTGAGACGCCAGTGTCCTGTTCAGCAGTGCTTGTCTTGAAGGGCCCTGTTCAGCGGTTCTTGAGATGGCGGTGCCCTGTTCAGCGGTGCTTGTCTTGAAGGGCCCTGTTCAGCGGTTCTTGACACGGTGGTGCCCTGTTCAGCGGTGCTTGTCTTGAAGGGCCCTGTTCAGCGGTTCTTGACACGGCGGTGCCCTGTTCAGCGGTGCTTGTCTTGAAGGGCCCTGTTCAGCGGTGCTTGTCTTGAAGGGCCCTGTTCAGCGGTTCTTGACATGTGTCTCCAGGGCACCATATCCGGCCAATATATGGAGTTCACTCACCATCCGACTTCTCGCTTGCGGGGCCCTCCTGTGCTGGAGTCCCGGGCCCGTGGGTGTCCTCCTTCACACCCGGAATGGGGCTGGTGGGGTCCTCCTGGGCAGCTCGCCTGCTGCCGGACTTGTCGGCTGTGCTGCCCTTGCCATCCTTCTATGATTCTCTGTGGCCCTTGCCTCCCTTTGTAGATGTGCCAGGTGGCACCCCACTTCCTGACGGTGCCAGGGTAGTGCCTTTGGAGGCTGCCGTCTCTGCCCTCTCGCGCCGGGCCTTGCCTTTCTTGGTTTTCTTCCCAGGGGGTGGGCTGGCTGTCCCTTTACTGCTGGCCGATGTAGCTGCCCTTGAAGGTGGTGGATTCCAATATCCTTGTACTATGGTCCTTGTAGGTCCAGGGGTTGTGGTGGCTGAGGTGCTTATTGGACTCTTACGAGATGGAGGGGGTGGGTCAGGTGATGGAAAGAGGTTAATTTTTGACAGGAAAAACTTTTTAGGAGCAGTGGGAAGGGTAGGTGCAGTGGGTATGGGAGTGGAGGAAGAGGATGTGGATGTAGGAGAGTCAAGTGTGGTGTCTTTGGGTGCAGGTGCTTGTGACGGAGGCTGTCGTGAGGTGGATGGCTGTTGGGTGGGTGGCTGCCTGCGTTTGTGTGGTTTGGAAGAGGGGGTGACAGACACACTGGGAGAGGACACAGGGGACGTGTAAATGGCAGTGGGGGTGGTGACTGCATGTGTGCGGAGTGTTCTGGTGGGTGTGCTGGTGATGGACGTAGTGGCTGATGATGTTGTGCATGCAAGTGTGAGTGGAGACGTCACAGGGAGGGAGGAGGGAGACGAGGAGGAGGGGGACACAGAGGAGGCAGTGGCTGTTGGTATGTCTGCATGTGGCTGTTGCTTGTGTGAATGCTTGTGTGATGTGTGGTGCTTATGTCTGGATGAGCTGCCCTTGGGTGTTGAGGTGTGTGCAGGCTGGTCTGTAGGTGTGTCTGGGATAGGCAGAGGAACAGGGGAGTGGGACTGGGTGGAGGAAGTTGGAGGAGGGAGGCAGGAGACAGGGACAATGGCTGCCGTCAGTGCTGAAGCCAGAGCGTTGAACGATCGCTGATGGGCAGCCTGACCCGAAAGAATGCCCTCCAGGTATGCATTGCTCCGGTGCACCTCCCTTTCTACCCCCTGGATGGCATTCAAAAGGGTAGACTGCCCAACAATGAGTGTCCTGAGGAGGTCAATGACCTCCTCACTGAGGGCAGCAGGGGTAACTGGGGCAGGGCCTGAGGTGCCTGGGGCGAAGGAGATGCCCGCCTTCGTGTGCGAGCGGGCACGGGGCGAACGCTGAGGGGCTGCTTGGAGGGCGGAGCTGGTGCGCTGGGTGGCGGCTGTACCTGTTGTTGCGGTGGGCACGGATGTTGCCGCCACCACAAGGGAGCTCCCTTCCGAGGACGTGTCTGTGTTGCTGATGTCTCCACGTGTCCCCGTTGTGGAGCTCCCCTCGCTCTCCGTCTCACTGGTGAACTCCGAGTCGGTTGCATGGCCCTCCAGGGCGATGTGAGATGCAGCTCCCTTGTGCTCCGATGCCACTTCTCCTCCGCCTGATGATGCTAATGCACACATGAACAGGAAGAGCAGCAAAAAAGGGGGGGGGAATAAAGACATGTTGAGTGCATGCATTGGCAACACAGTTGGCGGAGACGACAGACACAGAAGCCCCCTGCACTACGCCGTGCACTTGGGGTACACTACTCAATCATTGGGACTTGGCCTACAAGCCTATGGACGACAACTGCACACGTAGGTGACACAGGGCCATGGATAGCTGTACTTGGCACCCTACCGAGGTGGGGGGCGGGGGCACAGGGCCATGCCTTACGGAGAGGCCTAGCCTACAGAAATCGCCCTGGCCTAGGGATACCCACAGCCCTCCTCCCCCACCCAAACACCTCCACTGCGCGCTAGGATAGCAGAATGTGCTGGTACTCACCCCCTTGTGTCTGCTGTGATGTCCTCACGCGCCCATCCAAATCTGGGTAGGCCACCGCCAGGATCCGAGACATCAGGGGGGTCAATTGACGAGTGGCACCCCTCCTACGTTGGGAGGCCATCCCCAGCAGAGCCTCCGTGGTCTTCCTGCTCCCGCAGCGGATGTCCTCCCACCTCTTGCGGCAGTGGGTGCCCCGTCTGTTGTGGACCCCCAGGGTCCGGACGTCCTTGGCGATGGCACGCCAAATGTCGATTTTCTGATGGGCGCTGACCTATGTGACATGTACAGGGGGAGAAATAACATTATTATAGTTTTCTGCATGCTCGATGTGAGTGGCCCCCCATCCCCACCCTTGCCATGTGGCACATGCTCTCATCCGTCGTTTGATGCATGCCTCAATCGCTCCCCTCCCCACCATCTTTCATCCACCTGACTCAACACAGGCACTGCCCCCAAAGCATGCTCCCAGTGTACTTACCTGTTGGTCTGGAGGACCGTAGAGTAGCGCATACTGGGGTAGGATCCCATCCACGAGTTTTTTTCAGTTCTTCAGAAGTGAAGGCAGGGGCCCTTTCCCCAGTCGCAGCAGCCATTGTATCTTCCAGACCGAGGTCACAGCAGCACTTGCAGTATAGGTCCTCTCCTGTGGATGATCAGGTCTCGAGTGATTAAGCAGATAGAAAATGGCGGTCACGTCCGCGGCGGTGCGTACCGCGGCGGTGCGTCCCGCGACCGCCAGCGCACTTCGTCATTGGCTCCTGAAACGCATAGGGTTCAATGTTAACCAATGCGGCTTTGCGCCGCGGTCTTCGACCGCCTACCGCCACGGTGTGCCACGCCAGCGCATTGACCTCACATCCCATTGTCGCACTTCACAGGTCAGGCAGCCGCCATTTCAAGGGCCCACATGGCTTAATTTCTACTGCGTCACACATGCCTAGGCCTTGCATCGACACTCATACAAGCCATTCAATGCATAGAGAATCGTATACTGTGCAAGCTGTGGTTACGTACCTGTGGGTTGATTGACTCTGTGCTCGCTGTTGTCCTTCCTAGGCACCGTCCGCTGGGACTTGCGAGGAGATGGAGGAATGTTCCTGTGTACAGACCGCTGGTGGACCTGTCGACAATGGAGGAACGACATGTCATTCTGACATACAGGCTTGACCGAGCCACTATACAGGAACTGTGTGCCCAGCTGGAGGCAGACCTAATGTCACCCATCCGCCAACCCACAGGGATCCCCCCTCTAGTGCAGGTGCTGTCAGTACTCCATTTTTTGGCAAGTGGGTCATTTCAAACAACAGTGGCCATTTCATAGGGATGTCTCAGCCTATGTTTTCCAAGGTGTTGCCCAGAGTGTTGTCTGCCCTGCTCAAACACATGCGGAGATACATCGTTTTCCCTGAGGTGGGGGATTTGCCTACAGTGAAGGGTGATTTCTATGCTCTTGGACATATTCCCAACATCATTGGTGCCATTGATGGGACACATGTGGCTTTGGTACCCCCCAGTGAAAGTGAACAGGTGTACAGGAACAGAAAAAGTTATCATTCCATGAATGTCCAGGTGGTCTGTTTGGCTGACCAGTACATCTCCCATGTAAATGCCAAGTTCCCTGGGTCAGTGCATGACGCGTACATCATGCGAAATAGCAGCATCCCTTATGTGATGGAACAACTACGGAGACACCGTGTGTGGCTAATTGGTGACTCAGGTTACCCCAACCTGTCGTGGTTACTGACCCCAGTGAGGAATCCCAGGACAAGGGCAGAGGAACGCTACAATGAGGCCCATGGGCGAACTAGGAGGATTATAGAAAGAACCTTCGGCCTCCTGAAGGCCAGGTTTAGGTGCCTGCATATGACAGGTGGATCCCTAATGTACTCACCAAAGAAGGTGTGCCAGATCATCGTGGCCTGCTGTATGCTTCACAACCTGGCTTTGCGACGCCAGGTGCCTTTTCTGCAGGAGGATGGTCCAGATGGTGGTGTTGTAGCAGCTGTGGAGCCTGCGGAGAGTGAAGAGGAGGAAGACGAAGAGGACGACACAGACAACAGGGACACAGTGATACAGCAGTATTTTCAATAACACACAGGTAAGAATCAACACCGGCATTTTACATTTACTTACAGTCTCCTGCCTCTCTACTGTCTGTCCTTTTCACCCAGTGTATGCTAACAGAGTTGTGACTTTCCCTTCCAATTTCAGAGATGTGGGCCCCACTGCGTGACCTCTGCTTTGTTTGCCCATGGACTACAGCTGTGTGACAGTGGTATGTTGTCATCACAATGTAACTGGTCATTTTGGCACGGTCATGTCTAATACATATTTTCAAAAATACAGGCAGACTCCAGATTATTTGTGTGCAATAAGTGTGTTTATTAAAGTGCTCAATTTTGGGACATGGTTGAAAATCGGTGATGGGTGATGGTGGAGGAATGTCCATGGCAGAGTCCAGATTCTCAGTCTCACAGGTGCATTGTCCATATGCCTGTGGAAGGTGGAGCAGGGGCAGTTTAAGGTTGGACAGGGTGACAATGTGGGACAGTGGGATGACATCAGGGGGTATCCTTTCCTGGCGGTGGTCTTGGCATCCTACTCTGTCTTCTTCCTAGATCTCAGGACCCGCTTGCGGGGTGGTTCTTCTTCTGCAGGAGGTGGGGTTCTGGTGGCCGGTTGTTCCTGTGTCGGGGCCTCCTGTCCACTAGCGCTGGCGGAGGTGGTAGCCTGTTCCTGGTCCATGCTAGTGACAGGGGCCCTTTGTGGTGCCACATGGTTCCGCAATGTGGTGACAATCTGGTTGAGAGCCACAACGATGGTGCCCATTGCGGAACTAATGTTTCTCAGTTCTTCCCTGAACCCCATAAACTGTTCCTCCTGCAGTACCTGGATCTTTTGGAACCTGGCCAGGACCATCGCCATCGTCTCCTGGGAGTGGTGGTATGCTCCCATGATGGAGGTGAGGGCCTCGTGGACAGTGGGTTCCCTGGGCCTGTCTCCCCCCGTCGCACAGCAGCCCTCCCAGATCCCCTGTTTCCCTGGGCCTCTGTCCCCTGGACCGTGTGCCCACTACCACTGCCCCCAGGTCCCTGTTCTTGTTGGGGTGGTGGGTTAACCTGGGTGCCCTGTAGTGGTGGACACACCGCTGATTGACGTGTCCTGGAGACAGAGGCATGGGCCCGCTGGGTGGGTGCTGTGCTGGTGTTCCCAGAGGGGGGTAGGTCTGCTGTAGCCTGTGGCTGTCTGAGGGGAACCGACTGTCCGAGGTCCCCGATGGGCCGGGCTGGTCATCTGGGTCCAGGGAGACAGAGCTGCTGTCATCACTGGGGGCCTCTTCTGGGGGTGGGATGGACATTTCTGGACCCTCCTGGGCGGTGTGGTGGCGTTCGGGTCCTGCAGGGGTATAAGAGTATGATTATTGCTTCTGTGTGTGCCATAGCGTGCAATGGGTGGGTGCCCGTGTACCCCAGTGCTGGCATTCCTTTGTGGGGGCTGTTGTGACAGCGGTTTGTGGGGGAGATGTGTATGTGCAATGGGCATGCTTAGGTGATGGCTGTCGATGGTTTGTGGTGGCATGCAGGGTTTGGTGTTGGGATGGGTGGGTTGTGATGGTGAGACATTAGCAATGAGGATGTGTGATGGTGGTGGGGGGGAGGGTGGGGTATGAGTTGGCATGCTGGTGGGGTGGGGGGGATGAAGTAGTGAAGATGAGACTTACCAGAGTCCATTCCTCCGCCTACTCCTGCGAGGCCCTCAGGATGCAGAATGTTCAAGACCTGTTCCTCCCATGTTGTAAATTCTGGGGGTTGAGGTGGGGGTCCGCCGCCAGTCCGCTGCACCGCGATGTTGTGCCTGGATACCATGGAACGCACCTTCCCCCGTAGGTCGTTCCACCGCTTCCTGATGTCGTCCCGATTTCGTGGATGCTGTCCCACAGCGTTGACCCTGTCCACTATTCTTTGCCATAGCTCCATCTTCCTGACAATGGTGGTGTGCTGCACCTGAGCTCTGAAGAGCTGGGGCTCTACCCGAACTATTTCCTCCACCATGACCCTGAGTTCTGCGTCTGAGAACCTGGGGTGTCTTTGGGGTGCCATGGGGTGGTGTGGATGAGGTGTGGGGTGGTGTTTGCGGTGATGAGTGTGGTGAGTGTAGTGGTGTGTGGTGTTTTGTGCGTGGTTGTTGTGTGGGTGATGGTGTAGTGTGCCTCTGTGAGATGGTGTTCTCTATTCTGTGCTGTCTCTCTCTGGGCTTCGTCTCTGATTTGTGGTCGTAGGGGTTTGTGGGTGATGTGGGTGTGTGTTTTATAGTTAATTGGGTGTGTGGGAGTGTTGTGTGTATGTGTCTCAGGTGTGTGTATTTCAAATTGTCCAATGTGGCTGTGTTTTGGAGCTGTATGTGTATTTTGAGCGCGGCGGTGTGTACCGCCAATGGAATACCGCGGTTGAAAGACCGCCACGTGGATTCGTGGGTGGTAATGGCATGGGCGCATTTCTGTTGGCGTGACGGTGGAGGTTTGGTCTTCGCCAGTTTAACGCTGGCCGTTGGTGTGGCGGACTTTTGTGGATGTCGGGTTTTTGGCGGTTTGCCTCTTCAGGGTTAGAATGACCGTGGCGGTTTACCGCAACCGCGGCGGTGTTGTGGCGGCCTTCTGACCGGCGGTAAGCGCCTTTTACCGCCGAGGTCAGAATGACCCCCTATGTGTATCCCCTATGTCCAAGTACCTGTCAAGTTGGCTATGGTACGATACCAGCTACTAAAGACATTTTCAGCACTGTACATGGCACTCTGGTTGTGCAAGGATACACATCCAAAAACAGGTTCTCTTACACCATTCCTTTGTGTTTTATTAAGCATTGAGACTTTCATTGTTTAGATGTTGTTGTCATTGCGCTCCCCCTAAATTGGGAAATTTTTACTAGGACATACATGGCTGCTCTTCACAGTTCTATATATGTCTAATTTGATTTTCGCATTAGTTTTCTACTGGTGCTACCATCCTAACTTTTCCCAGATGCTTATGTAGTATATCATGCAATCTATTGCAAAACGGGTATGCCACCTGTTGCATGACATGCTTGGTAGACTCAGAATTTACTTGCCAGTCCACATTACTATCAGTCAGCTTGATCATGTTTCAGTCATTGTGTGTGGCTTGGTGTGTGACACAAAGCCAGCCATTTCCTTTTGTTAAGTACTCAGGCCCATATTTATACTTTTTAGCGCTGCATTTGCGCCGCTTTTTGACGCAAAATCTGTGCAAACTTACAAAATACAGTTGTATTTTGTAAGTTGGCACCACTTTTGTGTCAGAAAATTACGCAAATGCAGCGCTAAAAAAGTATAAATATGGGCCTCAGTGTATTGGCTTCACAGGTCAAACAGTTACTGCATCAGACACAATATCAACACAAATGTAACTTTAGTACATTTATTTACATGTGCAAGTTTTTTTTTCTGATGATGTACATTGTACAGGAGATTGAACCCATGATAGATCGCAAACCATTGGATGTCAAGTCAGAGTCCAAGGGGGGGGGGCATGTCATGAGACGTGTGGGAGAGGATTGCATCAGTGAGGAGGTGTTCAAATTGGCAAAAGGTTGGATTGACCACAATGACAGTCCTTGTGTGATGTCAACAGTGGGAGAGTGAAGAGGGGACGTTGCTAGTTGTTACAACACTGGCATGATCTTAAGCACAGAACTAAGGAGATACTGTCCATGTGCCACAGAATGTAGCAACCGGGTGTTTTTTCAGGTGAATGATGTTCCTTCCACATCTTCATCCTGTGATGTGTGCGGTGCCTCCTGTGCCCTGGGTTGTGGTGGTGTTGAAGTTGAGGAGGTACACACACACATCAGGGGATAGAGATGTTGTTTTTAAGGTCCCTGCAGCTGTCATCTGTGGAAATATGTACGGCATCAATACAGCAAGGAGTAACTTCTGGTTTTGCAACACAGCAGCCACATCATGGTGGTCAGCAGCCAGGTTGTTAGTGAGGCTGCCCAGAATCCACTGCATGGACTCCAGAACAGTTTGGAAAGCCGCCAGCCTGTTGTCAATCATGATGGTGCCACTTTGGGAGGGGATTTGTTCAACTCTCTGCCTGAGGACACCAGCTATGTCAGTCAGGAACTGCTGGGGTCCATGTAGCAGAGAGTGTGTGCCTCTGATTTCAGCGGAGTTGTCCTGATTGGGACTGAGGCACTTTTGGACTCCCTCTAGGCTGCCCACCCCGGTCTCCATACCCACCCGCACCAGCTGTGCCAGCTCCCGCAGGACTCCTACTGCTGTTTTTTTGAAGATTATATCTGAGTCCTGAGAGTCCAGGGCTGTCGGTGAGGTGGCCGGTGTTTTGTGTTGGGTGGGTTGTGTGGAGACCCCGCAATGCTGTGTCACCTCCCTGAGACTGGAGATGGGGTTCAGATGGCACCCAGGACATCCTGGAGAGTGTCCTCATTGATGGTCGGCAGCTAGTCATCCACATCATCAGAGAATTCGAGGACAGGCAGCTTGGCAGGAGGAAAGCAATCATCATCTGCAATGGGATAGTAGGGATAGTGCAATGTGAAACTTGGACTGTAGTATCTGTTGACATAAGTCATGAGTTTCTAGATCCTCGTACCTTAGTGACATGGTGCATAGCCACACATTAAAGCCCACATTTATGTGCCCCTAGTGGCAATCTGTACCACCTCAGTCTAATGTTTAGTTGAGCTCCTTTGGCACAATCTGCCAATCCCCATTTCCCAGTCTGTTACACCCACCTTGCATAAATTATCATGGGCTTCTGCATATCTACCTCTTTCATTAAGTTGACTGTGTGACATCTGCATGCCACAGGCATTGTTTTGGATTTTTAAATGCAACACCAATGGAGACATACATAAACAGTTGCATTGGCAAGTCATGAATCTCGAGTAAGTATCTCATTCCTCTGCAAGCTCATGTGTATTGTAAGAGTGATGTGAGGGGTGAGCTTTCCACATGCATCAACATTCTTAACTTGAGTCGTGTTGTGCAACCTGCACCACCCACTGCAAGGATCAACCTCCTCTTGTGTATGTGTTCAAACAGGAAGGTACCAACACTCATCCTTGAAATGCATGTCTCCTTGCAGCATAGGTGCAAGGATGCCTGCATTTCAGGGCTTGTTGTTATCATGGCCTGCTAATGTTGTGCCCCTCTTACACTTGACACTGCATGTAGTAAGCATTACATGTGTATTGCTGGGGGTAGTCCCATGCAACACATGTGTTACCCACCCAGCTTCTGGAGGCTTCCAGACTTGTTACATCTGTGTTTGCTTCAGTTTTGTCCAAAGACTCAAGGGTGGTGTAGGAGTGTCAGTGGGGTGTCTGAGATTTTTGTGTGTCCTGTGAATTTTGTTGTTCAATGTGTGTTGCATCGTGCATCAGGAATATGGTAGAATTTACACAACAGTGATGGATTGCTCCCGATGCCACATTTCTTTTGCACCCCCCTTGTTCCAACTAATGACATCATGGTAGCACCATATTTCCAATACAGTGCACCATGGCACACAATTCCATAGTAGTCTCATGTGTTATGGCACAATTGGGGTGCTTTACTGCGTTAGCACCATAAATTATGGCACTAGTGCAACAAAGCACAGGGTGAACCATTGATTACAATGGGTGCTTCACTTGAGCGTCTGCCTTTGGCGGGCCTTACATATGACTTTAGAAGATCGCACAGTGAAATATTTCTGATCGAACTGCAACATTTTTCTGCACTTCCTGCATAGGTACTTCCCCCTTGCATACATCATATGCGGCACAGGCATACTGTGGGTCAAGAATTTACAAATTGAAGGTATATATGCATGGTGCAACTTTGTTCATATGGCAAAAGGGGAAAAGGCACCTTCAGGCCTATTAACATCATTCACACTGATGATAGTGTTGCTCTGAGGCCTTGTAAATATGGCCCCTAGTGAAGTGGTAAGACCACTTGTAGCTGATATTATGCAGGAAGGTGTCCCTTAGTGCAGAACACCAACCATCTCTATTACACAGGCACCCTTGCAGCATGGTGACATGGCAGCTACTTGTACAGCTGTGGAGATGATTATCACAGGCATGCCCCATATGTGGTGCATTCTCACATTTGTGGCCATTCCCAATTGTGCTGGGAGGTATATGCCAGTTCTTGCTGGCTCACCCAGCTCTACAGGCATTGTACATATTGGCTCATGAGAATAACACATGGGCAGATGGTACAGTTGCCACAGTGAGATGAGTGATGTGAGGGTTTGAGAAATGGTCTGTGCATATGGGTGGGAGGTATGTGCCCATTACAAGTGTTTAGCCATTAATGTGCCCCCATGTAACCCTTTTGCATGCATACAGTGGGTCCTTTGTGCCACCCCTACCAATTGTTAGTCACCAGATTGCCCCCCACTGCAACTTACCCTGCATTTGTGGTAGTTCTTGAAACACTGCACTGTCCTGGGACTCCAATGACCAACTCCTCTGGGATGACCTCTGCCACCATCTCTTCCAGCTCATCCAGCTGCTCCAGGGTGCTGGACTTCCACCTGCGGTCTGCAGTGCTGTCTTTCAGTTGCTGACCAGTTTCTCCTTGGTTCTGGGCTTGCAGTCATGCCTGCACTTCTTATAATCGGTCACAGTCCTCTTCACCTCTGCCACACTGTTGACTTTATCAACTATTGACTGCCATATGGCCTCCTTCTTACCTATTGGCAATTTAGAGGTGAGAAAGAGCTAGTGTTGGTGCTCTGTCACCTCTCTGACTAAGATGTTATTCTCTTATGGACTGAAGTGAAACTTCCTCTTCCTTTTCCCTTTTCCTGTGAGTTTTTTTCTCCATCCAGACTTCTACCGAGCTGACTGGGTTTTCTCTCGGGTCTCTCCTCTCCTGAATTCTCCATCTTGGGTCCTTGTGGTCTGTGTTTGGTGTTTAAGATGGCTTTTTGAATGCTTTTGGTACAAAAATGGCGCTAACACGATTAGCGTAAAAAATCGTGCTGCAAGTCATGCTAGCGCCACATTTGCAGCAATAGCATCATTTTTGTTTACAACTTGTTGCAAAGCAGCATTTTTTTTTACGTTAGCCTTTTCTTTACGCCATTGTGCGCCATTTCATAAATATGGCACATGCATGGCGCTCAGTACAGTTGATATGCGGCATTGAAAAAATTGATGCAAAACTGCGCTAGTGCAGTTGTGCGTTATTTTTCATAAATATGCCCCTAACTGTGTGTGGGAAACAGGAAAACTGAGCAGTGATTTGATTATTACATATTTCACCTTTAAACTGTTTTTCATGGATTTTAAAATGCGTCCTTGACATGTGGGTGCTTACAACCAGTGAGAGAAAAGTGATCCTTCACACATTCCAGTTGTAATTTAAGGATCTTGGAGAGGAAAAAGAAAACCCTTACCTGGTTGGTCCATATATCTAGAAGTGAAGTTATCCATGCCACGGTGACACCTCTTAAGCTACTCCCTTCTGGGCATTATTCATTTATCTAGAAGAAAGTAGTGCCAAAAGAAAATGTTTTTTTCATCCCTGATAATCAATAATGCCTTATATGGCTTAGAATGGTATTTTCTGTTCTTGAGAGAGGCAAGAAGTTAGATTGGAAATCATTGAGGATGAGGTTAATTGTTAAGGATTTAGTTTAGACCACCAAAGAAAGAACGTGAAAGGGATGAGAGGACTGTTGAGAGAGCGAAATGGCCCATCCCTTGTACATTCTGATTGGTTCTTACAAGACTGTTTTAGTTTTATTCAGGTGTGACTGAGAGAAGGACTACTTGGTCCATGGATTGAAAGTTTGGAGCTCCACTAGTGAAAGCAGCATGAGATTTTGTTGTTGGGTTTTTTGGAGAATCTTTCTGAAATTGTCCCCCACTGTCTCCTCTATTGTTTGCCTATTACCATGGTCGATTTGAATTTCTAGGTTGTGAGAAAAGTGGTTTATTTAATGCTAGGTTTGTGTGACCTCACTGTGTAATAAAGACACAATTCAATATCAGGTTCAGTCAGGTTCATTTGTAAAACCTTAGCCAGTCCTGGGTGCCTGTAGCTCAAAGCAGCCAGGCTTCATCAAAGTTTCAAGTGTAAAGCATTAAGATATACCAAAACAGTTGAATGAGAGGAAAACGGAACACCATAAAAATTTGACACCAATTTATAAAACTATGGGGGGTCTTTTCAAAAGACCGCCGAGGCCGCGGGAGACAGAATACCGCCATTGCCGGCGGTATTTCTGTCTCCCTATTATGACATTTCCGCTGGGCCAGCGGACGGTAACAGTGTTACCATCCGCTGGGCCAGCGGAAATGTCACATCAACATTGCAGCCGGCTCGTAATAGAGCCGGCGGCAATGCTGGTGTGCAGCGGGTGCAGTAGCACCCGTCGCGCATTTCACTGCCCGAAATTCAGGCAGTGAAATGCGTGACGGGGCTATGCCTGGGGGCCCCTGCACTGCCCATGCCAAGTGCATGGGCAGTGCAGGGGCCCCCAGGGGCACCCCAAGTCCCCATGGTGTGTACCGCCATGGACAGGCCGGCGGTCGGGGACTCATAATCCCCAGGGCAGCGGTGCTTGCACCGCTGCCCTGGGGATTATGACCGCCAGGCGGAATCCTGGCGGGAAAATGGAGGGGCCGGCGGTATGGCCGTGGCAATTCCGCCACGGTCATAATTGCTGGCGGAACACCGCCAGCCTGTTGGCGGTGTTACCGCCAACATACCGCCGGCCGCCAGGGTCATAATGACCCCCTATGTTATATTTTTATCTTTAAATAGACATCTCAACAACAAAAATGCATGGGAGGGTCCCAGATAGCTGAATTTTCAAATAAATAATAAATCACTGTGTTTCATTCATGCAATACATTTTTGTAATCTACCACAACTCATGGTTCAGGGTTAGCCACAACAAGCAATTTGGAACCAGCTATATGGGCATTCTTGGTGGTGCCAACTCCGATAGGGAGCCAGTAACAGAGACCAATTAGCTCCAATTGCATAGTCACCTGTCATCTTAAGTGTGCCCCCAGCACAGTTCCAGGTCTTATGGGTGAGCCATCATAGAAGTTAATGGAGTGGTTCTGGAGTAAGGAATTCAGGATGCTTGAAATGCTCAAGGAAGCTGAGGATGCTGAGCTGATGTAAGGTCTTCCTGTGGCAACTCCTTGAACCCTGAACTTTGGGGTGGGGCGACTTTGGCTTTGGGGTACGATGCAATACAAAGTCTAGGTGATGTCCAGCATAAGATCAGTTGCCACTGGTCTACTGGTCTCTGGTTACAGCAAAACTAGCAGCTCCCTTTAACTTGCAGTAACTTTTGTGCTTGGTGAGCGAATCGCACTCTGACGACTTGCTCAGGTTGAGCAGATTTGGGTGCAACTTTTGAGGGCCAGAGCTTTGCCTCCAAGGCTTCACCTTGGTGTCCAGCAGCAATCAGGCTCATTGGCATGTGGCTTTCAAGTTTACAGGCTTCTCAGCTTTTATGGCCCTGCGGCTGTAACAGGGAGTAAACCAACTGTCTTGGGCAACTTTTCAGCAGACGAGGCTATGCAAGTATAATCCTTTCTTTACTAGTCCAACGTGCAGGAGGTGCAGTCCCATCTTTTGTGCAGCCTCTCTTTGCTGGGTCCAGGGAACAGAAGGACACCCTTCTTTGGTCCTCTCTCACGTACAGGTGTAATCTGAGGTCTGGGTACCAAGCGTGCCACTTTTGTTCCCATTACAAGTCTAGGGGAATTTGGCGACTAACAAGCCAATGGGCTACCATATCCCCTCCCTCCTGATGATGACTTTCTGTTAAGTGTGGCATCTAGCCCAGAATGCACTGTCCTCCCCACTCCTTACATTGCAGAACCCTTCTCTCAGTGTGTGGAGCGCACTAGCTCAAACCAATGGTGAGGCTGCCTGGAGGCCACATTTCCCTTTTAAAAAAAAAACAATTTGACTATGACTTCTTTCTCTCTTTCCAAGAGCCCAGCGTGTCTGCTAAAACAAAAGAACTCCCCCTTTCATATGTGAGTAACATTTGCCCTTCAAAGGTGGCTTACCCTATAAGGCTCACCTTTTGGGCTCACATCCATTCTGCCCATTCTGCCCAAACTGCCCGGAAGGAAGCCACACATCATCCCTCAGCTGGTCCTTTGTTCCTCTTCCTGAGAGTGTTTTTCACTTCTCCCCAGAAGGGCGGAAGTCTGTCTCGAGGACAGCAGCTTGTGTGCAACTATAAACGACTACTGGAAACTTTGGGCAACAAAGTGGCAACTTTGTAATGTTGCCATTTGTACAAAAGGTACATTAAATTTGACTTGAGCAACAAGCTGGGTTTAATATAACGATTCATTTGACACCTTGAAATACCATGTTTAGTAGTCCGATTTGGAAGTTAGATCTGTTGATTTGTCAGTGTGCTACTCCACACTCGCCAACGGGGCTACTAGTCTTTCCACAGTAAAAACAACAAATAGGGAGGGTGTAGAGAGTTCTGTCAGGGCATGTAAAGTTATTGAAACACATGTCTATCTTTTTAATATAAAGCACCCTGCCTTTAGGGCTTTGTGGCTCTGCCTTAGGGGTGATTTATGAGTATTAAGAGGAAAGTCTGGGCTTTGCCATTGTTTGGGGTAGCACCCCTTGGTACCATATACTAGGCACTTATAAGTAAGTTAATCTATGCCAATTGTGGGTAAACCAATTATACATATAACTTTTTAAAGGTCAGAGCACTAGCACTGAGTTCTCTTTGGCACTACTCAGTGCGCTTTCAGAGTTGAAAAACCACCAGCATCAGTCCAACAATTTGAGGGTGGTCATGCAAAAAGAGGAGTTTTTTTACATTGCGTTTGAAAAGAGCTTCCAGGCTCATCTCAGAGGGCCAGTGCCAGCCTTTGAAATGATTACTTGGATTTCACCTGGTTGTGAGTACACAAAAGACATTCTGGGTGTTATGATGAGCAGGTTTCTGACCAAAAGTGAAGATCATGCTCCTGTGAGTAGGGGTTGTTTCCTCATTTATCAGTCATATCTAAGTTGATGAGGTTGCAGTGCATCCACGAGAGAGAGTGGTAGTCAATAATGGATAAATTCAGGATTAGGGACAGTATCAAGTAAAGATTCTAGCTTTTATTATGTATAGGGCTCTTCATGCATTGCCAATGCACTCTGTAATTGTTTGTGTTTAAAGGTTGGTCAGCTCATTCATTCGGATGTTCTTATCTCCAAGAAGACACCTTGATTTGGATATAGTTACAAGATATTATGTCTGTGCTGAATGTACTTTGGGGATTTGTGAAGTTGACAGATGAGTAAACATAAAAGACATGTGCTTTATGTAGTGATGCTTATTATGTGTGGTGTTTTTAAAATCATAACAAGGACCCTTAGGCAATAAAGATCACCAAAAAAGGAGGGCCAATTCACCAGCACTGCTGAGACCCTGACTCCTGCTCAAGAAGTTATTGTTAGCTGGCAAGAGATTCATGATAATTTGTAAAGAGCTATCATTAACCTTGTCTCTATGAGATCCATGAAGTTGGTTTAGCTCATTCCATCTTAGTATTGTGTATTTCACACATTTATTAGTGCAATGAGCATTAGCTAGGTGCCTATGATCGTCACTGAATCAAACAAAGCTTTAGATTAGAACAACAATAGCTTTTGAAATTTCTAAGTGAAATTTCTAAGTGACTGCGGTGAGATAGTCAACCATCAGTGCCTTCGGGAAGTGTTATATGTTTGCTTCAGAGCCTTTCCACCATGCAGTCTCCTAGATAGTGCTTCCTAGGGATAAGGATCCTAAAGGACAATCAAGGTGGTCTCTCTCTAGCATGCATTGAGAGGCTTGTCAGTTCAAGTTGGGTGCTGGAGTGTGCAGAGTGCAGGTCTAGGTTTGTATAAGATTTTGGACTGAGAAGGTACAAGGGTTCTAAAGTGTGCTAAAGCAGTCCTTATTTCTGGTTGTTTTTAGATGGTGATTTTTAGTGCTGTGCCTTTGGGACAAAGGTTGGTGTGTGTTTATACTTGCTTGTATCATGCTATTGCCATTATTGTAAATAACGTCAAGAAAGTGTGAAGTGCACTTAATGAAGTGGCATTTTTTAGTGCTGTTAGAGAACCCTGGGGAGAAATAGGGTATGCTAAACAGAAAGATAGTTGAAGGATGTCAAATGCATGTCAAAGGAGGTTGAGGTTTATTGACATATTCTCATAAACGTCTGAGATTAAAATTTCTCGAGAGCACGTTGGTGTGTTCAATTTTCCAAATACGTTGATTCCAACATAGATTATATCATAACTTGCTGTGCAGGAGTTTTCGAGATGGATGCCCATGATGAAAGAAGAGATAACTATGCTTCCATTGTGGGAGATTTAGCAGTGTAGCAAATTGATTGTTAAGACTTGAGGAACTTAACATCAGTTTTAGTCCTGGATCATTCTTGATAAATGAGAGGTCTGGCCCTGTGTTGCTAAAGTGGTTTGCATTATTACATGTGCCTTTCTGCAAGCGGATTTTAATTTCTAACCATACAGGGATTTAGACAAGAAGTTTCCCAGTGTTGTGCTGGTTGTGTGCTTGGGAGGTGTGTGGTGTGGGGAATTTACCATCTGGTGCTGCTTTTTCTCAAACACTGTGGTCCTCATTCAAAGTAATCTATAATGGACCTAGCAACAGGGGTGACTCTTTTTGGAACTTTCATTCTGTAGATGCAACTCATAAAGGTATAGGGGGCCCTAGAAACAAAGTTGAATGCTTCTGACTTTAAAATTCGTACAACCTCTACGTGATTCTAGCTGGCATAGACTCCTGTTCTGGGACCACACCAGCATCTGACATACCTCCTGATATGCTGAAGACTGCAGCTATGAGAAAAACATTGCTATACTTACAAGTACTGTTAGTAGCTGCTTGGGTATTGAAATATGGTAACATGTAAAAACACAGGGACATATTTACAAAATAATGACACAGCCCAGCGCCGCAAGCCATACTGCAGTGCTGACATGCGCCATTTGGAAAGTGCAGGGATGTGTCGTATTTACAGCAATATGACTCATCCATGTACTCTCCGCAGCGCTGGCGCACAATTGGCAGCCTAGCACCAACGCAGATACCATTATACCATGGTGCATGGGTGCCTGCATTGCAGGAATGATTGTTTAGGTGCAGGACGGGACATCTTGCTGCACATAAACAATCATTAATGGTGTTTTCCTCCTTAAATGGGTACTGCAAATTGCAGCACAAATAGAAAGAACTAAAGATATTTTTGCTTGTTGCGACATTTTTGCGTCATCCCTGAGGTGGTGTAGGAATCTGACGCATTCTCAGCCTTGTAACTTTGGGAATGCATCAGATTCCATGGGTGTTGCATTGGAACACCAACAGCAATCCCCATGGAACAACCCTTTCACGCAGAGTAATGCATGAGAGGGGGCCATATATACAAGACATGAAAAGCCATGTAAAGTAACTTTGTCTGGCCTTGTAAATATTGGCCAGCACACTGCTGCAATGGAGCATCAAAAAACGTGATGCTCTGGTGGTGCTAGGTGCTTGTAATACACCCTACAGTTTTCAAAAACATGTTTTGTAACAACACGGAGGGTAATATAGACCCTAGCCAGTGACCTGCTGGCCCACCAGCCCTTTGGGTCATCCTAGGCAATGGCTCCATCTACTCTGGCTGAGATCCTCCCTCCTGCTGGTTTGGGTTCTCTAGAGCCTTTATTTCAACTTCTGGTGCAGCAGATGCAAGGAACACTCTGACCTTTTCCAAGCGGCACCATGTTTGTTGAATCCACTTGGCAAAGTATTCGTCTTCCACAAACAAATCCTTGAAAGGCAGTTTGATGCTGAAAGACTAAAATCTAGTAACCCTGAAATCCAGGGATTTTTTTTTACTGCAGGTTAGTGTCATTAATTGTTTTCCTAGCCCTCAACAGGGGAGGTAGACCTTCTCTATGACTTTCCGGTCCAATGGCAAATGGCCCTCCTGGTCAGGGTTTGCACCAGTGCAGCAGCTGAGGTTTTGCTGGTGCAAAACTTGGGGGCATATGTATGACTCCCTTGTGCTGTGTTTGTGTCACGTTTTGTGATGCAATGGCTACGCATTCCTTGCAACCATATCTATGAGTCCACGCAAAGCCACTTTAAATGGCTTAGAACGGCCCCCGTAGATATGGAGTAAGGCAAAGTAGTGCAAATTGCTGTGTTGCCTTACTCTGCAAAGAGAGGCCTTCATTGGGCATTGCAGTGGGTGTTCCCGTGCAACACCAATGGATCTTGATGCATCCCCAGATTTACCAACCCTAGTGAACCTGAGGATATACTAAAACCTTAAGCCTCCCCAGCGAAGCAGCACACATTGAAAGAGGAAAAGGAAAAAGTATTGCAGGTTTGTTTAGGTGCAGGAAGGTGACTCTTCCTGCACAAACACAAACCTGCATGCAAAGCAGGCACCCTAGCGCCATGGTGCAAGTGTGTCTGCCTTGGCGCTAGGCTGCCCACTGTGTGCCAGCACAGGAGAAAAGAACAGGAATGTGCCATATTCCTTAAATACGGAAAATTCCTGACGTTTCCAAGTGACGCAGTGCATCGCAGCAAAGTGACTTGCACTGCGACACTGCAAAAATTTTCATAAATCTGGCCCTTGGTGCGGCCCCCACCTCTGAAGAAGATGGGGAAGCAGTGAGTTTGACAGCGATGGAGAACTGATGAATTCTGATCCCCATATGCTCCAAAGTATAGACTACCAAAATCTAAAATTTACATAAATATATCCCTATAGAAATGTCAGCCTGTGCCTAAACATTCTACCAAGCACTTCTCTCAAATAGGTTTAGACTGGAATTAGAATGATAAATGTTATATTAAATACAGCTCTGAATTTTTATAGTGAGTTATTTATATAAGAATAAGATTCTGGCAGTCTATATTTTAAAGTCCATCTGGTTTATTCGCAAAGGCATTTTGAAGCACGCAGCCCTCAAAAATCATCTAATATAAAAATAAAATGGACCTATTAAGGGAATACTGATACACAATGAGGACAATTGGGGCAGTGTCATCTTTGCACTTTAACTAGTCTGCGAAGCCTCCTCAGGGGGTCCGCGACTGCTTAAAAAATTTAATAATATTAGGTCCCAGCTATCAGTAATGACTCAGTGGGGGTCCCCGGGCTCCAGTATTGATAAAATGGGGGTCCACAGAAGTCAAAAGGTTGGGAACCACTGAATTAGTGAGTGGAGCATTGCAAGGTCGGTTCAGGCATATACGAGTATGTAGAAGATCACTGCTGTAGTGCTACTTCTCGTACTCATAAATGCTTTTGGAAACTGGCAACCATGTATTTGCGAAAGTTGTTTTTGCAGTGTATCGGGTCACATGGATCTGTAAAAAAACAGCCATAATTGAGCCAGTGAGTCGCCGTTGTCTTTGTTCAAGCGGCACTATCAATAGCTGTGGCCTTGAGTGTTCTTGACAATAAACTTGTGACATTAGCACGCCATTGGCACACCAGTCCATTCAATATTTTTCCGCTGTTTTGTCATTATTCATAGCGTGCAGGATTCGATTTTTTCTTTGGTAAAATATCCTCCTTCTGAAGAAATTTTGTTTACTTGAAAAGCATTTGGCGTTCATTTGAAAGGAGAGAGGAGAATGCAATAGAAAAGTCAATATCTCCTAATTCCGCGCCACACAGGGAGTATGAGATCCTTGATGTACTAGATATATAGATCCAAGGATCCTGCCAAAAGGTGCTGTTCTTGTAAAGTGCATTAGGGATCCTGCAGGTAGCCAAGAGTCTAGGCGTGCCCCTTGGCATTGCTGCTTTCCAGTAAACTTGCATTACCTATAAAATTGCATTGGTGTAATTACCAATGATATCCAATCAGCAGAAGAAACAAACATCAATTTTCATCATATACACCAGACCTAACCGAGTCAAAGCCACAAAACATTTGTCTTCCATTTTAGGGAGCAATCCAGAGACTGCGATGCTAGTGATGGTTTTGTTTTTGGAAACAACAACTGGAAATAAAACACTATGGCCCATATTTATACTTTTTTTGGGCCGAATTTGCGCCATTTTTTGACGCAAAAGCAGTTCAAACCTACTCAATATAATTGTATTTTGTAAGTTTGCTCCGCTTTTGCGTCAATAAATGATGCAAGCGCAGCGCAAAAAAGTATAAATATGGGCCAATATATATATTGTAAACATTTGTAGTGCTTTTAAAAATATATGCTTTCCCCCACACAGCCTCCCTGGTGCCCCACATCAAGTAGTGTCCCATTGAAAGTATAAACAACTAGAAATGCGTTTTCAGTTTATCACAGGGAAACCCATTTTTTCAGAGATTACAAAAATGCATCTAATAATGTCACAATCTTTAATTAGTGTCACTTAAAAAGTTATTGTTGCCAGGTCAGGGGAGATTTCTCTTAAAATGATAGGTGTTTTCCGCCTATTTTGTGCTCTTCAGTGTGATTTCACTAATTGAGAGCAACGGAGAGGAACTGAGGGACATGGTCTTAATGAGACGGCAGGTAAAAAGAAAACAGGAGGAATTATCTATGGATCACATTTCACTTTCTGCATGAGTAACCCCAAGTCCCACTGCACACAGCCAGAGAAGGGTCCAAAGCTCGCTGTACCATAGAGATTCAAATAGAAGGAGAGTGGGAGCACACTGCCTCACGCCGGAGCACTCAATTTGCCCCAATGCATCATTGTAAATGCAGTGCAGTAGAGAGCAAGAAGTCAGAACACCTGCTCCCAGTGAGTGGAACAGAGACCCAAGAAGACTTTGGGCAGTATTTTCAGTACCCCTAAAATGACTTCTAACACATGTCTAGAGTCACCCAGCAGAGGCTGCACCAACAAGGGTGAAAAATTAAGGACTACTACTGAAGTAAGTGTTATCATGCACAGCATTTACCATGATGCATTGGGGCAAATTAAGTGTTGGGATGTGAGTCAATGTGCTCCCACCCCTATTTCATGGAGATTCAAGCTGCAACTAGTAAACATGTCCCAATAATAAAGACGTTTGCACAGGTACTGCCTTTCCCTTTTGATATGGATTATCCGTTGAATTAGTACTTTTCTTTCTGGAGTGAGGTTGCTGTTTATTTGCATATGGGTGGTCCTTGCCTGTAGTGCCATGGACAATCCAAATAATCATGGTAAGGAAGGCACCAAGAGGCATAGTAGTGATTTAGAATGTGTCATACATGTCTCGCCATCTCTTTGTCAGACCTCATGGGCCACTGAGCAGACAACGCCTATTGGGAAATAACCATGGGGCTTCAGCTTGTTTGACACTGGAGTTCCAGGTTCCGTTCTACTATGGCTCTGCAAGCTGGGCCAAGCGTAACCATCTCCGCACTTGACTTTTAGGGTAGCAATGGCGAACAGTCAAAGGCTTCACATGGAGGTAGCGTGAGGGTGCAAGAGCTCAGATCGCAACACTTACACAACAGACACAATATCATAGTGCCCAGCCTAGTGGTTATCTAAGCAAAAAGATACCACTTTAATACCACAGCAAAATGAACTACTACCCAGTTTAATAGGGACTCAGATACAGGACTGTGATCTTACCTAAAGTTCTTTGTTAAGTGTGACAGGCATTAAGGTACTCCCTCCCTTTTCTAAGAAGCTCTTGCAATATCTATGGTGGCTCATACAAAAGCACATCAGCACATGGGGCTTGTAAATAAGCCCCTTACTGTCTAAGGTCCTGGAATTGGATTGGGGGTGGTACACGTTCAAATGTAATTTTCATGCTGTAGTGCAGGCCAAGGCATTGAGCAAAGTGACGAATCTCACAGAGATAGTGACGAGTATGACTCTAAGCAGGGGTATGGAAAATAATGGCACAATGAAGTGTGCTCTGCATCTGGCTGTTATCAGCCTTCATGAAGCAGTGGTCATGGAAAGAGGAAAGGACAGGCTCTGTCTACAAACTTCTCAAACTTTAATATTAGAAAACTACTGCCCCTCACTTCCACCATCCACCAAAGGGCAGTGCTCATGAAGAACCCATCAGCAGCCCCATCATAAAAGGATCTCATTACATTTCTGAAGCTAGCCCTTCCACCCTCCAGCCACAGGAATTAAGTCAAAACACGTCCCTTGTCTGGGGAAGCTGTATCCAACTTCTGTCTTCTGTCATGCTAAACCAATGGTCATCCAAAATGGATACAACTGGTCTCAGCACTCAGACTATTTACATACTCTAAAACTAGTTATCATGCATGTGCTACACTTTCACCCTGCAAAAACACACTCAGCATGCACGTGGGATGTCAATGCAAGGACCTTGAGAGGTTGCACTAAAGCGGAAATATACATTGGGGAAAGTAGACCACACTTCTCTCTGACACTGGAAAAAGGTCTGGTCAGGGCTCATTCAAAAACCTGTCATGCTGTACAGTAGTCCCAAGTTGGTCATGGGGGCCTGATTGCAGCACTTAATCCTGGCCCCAGAAAAGGTTGTGGGCCTAGCCGTTCTAATAGACAGGTCAAGCAACAGCACAGATGCTACAATAGTGTGTTTGCAGGACCAATAAAAATTCAGGATACCAGTTTCAGTTGCAGTTTGGTCAATCTGGGTCAGGGTACACATCCGTACACCATGCAAGGGGCATTCCCACTCCAACACACTTTTTGCAGCCTAGTGATCAACAATGTACATTACACAAAAACTGTTCAGGAACCCTGTAAAGCTGCCAGACTGTTGAATAATTGAACCTAATACAGTTAGCATACAACATTCCCAAGAATGACTTAGAAACTTTGATAAGGGAGTTTGAAAACCTACTTGTAGGAAATCAGGTTATTAGTTGGGCAGGATGTGGGACCCTGACAAGTAATAGGTTCCTAATTTCCCCTTAGTGGGAACCAAGCACCCCACTGTAGTGCTTGAGTCTCAGGGTTGCGAAACAAAGCAGCCCAAGGCCTACTTAGTGTAGGTGGTGTGGGCTAGTAATCACCATTCACTGGCACTCAGTAATAACATTGAATAAATGATTGTCCAGTTAGTATTTTTTCTTTAGAAAAATGATAAGTACATTTGTTACACACATACTAATAAATACTGTGCATTAATCATCCACAAATATATAAATGAGGCAGATGGAAAATACCACAGATTACATTACGTAATAACATTTAACCCCCTAAACAGTCATACAAACAAATAAGGTAGGTCTTTTGGCTTGGTCAGAGGTTCGAGATCAACAAACCACATGTCAAAAAACACCATAATTTTGGAAGTAAATGTAATAATCAATATTAACTATGTGAAAATGCACTTATTAATGTTAATAAAGAATATTCACCTTCATCAGTAATCACTGTCAACATTATAATATCAATAAAGCATTTTCAAATGAATATATCATTTGTGGTGTGTTTTTATATACTTTCAAGCCATAAAAATTCAGTTGAGAGCATCACTTTAAAAAAAAATGTTTTATTGGGTTTTTAGAGGCAAAACAATTGTTTCTTATGCAGTATTCCAAAACATAACTATAAACAAAATGGGAGACCAAGGCACTTCAGATAGCAGAACGTAGTTCAACAGCATCAACAGGGAAGTACATATTAAGACAACACTTGAGCATCCCTTTTTGCTTACTGAAAATGAGTCCATAGATTCAGCCTACAAAGAGCACTCCATTACATGTATTTTCCTTAAACACCTTCAAGTCCCTTTAAATGCAACCATACCATAAGCCCCAAGAAAACAAAAGCAAAATCAACAACTTTGGAAGTGCTTTGAAAAATTATGTAAAAATCCCAGAGGGTCAAGGATTTATTGACCCTGCAAACATCACTTCGGAGGGGGGCTACTGTAACTCCTACAGCCCCCCCACAACACTTTTCATATCTGTTGGTGGTGCCACTTTCCTCCTGTGGCCACCACAAGGAGAAAATATATGCCAACGATGCAGCCCGCAGGGCATTGTTGGGCACTCCAGTCTGGATCAGAGAATACTTTTTGAGGGGCTCTCCTGCTGTGCCGGGGAGAGCTGCTAAGCCCTTTCCTTTGTTTTAGCTGTATTTTTGGGGGTGCCCGGTCACACCTGGGCACCCCACAAGCCTCCACTTGATAGGGGCAGCTCAGGGAGCCCACCCCTGGCTGCCCCTGCCAGCAGCTGTGTTTTCCACTGCTTGCTCCATGTGGGCAGGGAGTTTTTTTTTGTCTCCGTTGGTCACCAACTCCCCCCTGTTACGGGTACGGGGAATGGGATGAGGCCACCGCCATTGGGGGGTTTGGGACACAACGGGGCATCCCCCTTGTCTTTTGCTCTGCTAGGGCCTGGAGTTGGGATCCTGTGCCCCCTGCATGTGTCAGCCCCTGTAGCGATGGGGGCCCCCAGGGGAAGGAATGAGCCTGGGGAGGGGGCCACCCACTTTCCCCCTCCAAGGGTAAAAATAAAGAAATAATCTTTGTGCCAACAGCTGGGCCCTGGACCATCCTGGAAGTGGAATCTCAGCCGGTGGTGAAGCCTCTTGTACTCCATTGCTTGGAAAAGGTCAGAGGTTACAGATCTTAAAACCCACATAACTGGGCCATGTTGGAAGGATTCAGGTGATCTTGAACTCATTATACCTCTGATGGGTGGCAAGCTCTAGCCACCAGGAGCAGTTGTAGCAGACCTATTCACCTCCAAACATATGTAATCTACAGGGAGGTGATTCTACTGGCTCCCTGCACCATCTTTCCTCCTGGTCTTTATCTCTGGGTGCGGAAGTCCAGGGCTTCCCCCTCAACTGCTTCTCAAGTAATGTAAGGGGGCCAGCCTCACTGGCCCTTAGGGAGATGCACTGGTCATGGAGTCAAGTGGAGCTGAGTCCTTAGTAATTTTTGGGAATCAGAGGGTGTCTCCTTCCGTTGTCCATGGATGTCGCACTTCCAGGCAAACACTGACGGTAAACTCTCAAAGTCCATTTGCCTTATGATTACCTTGAATGAGACACATGAAGTAAGACTCATTTACAGTAAAAAGTCCAAAACTGGGTGATCAAAAAACAAACAAAATCTGGGAGCACTGAATGGGTGAAAGCCAACTGCAACACTTCTCAAAGATAAAAGATGCTTAAAAAGCAGTCCAACTGTTTGCACTGCACTGTCAGTAAGAAGTTTTTAATTTGAGACCTACAGTAGAAGCTGAAATGCTTAAACAAGAAAACTCCAATTAATTTGAACAAGGGAAATGCCCCATACCATGTATCTTGTCCATCACTGTTGCCAATTAACCAAGACAAATCGAAGAAGTGCTCATTGTGTAGAAATGCATTTTCCTGAATGTTGCAAACAAATGAAAACCTCCCTCCAACGGTAGATGACCAGGTAGCAGAGAAGAATAGACCATGCTGTTTTTCCAAAGTAGACCTCAATTCTGGATACAACCAACTGCTTTTGGACCCACAATCCAAATGCATTGTCCACCCACCTCAGCCTTCACTATTACCTGAGACTATGTGAGAGACTCAATTACGGCATCCCCATTACTGTTGAAACTTTTCAGAACCCCAATTGCGAGGTGTTAGCCCGACTCACAGGGGATATAAATATCAGTGACAACATTTTTCTATTTAAAGGTGGACAGACCATCATGTTTCCACCGGTGGAGCCCCTGCTTTCCCTGCCAGCAGAAACCTTGGACTGACAGCCCAACTGAGCTTGGGCTATCAGTCTAAGTACATCAAACTGTCCAATTTGCAGCAGATGGTATGACATACTTTTTTCCTGTTCTGAACCATTGGAAAAGCGTGGCGGTTTCAAATATAAAAAAAATGGAATGGACCCCACATCCTAACAAACTCCTGCTCTGAGTGTTTTTCAGTAGTTTTTGTTTCTGAAAAACAAAAAGATTTGCTGATCTGCCCCATGAAACATGGCAGCTACTAAGTAAGCTTACCACGTCTTCAGCTGCCATTGCTGTGAGTTCTATGACAGCACAGAAGTCTATACCAGACAGGCAGAGATCTCTAAATATGGTGGGTGGTAGTCCACCAGGTTATTTTCTCCACCCCCGGTAGAAGGCATGCCACCTGCCAAAATCCAAATGAGGGAGTCAGCATTAATCGAAAACTGCCATCCTGGCGGCAAGTTTTGCCTCCTGTAGAAACTGACCCCGTGGACAACAATTAAAGTAGAAGGAATGCAAGTGACTGTAAAATGAGGATGCTGGCAATGGTAGCTCTGTAGCCAATATTGACTTTGACAAGGCGTTCTCTGGTTGCCATGAGCTTCTGTACTGCTACTGTCCAATCACTAATTTTATCTGAGTGAAGTTGAGAGAATGATTTTTCATGACCAAGAAAAGTAATTACTATTCCATTTATTGTTTATAAAATGCTGTTTTTTATTGCATTAATAATTGGGGCCATCCTATGTTTCACTGTTGGACATTTATGCTGGAAAAGGTCCCTGGGGCCTATTCATAAACTGCATTTCGTAGTATGTTTCGTAGTACTACAATACTGCCATGAAAGTTCTACACAATGCTGTTCACAAACCTAAGAGTGCAAATCTCCACATTCACCTCTCCTATCTTTTCTGTGGGGAGATACTCACACATGTAAGTTTACTACTTATTAGAACATTGGAATGTTGGGGGCTCCATTGCAGAAATGGAGTGCTCTGGGCTTTTACTAGCTGGTAAAAGCCCAGAACGTCAACATTCCAATGTTCTCTTTGTTCACAGCAATAGCTGTGAACAAAGACTCACGTAGTCTGAGCGGATTTTAATCCCCTCGGGCATCGTGAGGAATTAGTTTTATTTGATAGAACATTCTGCCCTCTAGTGGCAGAATGGTCTAATAGCGCCTTAGCGGGCTGTTCTGGCCATTAAAGGCCCTCTCCCTTGTTAAAACGCGGGAGCAGGCCTTTAATGGCCAGTAGAGCCCGATACGGCGGGTTCTAAGGCTATAGTAGCAAATGTGGAAGGAACCAGGAGGATGTGGCTGGAAAAAAGTGGCATACTTACTGCTAAATGGGAGAATTTTAGGGAGGTGGGGTTTTGGGAAAGTTAGGGAAGGCTTTAGTGAGGGACATACATCTACCCACAAAGAGTAAGTCGATTGCTATTTTCAGACTGCACTTCTAAAGTTACTACAGCCAAAAAGGGACACAAAACAATTGTAAATTTATCCAGCTCAGAGCTGGAGTAAATCCAACATCGTGCTTGGCCAGCCAATGGTACTGTAACATGGTCGTATAGAACATAATGGTGGTGGGGACTTAAAATGAAATCCACAGGCAATAACATTACTTTAAATTACATCATTTAAAATAGTTATAAAATGTATATAAATATAATTTAATGGTAAAAATATCTAAAAATAAAACATTTTAAAATTAGTTATAAAACAGTGTAACAATATTTTTTAAATGTATAAATTATTGTAACATTTATTAAACTATAATGACAGTACTTTAAATTAAGCCTATATTTCTCGTTTAGTAATTATTACTGTACAATAAAATATACATGTTTTTATGTTATGCAGGAATTTGTTTTTTAATTTAAACTTCATAAAAATATTTTTTATTGAATACAATATATTTACATTATTTAAAGATTTAATTCACAATGAAGTTAATAGTGCTGCTGCATGTTCTTTATTTTGTTATACATCTAAAATATATATACATAACATTACGTTACATTAATGTTCATCATAAAAATATTTTTTTTAACTTTGTATTAGAACATTGGAATGTTGGGAGCTGCATTGCAAACAATGGAGTGCTCCAGGCTTTTACTCGCTGGTAAAAGCCCAGAGCTTCAACATTCCAATGTTATTTGTTCACAGCACCAGCTGTGAACAAAGCCTCACGGGGCCTGAGGGGATTTTAATCCCCTCGGGCTACATGAGGAAGTTGATTTATTTGATAGAACATTCTGCCCTCTAGTGGCAGAATGTTCTAATAGCCTTAGAATCCACCATAGCGGGCTCTACCAGCAATTAAAGGCCCTCCCCGTGTTAAAGGCCCTCGCCTTCGACTCGGGCCTTTAACACAGGAGCGGGACTTTAATGGCCAGTAGAGCCCGCTACGGTGAGTTCTAAGGCTATAATGCATTAGTACATTTATCTTTCTGTTAAATATTCATGTAAAGTAGCTTTATATATTTATTTTAAATGCAGAACAAACTAAATATTAAAATGCTATTTTAATATATTAAATGAAATAAAAAATATTTTTTTAATTTTAAAATAAACTTCCACATAAAGTAAAAGTTAATAATGTTACATTAATTTATACATTTGAAAAAGTTTGGTAAAATATGTTATAATTAAATAATAAATATGTTTTTATGTTTAGATTTGTTTAACGTTAAATTATATTTATTCAGGCTTTTAATTATTTTGTTTCATTTTTCTATTGACATACGAGTGCAGAAACATAATGCATTTACAATGGTTTAATATAACAGTTCCATTTCTCAACAGTATGTGTTAATGCAATAATGCAGAAAGAGATTGGCAGATAAAGATACACATGTCTTGGGAAACGTTTCCAAAGGGGAGCTGAGTCCACATAAGCATCTTTATTTACACCACCATCATACACTTCTGTTCTGAATGGAGATGGGTGGAAGACTATGAAAGATTACTAGTTCTTTTCAGAGGGGTTCTCTTATGGCAGTAAAACAAACATACTATTGCCAGGTCTTTGGTCAAACCAATTGTAAGAATAACATTAAAACAATGCTGGCAATCTCCCTTCTCGTTCTGATCCTCGTTAGGGAGCCCATCTAAACAACAGACAGGTTATGGGACAATCAGCATATCTTCATCAAGAGTGTCATAGGTGCGATCATGTAGCCGAAGACAGAGGAGGATCGGTGTGTCTGAAGAAAAGAGGGAGTATGAAAAAAGGTAGTCTAGGAGGTTGCGATCTATGGGAGACGAGGATTTGTGACTGGGAGTTGTTGGGGGCTATTGCTGGCTGGTTGGGTCTCACGTGTGTGAGTAGGGCACATAAAAAAATCAACTGATTTTGATAGTGAGATGAATCCTAACTGTGACTGCAGTAGTGGTGCTGCCATCTGAGCTGTTTACGGATATTAGAGGAACATCTGGACAGTAGATATATGGAGGTTGTTATACGTCTCAAGAACTGCTGGCAGAAAGCATTCACTGAGAGTTATGATCCAAGCAGGTCTATGAAGCCCTAGTCATATACAAATGTAGAGATTTTGATTTTTAATAACCTATGTGGTTGGTGCTGGGATGTTGATGAAAGGTGACAGATATTCATAAAGGTTTCTGTGTTATCATGCCATTTATAAATAAGTCCTTCAAAGAAGGCAGTTTTATACATCTCTGCCAGGTAATCATCATGGGTAAGTTTCTGGGGTGGGGAAAATCCGCTCTGCAATTTTTCCCACCAGCTACATGTTTCATCTTAATGTTGAATTAATACAATTTAGACAACAATCTCGTGAGTCGAGAACTGACTTTTTTGTTCTATGTTGTGAGTCTCGCTTCAGTCACTCACCACACTAACTTTATAAATAGATTTCAATATTAAGGAGATTACCTTACGTTTTCTCTAATGGATTCAGCACTGGGTTTGGAATTTCTATGTTGGTTGCAAAGAGTTATTAGCTCAGTATGCAAATCTACACAACTGTTAAAAGCAGTGGTCAGAATGCGTCTCATGTGGCAGGTTTGTATTGGGAGATCAGTTATCTTATAAAGTAGGATTCATTTGGGAGAAATGGTAGGGGCCAATGGGAATAGGAAGGGTGGTAAGGGATATCCCTGGCGGGTTCCCCTTGGTACCAGAAATTACTCCCCCCTGGATCCCTCTGCTAATAACCTGCACTGTGAGAGTGCTGTATAACCATCAGACCTTGGCAATGAAGTCTTCACCCAGTCTGAGTCTGTGGAGGGTGAGGAACTTGTAGTCCTACTCAATTCTGTTGAACACCTTCTCAGCATCAACAGATAATGCTAGGCTATCTTTCTGGCCATCTTTAGATAACTAAAATATGTAGTATAGAGTACTCAAATAGTTACAGGAGGTTCTGCATGGTAAGAACACCACCTGAGAGCCATGGACGTGGGTGGGAGTCACCTTTTCAAGGTGGACAGTATCCCTGCCAGAATCTTGACATCTGTGTTGAGCAAGTACATTGGACAGTAAATGCTGCATAACAAAGGATCTTTTCCAGTTATTAATGCCATAATTGAGAGAGATAAAAGTGTCCTGACTCCTCTTCCCCATTATGGGCCTCATAGAGGGAGACCACTGCTTCGTGTTTGACTCATCTGTGAAATTCACCCAGAAAGCCGTATTTTCCTGGTCTTGGTTGTACGGAAGGTTGGTGATTACCTGGTACTTTTTTCTTTGGCATTTCTCCCTCTAGGAGCACCCTGCCTTCGCCATTAAGGCATGGTAGTGTTAAGCCTTCAAAAAAGGTATAGATACATAGCAAATCATATCCTATCTCTGGGCTATAAAGTTCTTTGTAATAGTCTTTAAAAGTTGCAGCTATACTCTTGGGGCCCTGGAGTTGGTCACTATGATCACATACAGCTCGGATAGTGGTAAATTCTTCTCTTTGTCTCATTTGGGCACCTAACAGCAGCTAACAACAGGCCTGCTTTTTTTCTTTTTTTCATAGTGGTGGGCCTTAAGTTTCTAAAACATGTATTCTGATTTAGGGGTGAATAGGCTGTTTAATTCTATTTTTACCTTTTCAAAGCATCTTCAGGAGGTCTCTGTCAGGTTGGAGAGATATGCCATTGTCATGATCTTAACAGCATGTTTCAAGGATGCCTGCCTTCTGGACCTTTCTCTGTTAGCCAATGTGGACTCTCTCATCACATGCCCTCCTACAGTGGCTATTGCCACTGCCCATAAGGTATGTGCTGATTTCACTGATCCGTTATTTTCTTTCAAGTATGTGGCAATTTGAGATTTTCTTAGGGCTTTTTCTGGGGGCATTTTATAGTGAGTAATATTGATGGGCCAAGTTTTTCTGCAAGTTCCAGACAATGTGAATGCTAATAAATGCATGGTCGGAGAGTAAACTTTCGAAGACCTCACTGTCTAGTGCCAATGGCACGAAGGTTTCAGATGTAAAGGAGTAGTAAATCCTACACTGTATGATGTGCACATTTCAATGATCTGTGCATTCTTTAATTCATGGGGATAAGAGTCACCATATGTCAGTGAGGCCATGGTCATCCCTCATGCCTTTTAGTATTGCCCTGTTATGGATCACATCGATGAGCCCTGTCCTATCCTGCGCTGCATCGGATGTGAGGTTCCAGTCCCGGCCGAGTATTATTGATGTGATTTCTAGTTTGGTTATGATTTTGATGATACAGATGAGGAACATCTCCATGCTCCCTGCCGGTGCATGTATGGAGCCTGCACGGAGTACTTTGTTACATATCCTCAGTTTCACCATGATATAACTGCCCTCGGTATCTGCCCATGATTGTAATACTCTGCATGAAATAGATTGTTTCACCAACATGGCTATGATGCATTTTAATTGACCCTCTTGCGGTATCTCATTTTCTAGATCTTGTTGTGGGGTCTTGCAACCATAGAGTACCTACCACACCCAATTACGCTTAAGTTTTGCAGCTTCAAGTTGAGATAAGTGTGTCTCCAGAAGGAGGCCTATATCTCCCTTGTTAGAGGCCTGCTTATTTTTCTGCTTTATATAATAAGTCAGTATATTTACATTAAGGTAAATAATCTACAATGGTCAGGGGGCCATGGGTGCTGCAAGTT
The DNA here is from genome assembly GCF_031143425.1 of Pleurodeles waltl. NCBI lineage: Eukaryota > Metazoa > Chordata > Amphibia > Caudata > Salamandridae > Pleurodeles > Pleurodeles waltl. The sequence continues at coordinate 863,993,890 of NC_090436.1, read as the reverse complement.
TGTAGCAAAACAGAGCGTAAAGATAGTATGAGCTGGATGCTTGCCGTTATGTCTGGGGCCCAGATTCTTAGGTCCGTTAGAAGGGAAGAAAGAAGGGCAAAGGAGTGATGGGGTAAAGGGTGATATTTTCCTGTTCTGGATTTGGATGGCTGACAGGGAAGTGTAAGAGAACTGGGATGGTGTGTGGTGAGAGGGTGATAAGGTCTTTATGTCTCCTTCTCACCATGAAGTAATACGATGGAGAATCAGACACTTCTTCCCTTTTTCCGGCAGGTCGTTACCTCTAGCATCTTTGCCAGGCTACGTAGGAGAAGAGCCTGTCTATCTATAAAGAGTTCATCAGATGCCTCATATTTTAAGTAGGAGTGGCCTCTATGGGAAAATCTATATCAAGGAGAAGTAAAAATAAGTGTGTGGAGGGTAATGGTTCGTAGGACTGTAATCTTTCATTGGTGCTGGTGGAGTGAGGTCCATTCGATGTTAATCAAGAGCATTGAGGAATTGTGTTAGCTCATATATCTCTGTAAAGTCTCAAGACTTGCAATCCATCATCACACACATTATTGCTGTCACCACAAGACATAATTGATGCCCATTTCCATTTTTTCTTGTGAGAAGTCTGCTGTGATCTGTATCTTATGACCCTCTATGGTGTACAGTCCATGTTTGCGAGCTGCCCCCAACACTTGATGGGCCTGCTTGTGTCTGAGGAAGCAGGGTATGACAGGCCTCGTCTTTCCCTCGAGATTCTAGTCTCAATACAGTAACTGATATTCTGATTTCAATATTCCTCACCACAATCCTTTGGGTAGTGTAAATCTATTCCCTGCAATATCAGTGCACGCATATGAAGTTCCCAAAAATGATTGTTCCATGACTACATAGCTAACCAAAGTATTGAAATCTATTTATGTGTTTTTATGAAGCACCCAATTATCAGAGGGTTCATTGGCGGTAGCAGAATTGGATACAAATGTGAGACAAAAGCCACTGAGTAGATAGCCAGGTTTTAAACTCTTTCCTGAACTCTATCATCTTGGTCTGGCTCCGTAGATGGCAGGGGGTGAGTTCAACTTTGTGGCAATCTGTGGGGCAAATTACCTTCCTCTTTTACATGTTTCCTAGATATTAGGGGCCATATTTATACTTTTTGACGCAAAACTGCGCTAACGCAGTTTAGCGTCAAAAAATTTAGCGCCGTCTAACGCCATTCTGAAGCGCCATGCGGGCGCCGTATTTATTGAATGGCGTTAGCCGGCGCTACCAGACCGGCGCTGCCTGGTGTGCGTGGAAAAAAAACACGTACACCAGACAGCGCCGGCGTAGGGGGAAAATGGCGTATGGGCGTCTTAAAATGGGGCAAGTCAGGTTGAGGCAAAAAAATCGTCTTAACCCGACTTGCGCCATTTTTTAACGACGCCCATCCCCCATCAACATGACTCCTATCATTGTAAAGATAGGAGTCATGCCCCCTTGCCCAATGGCCATGCCCAGGGGACTTCTGTCCCCTGGGCATGGTCATTGGGCATAGTGGCATGTAGGGGGGCACAAATCAGGCCCCCCTATGCCACCAAAAAAAAAAAAAAATACTTACCTGAACTTACCTTAATGTCCATGGGATGGGTCCCTCCGTCCTTGGGTGTCCTCCTGGGGTGGGCAAGGGTGGCAGGGGGGGTCCCTGGGGGCAGGGGAGGGCACTCTGGGCTCATTTTGAGCCCACTTGTCCCTTAACGCCATGCCTGACCCAGGCGTTAAAAAGCGGCGCAAATGCGCCGTTTTTGGCCACGCCCACTCCCGGGCGTCATTTTTGCCCGGGAGTATAAATACCACGTAAAGGCCTGGGAGTCATTTTTTAAGACGGGAACGCCTCCCTTGCATATCATTAACGCAAGGAAGGGGTTCACGCTAAAAAATGACGCACACTCCGGGCACTTTGGCGCCCGAAGCGTCTAACGCCATAGTATAAATATGGCGTTAGTTTGCGTTAGTTTAGCGTCGAATTTGCGTAGAAAAAAACGATGCAAATTCGGCGCAACCAGAGTATAAATACGGCCCTAGGAATCTTGAGAATGTGGGTAGTGAATGAACCTAGGGTTCCCCAAGGGGAGTAACAGGTGAACATTTGTTCAGTAAATGCTGGTCCTAGATTATGAAAAGCTTTAAAGCAAATGCAAAGGCTTTCCCATTTGCAAGTAAAATAGCATGTGTAAATGCTCAGCGGGTGATCTTTATAGGGCCCTTAAAGTTAAAAGAAGAAATTCCAGGCCCTCGTTACAAACTATTCGGTAAGTTGTGCTCGGTACTGTAACTGGTCTTACTGCACTCAACGCAATTATAGGGTTTGTGATAAATATCGGCAAGTCAAACCTGCCAATATTTATAGGGTCAAACCTACCGACAATTGTTGTGGAAAAATGCCAGGTATTTACTGGGAAATGTAATTTATGGTGCCATAATCACCACAATCAGAATGTTATTCCCCAAAATGTTTAAGGTGGTATTTTTCACACCCAAGAAACTTCAACTCAACAGAGTCGTATTTAATCTGGTGCAAAAAATATCACGCAATGTACAATGCCACTTTAATGAGATCATAAGTCTCTTACCCGATCTTACATAAAGAACAAACACCAATAGTAAGGGTTCTCAAATGTATCTTTATTTGATGATGTCTGGTTGGGCTGTAAAACCTTGTGCGACATTATACACTGGATAACTCTTTTAAAATAAGCTGTTAGGGCACGTACACATTTGGGATTTGTGCTAATGATATCAGGCTGTTATAGTTGTGCCTGTGTTACAAAGTTTAAGCAAATTCTTTAGTTAAACCCTAAAGGCCTATTCTGAGACTGCACTTTGTAGTACTACAAATTGCAATTCACAAACTATGTGTGGAGTTTTACAGAACCGCACTCCCACCACTTATATGTGTGGATTTCTCCCTAAGCTTACTTAAAAGTATAAATTCCTTTGTGATTCAGTCCCAAGTATTCAACTAGCTGCAATTACAGTTTTGCATCAGTTAACCTCTCCTTCAACTCGACTTTTTTTTAGTAAACTACATCTTTTCTTTCTGACCAATTACAACCAAAATGTATACCTCTGTCCCGTGATTACATTGTGTCTTATACATCAGGAATATAGCTTCAAACACTACATATTTTCCTTATCAAGCAAATTCCCAGTAGAAGAAGTTGATTCAGGGCATACTAAAGGCCTTTTGAGTTGTTTATTTTAATATTCTATTTAAGTTTGGTGGAGGAACCTGAACATTTTAATTCCATGATTCAGTGTAGGTTTCGCACAAGGAAAAATGATCATTCTAATATTACAATACGTTTAAATATTTTTTCCATTCACAAATGAAATGTTCTAGGCTTTAATATAATCCTTTCCATAAATCTCCCTATTTTGCAACGGATCGGGCTTGAAGGCTCTAGGCCTGGATGATGTGTAAGAAATGATAATCCTAACCAACATATTTTTTAAAATGTGTTTTGCTATTAAAATGTTTTGCCCTTCCCCAAAGGGAGTCGCAGCACTTTCATGTGATAATAGCCAACGCTAACTTTAAAGCAAAGTTTCTATTGGTAAACTTCAGAGTTAGACTAAAGGATATAATGAGTATTTTTCAAATTAAGAATTAAAAAAAATATATTTAAATGACATTCACCTAAATAAGATAGACTATATGATTGGGTCCGTGGTTTCAGAAACACATATTTGCTTAACAGAAACATAAACAGCTTCCACTGGGAAGAAGAGAAAAAAATCAATGTTACAAATATTTTTTAAAAAACCTGTTGGTGTTAAAAGCAACTACGAAGTATAAGGCAGGTGGGTTGTTAATTTCAGAGGGCTGCTTTCATCTGTGGTAGAGAGAAAATAAATTCAAGGAAGGAAAGGGGACTGAAGTCCACCTTGCCTTGTCGTAACTATTAAAGGGGGCTCCACTGTCCTGTAACAGACCCAAAATCAAAAGTGTTTTGTAAACCATGGTCCATCCTGGGCAAAGCCACAACCCTGGCTGGTGCACAGTGATTAAGCAACATCCAGGCTACGGCTTGCCTGGCGTCCATCTCTCTTCTAGGCCCTACCTGATCTACATACCATTAGGTATTCTTCTCCCTTGATGATAGCATGCAAATGTCCACACCAAATCACAAAGCAGTAATTTGTTTTTGATTCATTGACGTGTTTGAAATAGATTACCCCTCACATTTCTGAGGTATACATGGCACAGTTGCAAACTTCACACATGCGGAATGAAGTTTCAAGTTGGAGGTGGATGCGGGTGCCCAGTTCCTAGGAATACCGAAGTCGCCAACTTCCAGGCAACTGTAGGTGGCTGTAGCTGGAGGGTTGAATGCTCATCAGGAATTAGTTAAAAGGCCATTCTATTTAAAGATTGTGTATATATTTCCTTGATTTCTATAAAATGTCCCTGCTGATTGGCCTGCTTCTGATTGCTCTATAATAGTGATGAGGTCTACAAACCCATCAACCAATTTAATATTTCAAAACTCCCTGCTTCTCGGCTGTCAGCTCTCAGGTTATCGGGTTGTATCAGCAGGGGGCCCTGTGTCCTGGAGGCTTTTCCCTGCATATGGGAACTTCATAAATAACCTGGCTGAATGCAAATTTCTGATCAGCACTAGCTGGCTCTCTTAGAGAGACTCCTTCTATCAACTCACACTGAGCCATTTTCTGGTGCCTTGCTCCGCACTGTTTGCTCCAGACTGCAAGTGTTTTTTCAGTGCCTTTGCTAATAAGGTCTGCTTTGAGAAACCTGTGCTGATTCATTATTTTATGTTCACAAGACTACATTGTATTGTGATCTCAGTGGTCTAAGAGTAACGTTGTTAGTGCCTGCATTAACAGAAAAGGATACTGCTAGGGGGTGTACTGGGGGTATGTGTGTGCCTCCTTGGTAGTTTTTTTCCTTGTGTGTGGGAACACTATGAACATGTTAATTGCCTACACGTTCCCGATCTGAACCAGTTGATTTTCTTTGTTAAATCACACTCTCTCTTAACAACTATGATGTGAGGTTAGGGAGGCTCAGGGAAGAGAGGATCACATATGATTGGAGGTTGGCAGCAGGAAGTGGTAGGCGGAGGTTGGAGGTGCTGCCAAGTGACAGTGGCATCCCTTGCTGCTGCATACATTGCTATTGTGAGAGTGTGAATTTTCTCATATGTTTCTGAATGATTTTTATATTAAAATGTGTAATGAACTAACGTGTAAAACGAGAAACGTCTGAAATGTTTGTTTTTCTCTTCTTGGCTTAGCAAAATTATATTCAAACGCTGTGGTTATTTTCCATGATTCAAAGCTTTCATAATAAGTGTTTTTAAAGCTTGTGTAGACGTATCCACAGCTACCCCTAGTGGGTTGCAGTGTTATGTCTTACAAGGTTGTGTATTAACTGAGCATTGTACAAGTTGAAATGTCCTATTGTTTGGATGTGTTACTAATATCTGGTATTTCCTTGAGGATGGAAGTAGATGGATACAGTAAAAGTTTCTTTCTGAGAACAAGATATCCGAGAGGCAATGAGACAATGGAGTTACAGACAAGATGGAAGAAGTAAAGATACATTGAAAGAAAATCTTATAGTTAGCGTAGATTTGTTACGTTTAGGTCATCAATTTAGTTGTTGCTTTGGCTGAAATGAAACCACCCCATAGACTGACCAATCAGGAGTTGATTAGATTTTAGTATAACAACCTGTGTAGAATAATTAGAGGGTGGTTCGTCATTCGTCATCCAATGCTATTCTTCTATAGCAGATGAGGTTCCAGACTAGCTGTTGTTAGGCCCAAATCTTCTGATGAGATAGTTGATGGTGTCCTCAAGCTGAAGCTGATCATTTGCTGTTACTACTATTGTAGTAATGTATGTTAATAAATGTGAATTGTGGCTCTCTTGCCTTCTGGGTACCAGCTGCAACTAATGATTTAATTGCTGCAAATTAATAGTTTTTTTTTATATATCATAATCAAGTTAAGAGATTTCTATATTAATGTTACTAAATTCTTTTCACATGAAGCCCAACATGTAATGCTAATTTGTGGTTAGTTAGCAAATTAATCTTGATATGCTCATGACTTGTCCTAAGATCATTTGATGCTGAACTAATGTATACTTTGCCATTATTACCAGTTTTTGTATTATTAATAAGTGTGATTCTTTTGGAGATAATTAGTTTAATTGTATTAATTAAATTGAGATATATATGTTGTTTTAACCAGCCACTATTGATCTTACATGCTTATCATTTGTGTTTAAGAGTAGAGTTATTTTCGTGACACTAGGTTGTTAATATAGGGAAATTAATCCATGACTTTTAATTACTAAACTGGTGTAGTTACTAACTGAAACTTTATAATATTGATTGTTGTTGTTATTGATAGTACTCACACCTTCCATTGGTGACATCCCATCAAACCTATGTCGCTTCGATCTTTTCCCGGTTCTTGGAGACCCCCTAGGTTGCTGGGTATGTTCTTGGCACTGTTTGATTGTATTTGAATGAGGAGAATAAAGTGTTTGCACTTGCACAGCTTTAGCTACTTTGCTGATGACTGTGTTGAATATGAGTTTAGATGAATAGAGATACACAAATGAATGATTAGATGAAGTGGGCAGACTCCTATAGGTATGAGTGTAGAGAAGCAGCGTTCTTCATTTTAGTGTGGCAATTGATGCAGGAAAATGATCCACGTGGTTGTTGATGACAGACCTAGTGAGAGAAAGGTCTGGGACTCCGGAGTATAAAGACAAGTGTAGAGAGACACTTGGTATATGTTGTAATTCGTTCATTTAGTAGACCGATCTGTCGAGATAGGTGAATCGAGTTTGTAAGAAATTGGTGTGAATGAAAATATACTGAAGACTTGGAGAGTACTAAGTGCACTAGACAATAGTCCAAGGAACAGTGCAGTAGTAATGTTCGTTGGTCGAAGTTTACTCACGATTGTGGGAACTGTGAAAAAGGAGTAGGCGAAAGCTTAAGGTTTCTTTGGAAGGTTCTAAAGCATTTTTGTTACCTTACCTGTAGTGAATGAGCAAATGTGTTTTCTTATTGTTAAGATAGCTCGCAAATTAATATTGCGTTGTTCTGTGTATGAGTTGTGAAAGGTTAGTACGATAGACTTTGTCAGCGTCTCAGTGAAGGCGCTGAGGGGAGTGAATGTGTTGAGTGCGACGTAGTAGTGCGGCGTTGGGATTGGTTTATCGACAGAAAGGAGTCGCGCACGGATTCGTCAATCAGTCCAATAATAGAGTAACGCGATTGGAAGTAAGGCGGGGGTCGAAAAGAATTGTGGGATAGCAGTCACTTTTCATGATTGGTTATTCTTTCTTTAACTTTGTTTACTGCTTGTTGAGTTGTTTTTTGTTCAAGTTGACTTTGAAAATTAATTTTTTTGTGGATACCGAGTTTGAATAAATTGAGTCAAAATGAAGTTTTTCAAAGCTTTGAAATGTGAGTTGACAGGTGATGAATACATTCCAGCATTGGAAGGAGAGATTTATCTGCCCGAAAATACTCCAGCATATACAGTGGCATGTCTTTGGTTGGTCTTTGTCTTTGGGTCAAAATCACAAAGAAAGATGGTTGTTTAGCTTTTCCAGAACATGGTATGTTCAATTTGAGAGTTCTGGATAACCTGAGGACGAAGATGTGCAGTCTTAAACGTTCGCCGAGGGCAGCGCAGTATGAGGAATTAGCTGTATGGGAGCTGATAGTGAAGGAACAGCAGGCTTTAAATATGAAAAGAAAATGAGAACGGTAGAGAAAACACTGTCTGAAACGATGTGGGATGAGGAACAGAAAAAGTGGAGCGAAGATACGTTACACGGGGTTAGGTTATTTCCAGCAAGAACAAATGAAGACGAGGTTAAGACAAAATATGGAAAGAAAAAAAAAAAAGAGCTCATTAGAACAGAATACAAAAGAGCTGAAAAGGGTCATGTTTAACGATGATGACACAGAAGAAGACGAAGTGGTCAACCATGTTGTAGAAACATATCTTCCACCAGATGTGAGACAACAGAATATAAATGGATTAAATGGGAGATGGAATGAGCAATATAATTCCTACTGCACCATTTACTTCAGAGTCAGCGAGTGGTGAACTGAATCATGAGAGAGTTCAGATGCAGAGTAGTTTTAATGACTCGTTGAGCAATAGACAACAGTTTGAAATGAACATTCCTGAGGTACAGCCAGAGATCCAGACAGTGAGAACACCGGCAAACATAATACTGTCACAGGGTCATCAAGGGACAAAGATAAGAGAACCTGTACATATACAGATTCCACAAATGCGAGCAGGGCAAACACTGGGAGCTGGGACACTGATGAAACCAGATGCAATTACTGTACCTATTACGATGGGTCCAGTGACTCCATTATATGTTCGAGTAGATAATAGTAGAGAAAATTAATTGCTAAATGTGCAGAATAGACAGGGACCAAGTTTAAATGAGACAAATTCTCTAATAGATTTGTCACCTGTCGAGACATCAGGAACAATGGCTCAACAACCGAGTACGAGTTCAGGGCAAGGGCCCGGAGCAGGTACACAAGCTAGTGGTGTATCACTGAAAGGCTTGTCTTCACAATAAATAACAGAATGGTTGGAGGACTTAAATAATTCAAAACAACAGGAGAGAAAGGAAAAAGAGGAAGAAATGATAAACAGGGTAAGATTAAACATGGAAGGGAGTGAGCTTTTATAGGGAACAATGGGAGTAAACAGACTTGACTTGTATACCAAAGGGCAATTGAGATACCCATGTAAAGTCATTACAAAAGGAGCAAACAGAGTTTATCAACAGTTACAAGATGTAGCAGATGATTATGACATTGACTTGACAAAGATGAAAACATTGAGAAGGAGTTATAGGCTGGGTTTGGAGGAAGAAGACTTTGTTCACATGAGATGCAGGGATGAGAACGCATCTCAAAGAGTTACTTGAGAAAGTGCAGGTTTATAGGGTATTGGATAAATGGGACAGGAAAAGAGAGAGACCTAAGAAAGATGATGGGATAAAGGCAGGAGATGCAGTAAAAATATTACCAATGAGGGAAACACCAGGAGGAAATTTTATTCATGTACCTTGGAATAGAGGTGACATCATAAGTTTTACAAATGATTATCCGAGACTGAGAGAGAAGCCAGTGGAGGTATCAACAGACAGATAGGTTTGTGAAGCTTTCAAAGTGTCTTTGGGAAGATTTGAATACACTTTTTGACATTGTGGTACCAGCCGATTTTTTGGCTTGAATGTAAAAGGAGTGTTGATTGGCCAATGAGAGAACCGCAAAGAGATTTGAAAACAGGTGCGCCATCTCCTGAAGTAATGAAATATTACTAGAAAGTCATTGAATTTCTGAAAACTAGAGTTTCGCCGAAAAGCGTTGATTAGGCAGTGCATTGATAGAACAACACAAGAAGGGAAGGAGTCAGTTCATGCGTATTATGGGAGACTGTCGAAGGCATTCAAACAATTTAGTGGTACAGAAACTATTGAAAAGGAAAACATGAATCATTTGGTGTTCAGATTTGGCGATGGGTTAAAACCAGAAGTGAGTCAAATGATTAAGAATCATTTGATATGTTGGCAGGCAAAGATGATTGATGAGGTTCTGCAGTATGCTAAATATTGTAGTGATGAAATTGAGTTGAAACAAAAGAAGCTGAATGAAAAGGCGATGGTGATGCAGATTAAGGCAGCACAGACAGGGATGCAGGGAAATTTACAACAGTTGCCACAGGGAAATGGTTTGTTTCCAAATCAAGGTCGTGGTAGAGGACGAGGAATGATGATTCCAGTAGTAAATAGAAATGTGGACTTGAATTCAGTGGTAATGCACGTTGAGCAGCAGTGGGAAAAGTATTACCTTGGCACATTTGCAGATTACTGGGACATTGGAAAAGACAGTGTCCGATGTTGAATCAGGTAGGAGGAATGGTTCAGCAAACAAATGGTGTCAATTCATTTCAAGGCATGAGAGGACCTAGAATGGGAGGTCAAAATCGAAATTTTCAGAATAATGTGAATAACATGCAAGGTTTTCAACCCTTACAGCCTGTGCAACAAATGCAGAATGTGCAACCCCAGGTACAACAAGATAAAATGCCACAAATGAAACAAATGCAGCCACAGGTGCAGATGGTGCATGTACAGCAAATGCAAATACCGAGACAGGTTCACTTAACACAGAGCCCAATGGAACAGCAACAGGTTATGCTTTTGCAGGTGGTCACGAATCAGAATAAAAACAAATGTGTAAACACAGTTGAGCAATTTCCCTTACAAAGTGAAAGTGAAATAAACGCTGAATGGCCGTTGAGTAGTTCAGATGCAGAGGAGTTCATGATGGGTGCATCATTAGTTGTCGATCAGAGAGGTCCTTATGTGCAAGGTGAAGTACATGGCCATGAGTTACATTTTTTGGTTGACAGAGGAGCAAAGCGCTCAACGATAAGGACAGTGGAAGTACCAGACATACATGTTTCTGAGAGGACAGTGCAGATAGTGGGCGTTGGAAATGAACAGTTGGTTAATGCTCTTACAGAACCAGTTCTTGTGAAAATTTGAAATTTCAGAGACTATCATAGTTTTGTTGTTTGTGACTCCAGTCCAGTATCATTGTTGGAAAGAAATTTGCTGTGCAAGATAAATTGTTCAATTATGTGTTCCAGAAAGGAAATTACAATGGAGACCATTAGTGTTGATGAGGAAGATTTGACAGCAGAGGAAGGGAAAAGGATGAGAGGTTGTGAGCTAGCTTTGTTGAATGTGGAGGAGGACCAGGTAGTCAATGAGGATGAGACACACGAAGAACACAATTTGGAGGACTTAATGAATTTCTTTCCAGTGTTTGAAAAGAAAGATTTGGAGCGATCTGCAGGAAAGGGTTAAACCAAAGGTTTGGGATCTTTCAGGAAAAGACATTGGTTTAATTAAAGGAGTTGAGGGAGTCAAGGTGGCAGTGAAAGAGAATGTCGTGTTCCCACAACCAGCTCAATTCCCAATGACAAATTAAATCATAGAAGGAATAAGACTACTGATAGAACAGTTTTTGTAACAAGGAGTTTTGAAAGAAGTGATGAGCAGTCCTTGTAATTCACCAATCATGGGTTTGAAGAAGCCGAATGGGAAAATACGCTTGGTTCAGGATTTAAGGAAAAGAAATGACATTGTAGTGAAGTGTTGTCCAGTGGTACCCAATCCAGCAGTAATAATATTTCAAATTCCATGTGATGCAGAATGGTTTACTGTCATTGATTTGTGCAAAGCATTTTTCTCAGTACCTCTTCATGGGGACAACAGATATCTCTTTTGTTCCAAATTCCTGACTACAGTCTATTGTTGTTGCAGGATTCCTCAAGGGTTCTCAAAATCACCATCAATTTTCAATCAGATTTTGAAAAAGAACTTGGAGTCGTTGGTGATGCCCTATAAGTCGACCTTAGTGTAGTACATTGATGACTTACTAATTGCATCGAAAACAAAGGAAGGCTGTAGGGAGGATACAATTGCATTGTTGAATTTCCTGGGAGACAATGGTCATAAAGTTTCTCCAGCAAAATTGCAATACTGTCAGCAAGAGGTGAAGTATCTGGGACATCTGATTGAGAAAGAGTTGAGGAGAATTTCCAGAGAGGGAGTTGCGGCAATAATGAAAATGAAAATGCTGAGTTCCCAAAAGGAGTTGAGAATGTTTTGGGAATGGTGGTTTATTGTCGATAGTGGATCCCAAATTTTTCACAGGTTTCAAAGCTATTGCAAAGATTGACACATAAGGATGTTTCAGATCCTATAATGATGGATGAAGAGTGTGTGAGAGCTTTCACTGAGCTGAGAGAGAGTTTGTGTCAAGCACCAGCTATAGGTATGCCTGACTACACAAAACCTTTCCTATTGTTTTGTCATGAGAGAGATGGATGCTCTTTGTCTGTCTTAGCACAAAAACATGGTGGTGTCAATCGCCCAGTAGTATATTTTTCAGCTATTCTGATAGTGTTGCAGCAGCCCTACCCGGATACCTGCGAGCTATCACAGCTGTTTAAAAGAGTATAACTCAAAGTGAAAATATTGTGAAGGGTTATCCTCTGACAGCGATGGTACCTCATTCAATTGAAATTCTGTTGACAAGGTTAGAGACACAATATTTGACAAATGCAAGATTGACTAGTTATGAAAAAGTTTTTCTAGGGGCACCATATGTGACAGTAAAAAGGTGCACAGTGCTTAAACCAGCAACATTACTACCAAATGAGGGGGAAGATCTGTCCAACATAGATGATGTTGAACATGATTGTTTGGAGGCGACAGAACTTTGTACCAAACCAAGAAAAGAAATTAAAGATACGTGTTTAAAAGACAATGATCAAATTCTTTTTGTTGATGGTGCCTGCATACGAGACAACAGGGGTGCATTGAGAGCGGGGTATGCAGTGTGTAAAGTCACAGGCATACTAGAAGCTTCATGGCTGAAAGGAGTGATATCTGCACAAGTTTCGGAGCTGGTAGCTCTTACTAGAGCATGCCAATTGTCAGATCAAATGAAGGTCACAATTTATACTGATAATCAGTATTGATTTAAAATTGTGCATGATTTTCGGCAAATTTGGTCACAGAGAGGGTTCCTAACTTCTTCAAGATCACCTGTAAGAAATGGGGAAAGGATACATGGTTTGCCAAAAGCAGTGCAGAAACCTGAGAAAATTGCTGTGCCCACCAAAGAGGGCACGATTATGTAACTTTGGGAAATGCTTATGCAGACCAAGTTGCAAAATGTTGTGCTCTAAATGGGATTTCATTCAAGGGAAATTGGGAATTGATGTCTTTAAATGAGGAGATTAATGCCAGTTTCACTGTACATATAGTGGAGACACTATATGAATTGGAAGCAATACAGAACAATGTGCCAGGAGAGGAAATGAGAGATTGGATTAAACATCGATGCATCCAAAGGAAGGATGAGATTTGGTTGACAATAGAAGGAAAGGTAGTCCTGTCAAACAGTCTACTGATGCAGATGGCAAGGTACTACCATGGACAAACATACATTGGAAGTGATGCAATGATCAGGAGTTTTAAACAATACTGGTACAATCCAAAATTCAGGCAAGTGGCAGAGCTGGTCTGCTATAGGTTTATAATATGCCAGCAGATGAATGTCGGCAAAGGAAAAATTGTCAACATGGGTCACATAGGTATGACAGCTGGTCCATTCAGTAGAATGCAAATGGATTTCACTGATATGCCTGCATGTGCCAGTTTGAAATATGTGTTGGAGATTGTGTGCATTTTCAATCATTGCATTGAGGCTCACCCGACAAGGAGAAATAAGAGTTTAACTGTAGCTAAATTGTTTTTGCAAGAACTAATTCAGCGTTTTGGTTTTCAGGTCGTAATTGAATCAGATATGGGTACACATTTCAATAATGAGGTGATCAAATTGCTTTTTTCAGCATTAAACATTCAGCAAAGAGTGTATTGCAGTTATCGCCCAGAAGCTCAGGTCTAGTAGAACAAATGAATGAAACACTGAAATCACGGTTGGCAAAAGTGTGTGCATCAACAAATTTGAAATGGCCAGATGCTCTACCTCTAGTACTAATGTTGTCAATGAGAAGTACACCTGACAAAATGACTGGGTTATCTCCACATGAGATATTAATGTGGAGAGCAATGAGATTACCAGCAGTACCTGCAAACACACTTGTGAATATTACAGATGACATGGTGCTAGATTACTGCGAAAGCCTGGCTGATGTGGTTCGGTCTTTTTCTCATCAGATGGAAGTTGAAATAGCCCAACAAACACAAGGTCAAAGACATAGGGGGTCATTACAACATTGGCGGTAAAAGCCGCTTACCGCCGTGCAGAAGACCGCCAATACACCGCGGCGGCGGCGGGAGACCGCCACAGCTATTATGACACACATCACGGAATCCGCCGAAATTCAGACACCCACACAAGTCCGCCACACCAAAGGTCAGCGATAAATATGCAGAAACAAATCCTCCACCTCCACGCCAACAGAAACACGTCCATGCTATTACGACCCACGAATCCACGCAGCGGTCTTTCAACCGCGGTATTACATTGGTGGTACACACCGCCGCGCTCAAAATACACACACAGCTCCAAAACACCGCCACATTGGACAATTCCAACTACACACACCTGATACACATACACACACCACTCCCACACACCCAACACAATATAAAACACACACCCACATCACCCACAAACCCCTATGACCACAAATTAGAGACGAAGGCCAGAGAGAGACAGCACAGAATAGATAACACCATCACACAGAGGCACACTACACCATCACCCACACAACATCCATGCACAAAACACCACATACCACTACACTCACCACAATCATCAACACATACACCAACCTTCACATCACACACACCACCCCATGTCACGCCAAAGACACCCCCGCTTCTCCGAGGAGGAGCTCAGGGTCATGGTCGAGGAAATCATCAGGGTAGAGCCACAGCTATTTGGCTCACAGGTACAGTACACATCCATAGCCAGGAAGATGGAGCTACGGCAAAGAATAGTGGACAGGGTCAACGCTGTGGGACAGCACCCAAGAAATAGGGAGGACATCAGGAAGAGGTGGAACGACCTACAGGGAAGGTGCGTTCCACGGTATCCAGGCACCACATCGCGGTACAGCGGACTGTCGGCGGACCCCCACCTCCTCCCCCACAACTAACAACATGGGAGGAGCAAGTCTTGTCCATCTTGCATCGTGAGGGCCTCGCAGGAGTCGGTGGAGGAACAGACACTGGTAAGTCAAATCTTCACTATCATATCCCCCACCCTACCTGCATGCTATCACACACCCCCACCCTCACACCCTCCCCTATCACCCTAACTCCTCACTAATCTATCCATAACACCAACCACCCATCCCAACCCCAAGACCTGCATGACACAACTAAGCATGGACATCCATCACTAAAGCATGCCCACTGCACAGACCCACAACACCCCCCAACCATCACCACACAAGCCCCCACACAGGAATGCCTGCACTGGGGTTCACGCACACCCAACCATTGCACACCATGAAACACACACATGCAATAATCATGTACTCATACCCCCGCAGGAACCTGAAGGAACGTCACCACACCAGAGGGTCCAGACAACACCACTCCACCCCCAGAAGAGGCCCACAGTGACAACAGCAGCTCTGCCCTACTGGATCTTGATGACCAGCCCGGACCATCGTGGGCCTCAGGACAGTCGGTACCCCTTGCACAGCCACAGCCCAACACCGAGTTTACACCCTCTGGTAACACCAGCACAGCACCCACCCAGTGGGCCCATACCTCCCTACCCAGGACAGGTCAATCAGCGGTGTGTCCACCACTACAGGGCACCCAGGCTAACCCACCACCCCAACAACAACAGGGACCTGGGGGCAGTGGTAGTGGGCACATGGTCCAGGGGACGGAGGCACAGGAACACCGGGGAACTGGAAGGGCTGCTGTGCGACAGAGGGAGGACAGGCCAAGGGAACCAACTCTCAACGAGGCCCTCTCCTCCATCATGGGAGCAGACCACCATTCCCAGGAGACGATGGCAACGGTCCTGGACAAGTTGCAGGAGACCCTGCGTCTGCAGGAGGAGCAGTATTTGGGTTTCAGGGAGGAGCTCAGGACCATCGCCTCCGCCCTGGGCACCATCGTAGGGGTGCTGACGGACATTCAAAAGACCTTGAGGGACACCGTGGCACTCCAAGGGGCCCCTGACACTAGCCAGGACGATGAAATGCCCACCACCTCCGCCGGCACTAGTGGACAGGACGCCCCGCCACAGGACCACCACACCACCACCCCACCCCCTGCAGACGGACAACCACCACGAAAGTGGGCCCTGAGATCCAGGAACAGGACAGAGCAAGATGGCAAGACCCCCGCCAGGAAATAAGACCACCCTGATTGTCCCCCCACTGTCCCACTTTGTTACCCTGTCCAGATTGGAACTGCCCCAGCTCCACTTCCAATGGCCAGATGTGCAATGTACCTGTGAGACTAATAGACTGGACTCTGCCATGGACATTCCTCCACCATGACCTCTCCCCATTTCACAACCCCCCTACATTTCTATGCACTTCAATAAACACCCTTGAAACCTCAATGATAGTGGAGTCAGTCAATGATTGTGAACTTTGTATTGTCAATTACAGTGTTAAAAAAGGTTACCCATTGGAAGGTCAACATTCCAATGTCACACATCACAAGCCTTTCAAGGGTGCAAGCTGTTGACACGTAGGTTACCACATTACTGAAACTGAAATGGAAGGGGACAACTCAGTTAACAAATAGGGAGTGAAATGTAGGTACAGGATAGAGGTAGACGTGTGAAATAAAATATAATGTGAAAAATGAAATTGTACTCACCTGTGTCTCATTGGAAATATTGCTGTATGACTGACTCCCTGTTGTCGTTTTCATCTTCATCAGCTTCATCCTCATCACTGTCCACAGGCTCCACAGGCTCAACCGCTGCAACAACACCGTCATCTGGATCATCCTCCTGCAGAAAAGGCACCTGTCGTCGCAATGCCAAGTTATGGAGCATGGAGCAGGCGATGATGATGTTGCACACCTTCTTCGGTGAGTAGAATAGGGACCCACCTGTCATATGGAGGCACCTGAACCTGGCCTTCAGGAGGCCTAAGGTCCGCTCGATCACCCTCCTAGTCCGCCCATGGGCCTCATTGTACTGTTCCTCTGCCCTGGGATTCCTCACTGGGGTCAGTAGCCAGGACAGGTTGGGGTAACCAGAGTCCCCCAATAGCCATACACGGTGCCTCTGGAGTTCACCCATCATATCAGGGATGCTGCTATTCCGCAGGATGTAGGCGTCATGCACTGAGCCAGGGAACATTGCATTTACCTGCGAGATGTACTGGCCTGCCAAACAGACCATCTGTACATTCATCGAATGATAACTGTTTCTGTTCCTGTACACCTGTTCATTCCTGCGGGGGTGACCAGAGCTACATGGGTCCCATCAATGGCACCTATGACGTTGGGGATATGTCCAAGGGCATAGAAGTCACCTTTCACTGTAGGCAAATCCGCCACCTCAGGGAAAATGATGTATCTCCTTACGTGTTTCAGCAGGGCAGACAACACTCTGGACAACACGTTGGAAAACATAGGCTGGGACATCCCTGATGCCATGGCCACTGTTGTCTGAAAAGACCCCCTTGCAAGGAAATGGAGCACTGACAGCACCTGCACGTCAGGGGGGATTCCAGTCAGATGGCGGATTGGTGACATCAGGTCTGGCTCCAACTGGGTACATAGTTCCTGGATTGTGACACGGTCAAACCGGTAGGTCACAATGACATGTCGCTCTTCCATTGTCAACAGGTCTACCAGCGGTTGGTACACCGGCGGATTCCACCTTCTTCCAATATGTCCCAACTGACGGTGCCTAAGAAGGACAACAGCGAAGAAAGTGTCAGCATTCCTCCAGGTATGTACCCACAGTCACACACAAGACTACACCAGACAATTAACCCATCCGGGAAAGGTTTTGAGTGTAGGCCTCGGTATGTGTGACACAGTAGTAATTGAAGCCATGTGGGCCCCTGAAATGGCGGCTGCCTGACCTCTAAACTGGGACAATGGAATTGTGGGGTAACTGCGCTGGCGTTGGACACCGTCGCGGTAGGCGGTCGTAGAGCGCGGCGCAATGCTGCATTGGTTAACATTGGACCCTATGGGTCCCAGGAGCCAATGAACAGGTGCGCTGGCGGTGATGATGCGCACCGCCGCGGACGTCACCGCCGCGGACGTCACCACCATTTTCTATCTTTTCAATCACTAGATACCTGACCTTCGACAGGAGAGGACCTACACTGCTAGTGCTGCTGTGACCTCGGTCTGGAAGCGACGATGGCTGCTGCGTCTGGGGAAAGGGCCCCTGCCTTCACTGCACAGGAGTTGGAGAAACTTGTGGATGGGGTCCTCCCCCAGTATACGCTACTCTACGGTCCTCCAGACCAACAGGTTAGTACACAGGGAGCACGTTGTATGGACTAGGGCTGGGTGGAGAGGTCTGGGTGGATGAGGGAAGGGGGCAGAGTACATAGAAAAGTCATGCATGGGGATGAATGGGCCACAGGGATAGAGTTGGGAGGGGGCCAATTACAACGACGGGGCTGTAGGTAATGACTGTTCCTCTTTCCTTGTGCATGTCATGTAGGTCAGCGCCCATCAGAAGAGGGACATTTGGCGTGCCATCGCCAAGGAAGTCCGGACCCTGGGGGCCCACCAGAGACGGGCACCCACTACCGTAAGAGATGGGAGGACATTCGCCGCTGCAGCAAGAAGACGGCGGAGGCTCAGCTGGGGATGGCCTCCCAACGTGGGAGGGGTGCCCGTCGCACCATGACCCCCCTGATGTTCCGGATCCTGGCGGTGGCCTACCCGGAGTTGGATGGGCGCTTAAGGACATCACAGCAGACACAAGGGGGTGAGTACAACCTCATCCTATGGACTTTGCGTGCAGTGGAGCTGTCTGGGTGGGGGTGGTGGGCTGTGGGGGTCCCTAAGCCAGGGCGAGTTATGTAGGCAAGGCCCCTCCGTTATGTAGGCCATGTGGCACTCTACCCCAGCTAAAAAAAAAGGCAAATTAATAAATAAATAGTTGCCCCTTTGCCATCCATGTGGGCAGATTTCTACCATTGCCATGTAGGCCATATCCCAGAAATTGCATGTGCAGAGGGCAGGAGCACAGCGTAATGCAGGGGGCTGCTGCATTTGTCTTGTCCGCCACCGGTAGCGGTATGCTATGCACTAAAACTCTCTTTCTTCTGTCTCCACCCTTTTTCTGCTCTCCCTGTCCTTCTGTACATCAGCATCAACAGGCGGAGGTACAGTGGCACCGGAGCACAAGGGATCTGCATCCCACATGGCCATGGAGGGCCACACCACAGAATCTGAATTCACCAGTGGGACGGAGGGCGAGGGGAGCTTCATGTCAGCCACAGGATCACCAAACAGCGACACGGACTCGTCCGCCGATGTGAGCTCCTCTGTGGTGGCGGCACCATCTGTGCACCCCACTTCTACAGGTACAGCCGCCACCTCCCCTACCAGCACCGCCCTCCAAGCAGCCCCTCAGCGTTCGCCCCGTGCCCGCTCACCCAGGAGGGTGGGCATCACCTTTGCCCCAGGCACCTCAGGCCCTGCCCCTGTCACCCCTGCTGCCCTCAGTGAGGAGGCCATTGACCTCCTCAGGTCACTCACTGTTGGGCAGTCTATCATTGTGAATGCCATCCAGGGTGTAGAACGAGAGTTGAAACATGGTAATGCATTCCTGGAGGGTATTCATTCTGGTCAGGCTGTCCTTCAGCGAACCCTGCAATCTCTGGCCTCAGCACTGATGGCAGCCATTGTCCCTGTGTCCAGCCTCCCCCCTCCAACTTCCTCCACCCAGACCCAATCCCCTGTACCCCAGCCCATCCCAAGCACGCCTACAGACCAGCATGCATACAAGTCAACACACACAAGTAGCTCAAGCAAACATAGGCACCACACACACCACAGGCGCTCACACAAGCATCAGACCCATACAGACACAGCAACATCCACTGTCTCCACTGTGTCCCCCTACTCCTTTTCTCCCTCCTCCCTCCCAGTGTCGTCTACACACACACCTGCATGCACCACATCTACAGGCACTAGGACTCGCACCAGGACACCCAGCACCACAAGCCGCTCACCTGCACTCACCACCTCCACTGCCATTTACACGTCCCCTGTGTCCTCTCCCAGTGTGTCTGTGACGTCCCCTCCCAAAGTACACAAACGCCGGCAATCACTCACCCAACATCCATCCACCTCACGATAGCCTCCAGTACCTGCACCTGCACCCAAAACAGATAAAGTGACACCTCCTACAACCACCTCCTCTTCCTCCACTCCCAGACCCCCTCCAGCTACCCATCCCAGTGTACGTCAAAAACTGTCCCTATGTCAAATTGACCTTTTTGCCCCCAACCCCCCCTCCAATTCATCAGTCCCGTCGTAGCGCCTCAGTCAAAAAGCCTCCAGTATCAGTGGTGCGTGTACCAGGTTATTGGAGTGCCCCATCCACCAGGGCAGGCAGTAGGACCCGGAGCGAAGGCACTGTCAGCCCACCCCCTGTAAAGGCTCCGAAATTGGAGAGTGGACGAAGGGACCGTGTCAAGACTCCTGGTGGGACAAACAGTGAAATGGGATCCAAGGCGATTGGTGAGTCATCTGTAACTCAAATGAAGGTGGGGAAGGTCCCGAGGAAGTCTCCCAAACCTGTTGTGAGTGTCACGGCGGAGAAGTGCGCCATCATTTCCGGCGGTCCAGACACAACCACCAGCACCGTCGTCACTGGTCAGGAGACCACCGCCAGAGTCATAGCCCAGGAGGGCCCAAGTATCGTTACTGGTCCAGAGACCACTGCCAGAGTCACAGCCCAGGAGGGCTCAAGTATCGTCACTGGTCCAGAGACCACCGCCAGAGTCACAGCCCAGGAGGGCTCAAGTATAGTCACTGGTCCAGAGACCACCGCCAGAGTCATAGCCCAGGAGGGCTCAAGTATAGTCACTGGTCCAGAGACCACCGCCAGAGTCACAGCCCAGGAGGGCTCAAGTATAGTCACTGGTCCAGAGACCACCGCCAGAGTCATAGCCCAGGAGGGCCCAAGTATCGTTACTGGTCAGGAGACCACTGCCACCGCCGGAGTCATAGCCCAGGAGGGCTCAAGTATAGTCACTGGTCAGGAGACCACCGCCGGAGTCACAGCCCAGGAGGGCTCAAGTATAGTCACTGGTCAGGAGACCACAGCCAGAGTCACAGCCCAGGGGGGCTCAAGTATCGTTACTGGTCCAGAGGCCACCGCCAGAGTCACAGCCCAGGAGGGCTCAAGTATAGTCACTGGTCAGGAGACCACCGCCGGAGTCACAGCCCAGGAGGGCTCAAGTATAGTCACTGGTCAGGAGACCACCGCCGGAGTCCCAGCCCAGGAGGGCTCAAGTATAGTCACTGGTCAGGAGACCCCTGCCAGAGTCACAACCCAGGAGGGCTCAAGTATAGTCACTGGTCCAGAGACCCCCGCCACCGCCGGAGTCACAGCCCAGGAGGGTCCAGAATCCCACAGCCCCGCTGGGCAATGATGGAACGTCATGCCACACACCAACATCCAGTGTGGAGATCGTCATGCCACACACCAACGTCCAGTGTGGAGTTCGTCATGCCACACACCAATGTCCAGTGTGGAGATCGTCATGCCACACACCAATGTCCATTGTGGAGATCGTAATGCCACACACCAATGTCCATTGTGGAGATCGTAATGCCACACACCAATATCCGTACCAGAACCGCCATGGCAAAGCACCGCTGAACAGGGCAAAGACTGCCATGGTGAAGATCGCTAAACAGGGCAAAGACCGCCATGGTGAAGACCGCTGAACAAGGCCAAGACTGCCATGGTGAAGACCGCTGAACAGGGCAAAGACCGCCATGGTGAAGACCGCTGAACAAGGCCAAGACTGCCATGGTGAAGACCGCTGAACAGGGCAAAGACCGCCATGGTGAAGACCGCTGAACAGGGCAAAGACCGCCATGGTGAAGACCGCTGAACAAGGCCAAGACTGCCATGGTGAAGACCGCTGAACAAGGCCAAGACTGCCATGGTGAAGACCGCTGAACAGGGCAAAGACCGCCATGATGAAGACCGCTGAACAGGGCAAAGACCGCCATGGTGAAGACCGCTGAACAAGGCCAAGACTGCCATGGTGAAGACCGCTGAACAAGGCCAAGACTGCCATGGTGAAGACCGCTGAACAAGGCCAAGACTGCCATGGTGAAGACCGCTGAACAGGGCAAAGACTGCCATGGTGAAGACCGCTGAACAGGGCAAAGACCGCTATGGTGAAGACCGCTGAACAAGGCCAAGACTGCCATGGTGAAGACCGCTGAACAAGGCCAAGACTGCCATGGTGAAGACCGCTGAAAAAGTCAAAGACCGCCATGGTGAAGACCGCTGAACAAGTCAAAGACCGCCATGGTGAAGACCGCTGAACAGGGCAAAGACCGTGTGGGTAAGAATAGTCCGGCACATCAGGCATCGTTCTCCCATGTGCAGCTGGGACTGTGACAGGACATGTACTTTCACGGGGAGACTCATCCAGTGTGGGCAACAGTCCCACCCAGTACCAGTAGAGAACTGCATCTACTTACGAAGATGTGTCTTTGCACTCCCCAGGATGGCACAGTGGGCAAGCCACCCACTGTAGAGACTTGAGAGACTGTGGCTTTGCACTCCCCAGGATGTAACAGTGGGCAAGCCACCCACTGTAGAGACTTGAGAGACTGTGGCTTTGCACTCCCCAGGATGTAACAGTGGGCAACCCAGCCACTGTAAAGACTTGAGAGACTGTGGCTTTGCACTCCCCAGGATGTAACAGTGGGCAAGCCACCCACTGTAAAGACTTGAGAGACTGTGGCTTTGCACTCCCCAGGATGTAACAGTGGGCAAGCCACCCACTTGTGAGACTTGAGAGACTGTGGCTTTGCACTCTCCAGGATGGCACAGTGGGCAACCCACCCACTGTAGTGACTTGAGAGACTGTGGCTTTGCACTCCCCAGGATACATCAATGGGCATGGAGCCCCGTCGTGGATCTGGCTTCGCATTCATGTGGTTGAGGTGCCCACCCTTTCCCTTCCCCCTGAGGTGCCTGTATTGTTTCTATCTGATGCCCCGGCAGTGTTCTCTCGGATTTTGGTCAGGTATCTATTGTGGGCCTCGCCCATGTATTTTTGGACTGTTGGTGCACGGACATTGTTGTGTACATATCTGCACTACTTCTTGTATTGTACATTTATTTTTGACAGAATTCGTGATATATATATACGTATATATTTTAATGAATAGTATATTGGCACAATACAAAGTTTGACCGCTATTCGCTTTGTCTTTGCATTCTTCCGGGGGGATTGTGGGTTGTTACTGTGATTCTTGTGACTGCATTGGTGTGTATGTTGTAATATGCGAGGGTGGGGGTGTTTGGTGGGTGCCCCCGTAACTTTTGCCTCCCCCCTCCCCCGTGTCGTAGGTGCAGTACTCACCGGTATGTTCTGCGCCTACGTCGCTGTTGGTCGTAGATGAGCAGGAATGCAAGGGCAGGTAAGATTTGTAGTTCTGGGTCCATGGAGTCCTCGTTCCTCGTGGGATGTGTTGAGGTGAGCGTTTTCCCATAGCAAAAGCTGTTTCCCCCGTGTTTTTATCCACAGTGAAACCGCCCCAGAAAAGGTGGTGGATTGGTGTGTTGTGATAGTGTGGGCGGTACATTGTCTTCCGCCTGTCTGTTGGCGGTGACCGCCGCGCTGTTTGTCTGTACTGCCATGGCGGGCGATGTGTTAAAGTGGCTGCCTTTGTTGGCGGTTTCCGCCAGGGTCGTAATTTCATTTTTTTGTCCGCCGGCCTGTTTGCGGTATTACCGCAGCTTTAACACCGTCCGCCAGGGTTGTAATGACCACCATAGTCTGAGAGCAGGAGTCTGGGTGCTTATACAGAAGCACGTGTGAAAGTCTTGCCTTGAACCACATTGGAAGGAACCATATCAAATTGTGCTCACTACAACAACTGCTGTGAAGTGTGCTGGTTTGCTGAATTGGGTGCATGCAAGCCATACGTGGAAAGTGCATTATCGAACAGAAAGAGAAGAGGAACTGTTGAGATTACCAACAGTTCAGAATACTGGAAACCGAGGAAAAGAGAGTGAGCAAAATATCGAGAATGACAGAGATGTACCTACTTCTATAACAGGTGAAAGAGAACAAAACAGAGAAGAGGTTGAGCAACCTGTAGCAGGAGTAGAAGAATCAGTTCAAGAATAAAGAAGTGAGACTGATTTTTATCCGAGGAGGGTGTCCTCGAACGAGAACGAAAAACAGGGGACAGCAGAAGAAAGATCTGCTCAAAGGAGGGTGACCTAAGTAGCAGGTGGTTTGACAAAGCAAACCAAAGATGAGAAAGACCCCATTGGGAAAGGTATTGAGAATAGTCCTGCCCCAGTGGATTATAATCTTCCAGAACTAATTGTGGGAACGTCTGAAGGGAAAGGTCCAAAGACAAGTGAAGACTAAATACTGAGAAGACTATTGACAAAAGAAACATTGAAAGGAGGCAATTGGCTGAAAAAACTGCAGAAAAAGAAAAGGTTGATGTGATACCATCAATACCAGAGGAGACAGAGTTGCCTGGAGAAGAACACACTAGTGGAGAAGATTATGAAAGTGGAAGGCGGACAAAACGGAAAAGAGTTGCAAGCAGAAGATATGCTGGACCTGAATGGGCATATTTAAATACAAGTGACTGGCGCGAAGAATTTTTGAGTTATTGTTTTGACAGAGACTTAGAAAATGTTGATTTGGGAACGTGAACATTCGCACGAAAGAGACATTGGGTTAAAGAGAACGAAAATTCAGTATTAAAATTTATGCTGCAAAGACAGAAATTGAAAATTACTAGAGAAGACAAATAAACAACTGAACTTAGATGAGCTGCTATATCGAACTTAACAAAGGAACTGTCCAAGAGTGAATGAATTCATTATTAAAAAAATAAAAACAATTAGGAGGGATTTTTGAAGTTTTTCTGAAATTTTGAAATTTTTGGAAATTGGATTTTTTTTTTTTTTTTTTTTTTCCTAACAGAGAAAATGAGTGATTCCATAACCAAAACTGTAGAATTAGTTGTTGGAAAGTGCTTAGTATTGGTCGAGCGGTGGAGCAAATCAGACTGTGAAAATGAGTTCTATAGACTTGACTGATAAATAACTAACCAATGATAAATTTAGGATGGACTTAAAATGCTTACATGAGGAAAAAGAGCTTTCTGCTAATGGTTTCTATCGCTTATTGCATGGGTATGTTGAAGTGATGGATGCGACTGATTGTTATGTATGTACACAGATCCCAACTTCAGTTGAAGGAGGAACTACATATCATAGCCTAACTGTGACTTATGCTATAATCTGCAGTCTTTTGCTAACATGTTTCTATAATCAAGAATGTATTCAATATTTTTATTCAAACTGTGATATGGTATTTTCTTTTGTACCTGTCATAGGATATTTTAATAAAATAGCCAAAGAAAATAACAGTAATTATGAGAAATTCCTTTGAGCCTACTTTAACTTTTGTAACTGCCTTTGCTCATCGTAACGATTTGACTTCTTTACTAACACCAGTAGAGAAGACATTTTTAGATAATACAGAAGATAAAAGAAGAGAGATAAAGGCAAAAATGGAAAGGGGAATTATAAGTAGAAAGCCTGGAATAGATTATGCTTATACTGATATCACTAATCAGGGTAAACTACCAATAGATGCTGAGCATGTATGGAAACTTTGCGTACAAAGGCCTTGGAGTAAGAATGATAGAGAGTTTGTTGGAAAGAATGAATGTAGGCATGTTTTTATGTTTAGGAATAAGTGGAATTTTATAATGAATGGATAGGATCCTCCGATACCTGGGATTTACTATATTGTGGAAGAAATGCATATTACCGTCTTCCTAGAGGGTGGTACGGGACATGTTATCTGGGAATAGTCTTTCCAAAAATCTATCAGTTGGATGACCTGAGTAAGATTCCAGATTCAATGAAATTTCAAACAAGACACAAGTGAGAATCAACTTCTAGCATTGTGGGAAACATATTTGGGGCTATAATTCCTTCATTGGGAGTATCTTGAATTCGATTAAGATTCAGAAGTTGTCCACAATAGTGGATAACATGTTGACAAGATATTCCAGAGCTATTATTCTTCTGGATACAGAGTTGGCTGCTACAAGAGCTATGGCACTTTAGAATCTTTTGGCGAAAGAGGGCGAGTTTGTAAGTTAATTGGTTCTAATCATTGTTGTTTTTTTATCCCTGATAATTCGGGGAAGGTTAAAGAATGAATCACTAATGTGACTAACACTAATAGTAAAGATTTGAAAGAATTAACATAAACTACAATTTGGGAAATAGGCTAGAAAAGGAATTGAAGCTGTGGGAAATCGGTTTAGCAATGTGGGAAGAAATGTTATTCTGACAATAGCAAAATGGGTGTCAATAACTGTGTTTTGTTTAATTGGAATTTGGGGAACCTATAAACTGATAAAATGTGTTAAAAACAGAAAATAAGAAAGGAATAAACTAAATTTTGAAATAGAAATGAATAAATATTACAAAGAAAATAAAAAGAGAAAAAGAAATGATTTAGAAATAAATGAGACAAAGTTTTGAATTTGATGATAATAAATACAGTTCTTAAAGAGTAATGTGATGACATGAATAGTCATCAGAGGAGGGATTGTGAGAGTGTGAATTTTCTAATATGTTTATTAATGATTTTCATATTAAAATGTGTAATGAACTAACGTGTAAAATGAGAAACTTCTGAAATGCTTGTTTTACTATTCTTGGCTAAGCAAAATTATATTCAAATGCTGTAATTATTTTCCATGATTCAAAGCTTTCATAATAAGTGTTTTTAAAGCTTGTGTAGACGTACCCACAGCTACCCCTTGTGGGTTGCAGTGTTATGTCTTAGAAGGTAAGTGTATTAACAGAGCATTGCATAAGTTGAAATATCCTATTGTTTGGATATGTTACTAATATCTGGTCTTTCCTCAAGGATGGAAGTAGAAGGATACAGTAAAAGTTTCTTCCTGAGAACAAGATATTCGAGAGGCGATGAGACAATGGAGTTACAGACGTAAGAAGTAAAGAGACATCGAAAGAAAATGTTATAGTTAGCGTAGATTTGTTAAGTTTAGGTCATCAATTTAGTTGTCGATTGGCTGAAATGAAACCACCCCATAGACTGACCAATCAGGAGTTGATTAGATTTTAGTATAACAACCTGTGTAGAATGATTAGACGGTGGTTTGTCATTCGTCATCCAATGCTATTCTTCTAGAGCAGACGAAGTTCAAGACTAGCTGTCATTAGGCCCACATCTTGTGGTGAGATAGCTGATAGTGTCCTCAAGCTGAAGCTGATTGTTTGCTGTTACTACAATTGGGGTAATGTATGTTAACAAATGTGAATTGTGTCTCTCTTCCTTTCTGGGTACCAGCTGCAAACTAATGATTTAATTGCTGCACATTATTAGTTTTTTAATATATCCTAATCAAGTTAAGAGTTTTTCAAATTAATCTTTTCACATGAAGCCCAACATGTAATGCTAATTTGTTGTTAGTTAGAGAATTAATCTTTAAATGCTCATGATTGGTCCTGAGATAATTTGATGCTGAACTAATGTATACTTTGCCATTATTACCAGTTTTTGTATTATTGATAAGTGTGATTCTTTTGGAGATCATTTGTTTAAGTGTATTAATTAAATTGAGATATATACGTCGTTGTAACCAGCCGCTACTGATCTTATATGCTTATCATTTGTGTTAAGAGTTATTTTCGTGACACTAGCGTTGTGAATATAGGGAATTAAATCCATGACTTTCAAATAATAAACTGGTGTAGTTACTGACTGAAACTTTATAATATTGATTGTTGTTGTTATTGATAGCCTCACACCTCCCATTGGTGACATCCCCTCAAACCTATGTCGCTTCGATCCATCGTCCTCTGGCACTGAATCCACTATTCAGTATTGATAATAGCTAGGATTATGTGGCGCAATAGCACTATTCATGAAGTTAATGACTTTAAAGCTTTGAGAAACATGATAATTTAAAGGGGTTACCATGCTCCCAAACGGCTTTGTTCAAAGCAGTGAAGACATGATTAAGATCCATTACAGGACCAGAGGCTACCATTGTGCATTATTCCTTTAATGCCACTCCACGCAGCACTTTAAAGATCTTATACATCATAAAGCAGACATTCCAGAACAGTCATAACCAGTAATAAGTCCCAGCACACAATTGCCTCTTTTAAATGCTGCTCCTCACAGATAAGTATCTTCCTTTTGCTGTGCAACAGCTATACTGATGTTGTTTGTTTACCAAATGTCCTGATGTTGCTGTTATATATATTTCTAGGTATTTCTGTGGTTTCCAATTTATGCAAATGTTATTTTCTTGTTGATTAACCTAAATTTACTTTAAATTCCTGAAATAAAATTTTGCAGCTGCGCCACTTAACTGACTACCTTTCATTTTAAATTGCAGCCGATGTGGAACTCTCTTTATTGCCATCTGATGCAGAGTGAAGCATGTGGCTGATTCGACATCCACAACGCGCGTGGCCATGGGGCAACGGACAGCTTTTGAGAGCCTCCAGTTCCCCTATGAGTTGGTGCCGAGCCTGCATTTGTTTACTCCTATTCGGTGCCGTGGAGCGTAGAGATGCTGCTCCCGGGCCTGCACTTGACTCGTCGAGGATGTTTTCATTACTTTCCGATGTGTCTCTCAGGAAAGGCGCGCCAGCTATACTATTAGAAGAATAGCATAGGCTGCGCCCTCCGTGTAAAGTAGGGCCTCATCTTTTTGCCCAATCACGACTTGGCAGCTGTTAACAGACACCATAACATCAATCACCATTGACAGTTGCAGTGTCTTTGATTAGCTGTAGCGATTTAACAGACCCACAAGCATTACTCCCCATGTTTCATATATATATTTCATAGCATTCCTCCCATGTTTATATTTTATTGGGATTTCCTCTAGTAATGTATCTCCAAGATGTCGGGGCGGGATTCTCAGCATGATTCAGAGACCCCTGAAATTCCTATGAGTACAATTAATGAGGAAACGATTAAGAGATTGATCCAACAGGAGATGCGTACTTGGGTACGCAAAACTCTTGATCTATCAGATGGAAAGTTGCATTTTATGAGTAAAGGTGGTAAGAGAAAGAGAAAACTAAAATATATCAAGGCAAGGCCTGTACCCCTTGAAAAAATGGGAGGTCAAAGCACCTTGAAAGGAATTGGAGGTCAAATCACTTTGAAGGAGACAGGTGTCCTTTGCCACACAAAACTGAAAGGTGTCCACTGCGGCACAACTGATTCTTCTACCCGATGATATTCAGGACAATGATATAAGAGAGCAGGAACATGAGGGTCAGGAACCCTTTGATGAATATAAGCAAGATCTTGATAAAGGGGATTATGATATGTATGACCTCTTTGCAGAGGCTCAAAGTTCTTCTACCTCCAAACGAATTATTAGAGACCCACTGGGAGAAGAAATGTTTTCCCCACATAACATTAGGCACCCAAGGAGTGCCGAGTGGTTGCCACTAGACCATGTAGGCAAATTTATTGAAATGTGGATCAGAAATCCACTTGAAAAAGAAGCAAGGAATATCTTAAGAACTCAGGCCCAGATATAAGGAAAGTTAGCGTCTCCTTAGCGTTATTTATTTTGATGCTAAAGCAACACTAGCTTAACTCCATATTTATATTTTGACGCTAGACCTGTCTAGCGTCAAAATATTGGAGTTAGCGCCATTTTTAGGAAGCGCCAACTTACCTTGTGTCAATGAGATGCAAGGTAGGCGTTCCCTTCCTAAAAACAGCGATAGCCCCCTAGCTCCATATTTAACTCCCAACACTGAAATGACACGCAAATAGGAGGCGGACCTAATGGGTAGCCCATTTCCATGGGGAAACACTGGAATGGGCATATTGATGTCCACCCCAACCCTCAGCATCACCACCACCCACACCACAGGAACACTACTAGAGGGGGGAGTCCATCACAGGTAAGTGTAAATGTATGTGTGTGGTGTGCCACTGGGGGCTCCTTACATGGGGCCCCCTGCCTGGCACTGGGTTGCCCTGTGGACACTGGTCCCCTGTGGTAGGTACTGTGGTAGTGGTAATGACTCCTGTCTATACTTAGACAGGAGTCATTTTTTAGCTTCTTGAGCATCAAAAAATGACACTAGGCTGATTAGCAGCAGATATTTTGCCGCTAATCAGCCTACCATTGTTTTTGACCCACTAGCGCCATTTTCCCTAATGCCATCCATCACCAGCTAGCTTCTTTTTTTGAGATGCTAGCCATTCTTTAGCACCATCATGCATCATTTCTTAAATATGGCGCACAGATGGTGTTAGGGAATGGCGTTAGCTCACGTGAAGAAAAATAAGGCACAACTACGCTAGTGCAGTTATGCCTTAATTTGTTTTATATATGGGCCTGAATGATCAAGGCCTGTGATACATGAGAAGGTCTGCCTTATCCCAAACCTAGACCTGGAGCTCATTATCTTCTTGTTTAAACTTGGTAGGGATCCTAGGAAAGGACTGGAGAGATCCCTTAAGGTTTGCCAGGATCATCTGTTTGACATAGAGGGGGCCCCTGGTAAGAATTATTGATATGGTTGAGGAAGCACATGTCAGTGAGCTCCCTCTGGGTATAAATCTCCTCAGGGGTTGGTGCCAAAGGGCATTGGTTCTTCTGGGAAACGTGCATGCCAGACTCAATGCAGAGAGGCATAGAGTAGTTATTTTGAAGATTAACCCTAAACTTGGGGATCTTGCAGTGAAAGAACTATCTGAGAACCCCAAAGGTCTCCTATTAGGTGAGGACATAATTAAGACCTTAGGCAAGTACACAGCAATGATTAGTTGCCTTGATAAGGTGCAATCCAACATGTGCAGAGTTGACAGTGCAGAGTTTTTGGATGGGTCGGCAGAAGGGGACTTTCCGCTGGCCGAGGTTTCCAGGGGTCCCATTTCTGAAACAGAGGTTTTGGCAGAGGACAAGTCTGAACTGCAACCTTCTACCCTCAAAGAGGACATTCCAATCGTACAAGGGGGAGCAGGTCTTGTGGACAAAGCTTAACCGGTCACCAGGGTGAGTACAATAGCAACTGCAAGTTCTTCTTTCCGGGTAAGAGTAGGAGGTCGCCTTAGGTTCTTTCTCCAGGCCTGGGAAACAATTACTCAGGATCCTTGGGTGCTAGAGACTGTCAAGTGTTTCAAGATAAACTTCCTGAATAAACCCTTCCAAGAGGTTTCTCTAAGAGAACTAAATTTGACCACAGTTCAGCAAGAAGTGGTTGAAGAAGTACAAGGGGTGTTGCAAAAGGGAGCCATTATAGAAGTTGCCTTAGTCCAAAAGGGTTTTGTAAGTACACTTTTGCTATTGGAAAAGAAAGACAAAGGGTGGAGATATGTGATAAACCTACGAGATTTGAGCAGGTTCCTTTGTTGCAGACATTTCAAGATGGAAAGAATCCATCTTCTGAGGGATATGTTACTAGAGAAGGATTGGTTGGTAAAACTGGACCTCCAATGGCCAGGGAGTGTCAGCGCTATCTTCAATTCACTTAGGAGGGTCTTTGCTAGACCTAACATCCTTGGTGTGGTCTCTCCTGTCTTTGTTTTTGTCTCTGCTTCCCATGTTTTGACTGTGTGCTGGACTCTGTTTTTTCTGTTTTTGGTGCTCTGGGGACCTTACCACTGCTGACCAGTGCTAAAGTGCAAGTGCTCCCTGTGTGAGATGTATGTGTAATTGGCTTTTCCATGATTGGCACATTTGAGTTACTAGTAAGTCCCTAGTTAGGTGTACTAGAGGTGCACAGGGCCTGTAAATCAAATGCCACTAGTGGGCCTGCAGCACTGGTTGTGCCACCCACATGAGTAGCCCTGGAAACATGGCTCAGACTGCTGTGTCTGTGTGTGCAGTTAGAAACTGCCAGTTTTATATATGTAAGGCACCCCTAAGGTAGGTCCTAGGTAGCCCAAGAGGCAGGGTGCAGTGTACGTGAAAGGTGAGACATGTACCAAAGTGTTTTGCATATCATAACAGTGAAATACTGCCAAATTCGGTTTTCACTGTTGCAAGGCCTATTTCTCTCACGGGTTAACATGGGGCCTGCCTTTAAATATCTCTTAAGTGCAGTTTCCCTTTGGGAACAGATCGAAATGTGTAGTTTGGTGTCTCTGAACTCACAATTTAAAAACACTTCTTTTGGTAAAGTTGTTTTTTAAATGTTAGTTTGAAAATGCCACTTTTAGAAAAGGGTATTTTCATGCTTAAGCCATTCTGTGACTCTGCCTGCTTGTGTATTTCCTGTCTGGGTCAGACTGACAGTTGGGCTGTTTGTGATTCAAAGGGAGCTGGGGTGTAGCCTGAATATCCTGATGAGCCATCTGAGCTAGTGTGGAGGGAGGAGTGGTCACTTACACCTGAATGGGCTGTGCCTGCCCTCACACAGAGCAGTCCCCAACCCCCTGATGTGTGTCTGAGGCCAGGCCTGGGCAAGGCAGGATCTTGTGAACAACAGAGACTTTCCTTTGAAGTTTGCCTACATTGCTGGGTTGGCCTGCAGTTGCTGCTTCTGTCTGATAGAGGACAAAGACTGAACTTTGTGGTATATTCCTGCTTGTGAAGAATCGTCCAGGGCTTGGGCTGAGCTTGCCTCCTGTTTTGAAGCCTCAGGGCCATCAAAGACTTCCTCTACACACCACAGGACTCTCTGTTGAGAATCCTGCCCTTCCAAGGGGTGTCCCATCCAGTCCCTGGGCCCTTGAGAGGTGAAGTTGTCAGGACAAGGACTGAAATTCACGCACAGAACACCATGCAGGGAAAATTTAGACGCACCACCTGCAGCACGGCTGAAAAACAACGCGCCACCCGCTTCGTAACAAAAATCAATGCTCCATCTGCATTGCGGCTGAGAGATCGATACATCGCGGCTGGAGAAACGATGCAACACCCGCTTGCAGTTGCTGATAAGGACGCAAACCCCACGCAGCGCAGTTTTCCAACACTATGTGACCAGATTTCTCACGCATCTTCGCTAGACATCAAAAATCAACACAGGCTTGCGTGGATCTGAGGTGCCTTGTCCAGAAATCAACACATCGCTCTCTTGCGGGAGAGAAAAATGATACATTGCCTACTCGACCGAAGAAGAAACAATGCACGGCCTCACTTGGGAGTAAGGAATCGACTCATTGCTGACTTTTTTGACGTGTGCTCACCCATGCAGCTTTATTTTTTACGCAAACCAGGTACTTTGTGTAACAACAATGTTTCCATTCTTTTCTATGGAGTAAGACTCTTATTCTTTTGAAAATTCATATCTTGACTTGCGTATGTTGGATTTTTGTAGTTTTGGTCTGGTGTGATTTAGGTAAATATTGCCCATTTTTCTTAACTGGTGTGGTGTCCATTTTGTAGTGCTTTCACTGTATTAATGTGTGTTTTGGTACAAATACTTTACAGATTGCCTTTGAGAGAAGCCTGACTGCTTGTGTCAAGGTCCCAAGGGCGTGAGCAGGGGTTATCTTAAGTGTGTATCTCCATCACCCTGACTAGAGTGAGTTTCCCTGCTTGGACAGAGTGCATACTGACTGCCAACCAGAGACCCCATTTCTAACAGGCGCCTTTACCAATTCCGCACACTACCTTTTGGACTCTCATTGGCACCATGGTGCTTTGCCAGGGTGTTGAGAGCCGTGGTTTCCTACCTCAGAGAGCGAGGTTTGCATATGGTTGTCTACTTGGACAATATCCTAATTATGTCCCGATGCCAGACACAGCTGCTGAAGGATTTACATACAGGTATGTGCCCCCTGGAAAGTTTGAGATTCATAACAAAAAAGGAAAAATCTATTCTTATTCCCTCATGTTTTAGGTTTTACAGTGGATACAATGAACACAGTTCTGATCTTGCCTATAAAAAAGAGTACAAAAATTCAGAAAGAGTTAAGATTTGCTTTGAAACAACAAACTTTAACTCTGAGATAATTAGCCAGACTTTTAGGTCTTCTTTCTTCTTCTTTCCAAGCAATTTTTCTAGGCCCCCTGCACTATTGTGCTTTGCGGAGAGTAAAAGCAAAACCACTTCAGGAAGGTTTTGTGGTATGGAGACAGGGTTTCTCTAGATCGGGAACTGAATTGGTGATTGATGAATTTGGATGCCTGGAATGGCACAGCAATCTTTGGATGCATCTCAGAATACATTCTGGAGTTGGATGGAAGTCTAGACTGTTGGGGTGCATGTCTAGGTGCACTGGATATTGGAGGGATGTGGTCATATGCAGAGAAGTTACATCACATAAATTATTTGGAGTTGACTGCGGGTCTATATGCCATTAAGAGTTTCAAAGATTGCTTGCAAGGCAGATCGGTTTAGCTAAAGATGAACAATGTTATTGCAGTATCTTATATAAATCACTTAGGAGGAACGAGATCCTCAGGCCTATCAAACTTAACCAAGATGTTTTGGATGTTCTGCTAGGAAAACAAGTTCAGTTTGAAAGCAGAATGTCTGTCTGGAAAGGCAAATGTTTCTGCAAACTGGAATTCAAGATTCATGAGGAATTTCAGCGACTGGAAAATCAACAAATCCAATTTCAAGAAGCTGAATCAGATTTGGGGGGGCCTTTAGATTTAGACCTCTTTGTGAGCAGGTTGACATCTCAACTGAAGAAGTACTTCCATTGGATGCCGGACCCAAGAGCTCTAGCAGTGAACGCATTCCTGCAGATGTGGAAAGGGACCTATGCATTCCCGCCTTTTGTGATGATTCTGAGAGTTCTTTAGGAGGTAAAGCGGGAGAGATGCTCACTTGTCCTAACAATTCCCTTTTGGGCATCTCAGGCATGGTCCCCAATGACCTTAGAGTTAGCCTACAATGTTCCTTTTTTTCTTCCCGCCGTGGAAAGCCTGTTGAAATATGCAGATGAAGAGGAACATCCTCTGGTTCCGACAAGGTCTTTCAGCTTTCTTGCTTGGAGAATATCAGAAGATCTAGAGAAATGTCAGGCCTTTTGGGAAGAACTGCTTGAGGAGTCCTGAGATCAAGGAACTTGTTACAGGGATATGGAGAATGTGGGTACATTGGTGCTTGGAAAGAGACTTGGATCCCATGGAGGCTCTTATAGTCGAAGTGGTCAATTTTCTACTAGAACAGTTTGATAGAGGCCTTAGGCATAGAATGATTAATTGCTTTAGGTTTGCAATTTCTGCATGACACAATCTAGTCAACGGCAGGAACATAGGGAAGAATGTTATGGTTTGTAGAGTACTTAAGAGTATCAGACTTAGGAGACCACCTAGACCTACATGTAAAACCCTATGGGATGTGAAATTAGTTCTCAGTATGTTTTCTTCTTGGCCTAGAAATAGATACCTAGACCTGAAAAGGCTTTTGATGAAATTAGCCACCTTGCTTTGTTTAATATCTTGTAGTCGAGTCTCGGATGTCAAAGCTTTGGAGGTAAGCACCAGAGTATATCATGCTTTTGGGGTAACTTTTGAGATCATTAGAACAAAGACAATGTCTGACACCATATTTAGCCAAGGTTTGATTCTTGAAAAAAACTGTGTGTTGTAAGTTGCATGAAAGAATATGATTCCAGAGTGAGTGAGTTCCGTCCTGATGGCACTGACCCGATTTAATTTGTGAAACTCTTTAAAGCGGCTTCCTCTGCAACTATTGCAAGGTGGGTTTTCAAGTTCAGTCTATGAGGGAAGCTATGCCTAGTCAGTGCTTTTGGAAAGGTAGCAAATTGGAAGATATCTTGAGAACCGCTGACTGGTCTACCTTTGCAAATCATTACTGTAAACCAATCTAACGTGTCTAACGTAGATCTGCAGAGCCACCAACATGCATAATGGTAGCTTCCGGTCTTGTAATTAAATAGTGGTTCTCCAAATGTTATGCCAAGAGAATCTGAATTTCATTAAAGACACGGAGGCAAAGAAAGAAGTGCAAATAAAGAATGAAGTAAATGTTAAATTTTTAGTCAAATATCTTATTGTCCATTTTTTACTGCTAGGTCAGTCAAAGAATCTTTATTTGGCAATATGCCATAAAAGCACAATATATTTTAAGCTAAAAAGTTTAAATAATTAAAATACAGTACAAATAGATTAAAAGAAAACAATGATGACAAAGCATCTTCAATCAGAAATATTACAAAATTATATACATTGCCTTTATCAGTCCGTCCGACGACCCATATAAAATGTAATCATATGCAGTACAGAAGTAAGAAAACCCAACATCAAGATAAAATCATATATTGCAAGTTTATAATAGTGTGTAATTGCTTCAATCAGTTCATATTGCTTTCTAATGGCCATGGCTGATTTAATAAAGCTTAAAACAGAATGACACAATTGTATTGAGGAGAGTCTTTGGATGTTAATCAATGCTTCCTTATGGGAAGTAGTTTGCAATTTATGCAAAATTGGCAATATAAAGGTTTGTCTAGGAGCAGAATAAAGCGAACAGAATAGGAAAAAGTGACACGTGCTTTGCTTGGAAGAGTTATCACGGGTACAATTCGGGAGCATTTTATGCACGTACATATCTTCGGAAAAGCCATTCTAAAATGTATCAAATTTAATCTAAATAAAACAAGGAAAGAATATGATGAAGAACTCAAAAACCTAGTTAAATATGGTTCTAACACTGTAGAGGTAGAAATCTGAACATAAGATTAAAATGTTTTCAATTGTATCTGAGGTTCGCAGCATACTCTATATATTGTGTTTTAAGCAGTTACTTAGCATTGATAGGTAGAGACCCTGGGTTATTAAACATGTTCTCGAACCCTAGGTTCCGAAAAGAATTTCGGACATAAGTAAGCCACAAAATTTTATTATGGTTAGCTGATTGAATACAGTCTGTTATACAGTCTTGTACTAAGCTAGCCGCAGGATTTAACCAAACTTTTAGCCATAACAGGAGTGGGGCAATACCGACCAAATCAACAATGTACTGTGCTCCCAACTCTTCATAGCAAATAATATTTGCTACATTGTTAGGAACCAAGAGCAGACTATGCAAAAATGTATTCTCAGTGCGTTGTAAACGGGCTAGTTTGATGTAACCCCAGAGACCCGCCCCATGGATAGCTGCAGTAATACATTTAAATTTATAGTGCGTAATAATCTGGTGAACTGGCCTATGGCCCAGTTTACAGGAGAAGCAAAAAATCGCCTCTATATTTCTCTCCATTTGTTGGGTCTTAAAATTGAGATCAGGATTCCATGACAGTGAAGAGCTTCAATATAGTCCTAAATAACTTCACTTTAGTTAAAATATTCCCATCCATAGTAAAACATTTAGTGCGTGTGTTTCGGGGGCCACGTGTCATAATGTGTGACTTTGCAAAATTGACTTTCAAGTCAAGATCCTTCATAAAGGTAAAAAAGAGATCCAATAAATTCTGAAGGCCATTTGCTGTGCGGGCAATTAAAACAGCATCGTCAGCATACAGTAAGACCGAGAGTTGTCTAGATCCCATCCTAGGGAAGCCCTTACCATTTTTTACTAAAAAACTATAAAGGCCATTAATATATAATAAAAATAAAAACTGTGCTAAGATACAGCCCTGCCTAACTCCTTGTAAGGATGGAAAGGGAAGAGACCTCTCACCATGCTGTCCATCTTGGACTGAAATCGTATATAAACGTTTAATTAACTCAAGTGCATCCTGGTCAACCCCCATTATATCCATAAGTTGCCACAACTTCTCTCTATTCACCAAGTCAAACGCACTAGATAAATCAATAAAAGCTAAGTGGATAGATCCTTTCTTGCTAGTGACATATTTGCTAAGAATAAGATGTAAATTTAAAGCCTGCCCCACTGTACCTAAGCCAGGCTCCTGTTTGTAGGTGATTAAGTCACTCCTACAACAAGTCGCAACTGTTGGCCCAACCCTCCTGGCTCATAAGCAGTACATCATCGCACTTAGGGCCAGATGTAGCAAGGTCCGAATTTGCGATTCGGAAATTGCGAGTCGGTGCGACTCGCAATTTCCGAATCGCAAATTCAGATGCAGAACGGTGTCTCAGACACCGTCTGCGACTCGCTATGGGGTCGCAAAGACCCACCTCATTAATATTATTGAGGTGGGTCGCATTTTGCGACCCCATAGCGAGTCCCTGCACTCACAGGGATGGTGGCCAGCTGAAGTCAGCAGACCTCCATGTCTGTGACTGCTTTTTCAATAAAGCAGTTTTTTATTTTTATTTTGCAGACCGTTTTCCTTAAAGGAAAACGAGTTGCAAAATAAAAAAAATACCAAAACCATTTGGTTTAATTTTTTCAGTGTAGGCAGTGGTCCAGTGGTCTGGTTACTGGTGGTAACTGCGAATTGCTTTGCGACCGCATTCGCGGTCACAAAGCAATTCTGCATTGCGATGCGAGTCGCAAATAGGAAGGGAACACCCCTTCCTATTTGCGAGTCGCATTCACAATTTGCGAGTCGGTACCGACTCGCAAATTATGAATGTGCATCGCAGAAGGCTGTTAGCATGGTGCAAACTGCGATTTTTGCAGTTTGCACCATGCAAACAGCTTCGTACATCTGCCCGTTTTGGCAGCCTTACGCATGGACTCTGGATGAGACCTCTCAGAGAAGCAGTGGTGGAACAGAAGTTACCCTTTTCTCTCATTAGCAATAAGTCTCATACACACATAGCCAATAAAGGAGATGCAGGAAAGTTTTAAATTTATTGAAAATACTGCAATCTATGGTAAAATGTATGAATTGCAATGATTAGGGTAATGAATAATGATAAAAGCAAAACCGTGAAGACAAGAATTATGAATATGAAAATCCCCTCCATATTGCAATAAACATAAGATATACAATTCCTAGAAAAGAGATCCTAATCTTTACCCTAGCTAGAGGTAAGGTGAGAGCTAGGTGTGATAAACCCTATTCTACCAGTACCCTGGCTATGAGAAGCACACCCCCGTCCCTTGTTACCTTGGAATTAAGTCTCTTGATCAGACTCCGTGAAGACACAGAGGCTGAGTTCTGCAGCAAGGTGACGTGCAGGGTGGTGGGCATCTGGAAGGAACCCCTCTTATGATCTTGTCCATGTAAGGTGTATTTATATGGCTCATGTAGGATCCCTGAGGCAAGTATGTTCCTAAACAATAGAAAATGTGGCAGACTTATGCCGGCAGTTACATAAACAATCCCTAACAAGTTTGCATCATATTCCTGTCAAATGTAAGTGAGAAAGGGACATGATGACGATACCTTTGTACAACACTGATAATGACGCCGTCTCAGAATGGCACTGACAAGCAAAACCAATACGTTCCTTATGAAATGTAGGCAGTTGCGAAGTGCTAAAAGAAATAGTGAAATAAATGGAATAAAACAGAGCATGGTAAGTAGGTAAAAGGTTGCTAGATAAAAAGGGTAACAGGCCTGCATCTGATTGCTAAGCTGACTCCTGTCCCGGTGGGGACCTAAAATGGATTCACCACACCCTTGCGAATGCCGGAACAAGAATGCTAACTCATTAGCCAGGGTGCATAAGTCCAACTCTAAAAATGCTCTGAACTAAAGGCCTAAAATCTAGTTAAAAGCTAAGTGAAAAGCATACAAAAGAAACATAATTTCTATTTTATTTTTTATATCTTGAAAAAGGTTACATTTAACAATATGTGTGGTCACGTAGAAAGTCTCCATAATCATCAAACAAGGATGCGTCCAGGAAGGACTTCACATTGGCAGATGAAAGATGTCAAAATTGCTCACCGGATTGGCAGAAGGATCCACAGATCAGAATTGCGCAGAAGCCTCAGACGTAGGATCACCTGCATAGGTGGCACCATCTATTGTGCCATACGTCAAAGGAGCCAAGTAGTTGACAAGCAGTGGCTCATAAGTGGCCTTGCGAATCAACCTCAGTCTCATGGGGCACAACTGTGAATGAACCCTGATCAGGAACATTAACAGTTCCTTGTCCACAGGAGGCACTGACTGTACACTACACTATTGTGTGCATTTAAAGAGGCACATGGTGCAACGAAAGACAGGTTGCACGCCCAATAGTACTGTCCAAAATTACATTGACCAATCATGCTCCAGTGCTCCCAGCAACGGAGCGCCAAAGTACTGCATCATGCGGTCATGACACAGCTGGGCTGGTGGTAGCTCCATCACTCCCCGTAGCAAAGAAAGCACAACCACTGCGTATCAGGAATAGCAGTAGCAGTATTCTGCCAATCAGTGCCAAAGTAATACGAAATCAGCCAAACACACTCAAAAAGAGTGAATGGATAACTGAAGGAATGACTGAAGGTGTCTGGAATGTGGAAACAAATCCAGAACCGACAGCCTTCAAAAAGTGTACAGTATCTGCAGTGCTTGAGGCATTGCAAATCCTGCAAACCAGTTCTTCAAAGTGCCTGGGGAAGGTGGTATTTAGGAAGGATTGTATCTTAGCTAATGATCTCGCTATCTAGAGATTGTACGTCTCCTTGACCGATGTTAACGCCACTTGTTTTTGAAACAACAGCACCTTTAGTCTGCTCAGCTTGTCAAAATTTCATTAGCAGTAGCAATGTGGGGGGGAATAAAACATGGCCCAACAAGTTACAATTTGAGTAACTGAAATTGCGTAGGCAATTCCCGGCCTCATTCCGCAGCAACTTTGATCATTTAGAGAACCAGATAACTTCTATTTGAAAGTGTATGAAATGCTGGATGAATCAAAAGGACGAGAGTACCCTTCAGAAAGCATGCCAAGTTCACGACCTCTGCATTGCAGAAGCTGTGAAGGGACACCTCCTTGCAAATCATTGAATGACTAACAGTAATCTCACATTTGCTTCCGCTCAGAAAGACCTCTGTTTCGCTGTTCATACATTTGAACTCCAAAGGCAACTTGCATCTGCCCACAGTAAAATGTTTCAAACATTTTGTGAAATGAAAGGTGGGAATTGGCAGATTTATAACCCCATTTCCTAGTCATTTGGTTTATGGTGTCTCTGCTACAGGAAAAGGCAGCTTTTCTAACATTCATTGTTAAACAAGGTGTAACATGCTTCCTTTTTAGCCATTATCTGTTGATGTATTTCCAAGGGACGCAGCCATTTTTTCGAATCTTCAATATCCAACCCAACTGCATAATGGAACACAGCTGACTTTGCCCATGTTGTAAAAGGGACATGCCATTCTGAATGATGCCAATCGCAGATGACACAATGTTATTAAGTGTATATATTCTGTTGGACAGAGTGTTCTTGCCATTATCGACAACAGCTAAAGCCTTTTCCATATTTTCTTTATCTATCTTCCTTAAACTTGCAGCTGCTTTCATTTGAGAAAGGTTCCAGATCTCATTGTATGTGGCTTACAGGATTCATTTAGAATGGGGTTCTCTTGGACCTGGCAAGAAATCCTGCAATCTTACTTCCTCTGATAGGAGACTACAATGTACTTTAACTGTTGCTAAGGTGTTCCCATACCCTATGTAGTAACTATGCCAGAGTGTTGATCTGAGACATGGCAAGAGTCTGTCCTGATCATCTTGAAACACCCTGATGAATTAACAAAATGTGCTTGACACCCATTTGTGTCCACAGGCTGCAATAACCACCCTCTGGGACGTGAAAGCGTGGAATTATAGGTACCATCTGGACCCAAGCAGTCAGTTCTTCTTCTGCGACATTCAGGAATTTTTGCCAATTGGTGAATTTGTCTGGTGTGGGGATACTGGGCGCATTAATTTCTTTTATTTTTGCTAAGCATGATGTTTGTTGAACTTTATCATTTAAAAATATCATTTGAACAGGAATGAGGCATGCTCTAAACAAAGCTGCCCTACCCTGAATTTGCCAGTTTCGTGTTCCCCATACACTTTTCTCATCAATAGTGTTCTTCCAGTATTGCTAACATTCAATATCAAGCCGGGAAACAATAGATTAATTTGGTGTCAGTTAGCAAAACGTTCTGCATTTTAGAAGGAGGTAATTTAAAATGACATGACTTATCATGTGTAGTGTCATGCCCAGATAAATATGGAAATGTATCTGCATATGTTTTGGGGCTCCCCATAGGTAGAGCTGGGTACAGTGTTCCCATTGTGTGTAATTAAATACTGCTCCATGTCTAGTTGCTCGGTGCAGAAGTAATGTCCCCAGTGATGAAAATAGAACATTTACCCATAATTTTCTGTGTTCAAATACACATCTTAACTTTCAAATACAATGTAATACTGCAGTTCAGACAGCATAGAATTAACAGTTTTAACATCCTAGCCATCAGAAACAACACCAGGTGTAATTGCGTCAGTCACTGAAATGTTAAATGCATAAGGAATTTGGATGACCTCAGTTGGCTCTTATATATATATAAAATGGTACTTTATCCCAAACAATCCCATCAGGAATTGGTACTGCTGACATGTTTACAATGGGCAAGTCTCTTCGGACCTTATGTGAGGAGAGCTATGGTGTCAAAACGTCATCCACTGGCACAACAGAAGAGTGTTCAGGAAGATAATGACCATTTATGAGGAGAGAGAAAACAGTTACAAAAACAATCCATAACAGAAAGGCAAACAATGTCAGGAGTATCCACAGATAATACCATGGATAAACCCAATAGTTATTTTTAAGCCATATGTACAATTTATGTGTCTTTGAAAGAGTTTCAGTTGCATATGTAGATGAAGTTGAAGAAAAGTAATCTTGGTCAATGAAGTAACCAGAAGCAGCCAGTGAAAACACAGGAGCCGGTG
This sequence comes from Pleurodeles waltl, assembly GCF_031143425.1. Classification (NCBI taxonomy): domain Eukaryota; kingdom Metazoa; phylum Chordata; class Amphibia; order Caudata; family Salamandridae; genus Pleurodeles; species Pleurodeles waltl. The sequence goes on along the minus strand of NC_090436.1, from coordinate 863,951,332 downwards.
CATTGCTGATGGATCGATCAACTTCACATGGAGGTTCATAGTAGACAATGTCATCAGTTTGTGTTGCATTGGAGTAATAAACAGCTACATCTTGGACAGTTCTTGTAGGTGAAGTGTTAACAGGAATTAGCAGAAGCTAATTTTCTACCCTCTCTGTGCTTGAGGAGGCATTTGTACATGCTGGTATATTCAGAAGCATTGTTTATTCTTTGAAGAGGTAAATCCTGTTGGGTAGTGAGAGGGGACCGGGAACGACTCAAGGGACCTTGGGGTCTACTGTGCAGGATCGACCACATGGTGCAATTGGATGTCGTCAATAGAGACAAAACTGTTCCCTTTGAAACCTGACAGTGATGGTAGAATGACAGTTCTGGAGCCTTGAATTCACAGGATCGGAACCACTGCTCTGTAAGATGGGCCGAATTTCTTCTTCACAGCAATCTTCTCATGAACTAGATCCCCAACTTTAGGAATCCAGCCTGTAGATATTGTTGATAATCCCTTATTCCTAAAGTGGCTGCTCTGGTGGATGAATTGTCATCACAAGATTGTTGAAGCTCCTGTAAGACAGCAAGACATTCATTTATGCCAAATGGTGTGTCTGGCACCTCCATACCAGGGCCATCTAGATCTGGGACATACATAGGTATCCCAAAGAGGACCTTGCAAAGAGTGTGCCTCCCCTCCCCACCCCAAAGACAGTCTTGGCAGATTATTCAGTGCTCTCTGGACCCCATATAGGTGATGAAGCCAACTGCAGCCTGAACCTAATACTCTTGCTGTTAAGGACTGCTTTAGGTCACGATTCCTCCTCTCCACAACACTGTTATCCTCAGGATTATATAGGGGAGAGTAATGGAATTCAACACCCATCGTCCTCATGGTGTTCCTGGTGCCTACAGGCAAAGGCAGGGCATTGGCCCATGTGGAATGCTGCAACCACATATGTACCGAAAAAGACCAGCAACTATTTTATAACAGTTTGAGCATCAGCCGACTACTGTGGCCATACCCACAGGAAATCGAGGACAAGAATTAACAGTGACTAAGATGCATTTTTATGTATCATCAAGTTGTAAGGGACCACAATGGTCAAAGTACACTCATTGCTGTGGCCTGTTGGACACTAAGAGGGATGTCTGGGGTGGGCATTTAAAATTGGAGCCCTTTATTTGTTGGCAAATGTCACAGCAAAGTACATATTGCTTGGTCTCTTTGTATAGAACTGGCCACCAGAAGAGTTTCTGTAAAAGTGATATTGTGGCCCCCACATCAGCATGAGCCAATGTGACACCCTCATGCACTGCTTTGATGAGATCTAATCTCTGGTCTTGGTTGCGGATCACTCAATCTCCCACCACAGGAATTGTTGCAAAGACAACATTATGTGCCTTGATATGATAGGAATAATTTGCAGGGTATGCTTTTGGAAGAGGCTTGACCTCAGCCAAAGCATGGCAGCCTGAATCTCACTATCCAATCTTGTGTGAGAATGAGTCACTGTAGCAACAGAAGGAGTAGCTACTGCAGATTTGGCAGCTTCGTCTGCCAGAGTGTTTCCTACAATGTTTACTTCTACACATTGATGGTCCAGTGTATGTACTACATGACCATCTGGTAGCTTATCCTTTAGATCAGCCACCTTCCCTCACAGAGTTCCGTGTTTAATGGTGTTCTCCTTTAAGTCTCTTAACGCGTTCAACCGCCAATGATTAAGATAATCATTGTAGGACTGGACACAGTAGTAAGAATCACACACAATCATTGTGAGCTGTTCTGGATCCATATGTTCCAGTGCCAAGATAAGAGCTTTAAGCTCAGCCAATTGAGTGGTGAAGTCCCCTAGGGCAGGGTTCTGCAAAGTCGGTCCTGGAGAGCCGGGTCCATGCCAGATTTTTAGCATATCCACATTTAGAAAAATGTAGATTTCTGAAACAGCTTTTTTCTAAATGTTGATATACTAGAAACCTGGCATGGACCCGGCTCTCCAGGACCAATTTCGCAGAACCCTGCCCTAGTGTCTGAGTGTAGGTATGTTGAGGGTGGAATACATCATCCTTCAACACTCCACTCACAGCTGCACAAGCAGCTCCTTATTGATGTTTTGTACCTACAGACGGTTGTACTGAATCATCAGTGTAAATGACAGTTTGATATCTTTCAAGTGGAAAGATATTACAAGGTGCAGGGTACTCCTGTTCGTGCTGGAGAAATTCTTGTGTTTGAAGTTTTGGGTCAACATCAGTGGCAGTCAGGGAGGATTCCCATTGAATCCAACCTGGGTGTAATGCTTGAGAGTTAGGAATGCTTGCTTGGTGACAGCCTATAAGGTCAGCACTGAGGTAACAACAATAATGCATTTCCCTTGGGCAAGTGGCTTCTCCTTTATGACAGCCATCTGTACGACAGTCAGAATCTTTTCTGTGGGTGCAAAACATTCTGTGTATGAGTACAAATGTGAATTGTATGCAATCGGCACCATGTCATCCTTATTAAAGGTGACAGGTAAACCCGATGGCACTAGCAATTATTCTGATTACCATATTTGTTTAGTTGTCACATGTGTGTAAGTGCTTTGCTTCTAGCATGTCTTGCTGCAACCCTCTAAAGATGTGCATGTGTTCAACTGTACAGTATTTGCTTGAGAAATCTGGGCAAATTAAATCATAGAGTGGTTTTATGCACTGTGGACAATCTGAAATGTTAGGTCTGCCGGAGTTAAAGAAACCAAGTAATGACTGCAGTTTCTTAATGGTATTAGGGGGTTGAAACTGAGCACATTTTTCTAAAAAGTGCGTGGCCAGGCTCTTGCCCTCATCTGATAGCTAATTTCCCAGGCACAATACACTGAGAAAGGCTATTTTAGTGTTCTTAAAACTGAATTTGTGGCGAATCCTAAGATGATCTGATCGCCCCTGGAAAGATGAATGTTGAGGTCGTCATCTGTGAGATAGATATCATCCAAATAGGTCAACGCCTCAGGATCAATATCATGGAATATGGATGTTACACAGGTAGAAAACAACCCTGGGCTGTTCTTAGAGCTCTGGGACAAACGACAAAAGCATTTTTGTGAGCCAAATGAGAATGCATTCAGGTCCTGACTTTCATGCGCTAGGTTTTTGCAGAAAAAATATGGAAATATCCAAGGTTGTTTTGTATTTCTTGCGCACTATGTTGTTAATTTGTGCAGTGCTGTGTTCATTTGGTATTGCACATGTGCACGTGTAGTTGATCAAGGGCCTATAATCTAAGACTATTCTATATGAATGGTCTGGTTTTGCAACAAGGAATAACAGGTTTTTCATTGCAGAGGCACAGGGCTCTAATACTCCCTGGTACTTGGGATAAGTGAGGATCTCCCTCACTGGAGCTTTAGCCTCATGTTTGACTGGATATTGAGGTTGAGTCTGGGGTGTAGCCCTTATAGGTATTACATAGTAGGGGGAATCCTTATCCAACCCTATTTGGTTGCGTTAAGCACGGGTGCCTGCGCGAAAGCCTAGTCAACAGCATACACTTCCTTTACAGCATCAGGAACAAGATTTGACAGAAGGAAAAATGACAGCTTTCCCACGTGGGAGCTTGCAGACGTACTCAGTGGCTAGTCTTTTTCTGCCAATAGGATATCACAATTAAATTCTTCCCCAAAAATGACACTAAAATTGCGCTCCATTCCTCCCTTAATTTGGATATTTAAATCATAAACTCTGTTGGGGGGGAAGATGCGCCTGTCCGCAGTCACGACTACAAGAAAGTCGTTAGTTGATGTCATATCCAGATGATATTTCAGACACTGGTGACAAAACGTGACCTCTGCTGCACTGTCCAGCAGAGTCTCTGCCCATGTCTTCTTCCTCAACAATGTCCTCAATGTTGCTGGCATGTTTAACTGTTTTTGCAGCCACCTTTTTCTTTTTAAACTGGGATTTTGTTGTGGGGATTTATCCTCTTTCTTGTCTGAGGATCACTGTGAGCCTTTTTTCTGCTTCACTTAGTCAGTGTGTTGGTCTGACCAACCCGCTCTCTCCCTCCGTTTATCTTGTGTGTACTGAAAAGAATGAGAGGGACCTGTATCAGTAGATCTGTCAGGAATCTTTAAAGTTTCTCTATTTCTGAGTTTATATATCCTTTCAGAGCTCTCAGGATGCAGAGAATCTGCTCTCTGACTTCTGTCTTTATTTTGTTTTTGTTTATTCCAGCGTTTTTCAGAACCCTCTTGTTCTTGTTTAGTACCGTCCTCAGGGGTGGTACTCTGAATTTTAAGTTTCTTACAGCTTAACTCCAAACTATCCCTTCCTATTCTAGTATAGGTTTTGGAAATAATTTTCGGTAGTTGACACTTTTGCTCCACCTGTGGAATCTCCTGGAGCCACTGGCATATAGCCAATGCTACCGCTTCCCCTTTAATGTTACTGAGTATTATTGAGGAGACTGTATCGAAGTTGCCCATCAGTTTCATCCCCAAATCCAGGGGTGGAGCAGCCCTATGGTAATTTTGAATTTGTTTTAACACTTCCGTTACATTGGCAAGTGTTATGGTACTATGCGTGGTAGTGTAAATTGCAGTGAAGACTATGGGGGTCATTCTGACCCCGGCGGTCTCTGACCGCCGGGGCCAGGGTCGGCGGGAGCACCGCCGACAGACCGGCGGTGCCCCGCAGGGCATTCTGACCGCGGCGGTTCGGCCGCGGTCAGATGCGGGAAACCGGCGGTCTCCCGCCGGTTTCCCGCTGCCCTGCAGAATCCTCCATGGCGGCGGAGCGCGCTCCGCCGCCATGGGGATTCTGACACCCCCTACCGCCAACAGGATGGCGGTAGGGGGTGCCGCGGGCCCCTGGGGGCCCCTGCAGTGCCCATGCCAATGGCATGGGCACTGCAGGGGCCCCCGTAAGAGGGCCCCACAAAGTATTTCAGTGTCTGCTATGCAGACACTGAAATACGCGACAGGTGCCACTGCACCCGTCGCACCCCTGCAACTCCGCCGGCTCCATTCGGAGCCGGCATCCTCGTTGCAGGGGCATTTCCGCTGGGCCGGCGGGCGCTCTTTTGGAGAGCGCCCGCCGGCCCAGCGGAAATGTATGAATGGCCGCCGCGGTCTTTTGACCGCGGTGCGGTCATTTGTCGGCGGGACCTTGGCGGGCGGCCTCGGCCGCCCGCCAAGGTCTGAATCAGGCCCTATATCCCTTTGGTGCAGTCGTCCACTGAGGGAACCATTCCAATTGCAAGCACATTGTGAGAATTTTATGTTTATCTTGGGGTCCTGTGAACGGAACCACTGCTTCCAGCAGATTCGTTTTTTTGTGCTATCCAGAACGGGATTTTCTCACATTCTGAGGGTGCCTTTCCCTTGATAGAATGTACTGTTTGAGGGTTAACCCCAGTAATGGCCAATTGGTGTCCAGCTGAAGAAGCCCATACTTGGGCGGTATTCAAGGACCGCTTTGCGAATTATACCAGTCTCTGTAAAGTGCTACTAGCTTATTATAAAGTGTGCGTACATCAGCTATTTGCATTGCCTGTACGGCAGGATGTGGTGTTTACGTGACAAACATCGGCCATGTTGGTTTGTCTTTACTTAAGGGACCTAATCTCAAGGGTAGTATCACATGTGGTAGAGCACCACTGAACCAGTTTTAATGTACTTTATAAGAAAGTAGTATCTCTAGATACCAGCACTACTGGTTCCACTGCGGTACATTCACAATTTGATATGTGTGAATTGTATATGTTTTAGTGTCTTCTACAGGAAAGGTGACCCAGAAATAAAAGTTTCTGTTTGGTAAGCTGCATGAGCTTCCACGACAAACGTGACTAACCCGCCCTTATCTGTTAAACCTATAGCTTCTAGATGTTGTGTTAATGCAAGTCTGACATTTTCTGAAATGTTGAATAATGGCTACAGAGAAGGAACACCAGATGGGTAATATACTTTTTAAAGTTCAAGCTTGAACCACCTACAGCCCATATAGATGCTACCTAAATTAGCTGAGGATGATTACCCCTAAAACCACAGGCGTCTCTGTATAATGGTACTTAAGGTACCTGCTGTGTGTAAGAAAGAGATACTCAGGATATCCATAAATTATTGCCTAAACATAATCATTGGTGGTGCCATGTTGTGGTAGGCCTCTCGCCTTAGCGGAACTGCTGGTTTACTGCTGGAGTTACTCCTACAACACGTCACAACTATTGGCCAAACCCTTCCAGCTTACAAGCAGTACATCACCACACTTAGGGCCAGATGTAGGTACAAACCAATTTGCGACTTGCAAATTGTGAGTCCTTCCGACTCGCAATTTGCAACTCGCAACTCGCAAACTGGTATGCAGAAAGGTGTCTCAGACACCTTCTGCGACTCGCTAATGGGTCGCAAAGACCCACCTCATAAATGTTTATGAGGTGGGTCGCAGTTTGCGACCCCATAGCGAGTCTAGGCACTCACGGGGATGGTGGCCTGCCGGAGACAGCAGACCACCATGTCCGTGACTGCTTTTAAATAAAGCAGTTTTTTTTTTCTCTTTGCAGCCCGTTTTCCTCAAAGGAAAACAAGCTGCAAATAGAAAAAAATACCGAAACCTTTTTGTTTCGGTTTTTTTCAGAGTAGGCAGTGGTCCATAGGACCACTCCCTGCTCTGAAAAAATATTTTTGTGAGCATTCACAAATGGGAAGGGGTCCCATGGGGACCCCTTCCCGTTTGCGAATGAGTTACCATCCACTTCAAGTGGATGGTAACTGCGAGTTGATTTGCGACCGCTTTCGCAGTCACAAATCAACTCTACATCGCGATGCGGTCGCAAATAGGAAGGGAACACCCCTTCCTATTTGTGAGTCGGGAACACATTTTGCGAGTCGGTACCGACTCGCAAAATGTGTTTCTGCATCGCGTGAGGCCTTTTGCGCCTCACAAACTGCGTTTTTCGCCATTTGCGAGGCGCAAAAGGCTACCTACATCTGGCCCATTGACAGTAAAGATGATTTTGGGCAGCCTTACGCATGGACTCTAGATGAGACCTCTCAGGGAAGTCGTGGTGGAACGAAAGTTACCCTTTTCTCTCATTAGCAATACGTCTCATACACAGGTAGGAAATAAAGGAGATATAGGAAAGTTTTCAATATATTTATTTAAAAGAGTGCAATCTACAGTAAAATGCATGAATTGCAATGGTTAGGATAATGTGCAATGATGAAAGCAAAATCATGAAGGCGAGAGTTGTGAATATGAAAACACCCACCATATTGCATAAACATAAGATATGCAATTCCTAGCAAAGAGACCCTAATCTCTTCCCTAGTGAGAGCTAGGTGTGATAAACTCTAATGTGCCAGTACCATGTCCATGAGAAGTACCCGCCATTCCATGTTACCTTGGCATATGGTCTCTAGATCAGACTCAGTGAATACACAAAGGCTGAGTTCTGCAGCAAGGTGATGTGCAGTTTGTATGACATCTGGAAGGAACCCCTCTAATGACCTTGTTCATGTGAGGTGTGTGTAGGAAGTTGGCTCTGTATGTGCTATTTCAAAGTAAGGAATAGCATGCACAGAGTCCAAGGGTTCCCCTTAGAGGTAAAATAGTGGTAAAAATAGATAATACTAATGCTCTATTTTGTGGTAGTGTGGTCGAGCAGTAGGCTTATCCAAGGAGTAGTGTTAAGCATTTGTTGTACATACACATAGACAATAAATGAGGTACACACACTCAGAGACAAATCCAGCCAATAGGTTTTTATATAGAAAAATATCTTTTCTTAGTTTATTTTAAGAACCACAGGTTCAAATTCTACATGTAATATCTCATTCGAAAGGTATTGCAGGTAAGTACTTTAGGAACTTCAAATCATCAAAATTGCATGTATACTTTTCAAGTTATTGACAAATGGCTGTTTTGAAAGTGGACACTTAGTGCAATTTTCACAGTTCCTAGGGGAGGTAAGTATTTGTTAGGTTAACCAGGTAAGTAAGACACTTACAGGGCTTAGTTCTTGGTCCAAGGTAGCCCACCGTTGGGGGTTCAGAGCAACCCCAAAGTCACCACACCAGCAGCTCAGGGCCGGTCAGGTGCAGAGTTCAAAGTGGTGCCCAAAACACATAGGCTAGAATGGGGAGAAGGGGGTGCCCCGGTTCCGGTCTGCTTGCAGGTAAGTACCCGCGTCTTCGGAGGGCAGACCAGGGGGGTTTTGTAGGGCACCGGGGGGGACACAAGTCCACACAGAAATTTCACCCTCAGCAGCGCGGGGGCGGCCGGGTGCAGTGTAGGAACAAGCGTCGGGTTTGCAATGTTAGTCTATGAGAGATCTCGGGATCTCTTCAGCGCTGCAGGCGGGCAAGGGGGGGATTCCTCGGGGAAACCTCCACTTGGGCAAGGGAGAGGGACTCCTGGGGGTCACTTCTCCAGTGAAAGTCCGGTCCTTCAGGTCCTGGGGGCTGCGGGTGCAGGGTCTCTCCCAGGCGTCGGGACTTTAGGTTCCAAGAGTCGCGGTCAGGGGAAGCCTCGGGATTCCCTCTGCAGGCGGCGCTGTGGGGGCTCAGGGGGGACAGGTTTTGGTACTCACAGTATCAGAGTAGTCCTGGGGTCCCTCCTGAGGTGTTGGATCGCCACCAGCCGAGTCGGGGTCGCCGGGTGCAGTGTTGCAAGTCTCACGCTTCTTGCGGGGAGCTTGCAGGGTTCTTTAAAGCTGCTGGAAACAAAGTTGCAGCTTTTCTTGGAGCAGGTCCGCTGTCCTCGGGAGTTTCTTGTCTTTTCGAAGCAGGGGCAGTCCTCAGAGGATGTCGAGGTCGCTGGTCCCTTTGGAAGGCGTCGCTGGAGCAGGATCTTTGGAAGGCAGGAGACAGGCCGGTGAGTTTCTGGAGCCAAGGCAGTTGTCGTCTTCTGGTCTTCCTCTGCAGGGGTTTTCAGCTAGGCAGTCCTTCTTCTTGTAGTTGCAGGAATCTGATTTTCTAGGGTTCAGGGTAGCCCTTAAATACTAAATTTAAGGGCGTGTTTAGGTCTGGGGGGTTAGTAGCCAATGGCTACTAGCCCTGAGGGTGGGTACACCCTCTTTGTGCCTCCTCCCAAGGGGAGGGGGACACAATCCTAACCCTATTGGGGGAATCCTCCATCTGCAAGATGGAGGATTTCTAAAAGTTAGAGTCACCTCAGCTCAGGACACCTTAGGGGCTGTCCTGACTGGCCAGTGACTCCTCCTTGTTTTTCTCATTATTTTCTCCGGCCTTGCCGCCAAAAGTGGGGCCTGGCCGGAGGGGGCGGGCAACTCCACTAGCTGGAGTGTCCTGCTGGGTTGGCACAAAGGAGGTGAGCCTTTGAGGCTCACCGCCAGGTGTGACAATTCCTGCCTGGGGGAGGTGTTAGCATCTCCACCCAGTGCAGGCTTTGTTACTGGCCTCAGAGTGACAAAGGCACTCTCCCCATGGGGCCAGCAACATGTCTCGGTTTGTGGCAGGCTGCTAAAACTAGTCAGTCTACACAGATAGTCGGTTAAGTTTCAGGGGGCACCTCTAAGGTGCCCTCTGGGGTGTATTTTACAATAAAATGTACACTGGCATCAGTGTGCATTTATTGTGCTGAGAAGTTTGATACCAAACTTCCCAGTTTTCAGTGTAGCCATTATGGTGCTGTGGAGTTCGTGTTTGACAAACTCCCAGACCATATACTCTTATGGCTACCCTGCACTTACAATGTCTAAGGTTTTGTTTAGACACTGTAGGGGTACCATGCTCATGCACTGGTACCCTCACCTATGGTATAGTGCACCCTGCCTTAGGGCTGTAAGGCCTGCTAGAGGGGTGTCTTACCTATACTGCATAGGCAGTGAGAGGCTGGCATGGCACCCTGAGGGGAGTGCCATGTCGACTTACTCGTTTTGTCCTCACTAGCACACACAAGCTGGCAAGCAGTGTGTCTGTGCTGAGTGAGAGGTCTCCAGGGTGGCATAAGACATGCTGCAGCCCTTAGAGACCTTCCTTGGCATCAGGGCCCTTGGTACTAGAAGTACCAGTTACAAGGGACTTATCTGGATGCCAGGGTCTGCCAATTGTGGATACAAAAGTACAGGTTAGGGAAAGAACACTGGTGCTGGGGCCTGGTTAGCAGGCCTCAGCACACTTTCAATTGTAAACATAGCATCAGCAAAGGCAAAAAGTCGGGGGGCAACCATGCCAAGGAGGCATTTCCTTACACAACCCCCCCCCAAACGAAAGAGGATGAGACTAACCTTTCCCAAGAGAGTCTTCATTTTCTAAGTGGAAGAACCTGGAAAGGCCATCTGCATTGGCATGGGCAGTCCCAGGTCTGTGTTCCACTAGAAAGTCCATTCCCTGTAGGGAGATGGACCACCTCAACAGTTTAGGATTTTCACCTTTCATTTGCATCAGCCATTTGAGAGGTCTGTGGTCAGTTTGAACTAGGAAGTGAGTCCCAAAGAGGTATGGTCTCAGCTTCTTCAGGGACCAAACCACAGCAAAGGCCTCCCTCTCAATGGCACTCCAACGCTGCTCCCTGGGGAGTAACCTCCTGCTAATGAAAGCAACAGGCTGGTCAAGGCCATCATCATTTGTTTGGGACAAAACTGCCCCTATCCCATGTTCAGAGGCATCAGTCTGCACAATGAACTGCTTAGAATAATCTGGAGCTTTTAGAACTGGTGCTGAGCACATTGCTTGTTTCAGGGTGTCAAAGGCCTGTTGGCATTCCACAGTCCAGTTCACTTTCTTGGGCATTTTCTTGGAGGTGAGTTCAGTGAGGGCTGTCACAATGGATCCATATCCCTTCACAAACCTCCTGTAATACCCAGTCAAGCCAAGGAATGCCCTGACTTGAGTCTGGGTTTTTGGAGCTACCCAGTCCAGAATAGTCTGGATCTTGGGTTGGAGTGGCTGAACTTGGCCTCCACCTACAAGGTGTCCCAAGTAAACCACAGTTCCCTGCCCTATCTGGCATTTGGATGCCTTGATAGAGAGGCCTGCAGATTGCAGAGCCTTCAAAACCTTCTTCAGGTGGACCAGGTGATCCTGCCAGGTGGAGCTAAAGACAGCAATATCATCAAGATAAGCTGTGCTAAAGGACTCCAAGCCAGCAAGGACTTGATTCACCAACCTTTGGAAGGTGGCAGGGGCATTCTTTAAACCAAAGGGCATAACAGTAAACTGATAATGCCCATCAGGTGTGGAGAATGCTGTTTTCTCTTTTGCTCCAGGTGCCATTTTTATTTGCCAGTACCCTGCTGTCAAGTCAAAGGTACTTAAGAATTTGGCAGCACCTAATTTGTCTATGAGCTCATCAGCTCTTGGAATTGGATGAGCATCTGTCTTGGTGACAGAATTGAGCCCTCTGTAGTCCACACAAAACCTCATCTCTTTCTTTCCATCTTTGGTGTGAGGTTTGGGGACTAAGACCACTGGGCTAGCCCAGGGGCTGTCAGAGCGCTCAATTACTCCCAATTCCAGCATCTTGTGGACTTCCACCTTGATGCTTTCTTTGACATGGTCAGATTGTCTAAAGATTTTGTTCTTGACAGGCATGCTGTCTCCTGTGTCCACATCATGGGTACACAGGTGTGTCTGACCAGGGGTCAAGGAGAAGAGTTCAGGAAACTGTTGTAGGACTCTCCTACAATCAGCTTGCTGTTGGCCAGAGAGGGTGTCTGAGTAGATCACTCCATCTACTGTGCCATCTTTTGGGTCTGATGACAGAAGATCAGGGAGAGGTTCACTCTCTGCCTCCTGATCCTCATCTGTTACCATTAACAGATTCACATCAGCCCTGTCATGGAAGAGCTTAAGGCGGTTCACATGGATCACCCTCTTGGGGCTCCTGCTTGTGCCCAGGTCCACCAGGTAGGTGACCTGACTCTTCCTTTCTAGTACTGGGTAAGGGCCACTCCATTTGTCCTGGAGTGCCCTGGGAGCCACAGGCTCCAGAACCCAGACTTTCTGCCCTGGTTGGAACTCAACCAGTGCAGCCTTTTGGTCATACCAAAACTTCTGGAGCTGTTGGCTGGCCTCAAGGTTTTTGGTTGCCTTTTCCATGTACTCTGCCATTCTAGAGCGAAGGCCAAGTACATAGTCCACTATGTCCTGTTTAGGCTCATGGAGAGGTCTCTCCCAGCCTTCTTTAACAAGGGCAAGTGGTCCCCTTACAGGATGACCAAACAGAAGTTCAAAGGGTGAGAATCCTACTCCCTTCTGTGGCACCTCTCTGTAAGCGAAAAGCAGACATGGCAAGAGGACATCCCATCTCCTTTTGAGTTTTTCTGGGAGCCCCATGATCATGCCTTTTAATGTCTTGTTGAATCGCTCAACCAAGCCATTAGTTTGTGGATGGTATGGTGTAGTGAATTTATAAGTCACTCCACACTCATTCCACATGTGCTTTAGGTATGCTGACATGAAGTTGGTACCTCTGTCAGACACCACCTCCTTAGGGAAACCCACTCTGGTAAAGATACCAATGAGGGCCTTGGCTACTGCAGGGGCAGTAGTCGACCTAAGGGGAATAGCTTCAGGATACCTGGTAGCATGATCCACTACTACCAGGATATACATATTTCCTGAGGCTGTGGGAGGTTCTAGTGGACCAACTATGTCCACACCCACTCTTTCAAAGGGAACCCCCACCACTGGAAGTGGAATGAGGGGGGCCTTTGGGTGCCCACCTGTCTTACCACTGGCTTGACAGGTGGGGCAGGAGAGGCAAAACTCCTTAACCATGTTGGACATATTGGGCCAGTAGAAGTGGTTGACTAACCTCTCCCACGTCTTGGTTTGTCCCAAATGTCCAGCAAGGGGAATGTCATGGGCCAATGTTAGGATGAACTCTCTGAACAGCTGAGGCACTACCACTCTCCTAGTGGCACCAGGTTTGGGGTCTCTGGCCTCAGTGTACAGGAGTCCATCTTCCCAATAGACCCTATGCGTTCCATTTTTCTTGCCTTTGGACTCTTCAGCAGCTTGCTGCCTAAGGCCTTCAAGAGAGGGACAGGTTTCTTGTCCCTTACACAGCTCCTCCCTTGAGGGTCCCCCTGGGCCTAAGAGCTCAACCTGATAAGGTTCAAGCTCCAAAGGCTCAGTTCCCTCAGAGGGCAGAACTTCTTCCTGAGAAGAGAGGTTCCCTTTCTTTTGCTGTGTTGCAGTTGGTTTCCCAACTGACTTTCCTTTCCTCTTGGTAGGCTGGGCCATTCTTCCAGACTCCAGCTCTACTTGTTCACCCTGTGCCTTGCATTGTGCTCTGGTTTTCACACACACCAGTTCAGGGATACCCAGCATTGCTGCATGGGTTTTTAGCTCTACCTCAGCCCATGCTGAGGACTCCAGGTCATTTCCAAGCAGACAGTCCACTGGGATATTTGAGGAGACCACCACCTGTTTCAGGCCATTGACCCCTCCCCATTCTAAAGTAACCATTGCCATGGGATGTACTTTTCTCTGATTGTCAGCGTTGGTGACTGTGTAAGTTTTTCCAGTCAGGTATTGGCCAGGGGAAACCAGTTTCTCTGTCACCATGGTGACACTGGCACCTGTATCCCTCAGGCCCTCTATTCTAGTCCCATTAATTAAGAGTTGCTGTCTGTATTTTTGCATGTTAGGCGGGCAGACAGCTAGTGTGGCTAAATCCACCCCACCCTCAGAAACTAGAGTAGCTTCAGTGTGGACCCTGATTTGCTCTGGGCACACTGTTGATCCCACTTGGAGACTAGCCATACCAGTGTTACCTGGATGGGAGTTTGGAGTGGAACCTTTCTTGGGACAGGCCTTGTCTCCAGTTTGGTGTCCATGCTGTTTACAGCTATGACACCAGGCCTTTTTGGGATCAAAGTTTTTACCCTTGTACCCATTGTTTTGTGAAGAGGCTCTGGGCCCACCCTCCTGTGCAGGTTTTTGGGGGCCTGTAGAAGACTCTTTACTATTTTTAGTTTTGGTTGTCTCATCACCCTTCCCCTGGGGAGTCTTTGTGACCCCTTTCTTTTGGTCACCCCCTGTTGAAGTCTTGGACACCCTTGTCTTGACCCAATGGTCCGCCTTCTTTCCCAATTCTTGGGGAGAAATTGGTCCTAGGTCTACCAGATGCTGATGCAGTTTATCATTGAAACAATTACTTAACAGGTGTTCTTTCACAAATAAATTGTACAGCCCATCATAATTATTTACACCACTGCCTTGAATCCAACCATCTAGTGTTTTCACTGAGTAGTCTACAAAGTCAACCCAGGTCTGGCTCGAGGATTTTTGAGCCCCCCTGAATCTAATCCTATACTCCTCAGTGGAGAATCCAAAGCCCTCAATCAGGGTACCCTTCATGAGGTCATAAGATTCTGCATCTTGTCCAGAGAGTGTGAGGAGTCTATCCCTACACTTTCCTGTGAACATTTCCCAAAGGAGAGCACCCCAGTGAGATCTGTTCACTTTTCTGGTTACACAAGCCCTCTCAAAAGCTGTGAACCATTTGGTGATGTCATCACCATCTTCATATTTAGTTACAATCCCTTTGGGGATTTTCAACATGTCAGGAGAATCTCTGACCCTATTTATGTTGCTGCCACCATTGATGGGTCCTAGGCCCATCTCTTGTCTTTCCCTCTCTATGGCTAGGATCTGTCTTTCCAAAGCCAATCTTTTGGCCATCCTGGCTAACTGGATGTCCTCTTCACTGGGGCTATCCTCAGTGATTTCAGAGGTGTTGGTCTCTCCTGTGAGGGAACCAGCATCTCTGACTATTATTTTAGGAGTCAGGGTTTGAGGGACCCTGTTCTCCCTAGATAGGACTGGTAGGGGGGAATTTTCCTCCAAGTCACTATCCTCTTCCTCTGAGTTGCCACCCTCAGAGGGGTTGGCCTTTTCAAACTCTGCCAAAAGCTCCTGGAGCTGTATTTTGGTAGGTTTGGGGCCCATTGTTATTTTCTTTATTTTACAGAGTGACCTTAGCTCCCTCATCTTAAGATGGAGGTAAGGTGTGGTGTCGAGTTCCACCACAGTCACATCTGTGCTAGACATTTTGCTTCTAAAAGTTGGAATACTTTTTAAGAATCTACAACTGGTTCTAGAATCTAATTCAAACTTTTACAAACTTTTAAACTCTAAAAGAAATGCTAAACAGGATCTAACACAAGGCCCTAGCAGGTCTTTTAAGAATTTAGAAAACTTTTCAAATTGCAAAAATCAATTTCTAATGACAATTTTGGAATTTGTCGTGTGATCAGGTATTGGCTGAGTAGTCCAGCAAATGCAAAGTCTTGTACCCCACCGCTGATCCACCAATGTAGGAAGTTGGCTCTGTATGTGCTATTTCAAAGTAAGGAATAGCATGCACAGAGTCCAAGGGTTCCCCTTAGAGGTAAAATAGTGGTAAAAATAGATAATACTAATGCTCTATTTTGTGGTAGTGTGGTCGAGCAGTAGGCTTATCCAAGGAGTAGTGTTAAGCATTTGTTGTACATACACATAGACAATAAATGAGGTACACACACTCAGAGACAAATCCAGCCAATAGGTTTTTATATAGAAAAATATATTTTCTTAGTTTATTTTAAGAACCACAGGTTCAAATTCTACATGTAATATCTCATTCGAAAGGTATTGCAGGTAAGTACTTTAGGAACTTCAAATCATCAAAATTGCATGTATACTTTTCAAGTTATTGACAAATGGCTGTTTTGAAAGTGGACACTTAGTGCAATTTTCACAGTTCCTAGGGGAGGTAAGTATTTGTTAGGTTAACCAGGTAAGTAAGACACTTACAGGGCTTAGTTCTTGGTCCAAGGTAGCCCACCGTTGGGGGTTCAGAGCAACCCCAAAGTCACCACACCAGCAGCTCAGGGCCGGTCAGGTGCAGAGTTCAAAGTGGTGCCCAAAACACATAGGCTAGAATGGGGAGAAGGGGGTGCCCCGGTTCCGGTCTGCTTGCAGGTAAGTACCCGCGTCTTCGGAGGGCAGACCAGGGGGGTTTTGTAGGGCACCGGGGGGGACACAAGTCCACACAGAAATTTCACCCTCAGCAGCGCGGGGGCGGCCGGGTGCAGTGTAGGAACAAGCGTCGGGTTTGCAATGTTAGTCTATGAGAGATCTCGGGATCTCTTCAGCGCTGCAGGCGGGCAAGGGGGGGATTCCTCGGGGAAACCTCCACTTGGGCAAGGGAGAGGGACTCCTGGGGGTCACTTCTCCAGTGAAAGTCCGGTCCTTCAGGTCCTGGGGGCTGCGGGTGCAGGGTCTCTCCCAGGCGTCGGGACTTTAGGTTCCAAGAGTCGCGGTCAGGGGAAGCCTCGGGATTCCCTCTGCAGGCGGCGCTGTGGGGGCTCAGGGGGGACAGGTTTTGGTACTCACAGTATCAGAGTAGTCCTGGGGTCCCTCCTGAGGTGTTGGATCGCCACCAGCCGAGTCGGGGTCGCCGGGTGCAGTGTTGCAAGTCTCACGCTTCTTGCGGGGAGCTTGCAGGGTTCTTTAAAGCTGCTGGAAACAAAGTTGCAGCTTTTCTTGGAGCAGGTCCGCTGTCCTCGGGAGTTTCTTGTCTTTTCGAAGCAGGGGCAGTCCTCAGAGGATGTCGAGGTCGCTGGTCCCTTTGGAAGGCGTCGCTGGAGCAGGATCTTTGGAAGGCAGGAGACAGGCCGGTGAGTTTCTGGAGCCAAGGCAGTTGTCGTCTTCTGGTCTTCCTCTG
This sequence comes from Pleurodeles waltl, assembly GCF_031143425.1. Taxonomy (NCBI): domain Eukaryota; kingdom Metazoa; phylum Chordata; class Amphibia; order Caudata; family Salamandridae; genus Pleurodeles; species Pleurodeles waltl. Next base: position 863,934,686 of record NC_090436.1, on the reverse strand, counting down.
CAGGGGTTTTCAGCTAGGCAGTCCTTCTTCTTGTAGTTGCAGGAATCTGATTTTCTAGGGTTCAGGGTAGCCCTTAAATACTAAATTTAAGGGCGTGTTTAGGTCTGGGGGGTTAGTAGCCAATGGCTACTAGCCCTGAGGGTGGGTACACCCTCTTTGTGCCTCCTCCCAAGGGGAGGGGGACACAATCCTAACCCTATTGGGGGAATCCTCCATCTGCAAGATGGAGGATTTCTAAAAGTTAGAGTCACCTCAGCTCAGGACACCTTAGGGGCTGTCCTGACTGGCCAGTGACTCCTCCTTGTTTTTCTCATTATTTTCTCCGGCCTTGCCGCCAAAAGTGGGGCCTGGCCGGAGGGGGCGGGCAACTCCACTAGCTGGAGTGTCCTGCTGGGTTGGCACAAAGGAGGTGAGCCTTTGAGGCTCACCGCCAGGTGTGACAATTCCTGCCTGGGGGAGGTGTTAGCATCTCCACCCAGTGCAGGCTTTGTTACTGGCCTCAGAGTGACAAAGGCACTCTCCCCATGGGGCCAGCAACATGTCTCGGTTTGTGGCAGGCTGCTAAAACTAGTCAGTCTACACAGATAGTCGGTTAAGTTTCAGGGGGCACCTCTAAGGTGCCCTCTGGGGTGTATTTTACAATAAAATGTACACTGGCATCAGTGTGCATTTATTGTGCTGAGAAGTTTGATACCAAACTTCCCAGTTTTCAGTGTAGCCATTATGGTGCTGTGGAGTTCGTGTTTGACAAACTCCCAGACCATATACTCTTATGGCTACCCTGCACTTACAATGTCTAAGGTTTTGTTTAGACACTGTAGGGGTACCATGCTCATGCACTGGTACCCTCACCTATGGTATAGTGCACCCTGCCTTAGGGCTGTAAGGCCTGCTAGAGGGGTGTCTTACCTATACTGCATAGGCAGTGAGAGGCTGGCATGGCACCCTGAGGGGAGTGCCATGTCGACTTACTCGTTTTGTCCTCACTAGCACACACAAGCTGGCAAGCAGTGTGTCTGTGCTGAGTGAGAGGTCTCCAGGGTGGCATAAGACATGCTGCAGCCCTTAGAGACCTTCCTTGGCATCAGGGCCCTTGGTACTAGAAGTACCAGTTACAAGGGACTTATCTGGATGCCAGGGTCTGCCAATTGTGGATACAAAAGTACAGGTTAGGGAAAGAACACTGGTGCTGGGGCCTGGTTAGCAGGCCTCAGCACACTTTCAATTGTAAACATAGCATCAGCAAAGGCAAAAAGTCGGGGGGCAACCATGCCAAGGAGGCATTTCCTTACAGTGTGTTTATACAGTTCATGTAGGATCCCTGACACAGATACGTTTCCAAACAACTGATAATGCGGCAGACTTGTGTCAGCAATTGCATAAACAATCTTTAACAAGTGCGCATTATGTTCCTGTCAAACGTAAGTGAGAAAGGAACTTGATGACAAAAAACTACGTACATAATTAAAATTGACACATTCCCCGAATGGCACTGATAAGCAAAAGCAAAATATTTCTTATAAAATGTAGGCAACTGCAAAGTGCTAAAAAAAATAATGAAATAAATGGTATAAAAAAGAGCATGCTAAATAGGAAAAAGGTTACCAGGTAAAACGGGCAACTGGCCTGCAAGCTGATGGCTGAACTGACTCCTGTGCCCAATGGGGAATTAAAATTGATTCACCACAGTTTCCAAGGAAATCAGAATCTTCATTCATCCATGAAGAAGGGAGAGAGTTGCTCATTTCAAAGAGGCAGACTGTTGTGTGCTGGGACTTTTTATTGGTATGACAGCTCTGTTCTAGAATGCTTACTTTATAATATATAAGATCTTTCAAGTGCTGCGTGGAGTGGCATTGAAGGAATAATGCATAGCGTTAGGCTCCGTGTCTTTAATGAAATTAAAATTCTCTTGGCATAACATTTGGAGAATCACTATTCTCTTTACTCTGATGATCCAAAGTTTTAACACAGCCTAATAAAGGCTCCCACAAATTGTCGCCACAACCTCTTAAAGCCAATACATTAGCCCTAGCTACACAAGGCCCCAACTTTGGTAATTAAATAGCTAGAGCTATTTGGAAAACTGACTTGTATTGATATGAAATCAATCTTATCCTTAAGTCACTCCTCTTTGTCAGATACCTTGGCATTAGAAGAAATGGCAGTAACCACCACAGAACTCTATAGATGCACCATGCAAAGAGCCCTTAATAAATCCTTTTGAGATTATGCCACATACACAGGGCAAGGAAAATAATGACTAGTTTGACCCATGCCAATTGCAGCAATGGCAATATGGCCATCTAATGCTATTGGACTCTGACTATATCTCCATTGAATCTGCTCCAGCCTGTTCAGCAAAGACGTCTGATCATTATCCAGTTTTCAATCAACCAGTTTTGCAGAAAGGAGCATTCGAAGGAGCCTTATTTTTAACCCCCCACAAGAAAGACCTATTATAGTCCTCTCCACACAGTCACTTGTCAATCATAATGCACAGGCGACAATATTAGAAACTGTAAAGGGACCATTCTGCAACTCTTACCATGAAAATAAATCAATGACAAATAAGAGGTAGTCTGTAAGCAGTGCTCACAATGCTCAACTATTTCTGCTGCTATTTCAGCTGCTAGAAGAAGTCCAGGAGATTATAATATCTCGAACAGTAACTTTTTTACAACCTAAGATTGAGTATTGCTTGGTTGACTCTGATCCAGCCTGTTCAGCAAAGACATCGGAGCATTATCCAATTTGCCATCACGCAACTTTGCAGAAAGGAGCAGTTGAGGAAGCCTTATTTATGAGCTCCCACAAGAAATACCTATTATAGATCATGCCACACAGTTTACATGTCAATTATAATGCACAGAGGACAAAATTAGAACATCTAAGGGGGGTCATCCTGCAACTGTAACTACAAAAATAAATCAGTGACAAATCAGAGGTAGTCTGGAAACCGTGCTGACATTGTTTTTTTTTTGTAGCATCTCTTTCTTATTTCAAAGTGACATACATAGTGGGGCACTCCTAAATCAGCACTTCAGATACATGGAAAAGAAAACACACCATTTATCATAAAAAGAAAGATACAAATACATCTTCAACGTTGAACTATAAACTATGCCACATGACAATTAACCCACCTCCTCGCCAGTGAGACTAGGGAGGCATATGCAATAGAATCCAAGAGAGGGGGGAACAAGGTGTCCAGGTACATTATAGGAATATGTTATGCTAGTGTGCTGGTGCAATGGAGTAGAGCATAAGTAATCAAAACTAAAAGGTGGGGTGAGCCATGATATGATAGATGGAGTCACAGGGGTGTCAAGGTTTTCTTTCACACCGACATATTGGTAGCACCCACTCCCACGTGGGAGCAACAACATCTGCAACAGTCACTCACAGAGTGAGAATGAACCCAGGGGAGAGCAAGTCATCAGCCTGCCTCAATGTATGTAGAAGATCTATGGTGGGCGAGTGTCGTTCCTGACCACCATCTTAACAATAAAGGTGTCCCATATGTCTGAGCCGCCCTGCACTAGTCCGCTATACTGTAAACTGTGCAGTGTCTGAGCCTCAGCTTGGGACTGCTGTAGCAGTATCTGTAACCACCCATCCTGATTAGGGGCATGTGGTGCCTTCCAAATTAACGGCTATTTGTTGTTTGAAAACAATGTATGCCAAATCAATAAACCTATGTCATTGCTTATCCTTACTGGAGCGTCACCTCAGTCCCAGTAGACAAGATTCAGGTGTCAGCTGCAGAGCGTGGGCAGTGATGTCGGACACCACGGCAGTGACGCGCTGCCAAGCCATGGCCAGCAGGGGGCAACTCCACACCATGTGGTAAAAATCTGTCAGGGGCAGACTGGATCTGATGCAGGGAACATGCGTTTTATACGGAGAGTGGACAGATAGGAGTAGTGTATGTAGTTAAATTGGGTGTAGCGGAGTCTAGCATTTTGAGAAACAGTTTTAACAGGGGATATCGCAGATGACCACGCCGCCGAGGACAGGAGGGGTGGGCAACGCCTCGGCCCAGCAAGACTTTGCATGATCTAGGTCCTGGGGTGCGTCCAGTAGCAACACGGAGTACAGTCGTGACACCGCTCTCCCGATTCCACCCATTGAAAGGGGCAAAGTGAGGATCTGCGACGTAAGAGGTTCAACATCCCCCATGCCCCATGACATATAAAGGAGGTGCTGTATAGTGCAGTATGCTAAGAAGTTACCACCCGGTATCTTCGTGTGGGTCGATAATTCTTTGAATGTTAGTAGCGTATCCTCAGAGTAAAAGTCTCCAGCCATGACAAGGCCTGCAGCCCTCCACGGGAACATATTGTGATGTGCCAGCAAGGTCTGTGCCTCAGGTAGAAGTGTCAGAGGGTATAGGGGGGAGTATGGCGTGTGAGGTCCCCCACCATGGACATAGCGTAGCAAGCACACCCTTGCGGTCGCTAATACAACATTGCTGCGTAGAGGGGGGAGATTTGTCTGACAGCCAAGTCAACAATGGCGCTGGAGCCAATGCACTGAGTAGGACCGATTTTTCACCTGAGGAATGTTCGCCCAGCCAATCTGCTGGCCACTGTAGCTGGGCTGCTGCATAATACATTTCAATGATGGGGACACCCAGGCCACCCCCAATCTGCGGGTGCTGAATCATAGGCGAGGCAGCGTGACGTCTGTCTTTACCCCATATGAAGTCTGTCACCATGCCCTGTAGTGTCTGAAAGAATGTGCGTGGTAAAACAATCGGGAGTGCTGCAAAGTAGTAAAGTAGACGAGGTAGGATGATCATCTTAGTGATAGAAACCCTGCCCATAGGGGACAAGGGGAGTGCTCCCCAGAAAGGCAGAGAGCCCCTAATGGAACAAAGAGCTCTGCCCAGATTGCCCTCCCTGAGGTCCTCAAGAGAATGGTATATCTGTATGCCAAAATGTTCAAAGGTAGTATGTCACCATGGCAGATGATAATTTGGCAATGCCAACTGGAACTCCAGGGCACTGGAGATAGGAGGTAAATACAGGATTTAGACCTATTTACTCGCAGGCTGGAAATGTTCGCGTAGGAGTCCAAGGTCTCCAGAACCTGACACATGGACGTCGTGTGATTAAGCAGATAGATCAGAGCATCATCTGCATACAAGGAGATTATGTGCAATGTGTGTAACTCTGGGATACCCGAACATTGTGCTTGTTGTCTAAGGTGTGCGGCTAAGGGCTCCATAGCTATGGCAAACAACAAAGGAGATAATGGGCATCCTTGTCTGGTGCCCCTGGAGATGGGGAATGGGTCTGAAATAATTTGCCCCGCCTTGACGCGTGCCGACGGACTAGAGTAAAGGATCTTGATCGATGTTATGAATCCTGCGCCAAGCCCCATTGCAGCTAGTGATTGAAAAAGAAAGTCCCAAATCAGCGTATCAAACGCTTTTTCTATGTCTAGTGACACGGCAACTTCATTGCAGGTGGGAGTAGAATCAGTGTGGTGTAGTATACGGATCAATCTCCTGATATTCAGGAAAGTATTCCTGCCAGGTATAAAACCTGATTGATCCTCGTGAATCAAATGAGGGATATATAGACGAAGCCGATTGGCCAATATTTTCCCGAGTATTTTGCAGTCTGTATTTAGCAATGAGAGAGGACGATACGAGCGAACATCTAGGGGGTCACAGCCAGGTTTCATGAGTACCGCTATGAGGACCTCCCGCATTGAGGCAGGCAGCAGACCGCGGGACTGTGCTTCATTGAAAACCTGAAGCTGGGGTTGCAAGAGGTGGGGCGATAAAGATGTGAAATACTCAATTGGGAGACCATCTGAGCAGGGAGCTCTGCCACGGGACATTTGGGATATCGCAAGCCGCATCTCTTCCACCTCAATAGGTCCTTTCAATGTGTCTGCATGTTCCGGGAGCAGGCTGTTAAACTGTAGGGAGTTCAGGAAGCTAGTTACACGTTCCTTTGGAGGGGCAAGGGGAGTCGCGTATAATTCATGATAATAGGTATAAAAAGCTTCATTGATCGCCCCTTGAGTATTCACTATTTCACCAGTATCCAATCGAATTGCTCCAATGGGCGAAGATTGGGGGTTATCTTGTGCCAGCCAAGCCAGCAATCGTCCTGTTCTGTCAACTTCCGCGTAATGACGTGAAATGTAATGTCGGTAATTGTGTTTGCACAGGCTGTCGTCAGCTTCCCTGCGGTCCGCGCGTAAGGATATAAGTGTACTTGCCGGTCTCTCACCTCTAGCCAACACAACCTCTTCCGTGCGTAACTTAGTTTCCAGGTCTGACAACTCCCCAACCATGACCCGACGGACACCAAAGGAAGCTGTCATGCAATGGCCTCGTATCACCACTTTGTGAGCGTCCCACTCCGTTGTCCTATGCAAGGTTGTGTTATGATTTTGTGAGAAATAAGTGGCCAGGCACTGAGCTAGTTCCACCCAAAAGGAAAGGTCCTTCAGGGCTTCAGGTTGCAAACACCATGTGGGTGTCCGAGCCCTCGGACGGCCCCAATCCAGGACCACCTGTAAAGGGCAGTGATCCGACTCAGTTCGTGCCAGGTAAGTGGCAGTGTTAACCTTGGGTACCACTGAAGGAGGGACAAGGAACAGGTCTATCCTTGTATGTAAGTCGTGCACTGGGGAGTAAAATGAGTATTCACGGTCTGTCGGGTGTCGCAGGCACCAGACATCATTCAGGCCATTTTTCACGCTCCACTCACCAAACTCATGTGATATCTGCCTGCTCGGAGCAGAGGGCAGGGGGTAAAGAGTGATTAAGATGAATATCTAGAACACAATTGAAATCTCCACCCAAAATACTCCCCACGGAAGGGTCTCTGAGGAGGCCAGCGGACATTGCATGCATAAAGCTCTTTTGGGAAGTATTGGGTGCGTAGAGGGCCACAAGGGTCAAAAGCACACCATCCAGGCAACCCTCTATCAGCACATAACGATCATCGGGATCCAATTGTGTTTGGGAAATCGTGTACACTTGTACAATCCAAATTGCCTCGAGCAAAGGATGAGAAGATAGTGCCCACTAATTGTCCCCTCCAGCTAGCACGGGTCCTCTCTATCGTGGTTGAAGATAAGTGCATTTCCTGCAGCATTGCAATAAGAAACTGTATATGCGTTGTTGCCTGCGTGGAGTGGACATGCCCCGAACGTTCCATGTGACTACGCTATAGCGAGGGATGTGTGTCTGAGGTTGTACAACCATTGCTAAACTATAATGTGTGACAGCGGGGGAGTTCCCCAGCACCAACTCCCCATTGTTCGTAGGATCACAATAGGCCCATTCCCCCAGACAAGAGTTTCAGTTCGAGAACGCCAGTAAAACCTTGCTTCCCTCCTGTGACTACCAGCTGTGGCATTGATGGAACAAACCGATGGGAACACAAAAAAGAAAATCCCCAACAGAATGGTTGTGGAAACAACACATGACACATAAAAACTGCACGCAAAAATAGAACTAGGCCTGCAAGCAGGCATAATAGAAAACTGGTCCATATGGAGCGGGGCGCAGTATGTGAGTTCAGATTGCGGAAGTCTTGCCCCCGGCCACCCAAGCAGTAGCACAGGCCACTACCAACTCAGATCCCATATTGGTTGTGCCAGTTGCGTGGCCCAGGACCGCGATCATCAGCTCGCCGGCACGGCATATCGTACAATGAATAGATAGGATCAAAGAGGTGAAGGAGTATCTTGGAGCTTTTCCCCGTGGAGATAGTGGTAGCACTGACATTGTAGGTCAGATGTCGTCCGCCGATCGTGGGGTGAGTAACGGGCCCTGATGGGAGTCCCCAGTATCCGAGGAGTCAGCCTGGTTGGTTTCGGCTTCGGCATCAGTCAGTGCATTCAAGGCCAAGTAAGGAATAGAAACAAATTGCGTGGCTTCGCGCAGTAGGCGGGTGCGTTCCTCCGCTGACTGCGCCTTGGTAGGTTTGTTCTCAGAGCGAGCCTGACGTCCGCATCTCCCTTTAGGGGGTGTCCAGGCATCCTCCGAGTTCCTCTATTGTCCAGGTTGGTCAAGCCCCTTAGAGTGAAGCCAGGTCCAGGCGTCCTCCGAGGAGGTAAAAATGTGCACCATGGAGCCATCCTGTATCTGTAGTTTTGCAGGGAAGAGAAGGGCATATTTAATGTAATGCTCATAGAGACGTTGTTTCGCTGAGTAGAAGGAGCTATGACGCTTTTGGACTTCAGCAGTGAAATCCGGATAGGCAGATATTGATGTATTCTCGAATTTTTGCGGGCCCTCCTTATGGAACAGTTGAAGCACTAAGGGCCAGATGAAGGAAGGAAGCAATTTGCGAGTTGCAAATTGCGAGTCCTTCCGACTCGCAATTTGCAACTCGCAAATTGCTATGCAGTATGGTGTCTCAGACACCGACTGCAACTCGCTATGGGGTCGCAATGACCCACCTCATGAATATTCATGAGGTGGGTCGCAAATTGCGGCCCCATAGCGAGTATAGGCACTCGCTAACATGGAGGCCTGCTGTAGTCAGCAGGCCTCCATGTTAGCGACCTGCTTTTCAATAAAGCAGTTTTTTTTTTTTTTTTAATGTAGCCCGTTTTTCCTAAGGGAAAACGAGCTGCATTTAAAAAAATCCGAAACCTTTTGTTTCGGTTTTTTCAGGGCAGGGAGTGGTCCCTTGGACCACTCCCTGCCCTGAAAAAATATTTTGGGGTCCATTCACAAAGGGGAAGGGGTCCCATGGGGACCCCTTCCCGTTTGCGAATGGGTTACCATCCACTTCAAGTGGATGGTAACTGCGACTCCATTTGCGACCGCATAAGCGGTCCCAAATGGAATTGCATACCATTGCGAATCGCAAATAGGAAGGGAACACCCCTTCCTATTTGCGATTCGGAAATGCATTTTGCGAGTCGGTAACGACTCGCAAAATGCATTTCTGCATAGGAAACACGCATTTGTGAGTCGCAAACGGCAAATTTTGCCGTTTGCGACTCGCAAAGTGCTTCCTACATCTGGCCCTAAGTCTCTGCCTCGGTAGTTAAGGAAACGGGCAATCAATGGGTGGGGATGAGCACCCAGTGGTGGAGGTCTGCCCGGTACTCTGTGAGCCTGTTTAATCGCGAAGAATTTCAGCACGTTGTTCTGGAGGATGGTGCCCGTCAGCCAGCCCCCCAAGAATAATTCTGCGCTGGGGCCCTCGGCCCTCTCAGGGAAACCCACTAGGCGTATATTATTGCACCTCGATCTCCCCTCCGCATCTTCAGCTCTACGTCTAAGTTTGTCTGCCTCTGTGGATAAGTAGGTCATCTTCTCCTGGAGGGCCTTTACATCCGGGGACAGCTGTGCTATGTCACCTTCCATCTCCGCCACTCTCTCCACTAATGCCCGATGATCAGTCCGTAGTAGATTGACATCCAGAGTAACAGCATCAATCTTCATTTCAAGGGTGGTCTTGGTGTCCAAAATGGCCTGTAACACCTTCTTGAACTGTGAGGTGTGGCCTTGCAAGGTGGCCTCCATCTGGCGCAACGCCTGGGAGGTCGAATCCAGTCCCCCAGATGGCATCCCCGCCATCTCCACGGTCATCGCAGGTGTCTTGGCAGGTCGTGGCTTACCCATCCGGATGTCCAGGTTCCGGGCAAGTTCCAGGTGAGAGGACTCAACCAGGTTCACAACCGCCCTGTTTGTTTCCCTGAGGTGTGTCCAGAAAATTAAGGGGGGACGGTGGATGCTCTGCTAGGTAGTTAAAAGGATACTGGCTCAGTATGAACGGTATAATGACGCCTCGGAGTAGTGAAAGAAAAGGTTGAGCCAAGAGCGGGTGAGGCCCACCACGGTATAGTGTAGAGACAAAGCAGGGCGGCACTAGAAGGGAAGGGTGACCCACTGACGGAAGTGTTAATATGAATGGATCAAGTGGCTGGATGGCGTTTTCACACAAACTGAGGGGTGCAGGGCCGGGGAGACCACAGATCCAGCAGACTCCAGTGATATCGGAGGGATGGCCCAGGGGAAATGCAACACAGTGTGTCTGGCAAGTTGGGGTCCCAGGGCAAAAGATTCAGAGCGGGGGTCGATAGACCCGATACCTGGCTAACACCGCAAGGGGCTGGAGCAGCAGCAGAGAAGAGCGGTAGCAGCATTCACGCCGGCAGGAGCCCATGCGCGGTCGTGATGGCAGCAGGTATCACTCTGGATGTATATAGGACGAGCTGTGGCTCTAGGAGTGCCAGCGAATCACCTCTTCACCCACACATATTCCCTGATCACCAATCCGCAAGTTCATGTAGCGGTCCCGGTGTTCCCTGTCGCGGGGGTCGAGGTAGATGTGCCTCACGGTATGTAAAGGAGGAGGGGGGCACTTGGGACCTGGTAGCGCACTCACCCTCAGCAGTGCTCTGAGCCCGGGGCCCCCGCTAGACGAAGAAAGAAATGTCCTCAACTCACCGATTTGGGCAGCGTGGGTAGAAGCAGGGACCATAGGGGCCTCCCTGGCTGTGCACTCCAGCAGCCAAATCACGCAGAGGCACCACCACAGCGGCAACCACGTTCCCCCGCCCAGTCCAGTGGCGGACCCTGGATCTTCCGGTCATGGGGGTCTCTGCAGGCGTGCCTCCGAAGTACAAGCGGGGGCATCTAGAGTCTGGGATCGCCCACACCCCCCGCACGGGGCGGGCGCAAGGCCTCAGCCGGGCTGCACAGGTCAGGACGCTCCCTCTGCACGGCGAAGGTGTTGCATGTGCAAGGTGGCTCCTTCTTCTCCAATAGTCGAGCAAACACTCCCTGGGGGCCCGTCAGAGTGGTAGGGCATGCGGCAACCCGCTGGGAGGGTGGGGGGAGCCTGAATGCAGGATAATCGGATGGCCGGGAGCGGAGCCGTAGTTTATGCTGCCGCTACGGTCGCCATCTTGGACACCCCCCACCGTGCTGACATTGTGACTAACACTTTAGTATTACTACTGCTATTTCAACTGCTGTAAGACGTCCAGGAGAATAAAACATCTCAAGCCATAACTGTTTCACGAATGCAACCTAAGATTGATACCATTAACAGTCAGATAGAAATCTTCTCCATGCGTGTTGAAACCTTAGAGTCAATGCTCTTTGAAATGGAAGTTATTCATGTTCTTTCACAAAACCAGACTTCTCCCGTTACATAGGAGGTATCTAGTCTGAAATTAAAGCTAGAAGACCTCAAAATCGCTTAGGTAGAGCAAACATCCAGAGAGTTGGAGTTCCAAAGGGAAAGAAAATGGGCAATGTTGAGCCATTTTGTCACAAATCTCATTAAAAAGTATGATATTCCTGGTGTTCCCAGTGAATTAACTATCTCAAGGGCCCATCGAGCTCCCTTTGATATAATATTGATATATTTTCCAGTTATGTATTTTTCTTTTTGCATTTTACATGTTCATTTATTAAAGTGCACGTTTTTTAACACAAATGCACAATTGTCGATGTTGTTAAAATATTTGTTTTAGTGAAATATAACAATTCAGTTTGCTTAAATATATTGTTTAATGTTTGTTCTAGCAGAGCCTGATATATTGAATTTCTAGTTAAAATTTCTAAATAGTCAACATGGCTTCACAGAATCTGATGTCTTGAGTTCTTAATTACTGTTTCTAAACAGTAAACACTTCATGGAACATTAATAGGTTAAAGACAAAAGAGGATTCTGTGTTAACTCTTTATCTTAAAACATTTATTGATCCTCAAAGCAGACTTTCTAAAGCTGCACTGAAGCATTGTTTGATCCAGGGATGGCAGACTGATGGTCGGGCAGACCAGCAAAACATCCTTCAAACAGCAAAAGCACTAACTTACTCTCCCACATGTTCTGGTTTTAACATGTTCTCGCGGCCTTGCAACCTTTTGCCTGCATAGGTTTTTTATCTGTTTTGCGGGCTGAACTATATCAATATGTATCTGTCACTGGTAAGAGCTTGGCCCCTTGCATTGGTGTGGCATCGGAGTCCCAAATTGCTCTATGGAGGGGCGGTGTTCTAATATCGGGCAGGGTTACACACCCTACACACTAGGATGAATTTTTTCATTTTATTCCTATTTTTTAAGAAAAGGTTTGGCCACACATGGAGTGAGTAGAGTGGGTGATAAGGGCACAACTTAGGAAGTTCTTTGTCTCATTCACTTCTGGACAATGGCACAACAAACTAGTTAAGAATAGTAAATTGGAATATGCTTTCTTTCAACACAATCTCAAGGAATATTTCAATGATAAAATATGGGATATTCTTTATTAAGATATTATATTTATTGTTATGCTTCCTGACTTACATGAAGAAATCCAGCAAGGACATGAAGGCTTATTTAGCTCATGGTGTGGGTCACCAAGACACTGGGGTGCTGGATGATTCTCTGTGTTTGCCTAGAGAGTAGTTCCCTGTCATATCTAAGTTTCCTCATTGCCACAGCAGGAAATATTTACTGAGAGTGCTTCTACTGACATGGCAGCACCTCTTTCAGTAAAAATGCGGTGCTTGGTGAGCTGCCATATCATGACACCCCGCTGTACATCCAGCTGCGCATTGCGGTTGTTTCTGTGAAAGAGATAGAACATGTGTCCTGTTGTGTGGCCTGTCCGAGTAGTGTCAAACAGCCTATTTGGTTTCTCTCTGCTGTGAGTGGTGTCTGTCTCATAGGAGTGCATTGGGAATGCCCTTTCATATGGCTAAGTGGCTTTTCCTGATCTATGAGGGGTGGCGTAGGCATGTTTGGTATGGTTGGAAAGGTAGTGAGGAATGCTGCCTACTGGTTTAGGTGGCTTTTTTATTACCAGTCTTGAAATGCCACTTTTAGAAAGTGGGCATTTGTCTGTGCTTATAACTCTAGTGCTTTTGCTGATTGACTCCAATCCATGTCTGGGGTAGAGTGACAGCTGAGCTTTGTGCATACTTTCCAGACAGCCATCACACAGGGAGCGTTGAGGTGTAACATGAGTGCATCTGGATACTGAGTGGCCTTCCTGGGCTGGGAGAGGTAGAGGCAGGGTGCACTTACAATTGTATAGGCTGTGTCCTGCCCTGGCACAAAAGGCGTGTTTACCCACTACTGATGTCTGAAGCCAGTGTGGAGGAGAGGGGGCATTCCTGGAACTGGTTAGAGCTGGTTGGAACCTTTTCCCCACTTTCAGAAGCTGAGCAAACTGAGTATAAGTACAGGGGTTATTCCCCATGAGAGACACACAAGAACAGAGACACTGTGACACTATGTGGACCTGGATTCAGAAGCTGCTGGAGGGGACTGAGATGCTATAAGGAACTGCCATTGGACTGACGTGTTATGCTGACCTGTGGCCTGCTGAGCCACAAGAAGGACTGCCACTTGCTCTGCAAGGACCCTGCTGTGCTGGCCTGTTGCTTGTCCCACTGCCCTGCATTCCTCAGTCATCTCCAGTCGCTGGGTGGCGTGCCCCTCTTACCCCCTGCTTCATTCTTTTTAATGCAGAGTGTAGGGCTTTAGCAGTGTTGAGTGAGGGCTCCAGATTCCTCTTTCAGGACTCCCAGCGTGTGGTTAGTGCTGTTGCCCATGAGAACGTCCGTGGATCGTGCTCTGCCCAGCTCGAAGGAAGTGCCCCTCATTTCTTTCCACCTCTGTGCAGAGCCTGGGGCGAAAAAGACTGTGTGCTTGGGGGAGCGCTGATGAAGCACGCTCTACCCAGTGCCCGCAGGGCACAAGCAGGAACTGACTTCCGAAGCTGGAGCTGCTAAGACTGTTGCCCTCCGCTGTTCCGCCTGTGACTACTTTCACCGGCAGAGCCGTGAAGCTGCCCAGAGTCCTCAGCTCTGCCACGGAGTCCCTCCGCGTGGAGGAAGAAGTCGTCAACCCAGAAAGAGAGTGCCCCTAAGAACTGCACGGATACTTTGTGGTAAGTAACTTCAGTGAGAGAGATAGCTGAACCTCGTGCTCGCGGGCAGCTGCTGTGGGAGCATTTATTTTTAAAAGAGGGCCCCGGCGTGGTCTAAGATGGGGCCCCGGAACCAGGTGGGCCCTGGACACAATCCCTCTCGTTGAGCAGCTCAGAAGTCGGCGGCTGCACCGCAAGGACGAGGGCAGCTGTCTGCTGTTTCCCCCCACATAGAGACTGGAGAAGTGTAGGGGTGGCCATTACCCCAGAGGCTAGCATACCACTGGAGGCGTTTCTGTAGCACCAGCCATATGCGGGACGGGACAGACACCTCATTAGAGGTCCGTTCCCCTGCTAGGCATTAGAACTCACAATCTTTACCATAACAAGAGCCCAGGGCCTCCTACACTGACCGGGGAAGATCTGCCTCTACTGTATATCTTCTAAAAGGAGTGCAGATGCACGAATGCCTTCCTACAGAGGGTGTTGTTGGTGGATGATCTACAGTTTACCACTGTGTGCCCTTTCTTCGTGTTTTAGGACCTGATGTCTGTTTACATGTCTTGGTCACCTTGTTGGGGATTACAAATATGGTTCAAGATCTGCCTATGGTACACAGGAGGATAATGCTTTACATGACCTATGCAACATGGGAATCCTTCTCTTTTGGCATTCACTATGATGTTGTGACACAGTGCGTTTGTGCAGGAATGACGTGCTATGTGATGTGAGAATATTGCTTTTAGTTGCACTATAATGATGATCTGACGGATGCTTATTTGGCAAAGTGTTTTGGTTTATGCGTTTTGGCCTACAGTTTATGTTTATGCAACACAGTTTATTTTTATATAACTTGTTTGGGAGTTTTCTTTGTGGGGTCACTGGATGGTGTGTGCTGTGCAAAAACTTCTGGGAAAACCCTGACTGCTCGTGCCAAGCTTCCAAAGGGGGTGAGCAGGGGGTATCTTGGGTGTGTGGCTCCATTGCCCTGATTAGAGTGGGGGACCCTGTCTGACTGAGGTGCCTACCCTACTAACCCAGGAATCCTATATCTAACAGGAACTATTGTAAACATTTTCAGGCTTAGGACCCTCAAACCTCACATAGCAGAATCAGGCAGAAAAATTCAGCGATTGAACACCTGCCCTAAGAAGACAGTGAAAGTGTGCAGACCATTCAACAAGGATTTCCTTATTGAAGCAGAGCCTGCTATGTTGGTTCTTATATCGGACAAGGCCTTCCTTACAGCCATGCTCCGTCATAACCTTTCTCACTCTACAAACTCTGCTTACGACCACCATTGGTCACCACCAAAACTTCCAGTACCAATTACCTTACATCTGTCCAGACCCATTTTTTGTTGCCCTGACATATTTAATTATTCTTGCTTATTGCAGGCGTTCTTTGGCACAATACGTTCCCCACTATCTCTGTGTACTCCAGGGTCACTGGTAAGTAATGTACGGACATTTTCCAAACATCCCTCACAGATCAGATCATTCCAATCCATCTCCTGTGTCTCATGCTCCCATTCCAAGTCTTTGTAAGGGTGCATTATCTGAGTAGTGTATCCCTCATAAAGGTCATGAGGGCTGATAACGCGTCCAGCCCTTATAAATTACCTGTACCTGGACACGTAGGAGGTCGGTGAATCTTTTAACCAAGTCGGGCTCTCCTCATCCTCAATAGTCGAGTCACTCAGATCAATAATCAATAACTATTGTAATCGGTAATCAATACTCAATTAATAGATCAATATAGCACATCAGAAATCAATAACAGTTGGTATTTCGGCGCACCATGACCTTTCAGTCATGAATAACCACACCAGTTTATTAGAAGTTAGTGAATTTATTTCCCTATATTAACAAAGCTAGTACGATATATATATGTCTCAAAACCAATTGATATATGTATATGAACATTACTAGCTGTCCATATCAGTATAAACCAATCAGTTTTAAACAACCTAATCATGGCATCCCTCCCAAGATGAGCTTGTCCATGGTAAAATCTGGCTATCTGTGTCAAAAGGCTGTTTGGAAGAACGAATTTCCCTTCACTTGAAACCCATAATTCATCTAGTCTTTTTACACATTGTGATTTGGTCCACGAGAGTTTCTCATCCTCACTGACATCATTCTGTAAGGACTTCAATTCGTCCATCGTATCTATCACCTTTAGAGCAAATATTTAGCTTGGTTCGAGTTCTGGTTCACTTATCAAATTCCATTCATCCCTAAGCAATATACAGTTCAATGCGCAAAACCTTGCGACTTGATCCGCATATCCATTTCCCAGAGAAACATAATCTTGTCCCTTCGAGTGTGCATTGCATTTTACCACTGCTACTTCTCCTGGTAATTGAATGGCATGTAACAATTCTCTTATTCTTTCACTATTTTTCACTGGTGATCCTGAAGAGGTCATGAAGCCTCTCTGTGAACACAATTGTCCAAAATCGTGCACTATTCCAAACCCGTACTGGCTGTCAGTGTAAATGGTAACCTTCATTAATGCAGAGAGTTGGCAAGCTCTAGTAAGGGCTACCAATTCTGCTACTTGTGCAGAGTAAACACCTTGAATCCAAGATGCTTCCAAAACACCTGTTACTGTGCATACAGCGTACCCTGCTTTCAATACACCCAGTGCATCTCTTAAACATGAACCATCAACAAAAATAATTTGATAATTTTCTTCCAATCGGGTATCTTTGATATCAGGTCTTGGTTTGGTGCAAAATTCAGTCACCTGAAGACAGTCGTGCTCGATGTCTTCGGCGTTCTCAATTTCAGCATTTTCACTGGGAAACAAGGTTGCTGGATTCAACGTAGTGCACCTTTTCAGCTGCACATTAGGTGATCCCAGAATTATTGTTTCGTACCTTGTGAGTCTAGCACCAGTCATGTGCTGTGTTCGGGAACGTGTCAAAAGTATCTCAACTGAGTGAGGGACCATGACTGTTAAAGGGTGTCCCATCACTATTCCTTCACTCTGAGTGAGGCTGATACCAACTGCGGCTACGGCGCGCAAGCACCCTGGCAGTGCTGCTGCGACCGGATCCAAAGTAGCTGAAAAATATGCTACTGGTCTGTTTACGCCACCATGGGCTTGGGTCAAGACAGACAAGGAACATGCATCACGTTCATGACAAAACAATGTGAAAGGCTTTGTGTAGTCAAGCATACCTAAAGCTGGAGCCCTGCACATGCATTCTTTCAATTCAATAAAAGCATCCATCTCCTCTCCTTTCAGTTCAATTTCATCCAATGCATCCTTCTGGGTGAGTTTCAGTAAAGGTTTTGCTAGGGTTGAGAAGTTAGGAATCCATTGGCGACAGTAGCTTACCATTCCCAAAAACTTCCTCACCTCCCTCCTCGTCTTTGGGGGACTCATTTGAAGTACACTTGTTATTCTTTCCTTCATTATTCTCCGTGACCCTTTCTCTATTTGGTGACCCAAATATTTCACTTTCTTCTGACAGAACTGTAATTTTGAAGGAGACACCTTGTGTCCATTCCTTCCCAAATGGTTCAATAGGGCAATGGTGTCGGCTGTGCAGTCACTTTCTGTCTTGGATGCAATCAGTAAGTCATCAATGTACTGTACTAGGGTTGACTCGAATGGCAATTCTAACGCTTCCAAGTCTTTCTTTAGAATCTGATTGAAAATTGATGGTGACTCCGAAAACCCTTGAGGAATTCGACACCAACTGTAAACTCTGTCTAAGAATTTGAAACAAAAGAGAAATTGGCTGTCCTCATGAAGAGGCACTGAAAAGAATGCTTGTGACAAGTCGATGACTGAGAACCACTCGGCATCGCAAGGGACTTGAAACATTATCACAGCTGGATTTGGTACTACAGGGCAGCATTTAATTATTATGTCATTTATTTTCCTCAAGTCCTGCACAATTCGGACCTTTCCACTTGGCTTTATTAGTCCCATAATTGGTGAATTACATGGACTGCTTAACACCTCTTTCAGTACTCCCTGCTTTACAAACTCATCAATGAGTTGGGCGACTTTCATGAGGGTGTCTTGTGCCATATGGTACTGTGGGGTCTGGGGAAAGGTTACAT
The DNA here is from genome assembly GCF_031143425.1 of Pleurodeles waltl. NCBI lineage: Eukaryota > Metazoa > Chordata > Amphibia > Caudata > Salamandridae > Pleurodeles > Pleurodeles waltl. The sequence continues at coordinate 863,916,742 of NC_090436.1, read as the reverse complement.
TGGGTTTAACAGTCACTTTCACTGGTTCCACTCCTTTCACCAATCCCACCTCTTTTCCTGTCATATCCCACACTTCTTTTCCGACTGTTTCCTGTAACTCAGCTGGAATATCTGCTTCAGTGATCATCGGAAAAAGGGTAATCAGAGGATACTCTTCATCGACAGTCTCCATCTCATCCCCTTCTACACTGTCCTCTTCTTCCCCATCACTGCTCGTCTGAATTCTAATTCCATCGTTCGAACACATAATCGAACATCCCAATTTGCACAATAGGTCTCTCCCTAACAGTAATATCGGGCTTGAGTCACATACCACAAAATTATGTGACCCTTGATAGTTACCAATTCTGACTTGTACTGGATCTGTGATTGGGTTCGTCAGGTACCTGTTTGCTACTCCCACTACTTGAACTGTTCTCCCTGAAAGTGGCAGATTTGGCACTTCAATGCTCCTAACAGTTGAACGTGTAGCTCCTGTGTCAACCAAGAATGAAACGCGATGACCCATAACTCTTCCCTCCACATACGGACCCTTTTGATCAACTTCCAAAGATGCTGCAAGCACACAATTTCCCTCCTCATCTGAACTTCCACTCTCCCATACATCGTTTATTCCATTCTCGCTGTGTAGTGGGAATTGGTGTACTGTGTCATTTTGACTCATTCCCTGACCCGTGACCTGTTGAGGAAGCATTGCTTGCTGCTGATTCATTGGTGCTAAGGGTATTTGCATTTGCTGATTAGGTACCATAGGAAACTGCTGTTGCATTGGCTGCAATTGTGTCATTTGCACACGAGGCATTTGCACCTGTTGCGGTTGCATGGGTTGTAGACCCTGCATCTGGTTTATATTGTTTTGAAAATTTGGGTTCGGACCTCTCAGTTTCGGTACTCTCATGGTCTGAAATGCATTGACATCATTGTTTTGCTGACCTACACCTTCCTGCACCATCATTGGGCCCTCCCGTTTCCAATGCCCGACGATTCCGCACGTGTGACATGGCATCACCTTCTTCATTGCCTGTATACCATTTGGAATCATAACGGTATTCAAATCAGGACCATTATTCACAAAACCTCCTCGGCCTCTGCCTCTCATCTGTGGCTGAAACATAGCATTTCCCTGCTGCTGCGGCATCTGCTGTTGAAAACCTTGCAAACCTTGTAAACCTGTCTGAGCTGCTCTGAGCTGCATCACCATCACCTTTTCCTTCAATCTTTTCTGCTTTGTCTCAATCTCATCACTGCAGTATTTCGCATAATTCAACACTTCATCGATCGACTTTGATTGCCAACAAATCAAATGCGATTTAATCATCTGGCTAATTTCGGGTCTCAGCCCTTCCACAAATCTGAACACAAAATGGAGCATGTCCTTTGGCTCAATCGTTTCCGTGCCACTGTAATTTTTAAACGCTTTCAACAACCTCTCATAATACGCGTGTATAGATTCCTTAACCTCTTGGGCGGTCCTGTCAATCCTTTGCCAATCCACATTTTTCGACGCAACCTTGGTTTTCAAGTGCTCGATCACCTTGTGGTACAAACTCATTACCGTAGGTAATGGCGCACCTGTGTCCCTATCTCTCTCTGGTTCACTCGTCGGCCAACCTACAGCCCTTTTACAATCTTCCCACAAATCAGCCGGAACCACAATCTCAAATAAGGTATTCAGGTCTTCCCAGAGACACTTCGCGAGTTTCACAAATCTATCCGTTTGTTGATACCACTCAATCGGCTTCTCTCGTAACTTGGGAAAGTCATCTGTAAAGGATTGAATATCGCACCTGTGCCATGGTACATGCACAAGTTTTCCCCCTGCTGTCTCTCTCATTGGTAACATGGTTATCAGATCGTCATTCTGTTGTTTTTTCTCACTTCGTTCTGAAGTATTTTCCTTCTTTTTATCCTTTTTCTTAACCCACCTGCTTTCCCACTTGTCTAAACATCTCCAAACCTGTGCACTCTGCAATATCTCTTTAAGGTGTGTTTTCATCCCTGCGGATCTCATGTGTTCGAAATCTTTTTTCTCAAAGTCTAACCTGTAACTTCTGCTCGGGTGTTTAGTCTTACCTATATCGATCTCGTTTTTGTCTGCAATTTCTTGTAACTTCTTATGTATGTTGCTCACTTCTCTTGTAATCCTAGGGCACATGTATCTTAGTTCTTCCTCTGTGTACGATTCTAATCTGTTCAAACCCATTGTTCCCTCTACCAGTTCATCTGCCTCCATACCCAACCTTATTTTATTCAGGTATTCTTCTCCCTTCCCGCTTGATGTACTCTGCGGGGAGTTCAGGCTGTTGAACCATTGTGTTAACTGTTGCGCATTCAGTCCCATCAATGTAGCAGTTACATCAACTGCCATTGACGGTTTCTGTAATGTTTCAGTCTGTGAGGTTAGCGGTACTAATAGTGGTGGATGTGACCTTACCACGGTTGACGGAGCGCAAATTGGAATTGGACTAAATTCCGACAAGGACCCAGATCCATTTGGCAGTGCCGCTATCGGAGTTGTCTCTGGAGTGGTTTCTATGCATCTTCTCCCTGTCCCATTCTGCATCATTAACCCTTGGTCGCTGGTGCTTGAATTTGCCTGTATGTACAGTGGTACTGGTGGACCTACAGTGATAGGTAGAGATATTGCATCTGGATTCTGTCTGTTCCCCGAATTCTGTGGCATGTTAATCCCCACATTGTGGTTCATCATTGCTGGCATACCTAACTGGCTTTCTACTACTCGCACTTCTTGTGTCTGCTTTTGGGGCATCGAGAAATGTGTTGATTCAGCTTGAATCAATGTCGGTCTCTGATATTTTTGTCCTCCCTGCGCCATTGAATCGGAAGTCATTCCCACATTATGCTCATCGCAACAGTGCCTTTGAACCTGTGGCTGATAGTTATCAGCAGGTTTCAATGTTGGCACGTCTGGGTACATTCTCTGAATCCGTGGTATTCGTGGTGAGAAAGGCATGTCAGAGCTGCTCGGCCTCTGAGATCTTCTCAAATTTGGCGTTACATTACCTTGTATTGGTTCTGGAGGGGCATTACTAATGTTTGAGCCTTTTTCGCTTTCCACGTATGGTGGTGGGCGATCATTCAGCAATTGTATGATGAACTCCTCATCATCTGACTCGTCTCCCCTTTTTGAGTTTCTATTGCTCTCTCCCTCCCTGGACTGACTCCTGTTTGTCTTACAGGTGGCTTTCCTTCCTTCCGTCTCCGCTTCATCAGTAATCGCTGGAAACTATTTAATTCCCTGTAATACGTCCGATCTCCAAACCTTTTGTGTACTGTCCCATCTAGCATCCGCTAGTGTCTTCTCTACTTTTCTTATTCTTGTCTCAAATTTCTTTTGTTGTTGGTTTCTAGCTATTAGCTCCCAAATTGCTAATGCCTCGAACTGTGCTGGCCTTGGAGGTACTTTCATGTCGTATAGCGCAAATCTCAGATTTTCTAAAACCCTTAGGTTAAACGACCCATGGATAGGGAACGCTACACTTCCATGTTTTTCTGTTAATTTGCACCATTGTTTTAGCCAAAGACACGGCGCTACACCCTTTTCTTCAATGACGATGTAAGCTGGTGTACCCTCAGGCGGTGTTTCCTCTCCTACATTTGCTTTAATATAAACATCTCCCCTCATGGCACTCTTAAATGCTTTGAAAAATTTCATCTTTCCGTCTTTTGTTTTTCTAAAATATGTAATCAATAAGTGACTTTAATTCCCGGAATACTCTTCGCTTGCCTTTCCCCTTCCAATTGCGCTTCACGGACGGCGTCCAATCCGTGCGCGACCCTTCTCACCAACCGACCTATCCCAGCGCGGCTCCTAGTGACGTCACACTCACACACTGCGGCTGACAAAGTCCCGCGGCTTGTCCTCTTTTCATTCGGCTTCACTCATAACCTAATTTCTGCAATATAACGCGAGCACTTAACCAAAAGAATAAAACAGATCTGTCGGTCTACTACAGGAAAGGTACTACAATCGCTTCAGAAACCTTAGGGATTTTTCACTAGCCTCGGCAGTTATTCCATCTTTCTCGGTTTCCCACTTTCGCAAGCAAAATTTGACCCACAAACTTTACTCTCAACTGATCAATGAACTATTCTAGTGCACTTTAGAATTCGTCAAATCTCAAAGTCGAAGTTTTCTTTCACTCTGCAACATTCATACCGACTCGTTGACCACGCCCGATCAACCTATTAAACCGACCAGATCACAACATCAAACAAGTGTCACATACACTTTTCAACATACTCCGGGGTCTCTTGACCTCGCAGGGCCCGTCTCAACATCAACAACCATGTGGAAAAAAAAATTCTGCTCAAAGCGCTACACACACGTGAAGTTCGACGACTTCCCTACTCTCACACCTTTGGAGGAACACTCCTCTAATATCTTTTAACTCCTTAAATCCTCACAAACTTCTCAATTAATCTGCGGCGATAAGCTGTGCAAGCGTGAAACCCTAACTTCACTCATACCGTCACCAGAAATGCTGAGACCATTCTCATACCTCCATGTTCCTCATTCGCAAGCTCCGAGATCCCGGGAAAGTCATTGGGGACTTAGGGCATCATCATCTCTCCAACTTGTTTTATCAAAGGAAATTCTAACCTGACTCTGTCTATTGTTCGGATGGGGTCCCAAAGGGCTAAACCATCAATCTCTGCTACCATCTACTGATAACGCGTCCAGCCCTTATAAATTACCTGTACCTGGACACGTAGGAGGTCGGTGAATCTTTTAACCGAGTCGGGCTCTCCTCATCCTCAATAGTCGAGTCACTCAGATCAATAATCAATAACTATTGTAATCGGTAATCAATACTCAATTAATGGACCAATATAGCACATCAGAAATCAATAACAGTTGGTATTTCGGCGCATCATGACCTTTCAGTCATGAATAACCACACCAGTTTATTAGAAGTTAGTGAATTTATTTACCTATATTAACAAAGCTAGTACGATATATATATGTCTCAAAACCAATTGATATATGTATATGAACATTACTAGCTGTCCATAACGGCGAAAGAAACGCAATCTACGCAAAATCTGAATGATGATACACTCTGTTATAGCAATGCAAATCACCAATGTGACTAACTGTATTTGACTAATTGCATACATTCGGTCAGCATAACAAGATTTCAATTCTTCATGATACATTGAATGAATACCTCGACTAACCTCTAATTAGCATCGGCATGTGGGACTTCATGCAAAACGAATTTAGTCAACACAAATTTGGAAAACTTCTAGCTAGGATCCAATCAAAATAGCAGTTGGTACCTAAAAGGAAAAACACAATGCATAATACATTTATCCTTTCATATTTACCAAATACAATCAGCATTCAAGAAAAGTCTTCGTCCTTCAGGTACCGGTTGATCAGCATGGGGCAAGTTTCAAAGGGGCAAAGTTAAGGGCAAGTTTCCTTGCAGCGGCAAGGAGAATAGGGCAAAGTTACTGCATGGGCAAGACGGGGACAAATCAAAGTTAAAGTCTCTAGGGTGAAAATTCTTAAAGTCTCTTTCTCTCAGATAGAGAAAAGGGCATCAGGGTGTCGTCCAAAATGGAGTCTGGCATCAGGCTTCAAACTGGCATCGAGGGAAAAAAAATGTCTGACTTCTCTTTGTCCGGTGGGTTTAAGTAAGAAACATTCCAAATTCTGCAGGGTCTTCCATTGGAGGGTTCATAGGTTGGCTTCAAATTGTCCAATCAAAAATTGTCTTTTACTAGCGCCCATTTATGCATACACTGTCCTTGGAGCCTTGGAACACAAATTGTATCATGGTTTGCCAATTATTTTACTATCTGTACCTTCATTGTCCGCACCTGCAGAGACTGACCTTGTATCAAAGGGGATGTAACCGGCCTAGCACGAAACCTTGGAGATAAGTGTACCAGCCACTTTCTACTGGAAAAATACAACTTCAAGCAAGAATATATGTTTCATTAGTTCAAGGAAAAAAAATCACGCAGTTAGAATTTGAAACCAAGCAACTAGGCCAAAGCCTGTACTAAATTTAAGCTAAGCAAAACAGTTTTCAAACAAGAAATCATGGCATACATTTGCGATTATGACGGATTACTACATTTCCAATATTTCATGATTAATAAAACTCGTTTACAAATGATGGCGAACTACCCCGAGGGCACAATTTCCCTCGTACATTATTTCTTTATTAAAATCACACTTCATTATATGTATTGATTACACAGTATACATGAATATATGTCGGACCTTCTTTTTCTGCGTCATCAGGGCCAAGCAATGCCTTAGATTCCCAGCGAAGGGGAGCAAAAGCACACATAGATGAACAGTGATCAAATTCATGGGAAAGAAGATGTGGATCTTGGGCTTGGAGTTAGGTCGCACATGACTGCTAAAATCTGCGTGCACCCTGCAATCACAAGGTCAAAACAATGTGAGCCCACGCAGCCTGTCAACATTCTGAAGTTGATAGAATGTGAACTATTCAGTAAGGAAAGCAAGGAAAACAGTTAAAGAGCTTTTAACCTAGAATCCAAAGGACATATGGACATCTTTCTGATTAGTCTTTGTCAGTATATCTGATGCAAACGTTAGATGTAAAGAAACCAGAGAAAAATAATACTCTCACTTTTTGATTATGGACAAACTTGAGGTCATTATAAAATACTATGGGGGTGATTCTGAGTCTGGCGGGCGGCGGAGGCCGCCCGCCAGACTTCCCCCACCAAAATACCGCTCCGCGGTCGAAAGACCGCTGAGGGTATTTTGGGATTTGCCCTGGGCTGGCGGGCGACCGCCAAAAGGCCGCCCGCCAGCCCAGGGCAAATCATCCTTCCCACGAGGACGCCGGCTCAGAATTGAGCCGGCGGAGTGGGAAGGTGCGACGGGTGCAGTGGCACCCGTCGCGTATTTCAGTGTCTGCATAGCAGACACTGAAATACAAAGTGGCGCCCTCTTACGGGGGCCCCGTGGCACCCCCTACCGCCATCCTGTTCCTGGCGGAAGACCCACCAGGAACAGGATGGCGGTAGGGGGTGTCAGAATCCCCATGGCGGCGGAGCGTGCTCCGCCGCCATGGAGGATTCTAAAGGGCAGCGGAAAACCGGCGGGAGACCGCCGGTTTTCCGCATCTGACCGCGGCCGAACCGCCGCGGTCAGAATGCCCTGCGGGGCACCGGCGGGGCCGGGGTCAGAATGACCCCCTATGTTTGAAAAGAGTCCCAACGGAGTCTACGGATGTCCTTATTTTTTGATGTGTTTCACAAGATCTTACTCTGTGTCGGTTCGTCCAATCAGCAGATGCAGCGAATGAAAACACAAGGGTTCCTGTTTCACTGTCACGGCACCCCAATTCAGGATGGCTGGGAAAGTATGGAGGGGGTAACTATATGCAAAAAATGTAAAGCCACATTGATTCATTAACTGGCTCATTGGTAAGAGTCAGAGACACCGAATCAGGTGCTTATCTTTTATGTCAGATATGTTTTCAAGAGCACAATGATTTATTTATGACAACTATTTACAGTGTTATTTTCTTCTTGCATTAATTATGCAAAACATTGATTCTTTTGTCTGCACTACCTCAGTCGCAATAATAAAATGCAGTAATGAAGTACATTTTACATGGAGGCTGATTTAATTTTTATTACCGCTAACTAGATGTAGAAATTAAAACATTAATTGTCTTTTCACCACATTGGAGCACTAAGCTTCCTTGAGCCCACAATGTGATGGGAAATATGAAGTTATCAAAAGGCAAGTTTTAGCAATACGTCCTTAACCATAGCAGTGCCTTAGGGCACCACCTTGTATCCCCCTGCACTGACTAACGTGAAACAAACTGTACTCCTCTTTTTCGCTCAGTTCCCTGTAATAGACGTGTGATGAGTTGTAAATTGGCAATTGTAGTGACTTTTTCAGCTTTGGATGGATAGTCAAGGGCATATCGCCTAAAACTGTCCACACAATCAATGCATTCTTGAAAATGCATCATACCTTTCTGAATCGGAGCCCACTACTTCATGTGAAACTCACTCTTAAAATAGCTAGCTACCCGAGGGTCCCTTTCTGCATCTTCTAGATGTTGTTGAAGACTGCTATCATTGTTGATTGTTTGATTTTAATATTGCTGTCAAACATTACAGCACACTAATATTGCCAAAAATATTGTAATGACGATATTATTGTGGGACACATCACCAATAACAAAATAATGTTATTTACTTTTACAAGTAGTTTCTTTACGCCTGCACTTGGAGCTGATCATCCGCACTCTGGCTGGAGCATCTGCACTCACGGCGGATCATTCGCACTTAGGCGGATTATCTGTACTCGGGGCAGATCATCCACACTCGAGGTGGATCATCTGACCCTGGCCCGGAATCAGTATAATTACATACACCTGCACATTATCACTCCCACCTGCAACCCAGCTCCAAAAAACAGATGCAAGCAGCGCACAAGCAAGGGTCTGGTTTCTCAACAACCACAATGTGCCTGCCTTCCTGCTCTGCAAATCCTGATGCTATGATGCCCACTAGGAGGAAAATAAACTATACAGAGGCTGAGACCACCATTATACTGACATTTATTGTGAGGAACTACGAGAGACTGCATGGTCACCCACCATACAGCAACAGTTCCTCACAAAAGGCAGTGCTATGTCAGCAGTTGGCCACAGTGGTCACTGCATTGGGGGAGGACATACGGACCATGCTTTACATCAAGAAGAAGTGGCAGGATGAGAAAAGGAGGGTGAGGGAGAATTACACCAGGATAGAGGTGGTCCAAGCTCTCCCAGGTGTACAAACATGAGCCCACCTTCGACTCACCGCACTTGAGAGGGATGTCTCGCCACCACTGACCCCCACCTGCTCCATGGGCTGCCTGTGAGTGATGATCTCAATGTGGTGCCAGGTAAGATGTGATGATACTAACAATGACACCAAATAAGTAATGTTTTTGATACTCAAAAAATATGACCATGAATGTTGTCTCAAGTAAGTGCAACATGCATGGTGACTCAGACCCTCATGTGTCTCAGCTATTACATTACACTACATGCACCAGAATCCTTTGTGATGGCAATTGCAAATTATAAACCCTCAATCCTAAACAGTGGCCCATCACTGCTGCCTCTTCCATTTAACACTGATAGATGGCAATAGATGATGTCCCTCATTCATTTACCACCTCTGATGGCATGTAGATGCAAATATGTAGTTATGTGAAAGGTTGCACATAATCAAATATCTTCATCATATTTGATTAGCTTTAACTTTTGTTGCCACATACAACAGGAGAACAGTCACACACTGGAGCACAGGTCTCTGAACAATCAAGGAGGCAATGTCACAGAGCTCAATAACCCATACTATCAGCACCGACTGGTACGTAACTATGGCCAGGGGAGGGCTTTATCTCCTACATTTTTATGAGTAAACTCATAGATATATCACATGGAATTCATAAACTGTTCCAAACCTGGGAAATTAACTATGTAATGTTGTGTATCACGTGTCAACTTGTATGTTAACTGAACACACACATATCATTGTAGGCCCTGTAACGTTGTCCAGAAAGACCCAGCCTGCAGTGATCTCTGGAACATGTATGGGTGTGATACCTGGTCAGGCACCACACACTGGGCGGATATCGGACACTGGTAAGGATACATGAACATTACCTTACTAAATGCCTATGCTCCTAAACTTTGGTGTAAATGTCAGCAGTATGTGGTGTGTGTCTAAAGTCACTGTTGTCACTCATCCCCATATGCTCATATATGGCTTATAACATCCGACCAGTGTGTGGTGCCTGACAAGTTGGCTAATGATGGGTCAACCAAATATGTATGTGTACAGTTCCTACCTAAGTGTTCATATTGGCCCTCGTGTAGGTGGATTTTGTGCAGGTCAGTGCAGCAAGCCTGTGTGTTACAAGCCATTATGCCTGACCTCAGGAAGGGTAAGGTGCTTGTGCCTCCCCAAGTGTACATGGTCCGGTCACTCTGGGGGAGTGTCACATTTGTCCCCAATATTCATGGAAAGTCACTCAAGTGCAGAGTGAAGTAACACAGTGATTTGTTCAGCCTTGACACACTCCAGGAGGCCATTTCAAACCATGCAAAGTGGTGCAGCTGGATTTGCACAAAGAGTGGTTATCCAGTGCCTTTAGGGGCTCACAAATCTGTCCCCAAGTCCATCATAGAGAGGAGGAGTCAACCTTTGCCTAAGTTCATGACATGGATATTTGCTGACAAAATGCCAGGAAACAGCAACAAAAGTAATGATGTGGGTGAAGGGTGTGCTGATACCAGCAGGCTTGCATTTTGGGAGTGTGGTAGTGGCAGGCAAGGTGGCTGTAGAGGAGGGGATACCTAGACATCTAGTGGTTGAACTGCACAAGGTGGACACAGTAAAGGTGGGGATCAACCCAGCTTTTCAACCTGAACATATGATGGGATCCTGCGGCAATGTTCATTTCACTTTGCCACCATGCTCACAAATGAGTGAACCACTGGATAGAGGACTACAGGATGTGTGCTGTACAAAACCATATCCAGTGTCAGGTAAAATAGATCATGTTGTTGTACACATACATTGGAAACACAGGCCAGTTTGGGGAGGAGGTTGAATAAATGTTGCCCATACCTTGGTTGATAATTGTGTATATCAAACATGTACTCGTCAATCTACTGACAAAATCTGATGTGCAAAGATGAACCAGCTCTACATGTTCTGGAAGACTCCCTTACAAATTAGCAGATATGACATCATACGTAGGATGCATGATGCCAAGAAAAATGTAGGTGTGTCCAAAGGTAGCCAGTGCAGGATGCCCTAGTTATTTCCGCCCTATAGCACTCAGTAACCTCAAAATGCATGATTGCCTGTAAGTGTGATACCTGGTTGATATGAGGGCAGCCTGTAACTTGTAGACAGCTGGTCCATCCCTCTGACATCTACATGTAGAATCATCACCGTCATCCTTTGTACTTAGTAATGGATATGTATGTACCATTACAGATTCTACCAGGACTACTTCAGTGATATGGGTGACACCATCCAGAGGTTTAGGAGACATCCTGGCTGCAGCAGTCAAACACATTGCCATCCGTCCATCAGGTAAGTGTGCCATACAATATTGTACTCTATTGATACCCTACTCATGAACAACAACCAAATCCACATGAACGGGATGAGCAGATATTGCCATTTTAGCATTACATCTGAAGTTGGTGTATAAAATGTACCCAACAAGATCAGTAATGAGTGTGTCAGGTATACGTATTCACATATAAAACATGCAAAACATCACCCATGATGTCACTTCTTTCCTAAGCTGCTGGTTCATTGACCAGTTCTTCTGCTACACGCTCAAGGAGCCCAGTCCTGCAGCTGAAATTTAGGGGGGTCTCAATACCACCCAGACCTGTGGTTGCAACTAGTGAGTTTGCTTTTGCATCGTACATCTGCATTGAGCAACTCTACACCCTGGATGGCATTCAAAATGGTAGACTGCCCAACAGTGAGGGACCTGAGGAGGTCAATAGATATCGGTTTTAAAAAATTGAGGAATAAAGTTGTGTTAACGTACCTCAGTGTTGGTTGACTCTCTGCTCGCTGTTCTCCTCCATAGAGTGCGTCCGCTGGGGCAGATGAGGAGGTGGCAGCATCCTCCGGTGTACAGACCGTTGGTGGACCTGTCGACAATGGAGGAGCGACATGTAATTGTCACCTACAGACTTGATCGTGCCATAATCCTGGAACTGTGTGCCCAGTTGGAGCCAGACCTGATGTCAGCTATCCGCCATCCCACATGTATCCCCCCCTCTCGTGCAGGTGCTGTCAGTACTCCATTTCCTGGCAAGTGGGTCTTTTCAGACGACAGTGGCCGTAGCATCAGGGATGTCCCAGCCTATGTTCTCCAATGTGTTGTCCAGAGTGTTGTCTGCCCTGCTGAAACACATGCGCAGCTACATCGTTTTCCCTCAGGTGGAGGATTTGCCAACAGTGAAAGGTGACTTCTATGCCCTGGGACATATCCCCAACATCATAGGTGCCATTGATGGGACACATGTGGCCTTGGTCCCCCCCGCAGGAGTGAACAGGTGTACAGAAACCGGAAGAGTTACCATTCAATGAATGTGCAGATGGTGTGTTTGGCCGACCAGTACATCTCCCATGTGAATGCCAAGTTTCCTGGCTAAGTGCATGACGCTTACATTTTGAGGAATAGCAGCATCCCTTATGTGATGGGGCAACTCCAGAGGCACGTGTGTGGCTATTAGGTGAGGACATGGACCCTATACAGTTGACTAGGTGTCTGGGTCTGGGGATGTCCCTAAGAGTTAGTGTGTCTAACAGATTTTCCTCGATATTTGCAGGTGACTCTGGCTACCCCAACCTGTCATGGCTACTGACCCCAGAGAGGAATCCCAGGACAAGGGCAGAGGAACGCTACAATGAGGCCCATGGGTGAACTAGGAGGGTTATAGAGAGGACCTTCGGCCTCCTGAAGGCCAGGTTCAGGTGCCTCCATCTGACAGGTGGTTCCATATTCTACTCACCAAAGAAGGTGTGCCAGATCATCGTGGCCTGCTGTATGCTTCAAACTTGGCTTTGCGACGACAGGCGCCTTTTCTGCAGGAGGATGGTCCAGATGGAGGTGTTGTGGCAGCTGTGGAGCCTGTGGACAGTGAAGAAGAGGAAGCAGAAGAAGAGGACATCGACAACAGAAACACAGTGATCTAACAATACTTCCAGTGAGACACAGGTAAGAAGACATCACTGCCTGCTACATCTGATATAATTGTTCTACCTCTCATCTGCCTGTCACTTTCACCCAGTGTATGGACCCTGAGTTGTCACTTTCCCTTTCAATTTCACAGATGTGGGTCCCACTGTGTGACATCTGTTTTGTTTCCGCATGGACTAGAGCTGTGTGACATAGGTATGTTGACACTACAATGGATATAGCATTTTTATCCAGTTATTGCAAATACACAATTGTGAAAGCACAGACTGACTCCAGATTGTTTTGTGATTCAAGGGTGTTTATTTAAGTGCTAAATATTGGAGGGTGTTTTAAAATGGTCAGGGGTGATGGTGGAGGAATGTCGATGGCAGAGTCCAGTCTATTAGTCTCACATGTGCATTGTCCAAAGGGGCATGGGAAGTGGAGCTGGGGCAGTTGATGGATGAACAGGGTGACAAAGTGGGACAGAAGTATGACAATCAGGGTGGTCTCATTTCTTGGCGGGGGTCTTGGCATTGTTCTCTGTCTTTGTCCTGGATCTCAGGGAAAGCTTGTGGGGTGGTTCTCCATTTCAGGGGGTGGGGTGCTGGTGTTGTGGTCCTGTGGCGGTGCCTCCTGTCCACTAGCGCCGGCGGAGGTGGTGGGCAGTTCATCATCGAGGCTAGTGTCAGGGGCCCCTTGTTGTGCCACAGTGTCCCTCCTGGTGTTGACGAGTTCCTTCAGCACCCCTACAATGGTGCCCAAGGTGGTGTTGATGGATTGTAGTTCCTCCCTGAACCCCAAATACTGTTCCTCCTGCAGCCGCTGGGTCTCCTGAAACTTGGTCAGTACTGTTGCCATTGTCTCCAGGGAATGGTGGTAGGCTCCCATGATGTTGAAGAGGGCCTCGTGGAGAGTGGGTTCCCTGGGCCTGTCCTCCCCCTGTCGCACAGCAGCCCTCCCAGTTCCCCTGTGTTCCTGGGCCTCTGTCCGCTGAACCGTGTGCCCACTACCACTGCCCCCAGGTCCCTGGTGTTGTTGGGGTGGTGGGTTAGCCTGGGTTCCCTGTAGTGGTGGACACACTGCTGCTTGACGTGTCCTGGGGACAGAGGTATGGGCCCGCTGGGTGGGTGCTGTTCTGGTGTTTCCAGAGGGGGGAGGCTCTGTTGTGGCTTGTGCCAGTGTGAGGGGAACCGACTGTCCTGAGGTCCCAGATGGGCCGGGCTGGTCATCTAGGTCCAGTTGGACAGAGCTGCTGTCATCACTGTGAGCCTCTTCTGTGGGTGGAGTGGACATGTCTGGACCCTCCTGTCCGGTGACGTTGGGTAGGGGTCCTGCAGGGGTGTAAAGGCATGATTATTGCATCTGTGTGTGCCATGGCGTGCAATGGGTGGGTGACCCTGTACCCCAGTGCTTGCATTCTTGTGTGGGACCTTGTGTGATAATTGGTTAGGGGTGTGTGTGGGTATGTGCAGTGGGCATGCATTGGTGATGGGTTTCCATGCTTTGGTGTTGCATGCAGGGCTTGGGTTTGGGATGGGTGGGTTGTGATAGTGGGACATCTGTGAGGAGTTGGAGTGATGGGGTGAGGGTGAGGGTGGGGCTATCTGATAGCATGCAGGTAGGGTGGGGGATGTAATAGTTAAGATTTGACTTACCAGAGTCCATTCCTCCAGCTACTCCTGCAAGGCCCTCAGGATGCAGTATAGCCAAGACCTGCTCCTCCCATGTTGTTAGTTGTGGGGGAGGAGGTGGGGGTCCGCCGCCAGTCCTCTGAACCGCGATGTGGTGTCTTGAGACCACGGAACGTACCTTCCCCCGTAGGTCGTTCCACCTCTTCCTGATGTCATCCCGTGTTCTTGGGTGCTGTCCCACTGCGTTGACCCTGTCCACGATTCTGCGCTATAGCTCCATCTTCCTAGCTATGGTGGTGTACTGCACCTGTGATCCGAATAGCTGTGGCTCTACTCAGATGATTTCCTCCAGCATGACCCTGAGCTCCTCCTCAGAGAACCTGGGGTGTCTTTGCGGTGCCATGGGGTGGTGTGTGTTGTAATGTGTTGGGTGATGTTTAGGGGTGTGTGGTGTTTTGTGCGTGGATGTTGTGTGAGTGATGGTGTTGAGTGCCTGTAGATGCTAGTTTGTAGAAGGTGGTGTCTCTCTCTGGCCTTCAGTCGCAATTGTGGTCGTAAGGGTTTGTGGGTGATGTGGGTGTGTGTTTTATATTGTATTGGATGTGTGGGAGTGGTGTGTGTATGTGTATCAGGTATGTGTATTTGGAATTGTCCAATGTGGTAGTGTTTTGTAAATGTGTGTGTATTTTGAGCGTGGCGGTGTGTACCGCCAATGGAATACCGCGGTTGAAAGACTGCTGGGTGGATTCGTGGGTCGTGATAGTGTGGGCGTATTCCTGTTGGCGTGACGGTGTCGGTTTTGTTATCGCCAGTTTATCACTGACCTTTGGTGTAGCGGACTTGTGTGGGTGTCTAAATTTTGGCGGATTCCGAGCTGTGGGTCATAATAGCTGTGGTGGAATTCCGCGGCGGTGTGTTGGCGGTCTTCTGCACGGCGGTAAGCGGCATTTACCGCCAATTTTGTAATGACTCCCATAGTGCCAAGTAAACCAAGGGCCAGTGGTACTGAGCAAGACTAGAAACTCATAGCAGCACTGGCAAGTGTGTCATACCAGCCACAACACAGAGACAGTAAACGTAAGTGTGAGGATCATGCAGAATTGCTGCTTTGTAACTAGGGGCACATACTGCAGTGCCAGTTCTGAGCTGGAACACAGTAATGAGACCTGCCCCGCCCCTCCAGCCCCACTGGCAAACACACAATAACCCCCCTGGCCAGTCTGGCTATCCCCATGTCCTACACACTAGTGCAGAGACCCCTCAGTCATTGCACTTTGGGCACAATTTCCACAATGAGACATCCATGTGCAGATGTTTTGGAATTTCATCCACAATCAGTAGTGAACAGCTCTCCAAATCCCCTTCAAGATATGGGGGGGCTAACATCCATTTCATGCTAATTCAGGGTCAGCCTCACCTCCAAGCAGGATCCCCTGCCATCCTACTGCACTTTTGAACCAACCTCACCCAACATTGTCGAAGGATCTGTGAATGAGGCACCCACAAATTCAGTGATACTGATATGGACATACCCACTGAGAGTTTGCTAGGTAGTTTCAGTATTATGTGGACCCAGGAAAACAAATGCATGCAGCTGTCCACGTTGATGACTGGGGTATGATTGTACATGGGACCCACTTTCTCTGTCTGCACCACAACAGAACTCAAAAAAGGTGCAGTGTGGGAAAGTGAGCACCATTTTAATGAATGCAGGGCCCCCAGGGCAGCCACACACTCGCACTGCCCTGGGTGCATCCCAGTCATGTTGACAAATGAGCTGTTATACAGCAGCCGCACCATGTAGCACTGTGCAGATGTCAGCCCACATGCACATTTGAGTGAGAATTGGAGATGCCCTTGCAGGCAGGTGCAGTGGGCTCCCATCAGGGTCTGCACTGACAGTGCCCCACCATTATGTGGCACACTGTCAGAGCACTTCCTAACAGCTTCTTTGTCTCTGTGCCCACATCTAATCTGTGCCTTGGCTACAGTGGCAACGTTTTCCCCTCATTAGCATAGGGTTATGACCCTGTATCAATGAATGTACATCCACTGGTGCTAGTGCATGCACCATATCTCCACCAGCACCATCTGTTTTGCGGGATGGGCAGCAAAAGCACCTGCTGGCATTTCTACATTACAGGTATGCCTTGGGGGTGCACAGAGCGGGTGCACATTCACAATGCATACCTAGGGCACTTTTTAGCACACAACTAAAGGAGTTTATTCACAGCATGGTGCCCGGCTGTGTGTCTTCCTACCTGCAATAAGCCAATATGTACCTTTGGGGCAGGATATGTGTAAGACTAATATTATCTGTAAAGACAGTGTCAGCCACTCCATGTCATATGTCTCAGGAGGTGCCTGTTGGTTTGACAGGAGACAGTGACATGTCATCATTGGGTAACATGAGACCTGCATGTCTGATGCACTCTCAATTACACATAATACAAAATGGCTACACATTTAGAACGCGACCAGTAGGCGTTAGTCTCATTCATAAGGATCGCTGTTTGTGATCATGGAGCCCTGCAAAATTTACCTGGTCCATTCTTGATGTGATGATCTGGGCCAGATGATCATAATGTATTTAGGATCTTGTAGTCTCAGACATTCCATGGAGAAACAGGGACTAAATGGGCAACTTCTACTATAATTCACCACCGGCCTGTAGTGGGACATCCCATGTGCAGCTGACAAACATGTCAGCTATGACCATTGACTATCAATATCTCAACACTGGTCCACTTGTTCCATGGTGTACCTATGTCAGACAAATGGCCACAGCGCCATATGATTTGCCACACACATACATACAAGGGGCCTGGCTCAAAAGAGGCCTCTGCCCTAGGGCAGAGGCCACACAGTTGTAGGTGATTCACCGCACTTGGGGCAGAATCACTACACTGTGAAATTTCATAGCAGGACTTTCCCCTTGTTAACAGGTACTCACCCTCTGATGTGGCACCTTCACTCCAACGGCCAAGGCCCTTTGTGAAGCAGACCCCTTTTGTGACACTGCTGAGGGAGAACTCACACATGCAGACGTTTGATCCCCTGAGTCAATGAAGCCCTAAGAGGTGTTTTCCAGGCTGATCCCTGACATGTACACATTCCGTAATGCAAGGCCAATCTTTTGACTCTTGTCAGTGTCTGTTGTATAGACATTATGTATACTTTACAAAGTAGTCTCAGGATGGCATATGTGGACAGTGTTAAAAGTCCACCAATCATCATTGACAACAGACTGCAAACCACATGAAGGCCATAACACAACATGTTGCTCAAGTAAAAAAGTGTCAACCAGCTGGTCATGCACCTGCATACCCTGCCCTTTGGTTTGTACTATGGCCCTGTTGCCTGGATTTCAGCCTCACTGAGGGTCCAGAGATATGTGTAAGCCATGATTTAATGCTATGTTGTGCAAAACACAGTAGGCTACTATGTTCTTGCACACAACCTGAGGTGAGTACAGCACCACCACCCTTTACAGTGAAGACATCTGAATCGTGACCTCAGAAGCCTAAAACTGTGCTCAATGATGCCTCATGTGCATCTGTGTGCCCTATTGTAACTCTACTGAAGTACAGTGGTTGCACGTCTGTATGGTGTGAGGAGATGAGGTGAGAGTGCATATGGAGTATCACCTGAGGAAGGAGATAGAGTAATATTTGTAAATGTCCTTCATGCATCTGTACAGTACATGCTATATGAAATGGTACATACTGTGTCTGTTGGGGTCATGAATGTGGCATGAGGATTAGTGTTATCTAATGGTTGTACACATGTACAAACACAGTTATACATATACTTGTGTGGTGCTTGGTACTTACCCAGTAGCCACATGTTGGCAAATTCTCCTGCTTCCATCCACCAGGCATTAGGTGACATACGGAATACATGGATGTCATGTGTGCTGCCTGTGAACACTGCATGCACACCAATGAAGCTACCACTGGCATCACAGACACCATGCATGTTGATGGAGTACCAGCAGTGTCTGTTGCAGAAGATGTGTGCATTGTGGCGAGGTGGCAGTAGAGATACATGAGTGCAATCAATTGCACATAGCATGTGTGGGAATTGGGAAACGAGGTAGAAATCCCTAGCTACCCTTGCCTTCTGGACAGTGTATAGGGCATTCATATGTGGTGATGGGCTCTGCTATTGATGCAGCTCAGTACCTGATTCAGCCATGGGGACTGGCTTGCCTGGGAGATGCACACAAGATCACCAGAAACCCTCAGGAATTACCCCTTAGCAAAGAAAGTTGCTAGGATCTTGAGATAGGCTGGGATGGTGTGTGAGCGGCAGGTCACAGAGTCAAGATCCTGCTCCCACTCACAAACCATTTCCAAGATGGTATCGGAAGAAAACGGCACCTGGCCATGATACCTTGGCTGGACAGCTCAAAAAGGTTAATCCTTTGTCTGAAGATCCTCTCTACTCCTCCTCTTCCTCTTCCTTCTCCTCAAATCATCCTGTCGCATAGCAAGGGGGATACCAATAAACACATTCAGTGACATGTTGAATGGACTGAAAGGGTTTGTTTGTGGCAGCTTTGCTTTTATGTGTGCAGCAAGGCTGGGATTGGATGTCTGCTGAGGAGTTTCAGCTGGAGCTGGGTGGGGGGTGGTGGTAGGCCCTCACACAGGTGTGTCAGTATGCATTTTTTGCCTCATCCGGCCAGAGTGTGGACGATCCGCCCCGAGTGCGGATGATTTCCCCCGAGTGCAAACATAAAGATACTACTCGTAACTTACCTTTGTGAATACCTGAAAATCGTAAGCTTACACTTTTGGTCTAAACCTAGACCAAAAGTGTAATTTTACCTTTGTGAATCGGACTCAAAGTATTTTGTATCATTTTATGTAAAATGTATATAATACTAGATTTTTTTGGTAATGTTTTATTACCTTTTGTGTTATGTTATTATTTTAATTTTGTTTATTTGTAATTATTTATAGTCAGGATTATTTTGGGGTTTGGTAATATATTTGCAGAATTGCATTTTATTTAAAAATATATTTTGTATTTATTGCTGGAGTTATAGAGGAATCAAATGGAACCTGTCTTTAAATATTTATTCCATTATTTGTTATACATTTTTTATTTATTAGATTGTAGTTTGTTAGTTAGATTATTTTTTACTAAATAAATAAATAAAAATGTAGATCTATATTTTTGAGTATTTTAATGCATTAAATGTAATCTTTTTTATACTTAATATTTGTAGTGTAATAATACTTGTAGTGTAATTTCTCTGTATATTTCATACATAAGATATTTTTTTTAAATATTATTTTGAATTGTTTTGGCAGGCTACTTAATTTGTGAGAGTGTAGAGTAGGAAGAAGTTTGAATATGTACATTTCTTTTCTTCTAAATCAATCCCTTAATTTTTAATACACTAATTTGTTCAGGTATGTAAATTATTTAAAATAATGTTGCAAATATTTTTTGGGTGTTTGGTTGTTTCATAAAATTGTTAAAATATGTAGTTTAATATTTGTATTATTTGCTATATTTAACTTTGATTTTTTTACTGTTTGATACATTCTGGTAATTATTTTTTCATTTTGGTTGTTTGGTGGATTCTTTTGCAGTTTGCAGGATATTGGAAGGACGTGTTTTGTTTGGTTTAGAGAGGGCCTAGGTATACTAGAACAGTAGAACAATGTATTAATCTGGACTTAGTGTTCGGGAAATATACCCGGGCTAAGCAGGGCTTTTTATATATTTGTTTAGTATATTTCAGCAGTGCATTTGAACTGGTAGATCATTCCTTTCCCTTGGTTCGCCAAGGGAGGTCATCTTGTTTTTTGGCACGCTTATATGAAAATCCATGTTCCTGTGTATGTTTTGGCTCTCAAGGTGAATGTTTGGCTCTCAAGGTGAATGTTCCCCTTTTTTTAGAGTCGGTAGAGGTATCAGACAGGGCTGTGTATTAGCTCCATTCTTGTTTTTGTTGTTTATTAATGACGTGGATTATATTCTACGGGCCATGTCGGCCGATGCTCCCAGTTAATGACAACCAAAAAGATGGAAATAAATACAGCTAAAACTTTTTCTATGATTTGTGGTGCTAAGCCCAAAAAATGTAGATCATTTTACATTGGCAATTCCCCCATTCTTAACAGAAATTCTATCTACTGGAAATGGTATGTGGGAACAACAGATGTTAAACGCTAAATTCAAGATGAGTAGGTGTTGTAATGAGGTGTTCAGGTTTTGTAATACATTTGGTGCTTGCCCTTTTAAGGAAATGGTCAAGATTTATAAAGCCAAGGGAGTGTCTACTACTATATTTGGGGCTAGGTTGTGGGAATACACTTATTGTAGCCCCCTTCAAGTTGAGGAAAACAACTTTTTAAAGAGCCTTTTATGTTTACCTGTCTCAGCTTTATCCACGATAGTTCATAAGGAGGTTGGTATGCAGTCGTTAGAGGATTTGCTGCTTTTAAAACCTCTGCTTCTTTGGCACTCAATATGGCTAAGAGAAGAGACACATTTTACAAAAGGATTATTTTAAATTGTTTAGCATTGGATTATGTTTCTTCCATTCCTTGGTTGATGTACATAAATACAACTTTTAGTTCTATTTTTAATATGTCCACATGGCAGGAACCAGTCAAAGTTATATCCTTGAACAAGAGCTATGTTAAAGAAACTTCTCAAATTTAGGTCTGATTATATGCCTCGCTATTCCATGGAGGGCTGTTTTATTTAACCTGTGTTAACAACATTCAGCATTGTTATGTGTTGTCGAGATTTATGTTAGACTCAGTCCATCATTTGGTTACATTTCCACACATGAAGAGCTGCCCCCCTGACACGTTGCCATGCCCCTGTGAAAGGCTGTCTAAGCAATGCACTTTGTTTTTTTGTGATTTTTATAAGAACCTCAGGTGTTTTTATTTGAAACCACTTTTTATTAATATCTTAATTTTTCTCTCCAATATCAAGGAGCATAATGCAGCACTGGAAATTTTATATGAGCTTGGGGATTACAGAGTGTGTTATAACATAGCTCCTTACATACTGAAGGCTGTGGGTCAAAGAAAAAGTATTATGTGCTAGAGATTGATTATATGGAATGACCTCTGTTGTTATATCTGACTGCATTGTATACTTTTATATTAATTTTAGTATGTGTTTTATCCATGTATTTTAATTGTTTTTATGCTGTGTGTTTTATTTACACTTTTATGTCTGTTTATAACTTTGCCAAAATAAAGTTTTGAATCTGGCTGGAAGTGCTTTGAAATATATACTTATTCATTTTAACTTAATGTATCACTTATTTATTGGTACAATTGTTTAATTAACATTAATTAATCATTGAAATAATTTACATTTACTTTATACATTGCTGTCTACGTTTTGAAAATGTTTAATATACATGTATGTACATTCATTTTTAAAAAGGGTGCGTTAATAATTATCATGGTTAATTTCGTGTTGTATCTACTTTTTTAGAAGTTTTCCTTTAATAATCAACATTTTGTATTAATAATTCATAATGTTGCAATTTTAAACTTTACTTTTTATTTACATTGATTTCTTAATGCACTTTGTTTGTTATGTTTAGTGGTAATAATTTTTAAGGATCTATGTGTGCCTGTGTGTGTAATTTACTTTTTTGTGGTCTTCATCTTTTCTCAGGTTGTACAGAGAAAAGTAAGTTTGACCTCTTCAAAGTCCAAAGCTTTTTACTGTTATTTTTTAGGTTGGAGTTGGAATAGTAATTCTGACCCCTCTAAAGTGCAACACTTTCTCTATTGTTGCTTATATTGGAGTGGAAGTACTAAATCTGTCCCCTCCAAAGTCTTACACACTTTTTCTGATGTTGCTCAGTTTTGAGTGAGAATATTACATCTGCCTCCTCCAAAGTTAACACTTTCCATATTGTTGCTCTCTTTGGTCTGGGAACAGAAAATCTGACCCCCTAAAGTCCCAAAGTACTGTTGCTTATGTTGGAATGTGTGAGAAATTGGGGTGGGGGTTGGGGATATTTACAAGGAGCTTGACACACCATTGCATTATTTTTTTGACGCAGCGGTGGTGCTCTGTTAGCTTCATTTTTACAATGTGATGCATTTGACCAAATGCTTTTGTTTTTCGGGGACTGCGTCCAAAAAGAACCTGCGCGGGATTCAGCTGTTTCACGTGGATTTTAATGTATGCAGAGTGGGCGTTCTGTTGGAAAAAGTAACTTACAACTGATGCAGTGATATTTACAATATTTTCCTTGTTTTATGCTTTTGTCAGATGTGTCTCGCAAAGCCTGCAATCCATCAGAATTTCTATGCCTCCTAAACCCAGGCATAGGGACTGATGCAGTCACTTTTAACCACTTTGGTGTTTCAGACGGCCGGGATCCGTCTGACACAGAACTGCTCATGTGCGTCAGAATGCTCCTGGCCGTCCACGCACATGGCACTGGAAATCCCTCTGGTGCGGGCACCAGATATATTCCCCTCTCAAAGAAACAGCCTCGGCAGATGGGGAAAAACATCCCCATCTCCCGAGGCTGCTTCTTTTGTTTCAGTGAAATGCCGATCAGCGCTCTGACGTCATTTCACTGAAACTAAAATTGAAATGAGCCGATCAGCTCATTTAACTTTATCTGCATCTGTGCTCGTGGGGCTATCTCAGCCCTCTTGAGCACCAATCCAGACGGGAGAGGTATTGTTGGAAAGGGAAGAATCTCCTGTTTCCAACGGTACACCTCCCTTGTGGATTCCTGCTTGGGGATTGCCACAGGAGGGCAATCTCCAAGCAGGAATCCACCAGTAGACACCAAGGAGGGGGGGGGCCTTGGGCAAGGACTTTTGTTTCACCCTTAATTGTTTTAGGCATATTCAGTCTTTCTGCCCCTCTGGGGAACAGATGGGGGCTAAAGTCCCCAATCTGCGCCCCCCCCCCCGGGGGGCAAAAAGCGCACTAGGCAGCAGGGACTATTTTATGAGACTCTTTAGGGGTTGAGGCTGCACAAAATGGGATGACAATCACTCCCACCCCTTATAATAAATGGCCACAGTCTTTCTACCCCTCTTGGAGAGCAGATGGGTGATATTACAACAGTCTGCCCTCCGGGTGGGGCAGAAATCCCACTAGACACCAGGGATTTGTTTTTTTTAATTTATATAAAAGAGTTGTGGGGGCTGCCTACAATGGGCATGGTCATGCCCCCACCCAAAACCAATGGGGCTAAAGTCTTTCTGCCGCCCCAGGGGGCAGATGAGGCAATAAACTCTGATCTTACCCTCGGGTAGTGGGGGAGGGCAAAAAACCCAGTAGGCACCATGGATTTTGTTTGAAAAGTCTAGGGATGGAGGCTGCCCAGAATGGGCATGACAATGCACCCAACCCCCCAAAAAATAGGCACAATTGTTTTGCACCCACTGGGGAAAGATGGGGTAATGTCGGGTGGCTCCCTGCAGATTCCAGAACTTTCTGCCACTCTAACCGACTTCTGGGTACTTCTGGCCTAACCCAGAAGTCAGTAGGGGTGGCAATTGAAGCAAAGCACTTCGGCTTCTAGCAGAATTCATGACATCCGAGAAAGTTCAGGAGATGACATGCAGCAATTAGAGTTTGGCAGGTTACCATAGGAGTTAGAAGGATTTGCGATCCTTTCTTCCTGAGACAAATTGGAAGACCAACAAAAAACTCAAAATCACTTTTTTGGCTGAAGAGTATCCATGTGTCCTGAGTCCTGAGGGTAACCCCCTTAGTGGCTCAGGGACCGAAATGTGTCAACAAGGGCACACCCCATACAGGGTAAATAATAAAAATTGAGTAAAAAAAATACCCCTGTTATGTGCAACTATTGGAATTTGTTTTTTCGGCTTCTGGTAGAGGCCCTCCAGGCATGAGTTATTAAATGGTTGGAATTGGTTCAGATCTTTTCTGACAGATTAATTCAGAAGCAGGATACAAACATTGATGTAATTTTACACATAGGTAAAGTAGAATTGTATTTTGTTGTATGTGATGTACTGTGAAATGTTTTGTAGGTTTAAGTTCCTGTTAAAAGATTGACAGATTGTTTTAATGTGTGCTTGTCCACTGTGTATGATTTTATGTACTGTATATAAATGACCTGCTATTTTTTTATTTTTATTAAAAAAGTAAATGGTGGCCGTGTTAATTGATTTGTGCGCCCATGGAATTTAAAGACTGTGTGAGTGTTAAATGACTATCAACATTGGCACTTTTTCTTGTACACAATTTTCAGGGCATAACCTTGCTGACCGATATGGGGCCAACCCCTTCTTTCTTCAAAAACACTTTCTAAAAGTGCCATTTCTAAAATAGTAATAATAAATCCAACTTCACCAGTAAAGAGGATTTATTATTACCATTCCAATGATCTGAAACATGATGTAGCTACTCCTTTCTGATCAGAAATTACAGCTTAGAAGTATATTAAGGAATTCGCAATGCTGACCTATGAGAGGAGTAGGCCTCACAGTAATGAAAAATGAATTTTGGAGTTTTTCATTACCAGGACATGTAAAACTTAAAAGTACATGTCCTGCTTTTTACTTACATATTACCCTGCCCTCCGGGTTACCGATGGCCTACCTTAGGGGTGACTTATATGTAATAAAAGGGGAGTTTAAGGCTTGACAAGAAGTTTTACTTTTAAATACCAAGTCGAAGTGCAGTGAAACTGCACACACAGGGTCTGCAATGGCAGGCCTGAGACATGTTTACAGGGCTACTTGAGTGGGTGGACAAATCGGTGCTGCAGGCCCACTAGTAGCATTTAATTTACAAGTCCTGGGTATATGGTACACCGTTTCACAAGGGACTTACTGATAAATTAAATATGCCATTTCTGTATACACCAATGTTACCATGTTTAGGAGAGACGCACAATCATTTTATCACTGGTCAGCAGTGGTAAAGTGCTCAGAGTCCTAAGGCCAACAAAGAGATACAGCAAAAACAGTAGGTGACAGGCAAAAAGGCTGGGTTAAGGCAACCCTACGAATGCCAGGTCTAACACAGCAGAAATAGAAAATCTGACACCTCCAAAGCGAAACACTTACCTTCCTGTTGCTTAGGTTGGAGTGGGAGTAGTCAATCTGACCCCAAAGTCCAACATTTTAACCAGTGTTGCTCTGTTTTGAGAAAAAAACAAATCTGACACCTCCAATGTCCAATATGTTCCCTACTTTTGCTTAAGCGGGAGTGAAAGTAGTAAAATGAACAATTCTAAAGTTCAGCTTTTCACCAACATTGCTCAGTTTGTAGTGGGAATAGTAAAACCTTCAAAGTCCAACATTCATTGCTGTTGCTTACATTGGAAAGGGAATTGTAAATCTGAGCCATCCAAAGTCCTGCATGTCTTTACTCTTACTCAGACAGGCTGGAAAAAGTTTAGTTTAGTTTAGTTTTATGAATTTATAAAGCGCATAGCTACCCTAAGGCATCCCAGCGCTATTTAAAAAAGGTAATCTGATCTTTGTTTCAAGTTGTTAAAACTACTATTTGATTTCATATTATATTTTATTTTATGTTTCTTGTATAATTTTCATTTTATTCTTTGAGAAATGTTCCTGTTAGTGATGCATTTCTTTATTTAGTTTTATGATAATTACATTTTCTAGTTTAAATTGTGCCTATATTAATAGCTATATGTTTATAGATTTATGTCATTGATTTAAATTGTCAAATGTTTTCATATTTTATATGCATTATGTGAACTTAATTTAAAGTTAACTATTTTATAAATGCATTTTAATGTTAAATAGTTCTAAACATCAGTACATAACTATGTTCTGTATGTATAATCAATATTTTTGTCCACAATATCCTTTTTTCTTTTTTTTCTGTTGTCTGTATTCACCTCCAGGTGTTCCCCTTGAAACCTTTTGTCTGAGAAACCACCCTTGTTGCATGTCTCAGTCAGGAGAAACATTAAGGAATAACTCCTGCCTGAAATAGCTCAGTTCTCTGATGCATCCTGGCCCTTCAGCCCAATGTCAAAGCAACAGTGGCAACTTTCCGGTGTAATCATAGGGCAGTGTGAGCCGAGTAGGAGTATTGTCCTCACCAGAGGCCACTGCGGACACACTTTCATAATTTCAAAGTCAGACTCATTCCTACCATGCCCTTAGTGACTGCCAGAACTCATGCCTTCTGTTTCCTGTATTTTTGTACATTAAGATTTAAATTATAAACAAGCGACCCCCTCCAATCTGAGCACAGCTGCGAAAGGTTGCTGAGCCAGTGCTAATAGAATCAGATTAAAAAGTAATTTGGTGCTATCATTGCTCACTCTAACTTGATCTTACAAAATCCCAAAAAAACAAGAGCAGTGCTTACCTGAAGCGTTACAGAAAGGATCTTCCTTACTACAGTGCACAAAATTTGCTGATTACGGGGCATTCCAGAATCATATGTAAATCATTGGCACCTTCAAGCCCACTCTTCTTACACCTGACCATGTTGCCAGCCTTCATTTTAGATAGCCTTTCTGGGGTCCAAAATGCCCTCTGGATGGAAAAAAGGTGGTTTCTCCTTAAATACCAGGTTTTACTACACTGTGCAGAAGGTTCATAGATACTTGGCATATGTTTCTTATCTGTATGTCCAGCAAACATTCTCCCCATTTCTACTCTGGTAGCAGGAAGTCCCAGTCTGAGAGGTCCACCATCAACCAACACCATCTTGTAACTTCCTTCTTCATTGGAGCATTCTGATATAATAGCTCTTCCAACTTGTTTCACACCCCCACCATATTATCAAGTCTATGCACCCAACTTTGCACTTGGAGATATTTGAACTTAGAAGCCTTTACACCCACCTCCAAAATAAAATCCTCCAAGGGCAAAAAATCCCACCCTTGACAAAGTTGACCGCACTCCCAAAATCTCGCCTCCTTCAGTGGGGTTGCTAGACTATTCTTAGTCCGTTCTGGTGAGCCAAGGGAACCCCATATAGGCACATACTTGCTTTAATAGGGGAAGTTGGTAACCTTCCTTGCTTGATAGAGCAATCCTGCCAGATCTTGTAGCACGTTAAACTCCAGCTTTTTGAAAAACTTTGGGTAGCCAAGTTTATACAGGAAGCCAAAGCCTGCATCCTGAATATTGTTCACCATGGCTCCATACATCATCCCTACCCCCGACTCTCTTGGGCTTTTTAACAAGCAATTACTGTTTATCAGGAGAAATGTCCACAAATTAGGGAGGGTCCAACCCCCTTTCTCTTTTTTTCTCCTCAGCTTTTTGCAAGCAATATGTGCCCCCTTTGAAGCCCAGATAAACCTATTTATCCAGCCCTGTAATTTGCCAAACCATTATTTCCTGAACATCAATGGGATTGCATAAAAAATAAACATAAATTTAGGCAGAATACACATCTTAACCAGATTGACTCTCCCTATAATAGTGAGCGGTAAGTGTTCCCAGCTCTTCTAATTTGCAGGAGTCCCTTATGACTTTAGAAAAATGCACTTCTGACATCGTTTTTATGTCCTGGCTGATCACCAAATACCTAATTTCACTTTTAATTAATGCACCTTCCCTCTGCATATTCCTAACCATGACTTCTGTCTTGTTGCTTTTAAACTGATACCCTGCTTCCCTTCCTAACTCTGCTGCTAACTTCTCTAGAGCCAGCAAAGTGCCTACTAAGTCAGAAGTATATACCATAAGATCATCAACATAAAGAGCAAACTTCCTTTGCCATTCATTACAGCTAAAGGGCATTATACCTCTCTTCTTCCTGATTTTACAAGCAAAGGGCTCTATATACTGGTCAAACAACAGCTGTGACAGCGGACACACTTGTCTTGCTCCCCTCACTATATTGTAGGGGAGGATAAGGGAGCCATTCATTAATACTCTTGCTTGGGAATTCTGATAAATCTTCTGAAATACCCGACAAAATCTCTCCCCAAAGTTAAAGATCGAACACAACGTTTCTCAATACATCCAGTTTACTCTGTCAAATGCCTTAGTGCCATCCAACATAACTATTGCCAAAGGAGTCTCACAAGTCTTTGCTAAATCTATTGAAGCAATCAGACCCCGTGTTAACTCATGCAAGTGCCTGCCCTCTAGAAATCCTTTTTGATCGTCATTCCGAAGCCCACCAATCACCCCACTCAATCTATTTGCCAATATTTTCACAGACATCTTATAATCACCATTTAAGAGTGATATTCACCTGTAGGAGTCACAGTTCCTTGGACACTTCCCTGGCTTTAGTATCAACCTGACAATAGCTTCATCCTAGGACGGGTGTGTCATGGCACCTGACTCCAAAATTTCTCCAAAAAGCGTGGTCATGACTGGTGTTCTACTCTCACCCAGAGCCTTATAAACCTCCAAGGAAAGGGTAGACCATCCGGGCCAGGAGCTTTACCCGCCTTGCTAGACTTAAAAGCCTGTTCTACCTTGGACTGCTCAATATACTCATTAAGTCGCATATTATTCTCATCACTCAACATACCTAGATCTTCATCATCAACCCAATACTCTTGTTGTCAATATTATTGTACTTTACCTAGTAAGTATGTAAAGTCAATATTATTGTTACTGCAATATTTCTGTATTATATTAATTTTAACCTCGTTATTAAACAAGCACTAGGACTTTTCCCAGTATTTTACAAGTTGGAAGCATGTGATATCTTGTTGATATCTTCAAGAAATTCAGGTCGGGCAAGCAAAGTTGGTAGTACACATTGTCTGTAGTTGAAGAAGTAAAACAATACTGTGATGACGTCTTTGTTTTTTTTGTTTTTTTTATTGTTTTAAAGATGCTATTCATATTTTCCAGATTAATAAATGAATAAAGACATAATGTATGTCAAGTGTCCATAAAAATGACATATTTCAATTACTGATATGTTTGAGACAATTGCTAAAGCAAGAACTTTCGTTAATCTGCATCATGATTCTCATACCTACTTGACTACTTTACAAAAAACACAAGACAGTTTTCATTATTCAATCTGCCTTAATTATATAAGGCCTGAAGAATTAGTGTGTTTTATTTGTGTAGTGTGTCTTTTATGGGGCTGATTTCCTGATGTATTTCTGTGTTCTGTTTCTTTCCCCCTATGTCTGTCTTAGTTATTTAAATAAAACTGGTGTATTCATATGATTATTCTGAATGTGGATACATAACCAAGGAATATATATGTAGGTGCTGGTATTGACATAGTTGTTTTGGCAGCTCTGGAGCAGTATGAATCTTTATGAAACAGGATAAACCAATTACTGACTTACATAATTGCTTATTTGAGTCTTTAAGAAAATTCTTTATCAAGAAAGTTAAGCCACGTCCCATAGAAGTAAACAATCTTTTTTGGTTTAACGAGGCATCCAAGCTGGGTAAAGCCAATCTCCTGTTTGTGGTCCAAAGGAACAAAAAAGGGAGCAATCACAGAAGCTAAGACTGTTTAGGCTGCGAGTAACAATTGTGGGGTGAAGGACTTTGAAATAATGTACTTGAGGCAGCCAGAACAAAAGACAGCAAGGCATTTTGGTATATTATTCCCTGTGCTTGTCTGAGAGCATTTGATATGCCTGGAGCCCATATCCAACTCCAAGTTTAGTTTCAATACTTCAGAAATCTCTATCAAACGTTTGCTCGATCAAGTTGATCCCAGCTACTAAACCTTGAGGTGGAACTGTCTCTGGGCGTGGGTATAATTCCCCTATTGAATTCGCATTACTGAGTAGGTTGAAAGCTACTTATAACCTGGAATCAGTCAAGGCTCTTGGATTGGACAAGATACCAAAGGGTCTTTTTCAGTCTGAACGATCTATATGGGGACCATCTTTTGATATCTCATCTAATGCTTTTTCAGCTGGTGCTAAAACCTTTGCGTCATGGGTGGGGGTGGAAATCATCCCAGTTCATAAGAAATGCTCTAAAGATTTCCCTGGGAGTAAGTGACCAATTATCCTGATTGACATCTTCAAAACATTTTCAGTAATCCAGCTTTGGATAACTTAGTTCTATGAAGAACAGATTCCAAAGGTTTATCCCATCTACAGGTAAGCTATTGGATGAATGTTAGCACAACTGACCAGGTCTTTTGCTTCAAATATCTTATTTAGAAAACAATTATAATAATATGGGAACACCTCTCTGTGGCATTTGTTGATATAAGGTAGCATTTGACTTGGACCGAAGAAAAAAGCTTTGGAAAGCACTTTTAGTAGGAGGTCCCTGCTCAGTTATTGGTATTAATAATAAGAACTGGGAAGTATACACAAATTCACTCGGGTGAATAAAGAGTCTACTGAACTAATTGAGATTGACAGAGGTGTTTACAAAGGGTGTGTTTTAGATCTTATCTTGTTTGCTCTTTTTAGCAATGAAGTAAACAATCATTTACTTCATTGTTTTGAGGTAGTCCCCAAGCTAGATGGACAAAAGATCTCTACTCTGTATCTCTACTCTGTTATTTGCAGATGTTACCCATGCCCTGGTGATCTCAAAAATACCTATGGGGTTGCAAACCTTAATAAGTTGTTGTCCTTTAGCAAACACAATGGCTAGAAAATTAATCACCAAGACAAAATATATGGTGTTTAATCCAAATAAATCCTTCTGGGACTCACTGAAATTGCAGAAACCCCTCTTGAGCATGTAAATACTTTGAATATCTTAACATTGGACTCGCAAAAGCCTTATCTTGGTCTTTTCAGATCATGACAATCAAATCAAATCATTAACATTT
The DNA here is from genome assembly GCF_031143425.1 of Pleurodeles waltl. NCBI lineage: Eukaryota > Metazoa > Chordata > Amphibia > Caudata > Salamandridae > Pleurodeles > Pleurodeles waltl. The sequence continues at coordinate 863,885,641 of NC_090436.1, read as the reverse complement.
ATAAAGCGCGCTACTCACCTGTGCGGGTCTCAAGGCGCTAGGGGAAAGGGGGGGTTACTGCTGCTCGAAAAGCCAGGTTTTTAGGAGTCTCCGGAATGCGGAGTGGTCCTGGGTGGTCCTGAGGCTGGTGGGGAGGGAGTTCCAGGTCTTGGCTGCCAGGAAGGAGAAAGACCTCCCACCCGCCATGGAGCGGCGGATGCGAGGGACGGCAGCGAGCGCGAGGCCAGAGGAACGGAGGAGGCAGTGGGGATGTAGAAGCTGAGGCGTCGGTTGAGGTATTCCGGTCCCTTGTTGTGGAGGGCTTTGTGTGCGTGGGTGAGAAGTCGAAAGGTGATCCTTTTGCTGACTGGGAGCCAATGCAGGTGTCTCAGGTGTGCGGAGATGTGGCTGTTGCGGGGTACGTCGAGGATGAGGCGGGCCGAGGTGTTTTGAATGCGTTGCAGGCGATTTTGGAGTTTGGTGGTGGTTCCAGCGTAGAGGGTGTTGCCGTAGTCCAGGCGGCTCGTGACGAGGGCGTGGGTCACGGTTTTTCTAGTGAGGAAGCAGGCGGAGGACACGGCGTTGACTTGCTTGGTCATGGTGAGAAGGGGGTCCAAGATGAAGCCGAGGTTGCGGCTGTGGTCTGTGGGAGTCGGTGCGGTGCCGAGGGCCGTGGGCCACCAGGAGTCGTCCCAGGCGGACGGGGTGTTGCCGAGGATGAGGACTTCCGTTTTGTCAGAGTTCAGCTTTAGGCGGCTGAGCATCATCCAATCTGCGACGTCCTTCATACCCTCTTGTAGGTTGGTCTTGGCGCTGGCGGGGTCCTTGGTGAGGGAGAGTATAAGTTGGGTGTCGTCGGCGTAGGAGGTGATGATGATGTCGTGCTTGCGTACGATGTTGTCGAGGGGGCTCATGTAGACATTGAAGAGTGTCGGGCTGAGCGATGAGCCTTGAGGTACGCCGCAGATGATCTCGGTGGGGTCTGAGCGAAACGGTGGGAGGTAAACTCTTTGGGAACGGTTTGAGAGGAAGGAGGCGATCCAGTCCAGGGCCTGGCCTTGGATCCCGGTGGAGCGGAGGCGGGTGATTAGGGTGCGGTGACAGACGGTGTCGAAGGCCGCCGAGAGGTCGAGGAGGATGAGGGCGACTGTTTCATCGTTGTCCATCAGGGTTCTGATGTCGTCTGTGACTGAGATGAGGGCGGTTTCCGTGCTGTGGTTGGTTCGGAATCCGGTTTGTGAAGGGTCGAGCAGGTTGTTGTTTTCCAGGAAGGTGGTCAGCTGTTTGTTGACGGTCTTCTCTATTACCTTGGCTGGGAAAGGCAGGAGAGAGACGGGGCGGAAGTTTTTCAGGTCGCTCGGGTCAGCCGTAGGTTTCTTTAGGAGGGCGTTGACTTCGGCGTGTTTCCAGCATTCAGGGAAGGTAGCAGAAGAAAAAGAAGAGTTGATGACGGCCTGGAGGTGGGGGGCGATGATGTCGTCGGCTTTATTAAAGATGAAGTGAGGGCAGGGGTCCGAAGGGGCGCCGGAGTGGATAGAGTTCATGATGGATTTGGTTTCTTCAGTGTTGATGTGGGTCCAGTTGTTGAGGGTGAAGGCCGGGGGTGCGGGTTCGATGATGTTAGGTTGGGTCTGATGTCCGAAGCTGTCGTGGAGGTCGCTGATCTTGCAGTGGAAGAAGGTGGCGAGGGATTCGCACAAATCCTGTGAGGGCGTGACGGCGTTTGCGTTGGCGTTGGGGTTAGAGAACTCCTTGACGATGCTGAAAAGTTCTCTGCTGTTGTGGCTGTTTTTGTCCAGTCTGTCGTTGATAAAGTTCCTTTTGGCAGCGTGGATCAGGTGGTGGTGTTCACGGGTAGTGTTCTTGAGGGCGGTCATGTTGTCAGCGGTGTGGTCCTTGCGCCAGGCCTTCTCGAGGGTGCGACAAGTTTTCTTTGATTCTTTGAGGGTGTCAGAGAACCAGAGAGGTTTTTTGGTGTTGGTCTGTCGATGCGTGCGTTTGAGGGGAGCAAGGTTGTCTGTGCAGTTGGAGATCCAGTTTGTGAGGCTGAGGGCTGCGTCGTTGGGGTCGTTGGTGAGGGTGGGTTGGTTGGCGGCGAGTGCGGAGAGGAGTTGCTCTTCGGGGATCTTGTTCCACTGTCGACGAGGGATGGGTTGAGTGCGGAGGTGGTGGGTCTCGCGTCGGAATGTGAAGTGGACACAGCTGTGGTCGGTCCAGTGTAGAGCGGAGGTGTGGCTGAAGAAGATGTGTTTGCTGGCGGAGAAGATAGGGTCGAGCGTGTGTCCGGCGATGTGGGTGGCGGTGTTCACCAGTTGCTTGAGGCCGAGGTTGGCGAGGTTGTCGAGCAGGGCGGTGGTGTTGGGGTCGTTGTTCTGTTCCAGATGGAAGTTGAGGTTGCCTAGGAGGATGTAGTCCGGCGAGGCGAGGGCGTGCGGGGAGATGAAGTCGGCGATGGCGTCGCTGAAAGGGCCGCGCGGTCCGGCGGGACGGTAGACAAGGGATCCTCTGAGGGTGGTCCTGGGGTTGGTGCGAATTTGAAAATGCAGATGTTCAGCGGCGAGAGGGGTGTCTTCGGTGGAGGTGATGACGCTGATGGAGTCTTTGAAGGCGATGGCGATGCCTCCTCCTACTTGGTTGGTGCGGTCTTTTCTGGAGATCTTGTAGCCTTCGGGGATGGCAGTGGCGATGTCTGGAGCTGATGAGGCGTTCATCCAGGTTTCCGTGATGAAGGCGACGTCCGGAGCTGTGGAGTCCAGGAGGTCCCAGAGTTCAACGGCGTGCTTGTGGACAGAGCGAGCGTTGACCAGGATGCACTTGAGGTGGTTGATGGCGCGTGGGCTGGTGGACGTGGTAGTTGCGTGGTGGAAGATGCGTTTGCAGGAGTTACAGGCGAAGGGTCCATGGGTGCGCTTGGGGTGGGCTTGGAAGCAGGTGTTGGAGCGCCCGGGGTTGAGGGCGTGAAGGGTGGTGGGGTCGTAGCGGGTCAGCGGGGTAGGGGAGGGCTGGGGACCATGGGTTGTGGCGCTGGGCGCGGGCCAGGCGCGGACTGGCGGGGGCGTGCAGGAGGTCGCGGCGGGAAAGCGCGAGGGAGGGGGGACAGGTAGAGTGAGAAGAGCTGGGGGAGGGGGGCTTAAGGGTGGAGGGGGGTGAGTGTTAGAGTTTTAGGAGAATAGGGAGATAGATAGGAGTAGGGTTGAAAAGATAGGGGAGGGGGGTGGTAGAGGTTGGTGAGGGTGAGAGGTAGAGTGAGAGGATAGGGAGATAGGTAACAGAGGGGGTGTCGGGAAAGGGGGGGAGAGATAGGGAAATAGATAGATGGAGAGATAGGTGGAGAGAGAGAAAAATAGGTAGATAGGAGGAGGGGGTGAGTGAGGGAGTTAGGTGGAGAGATAGGTAGAGGAGTGAGGGAGGCAGGTAGCGAAAGGGTAGATGTGGGTGATAGTGAGAGATAGGTGGAGAGATAGAGGGGGTGAGGCAGGAGCAGGAGGGCAGAGACAGGGGCGGGAAGAGACAGGAGTCGGAGAGGACCGAAGAACAGAGGAAGCGAAGAACACAGAAGACCGGAAGAACACAGAAGAACAGAAGAGAAGGACACAGAAGACCGGAAGAACACAGAAGAACAGAAGAGATGAACACAGAGGACCGGAAGAACACAGAAGAACCGAAGAACACAGAAGAACAGAAGAGAAGAACACAGAAGAACAGAAGAACACAGAGGAAGATGCAGGGGACGAAGAAGCAGAAGAGCAGACGAACAGAAGATCAACAAAGAAGATACAGAAGACGAAGAGCAGAAGGCAGAAGACCACAGAGCAAGATGAGCAAGAAGAGAGGCGACAGGAGAGGCTGAGGAGCACACAGAAGAAGAGAGAAGACGGGGAGAAGAAGAGTGCAGAAGAAGATTGCAGAGGAGGAGCGAGGAGGAAGAGACAGAGAGGAGGAAAAGAAGCAGGAGAGAAGGTGAGTAGCGCGGGCAGGGCGAGGGGCTGGGAGGTGGGGGGGTACTTACTGTGAGGTGGGTCTCAGGAACTCAGGGACCTGGAGGAGCTGGAGGAGCTGCAGCGGCAGGGGGAGCGACCTACCCTTGGGTCAAGGGTCACTACCACTGTCGCGCAGCGGCCGCCATAAGAGGGAGGAGGGGGGGGAGGGGTCAGCTGGGGGTGAATGGGAGCTGGGGGGCGGGGGCGTGCAGGAGGTCGCGGCGGGAAAGCGCGAGGGAGGGGGGACAGGTAGAGTAAGAAGAGCTGGGGGAGGGGGTTTAAGGGTGGAGGGGGGTGAGTGTTAGAGTTTTAGGAGAATAGGGAGATAGATAGGAGTAGGGTTGAAAAGATAGGGGAGGGGGGGTGGTAGAGGTGGGTGAGAGGTAGAGTGAGAGGATAGGGAGATAGGTAACAGAGGGGGTGTCGGGACGGGGGAGAGATAGGGAAATAGATAGATGGAGAGATAGGTGGAGAGATAGAAAAATAGGTAGATAGGAGGAGGGGGTGAGTGAGGGAGTTAGGTGGAGAGATAGGTAGAGGAGTGAGGGAGGCAGGTAGCGAAAGGGTAGATGTGGGTGATAGTGAGAGATAGGTGGAGAGATAGAGGGGGTGAGGCAGGAGCAGGAGGGCAGAGACAGGGGCGGGAAGAGACAGGAGTCGGAGAGGACCGAAGAACAGAGGAAGCGAAGAACACAGAAGACCGGAAGAACACAGAAGAACAGAAGAGAAGGACACAGAAGACCAGAAGAACACAGAAGAACAGAAGAGAAGAACACAGAGGACCGGAAGAACACAGAAGAACCGAAGAACACAGAAGAACAGAAGAGAAGAACACAGAAGAACGGAAGAACACAGAAGAACACAGAGGAAGATGCAGGGGACGAAGAAGCAGAAGAGCAGACGAACAGAAGATCAACAAAGAAGATACAGAAGACGAAGAGCAGAAGGCAGAAGACCACAGAGCAAGATGAGGAAGAAGAGAGGCGACAGGAGAGGCTGAGGAGCACACAGAAGAAGAGAGAAGACGGGGAGAAGAAGAGTGCAGAAGAAGATTGCAGAGGACGAGTGAGGAGGAAGAGACAGAGAGGAGGAAAAGAAGCAAGTGCAGGAGAGAGGGTGAGTAGCGCGGGGCAGGGCGAGGGGCTGGGAGGTGGGGGGTACTTACTGTGAGGTGGGTCTCAGGAACTCAGGAACCTGGAGGAGCTGGAGGAGCTGCAGCGGCAGGGGGAGCGACCTACCCTTGGGTCAAGGGTCGCTACCACTGTCGTGCAGCGGGCGCCATAAGAGGGAGGAGGGGGGGAGGGGTCAGCTGGGGGCGAATGGGAGCTGGGGGCGGGGGCGTGCAGGAGGTCGCGGCGGGAAAGCGCGAGGGAGGGGGGGACAGGTAGAGTGAGAAGAACTGGGGGAGGGGGGCTTAAGGGTGGAGGGGGGTGAGTGTTCGAGTTTTAGGAGAATAGGGAGATAGATAGGAGTAGGGTTGAAAAGATAGGGGAGGGGGGGTGGTAGAGGTGGGTGAGGGTGAGAGGTAGAGTGAGAGGATAGGGAGATAGGTAACAGAGGGGGTGTCGGGACGGGGGGAGAGATAGGGAAATAGATAGATGGACAGATAGGTGGAGAGATAGAAAAATAGGTAGATAGGAGGAGGGGGTGAGTGAGGGAGTTAGGTGGAGAGATAGGTAGAGGAGTGAGGGAGGCAGGTAGCGAAAGGGTAGATGTGGGTGATAGTGAGAGATAGGTGGAGAGATAGAGGGGGGTGAGGCAGGAGCAGGAGGGCAGAGACATGGGCGGGAAGAGACAGGAGTCGGAGAGGACCGAAGAACAGAGGAAGCGAAGAACACAGAAGACCGGAAGAACACAGAAGAACAGAAGAGAAGGACACAGAAGACCGGAAGAACACAGAAGAACAGAAGAGAAGAACACAGAGGACCGGAAGAACACAGAAGAACCGAAGAACACAGAAGAACAGAAGAGAAGAACACAGAAAAACAGAAGAACACAGAAGAACAGAAGAACACAGAGGAAGATGCAGGCGACGAAGAAGCAGAAGAGCAGACAAACAGAAGATCAACAAAGAAGATACAGAAGACGAAGAGCAGAAGGCAGAAGACCACAGAGCAAGATGAGGAAGAAGAGAGGCCACAGGAGAGGCTGAGGAGCACACAGAAGAAGAGAGAAGACGGGGAGAAGAAGAGTGCAGAAGAAGATTGTAGAGGAGGAGCGAGGAGGAAGAGACAGAGAGGAGGAAAAGAAGCAGGAGCAGGAGAGAGGGTGAGTAGCGCGGGGCAGGGCGAGGGGCTGGGAGGTGGGGGTACTTACTGTGAGGTGGGTCTCAGGAACTCAGGAACCTGGAGGAGCTGGAGGAGCTGCAGCGGCAGGGGGAGCGACCTACCCTTGGGTCAAGGGTCGCTACCACTGTCGCGCAGCGGCCGCCATAAGAGGGAGGGGGGGAGGGGTCAGCTGGGGCGAATGGGAGCTGGGGGGTGGGGGCGTGCAGGAGGTCGCGGCGGGAAAGCGCGAGGGAGAGGGGGGACAGGTAGAGTGAGAAGAGCTGGTGGAGGGGTTTTAAGGGTGAAGGGGGGTGAGTGTTAGAGTTTTAGGAGAATAGGGAGATAGATAGGAGTAGGGTTGAAAAGATAGGGGAGGGGGGGTGGTAGAGGTGGGTGAGGGTGAGAGGTAGAGTGAGAGGATATGGAGATAGTTAACAGAGGGGGTGTCGGGACGGGGGGAGAGATAGGGAAATAGATAGATGGAGAGATAGGTGGAGAGATAGAAAAATAGGTAGATAGGAGGAGGGGGGGAGTGAGGGAGTTAGGTGGAGAGATAGGTAGAGGAGTGAGGGAGGCAGGTAGCGAAAGGGTAGATGTGGGTGATAGTGAGAGATAGGTGGAGAGATAGAGGGGGGTGAGGCAGGAGCAGGAGGGCAGAGACAGGGGCGGGAAGAGACAGGAGTCGGAGAGGACCGAAGAACAGAGGAAGCGAAGAACACAGAAGACCGGAAGAACACAGAAGGACACAGAAGACCGGAAGAACACAGAAGAACAGAAGAGAAGAACACAGAGGACCGGAAGAACACAGAAGAACCGAAGAACACAGAAGAACAGAAGAGAAGAACACAGAAAAACAGAAGAACACAGAAGAACAGAAGAACACAGAGGAAGATGCAGGCGACGAAGAAGCAGAAGAGCAGACAAACAGAAGATCAACAAAGAAGATACAGAAGACGAAGAGCAGAAGGCAGAAGACCACAGAGCAAGATGAGGAAGAAGAGAGGCCACAGGAGAGGCTGAGGAGCACACAGAAGAAGAGAGAAGACGGGGAGAAGAAGAGTGCAGAAGAAGATTGTAGAGGAGGAGCGAGGAGGAAGAGACAGAGAGGAGGAAAAGAAGCAGGAGCAGGAGAGAGGGTGAGTAGCGCGGGGCAGGGCGAGGGGCTGGGAGGTGGGGGTACTTACTGTGAGGTGGGTCTCAGGAACACAGGAACCTGGAGGAGCTGGAGGAGCTGCAGCGGCAGGGGGAGCGACCTACCCTTGGGTCAAGGGTCGCTACCACTGTCGCGCAGCGGCCGCCATAAGAGGGAGGGGGGGAGGGGTCAGCTGGGGCGAATGGGAGCTGGGGGGTGGGGGCGTGCAGGAGGTCGCGGCGGGAAAGCGCGAGGGAGAGGGGGGACAGGTAGAGTGAGAAGAGCTGGTGGAGGGGTTTTAAGGGTGGAGGGGGGTGAGTGTTAGAGTTTTAGGAGAATAGGGAGATAGATAGGAGTAGGGTTGAAAAGATAGGGGGGGGGGTGGTAGAGGTGGGTGAGGGTGAGAGGTAGAGTGAGAGGATATGGAGATAGTTAACAGAGGGGGTGTCGGGACGGGGGGAGAGATAGGGAAATAGATAGATGGAGAGATAGGTGGAGAGAAAGAAAAATAGGTAGATAGGAGGAGGGGGTGAGTGAGGGAGTTAGGTGGAGAGATAGGTAGAGGAGTGAGGGAGGCAGGTAGCGAAAGGGTAGATGTGGGTGATAGTGAGAGATAGGAGAGAGAGATAGAGGGGGGTGAGGCAGGAGCAGGAGGGCAGAGACAGGGGCGGGAAGAGACAGGAGTCGGAGAGGACCGAATAACAGAGGAAGCGAAGAACACAGAAGACCGGAAGAACACAGAAGAACAGAAGAGAAGGACACAGAAGACCGGAAGAACACAGAAGAACAGAAGAGAAGAACACAGAGGATCGGAAGAACACAGAAGAACCAAAGAACACAGAAGAACAGAAGAGAAGAACACAGAAGAACAGAAGAACACAGAAGAACAGAAGAACACAGAGGAAGATGCAGGGGACGAAGAAGCAGAAGAGCAGACGAACAGAAGATCAACAAAGAAGATACAGAAGACGAAGAGCAGAAGGCAGAAGACCACAGAGCAAGATGAGGAAGAAGAGAGGCGACAGGAGAGGCTGAGGAGCACACAGAAGAAGAGAGAAGACGGGGAGAAGAAGAGTGCAGAAGAAGATTGCAGAGGAGGAGCGAGGAGGAAGAGACAGAGAGGAGGAAAAGAAGCAGGAGCAGGAGAGAAGGTGAGTAGCGCGGGGCAGGGCGAGGGGCTGGGAGGTGGGAGGTACTTACTGTGAGGTGGGTCTCAGGAACTCAGGAACCTGGAGGAGCTGGAGGAGCTGCAGCGGCAGGGGGAGCGACCTACCTACAATCCAATTGATTCTCCAACATAGAGCTACTATTGTTTTTTTTTAGATTTTGTCAAACACCCATTCTCTAATCCTGTTTTTCCTGCTTTAAAAGTCTATAATGCTTAAAGTTTAAATGTTGCTGTTATGGTGCTGAACGTTAGATTGCCTGGCAAAAACTGAAAGCAAATGTTTATGTAATCTTCATTTTAAATACCTCAAAGCACATCCAGAATTCTGCTATATCTTGATTTGAGCTTGAAAAACATCGTCCACGTGGCCAATTTGAAAACATTTCATACTTGCTGTGTATTTGATGACTAGATGAGTTGGTACCCTAATTAGAATCCATTAACGAGGTTAGAGATAGATCTAAAATTTCTAATCTACCCTAGCTTGGTTTTGTAAGAACCTAGTTTTATTCGTTGGGCCTTAATTTATTTTGGGATTGTGCATACAAAATTGTTGAAGAACAAATACTGTATTTCTACTTGTGTATTTTCTATACTTTGTATTTATTTTTGCATATTTGATGAGTTATCTTACCCAAAATAAATATATGATGATGAATATATAGGTAGGAATATGTGCCTTTACATTCTTTTTGAGAAAAACAGAAAAGTTATTGGGGAAATTGAAGCTTCCTCATATCATAATGGAGAATGAAATCGAGATAGGAGTGGGTGGTAGATGATACTAATACTACCACTACATAAAGGCAGTAAGCAAATCAAGATGTTGTTAGGGATCCATTACAAATGGAACAATTTCTATTAGAGTTTATTGACTCTCCTCTACCATTAATTAGAAGACAAGATTCTTATGTGGCACCTGATAATCTGTAGAGGACGTTTTTCAGATTGTAAGGGTTCATAAGAAATCAGCAGAATGTAGGAAACTATATTTCTGCTATGGAGAAAGTATGCGTTAATGGGTATATGAAGACAGCAGCATGCAAAAGATAGGAAATGCATAATTTATTAGCAAATATAAAAGTCAATTTTGAGTTGATTACTTTTTGATGTCTTCAATTATTAAGTACAATGAGAACAAATATTACACAGAGGATGCACTAATATAAAACTAAACCTTATGATAAATGACATCTCTGTTAGTTTGTGTAATAACTATTATTGGCGAATACATAATGCAGTGTTGCTAGAGAAGGATGTGGTAGCAGAATATCATTTTGATTGCAGCATCATTTTTTTTCAGATTAATAAAGAAACAGAAATACAACTAGGATTTGGAAACCTTTCAAATCATATGTACTTGGTATTTTAATCCATATTTGTGTAGATGTTAAGGGACAATAGTGCTGCTACTGAAAATGAAGGCAAAATGGGTAAGACACTGTGGGAAGTGGAACTTATCCCTACTTCCAAGAATGTAGATAATGTCAAACTGATGGAAGAAATTAAAGACATTAGAAGAAAGAGGGAAACAGTAAATCATCAGCCAATACATCAGGAAACTTTTGAGAATATAATTAAAGAAGATATCAGGTGTGGAGAATTAAATTAAGTTAATTGTTAATCAAATAAGAGAAGTACGAATAAAGAGATGAGAGTGTTGGAGAAGGAGCCACAGTCTGGAAGGTCTTTTGAAATATTATTATGGGCAATAGTAAGAATTCCTAGATCCACTGGAAACAGAGAAGAGTTTTTGAAAATTGAAGGCAGGAATTGGAATTGGAGAAATCAGTGTTAGACTGACTGACCTTTGATGAACAAGTCAAATTCAGCAATTGATTTTCTGAAGAAGATATCAGCGATGCAGTTAGATTTTTACTTTCCACAAACACTCCAGGAGACCATGGGATACCTCAGTATGGTACAAAATGTTTGGGGTTCTCCTGGTCCCACAGCTGCAGTTTTTATTAAATGCAATAATTTAAGGCAGGGAACCTTTGCCCTTTCTTGAAAATGGGGCAATAATAACTACCCCTGAACCTTGTAAGGATCTGACAATCTGTGAGTTTTGGAGGCCTATAACTTTGTTCAGTGTATGCTATAAAGTATTTATGAAAGCATCTGTGACACATCTGTCAAACAGGATCCATAACTTGGTTATCTCAAACCAAAAGGACTTTGGGCCCAATTTATAGTTTGGCGGACACTGTACTATTCACAAACATGCTGGAGTACCCTGTCCAACAAAATTTTGGTCTGCCTTTCTCATTTAGAGATTGGTCACCTCAAAGTTTACGTCGACATAGCCCCTGTTGACTTTGCTTATGGAAAACTAACTCCAATAGCTCAGCCGAGTAGGGGCCATCAGAGGAATGACATTACAACACCCTCAATATTTTCGTTTCATTCTTTTTTTTCCTGTCTAACCTGGCAGTGAGGGACATGGGTAAAATTAATGACCCTAAATAAGTTGTGAGAAAAGGGTGGGAGGAGGCATTTGTTTTTTTACTTTCTGTATAAATTCCATTTGGGAGTTTGCTTCAGAAAAAAAATATATATATGTTAAAAGTGTGGTGGACAGGCATCAAAACTGACAGTGCCAGGCTACAAAATGTTTTTTACATTGAAAGAAACTGCTATGACAGCGGTTCCTTTCAATGTGCAGAGATGACCACTGGGCTGGCGGTCATCTCTAAACTTGACAGAGGGTAGTACATAAGGGAAGCAGCGGTACTGTCCCCTCACCATGACATGGAGTGCCATCCACCAAATTTTAAGCCAAGCCCAAATGTATTCCTAGAAGGTTATTGACCTCATATTTTCATTATTTTTGGTCGGCAGTAGGTTGTTCTAAAGTTAATAAATTATCTTTAGCCAGTTCATTTCTAGATGAGGAGAGAGAAGGCTTTTGTTATAGTGAAATGGATTTATTGGATTATCGTTGGAAAATAGTGAATGGACACTGACTACATTTTTGAGGCATTTCTTTGGCAGCTTCAGCTGTCTTTCTTCAGGGATTGGTCATACCCCCACCCATGGAGTTCCTTTTTTCTGCTATACTTGATAAATGGATGTCAGAACATGAGATGTAATGATTCAATGTAAACTTCTATTGGCAGAAATTATTTAATGAAAATGAATTTAAGATTAAAATTGCTTTTTGTGAAGTATATGCTTTATGAACAAACATTATAAAGCAAAGGAAAAATAGGGTGTGTGTGGCACTTTGGGGAAATATGTCTCTCCTTGCAGAATTAATTAAGGTGAGTAGAGGTTGAAAAGACAGGTGGATGTGAGAGCTGCCACCATCTTTAGGGGATAAAGGCTTTATCGCTTTGTATCGAACTAGGGAAGAAATTTGACATGGGGTTGCAAGCTAATTTCTGTATGTATCTTTAGTTAAGACTTTTTTTGTTGGATCTAAAAATAGGACAGAAATGGATAACTTAACATTGTGCTTTATGATTCTCCCTATGAGGGCTTTAAAGCACAAAACCCTACCTATAGTTACCACACTACTTAAAATGAAAATAAGTACGATCTGAAAACAGGAAATAGTAGAGCCTTTAGAAAACAACAGCTGGGAATTCACTTTAGATATGTACTTCTTTCCAGTTAGCTCAGATCTATGTCTTATACAGTTTACACAACACTTGAATAAAATGTCTATAGATTTTGGAGATTACTGCATACACTTATGTGGAGGTGGGCTCATTGTGAAAAGTATATATATATATATATATATATATATATATATATATCCACACATACCTTTTGTATACCTTAGGTGCATTGAGCCCTTGATATGTTTATGTGCCTGAAATCTTTGGCCAATTACTTTCGAAATTAACCATCTAAGTAGTTTTTCTTGGCAATGGTTTTCTATGAATAAAAAGGATGATATTTGTTTACGGTTCTGCTCATGCTAGTAGAATCTTTTAAATTCATTTTTGCTGTACTAATCTTATGTTATCATTATCCAAGAATTTCATGAATATGACACAATATCCCTGAGATAATATCAGTCTTTAGTAGGCATAAAATGGTGGTTCTTTTGATTACCTGTATTGAACTTCATTATTCAGTATTAGTTTGTCCTTGTTCCGTACAACTATGGAAGTTTCTAGGTGGGCATACCTCACCAAGGAAGCTGTTTTTCTGTTGTGTTTCCACATACAACCATACCCGATGTTTGGATCAATAATTTTAGCATGTTGCAGGACACCTTTTATAGTACTGGGAATACTGTGAGATCCAAAAGAGCAATGTAACATAATGCTGGCCTAGCTTCCAAATTTCTCCAGCTCACCAATGACTGTTGATGACATGAAGTGGTTATTTTGCCACTGTTTTGCATAAAGTCATTACCTACTCTTCTGAAATGTCAAACTGATCCCTCTCAGGAGTGTCAGGATGGGGATATTTTGGCAAATCAACTGAATTGCTGGTCTCTTTGCCCTTCATCAAGGAAGATAATGAAACTATAAATTTAATGTCATAAAGTGGCTAGCCACCAATTGCCTATAGCATCCAGTTTGGCTCTTTCAAACACACAATTTAGTGGCTTGTTCTTCATTTTGATGAACCTTAGTCTTATTCACAGATAAGGCCGGCTTGGGTTAAAGTAGGTCAACAATCATACAGGAGCAAATTAGTCAATAAAAGTACTGAAAGGCTCACCATAATGATATGTCTAAAGAGTTCCCTCATCTGATTGTATGGCATAAGAAGGTACTCTATTGTTTTCATATTCTTCATTGTTAGTAAGTAGCATTGAGTTGAATATGTATGTTGCAGACTAACCAGTGAATATTAGTATTTCACTGGTAGTGTCAGAATCCAACAAACTCTTCATGTTCTTGCAGCTTGACAAGAGCCCTCATTATGACTTTGGTGGGCGGAAAAGCCTGTCTGCCAAAGTCTCGCAGTCAGGTCACCGCCCTATTATGAGTTTCCTGCTGGTTCAGCGGGCAGAAACAGAGCTGCTGCCTATTGGCCCAGTGGGAAACAGCCCACTACATTGACACCAGATCGTAATCGAGCTGGTGGCAATGTTGCAGTGGGTAGGGTTCAACAGCACCCATCGCGCTTTTCACTGTCTGCAAAGCAGACAGTGAAAAGTGTGACGGGGCTGTCCATGGGAGCCCCTGCACTTCTCTCCACCAGCATTTACATGGCGGTGCAACCGCCATGTAAAATTTGGCGGAGAGGGGGTCTTAATCCCCAGTGCGGTGCTGCATGCAGCACTGCCCTGGAGGATTAGGACCGCCAGCACCGCCAGTCCCTCCAGTGGATGGAAACTGGCAGTGCTGGCGGTCCGACCGTGCCCGAACATGGCAGTCTGACCACCACCAAAGTGGTCAGACCACTGCTTTGGCAGGGGTCATACCGCCTCCGCGAGTCTGGCGATCCTGGGACCACCAGATTCATAATGAGGGCCAAGGTCTATATAGCTTCAGACACTGAAGGATGTGCATTACTTCCATGCTCAGAACAATGTGAGCATCACATTTCACACTTGCTTGGTAGACCTAGTATGTACCCTTGACAACTACAATCCTTGTTCATACAGTCAATCAAGTGGTAAAAGTAACCTTTGCTCACAGTCCTACAAAGTCTTCTCAAATGCCATGATATCATCCAAATATCCTAGTACGGTAAATCAGCTTACGGCCCTCGAGGTGTATTTCTTGTACTTTTGAGAAATAGCTGGTGCTTCAGACAGCATTGTTTGCGGCAGTATGTTGTGGAGCTTAAAGAAGCCCAGGAGCAGCTCAGTGTAGTATTTTTAACTCTTCAGATCTCATTGATATTTGAGAGTAATAACTTCCCAAGCAAATACCAAGTACCAGAAACCCCAGGGAAAGAAGTCTAAGGTAACCATCACAGTTTGGTTACTTAACTTGTTTCAGTCCATGCAGATTTTAAACTTCCAGCTAAGCTAAGATGCAGCCATCATCCCACTATACTAAGTCAAACTTAACTCTCACCTTTTCAGTATTTGAGAAATGTTAACATAAGATGTCATTAAAGAGAGATATTAGATATGTTTTAAAATGTTTAGGGTTGAATTATGGTGTTATTAAATTGTTGGATTAGTAATAAAAAACACTACTAAATATAGTGTATGTGTATTATGGTTTGTATGCTGCTGTAGGAAGGTTGTTGTGTAGCAGTATGTTGGTGGGTGGGTGGGCATTTTATGGTGTGTGAATAATTGGTTGTTAGTGGAAGTGGATATGTGATGATTACTTTATGGTTGCGTTATGTGGGGACTATCAGCATATTCTGGTACTTATGTGGACATGCAGTGGTGGAAGTGGGGTTATTTATGATGTCTGAATGCCCATATGATATTTGGTGTCATGTAATAAACACTTTATTGCAGAAGGGCTTATGATGGTAGGTGTGTGGGCTTTAGGTGGTCATTATGAACACGGCGGTAAACGCCGCCGACCGCAGAGGCGGCGGTGAACAGAAGACCGCCGTTGGCGGTGAATACAAACCTGCCATATAAGCAAACCAAAATCCCTACCCGCCAAATATCACCAGACCGCCAGGACCCTGTCGGCAGAAATGTTGGACCTTCCACCCCACCACCGTCGAGCACACCCACATCCCGCCTGCCAAATAATGATGCACAAATCACCTTCGTGGTCAGTGGAAGCCGAATGACCATTGGCGGTGGCGTCCGGCACGGGCGGCAAGTGGACCCAACAGCAAGAAGTGCACACATTGGATAAGCTTGAACCCACACACCTGACATACATCCATAACCACATAAACACTCACAGACACACCCCACAATCCTTAGCAACGAAACTAGGCCAACGAAGACAGAGAGCACCAGAAGCAGACACCGAACGCCACTATACATGAGGCGCACACCGATCCACAGAAGAGCACCCTCACTGCGTTTCTAGCCCTGACACCATTCACCACACTCACCATGTCACCCCCCAAACATCCAAGCTTCACAGAAAGGGAGCTAAGGACCATGGTGGACAAGATACTAAAGGTGGAGCCACAAATATTCGGGGCTCAGGTGCAGCACACACCCATCGCAAGGAAGATGGAGCTATGGCAGACCATTGTCAACAGGGTCAATGCAGTGGGACACCATCCACACACCAGGGACGACATCCGCAAGAGATGGAATGGGGGAAGGTCAGGGCTATGGCATCCAGGCACCACATTGCAGTCCAGAAGACTGGGGGAGGACCCGAATACACCGAATACACCGACTGGGAGGAAAAGGTACAGGCCATCCTGCACCCTGAGGGACTCACTGGACTCACTGGAGGAATGGATGTGGGTAAGTCATCTACATTTACAACATATACATCATACCTGTAATGCATGCACCACCCCACTCCTCCCCCACCCACCAGGACCAATACCACACCCAGCCCACAGCCACTGAATCCACCCCCGCATGACCACAAACCCACTAACAGGCCCACATCCCTCCCTCTGTGCACAGCAACCTACCCCTGCAAAGATTCACACTGGCACTACACCACCCACAATGCAACGCCACACCCTTAGCAAAATGCAGTGAAAACCTCACAAAAGCACCATGTATGGCCCCAACAAGTTACACCTGCACAAAACAGCCCAGCCCTGTGCACCCCATCCGATCATGCATTTGTAACAGACATGTCTATATCCCCCAACAGGCACCACCACCCATGCCACCCTCAGGGACAGGACAAGGCGTGCCAATGCCCCCCATGGAGACAGAGGCACCTCACAGGATACTGGGGAAGGATCCCTGGACACTGATGAGCAGGCAGGCCCCTCACACAGTCCTGGACTGTCACCATGCAGCAGCCCCACCCAGGATACCACTGACACACCTACCACCCAGGCAAGAACAGCAGCCCAGGGCAAGCGTACCCACACCAGTGTATCCAGGCCACAGATTGGTGGAACACAGGTACAGAGGCCACAGGCACTCCCTACCAACAGGCAAGAAGATGATGGCCCCAGTACAAGTGGTCCAGCCAGACCTGTGCTGGGGACACAGGCACAGGGGGCTAGGGCAAGTGGTAGGGCCTCAGTGGCCCAGGGGGGAGGCCACACGATGGATGCAGCAGCCCAGGACGTGATATCTGAGGTATTGGGGGCCTACCAGCATACCCATGACAGGTTGGCACAGATAGTATCCACCCTGGAGCACAGTCAGAGGATGCAGCAGGAACACCACCAAGAGGCCATAGAGCAGTGGAAACAGCACAACGCCACAATGGCCAGCATAGCAGGATCACTGCTGCAGCTGGTACAAACCCAGTCTGAGACCCACACAGGACAGGAGGCCCCCTCTACAGCACAGGACACAGACCGGACAATGACACCATCAGCAGCAACATCCCGGAACTACTCTCAGAGGAAACACAAGTGCCAACCATGTCATCCCCTCAAGGTCAACAGAAGGTTCCCAAACAGACCCTCTGGCCAAGATATGGGACTTGAACCCCTGCTAAAAACAAGGCCCCCTTCAAGAAGTACCTCTACATCAATCTGCACAGCAACCATCCCACACAATCAACCACCAAACACTGCTAAGAAGCAATAAGAACTAATGTAAACATTAATGGACCTATCAATACTACCAACAAGGCTGCCACCATGTTGGCATTGAGGACAACCACCCATGACCAATCTGCCATCACTGTAAATTGCACTATTCAATCCCTGCCACCAATAAAACACATAGCACTCCTGTAACACTGTCCCCTGTCATAATATGTGAACATAGTGAAGTATGGATGCAACTGGCTGATAACCACTTTATTGTTAATGCGTTGCATGAAAGGACTCCTGTGTGCCTAAATGTGGCCCCAAAATAAATGCACTAAATTGTCTTGTACCATGCAGACCTGGACCCAGTTGCAAATAGAAGATTCAACCCCCCCCAGATGACAAACCACACTGACAGTACGTGTCACAAACCCCAATGTCAGCCCTTAGTCCCACATAGTTACTAGAAGTGGAGTTGTATCAGTTGGGTCCTGGAATTGACATCTTCCCCTTCCTCATCATTACCATCACTATCCTCCCCTCTCTGAGGAAGCTGGTCAGGACATACAGCACCCTCCGCCTCCAAAAGGGGAATAGAATTTCTCACTGCCACGTTGTGCAGCATGCAACAGGCCACCGCTATTCTACACACTTTTTCCGGCCCATAGGCCAGGGAACCCCCAGAGATATGTAAACAACAAAATCTAGCCTTCAGGAGACCTATTGTGCACTTTACCACCCTCCTAGTACGTCCATGGGCATCATTGTAATTCCTCTCTGCATCCGTCCCAGAATTCCTCACTGGTATCAGGAGCCAACGCAAGTTTGGATAGCCAGAATCACCTAGAAAATGGTGCAATACAGAGTAGTCATTGTCAAGCCTCTGAGTCAGACAGCCTGGATGTCTGCTAGGTGGCAGTTAGTGACAGAAACACTTACCTATGATCCACCCTCTGTCCTCTTGTAGTTGTTCCATCTTCTGTGGCACACTACTGTTCCTCAGCACAAAGGAATCATGGACTGAACCGGGTAACATGGCATTCACATGTGAGATGTACTGGTCTGCAGTACATACTAATTGAATGTTCATGGAATGAAAGTTCTTTCTGTTTCTGTACACCTGTTCACTGACTATTGGGGGTATGATAGGTATGTGGGTGCCATCGATGGTACCGACCACATGGGGTATGTTTGCAAATGCATAGAAGTCCGACTTGATGGCAGGGAGGTCAGTACTTTGGGGAAACCTCACATAGGACTGCAGGTGTCGTACAAATGCATTTAGAAATCTTGTCAGTACCATGCTGAACATTGGCTGTGAAAATCCAGGACCCATACCCAGACCCATGTCACTAGAAATGAGCCTGTAGCCAGGAAATGGAATGCAGAGAGCACCTGCACTTCAGTAGGGATGACATGCTGATTCCGATTTCCCGGAGTTAATGCAGGATCCAGTAATGTTCAAGAATAGTTGCACGCGTGAGGCTGTAATTGATTATGGTGTGACGCTCCACCATGGTCTGCATATCAACAAGTGGTCTGTACACCGATGGGGCCCTTCCTCGCCACAAGGGTCGGTACCTAGGAGAGATTTGAAACACGTCTGAGGAACACACATACATAGGCACACATTGTCATTCATTGTGCACTGCATACTTGATTGCAAGGACTCATAAGTTAGATGTTCTTGACAGATCTTCATCTACACCTTAATGAGTGAACAGTGTTTGTCATGTGTGGTATTGTTAATGGTCACATGCATAAGTGCTATATGTGAAAAATAGGGCCTGCATTGTGCACATTTCTTTTTTATAGATGCGTAGTTGATGGCAAAATGTCTGCCCCCTGTAATCAAGAAATGTTGTTGTGGAAGTGACCTCATACTGCTAGCGGTTGACGTAACAGCGTAAGGCGGTGTTTACCACTGTTCGCACCATCATTGGTTAACATGGATACCAATGGGGAATCCTGGCGTATCGTGATCGCCGCCGGCGGTGACGGTGCACACCGCCACGGTACGTACGCGAATTCGTCATCCCAACGTCACTTGACTCCCTGATCTCATACGACAGGTACTCCACCGTGTGTACTGCTGTGTCCTGCCTCTGGTCATGGAAGAGGCTCATGTTGCAGGGGAAAGGGTCCCGGCCTTCACCCAGGAGGAATTGGAGAGGCTAGTGGACGGGGTCCTGCCCCTGTACGGCAAGCTCTACGTATGGCCAGAGGTACAGGTGAGTCAGGGTTTGGGGGGCAATGTTTGGGTGTAATTGATGGTGTTGTAAGTACATATGTGTGCACCTCTGAGCCTGCATGGGCCATGGTTCATGCCATGCTGCATGCGTATGTCCTGTAGATCTGTCAGTACTGTCCGTCCCAGTGTGGACATGTAGCCAGCTGTACATATTTTGCAAGTGCCTGACCTCTGGGTTACAGTTCTGTGTCTCCCTTTTAGGTCAGCGCCCACCAGAAGAGGGCACTTTGGCATGCCATCGCCAAGGACGTGCGGACCCTGGGGGTCTACAACCGGCGGAGCACCCACTGCAGGATGAGGTGAGAGGACCTTCAGCACTGGGCGCGAAAAATCTGTGAGGCCCAGCTGGGGAAGTCCTCCCAACGTGCAAGGGGTGCCTGTCGGGCACTGATCCCCCTCATGCTACACATCCTGGCGGTGGCATACCCAGGCCTTGATGGGCACTTGAAGGCTGCACAGCAGTCACAAGGGGGTGAGTACTCATGTCACAATCTTAACCCTCGAGGGATGTCTGTATGTGCATAAGGGTTCATGCTGCTTAGTTGCAGAGACTCTGACTGTTGTCCATCTACATGATGGTTCCCGTAGAGTGTAGGGGTGTCTTGGTCAGGTCTCCTACACGTCGGGTCATTAGGTAGTTCAGGGGATGGGTGTAGATTAGGTTTCTGGTCACTAGTCAGGTGCATGGCCATGGGCATAGTGAAAGGGGCAGCCTGCTGGGGGTGTCTTCTGGGTGGGTGTATGTCTGGCCACTATGTTCACTCCTTTCAGCTATTTACAAGTGTCTCTCCTGTTTTGTCTCCCCATCCCTGTTCTCTTGTGTTGTTTTTGTACATCAGCAACATCTGGCGAGGGAGCTGAGGCACCGGCAAGTGGGGATGCAGCGGCCCACGGATCCTCGGAGGCAGAGACATCCAATGCCAAGCGGAGCAGTGGGTTGGAGGGCGAGGGGAGTACCACCAAGTTTCCCGTGCTCGCTCACCCAAAAAGGTGGGCGTCTCCTTCGTCCCAGACACCTCCTCCCCTGTCCCAGTCAGCCCTATTGCCATCACAGAGGAAGCTATTGACCTCCTGAGAACCACCTCTGTAAGGCAGACAACCATCGTCAATGCCATCCATGGGCTAGCATCAGAGATGCAGCAGACAAATGCCTATCTGGATGGCATTCACGGTGCCGTGTCTGGTCTACAGTGATCTTTTCAGGCTCTGGCCTCCTCTTTGACGGCAGCCAGTTTCCCTGGTCATTCCATTCCCCCTCAAACCTCCTCTACCCCTTCCAGCACCCCCCTCCCTTTACCCGTCCAAAGCACACAATCTGCACGCAGCGGGCACCTCAACACACAAGAAGCACACATCTAAACACAAGCACCACACCTCCCACCACAAGCATTCACACAGCCAACATACAAATGCACACAAAGCAACATCCACTTCCCCAAGTGTGCCCACCACTTCCGCCTCCCTATCCG
The DNA here is from genome assembly GCF_031143425.1 of Pleurodeles waltl. NCBI lineage: Eukaryota > Metazoa > Chordata > Amphibia > Caudata > Salamandridae > Pleurodeles > Pleurodeles waltl. The sequence continues at coordinate 863,864,872 of NC_090436.1, read as the reverse complement.
TCCCCTCTACATGCACACCCACATGCACTGCACCTTCAGTCACTGTTGCTGATCCTCTTACTGCAATCACCACAATAGCAGACATCCATACATGCACCCCGACACCACACCTGCACTCACCACAACTACTCTAGTTGACACATGCAGCACACTCACCAGACTTGCAGACACCCACACAAAATACATCCACACTGGCAGCCTGTCTTCTCCAACTGTCTCCACCCCCCTCCAAAAACACACAAACGCACCAAGACACCCACCCATCACACATCCACCACACCTCAGCATCCTGTCCAGTCACCTGCACCCACAACACGCACCCCTACACCACTTACGTCCACACCCTCTGCCTCCACTCCCACACCCTCCTCCAGGCCCAACCCAATTGCACCGAAAAAACTTTTCCTCTCCCATGATGACCTCTTCCAACCCACTGGCCCACCCCGTCTTGTCCCTAAGCATGTGCACCTCCTTGCTCTTTCCACTCCTTCCACTTCTCAGCCCGCCCCTGTCCACCCTTCACATTCCCGTGCCCCTTCCCCAGAGAAGAAGAGGCCCTGTGCAGAGCCAAGTCCACCTGGCTCCACCCGCTCGAACCACACACCCTCACCTTCCAAAGCCAAACCCAAACCCCCTCTACCTTCCGAGCGCAAGTCCAAGCCCCACCCCGTCACAAATCCCCACCACCCCCTGCCCTGTTCCGTGAGGTGCCTGGATGCCCCATTGTTGCCCCATTAGGTAGAGTATTGTGCACTTTTGGGAGTCAGGTTGGGGCCATTAGCTCTGTGAGCACAATTAAATATTTATGTGTGGCCTGTGTTTTGGCGGCCCACTCTTGAACTCTGGTCTTTCGTTTCATTGTTTGTGGGTGTGGGGCATTTGTATGTACTATGGTCAGGTTGGATTTGCCTTGCGTCGGGTAAGTACCTCTTACGCTTTGAGGTGTATGGCTTGTGCTGCTGTGAAGGGTTGTGGGGGTGTTGCTGGGTGGGTGGAGTGGGTGGGTATGTAACTGTGCCCTTTCCTCCCTTGTTTTGTAGGTTGGGGTACTTACCATTGTCATCTTTGTCGGCGGTCTCGGTCGTGGAGGTATATGGCAAGGAGCAGGGCTGGCATGATCTGCAGCTCTCTATCCATGTCTGCTTCAGCGCGTTGTGTGGGCCTCCGGTGAGTGTTTTCTTATATTGGGTTCATTTCCACCTGGACTTGCGTGGCGGTGGTTCCCACCCCGGAACTGGCAGCGGTTCATTATTTGATGGGCGGGTTGGACCGTCGGCCTGTGGGCGGACTCTGCCGTCATCGTCAGCACTCCTCTACTGGCGGTGGGTGGTTTTCTGGATGCCTGTGTTTCAGTAGGTTCATTATTTGGCAGTCCGGACCGCTCCTCTGTTGGAGGTTTTTACCGCCACCACCGGCGGTGCAGTTTGGACCGCCGTGTTCATAATGAGGGCCTTAATGATGTTTATGACTGTTGGTGGGTATGGGTGTTTGAATGTGGTTGTGCTGTTGTGGAATCAGGAAGGTGGTGGTATATATGATATTGTGAAAAATGCCTATGAGATGCATGTTGAATTGCTTTAAAATTTGGGGTGTGTTGTCATGTAATAGAATGGATGTCATTATATGATGTTGGTTGTGTGGACAAATGATAGTGAATATGTTGGGATGATGTTGTGGTGTAATGTATGCTAGAGGTGTGTGTCGAGGCTAACTTGGTACGGTGACTTTCATAGTTTTAATGGCATTGGTATTACTTAACCTTAATCTCCTTTAAACTTTAACGTTTTGTTATAATTTGTTTTTTTTCTGAAATGTACATTTTTGAAAATATTGAAGTTTGCGTATTTCAGAAGAGGAGTTAGATGTGTGTGTTATGAGTATGCACGTATATAAAAACAAGAGTATGTGTATTTTGTAAGTGTCTTTATCATGAGTCAGTCGAGTTTGTCTTTAAAGAGTGTGCCAAGTCAGTAATATAGGTCAGGATCGCAGTGTATTGGGCATGCGTTTGTAGTGTAAGGGTTGTAGGGCTTAGGGTTTTATATTGTGTGTGTATAGGCCATGTGTATCATTCCCAGTTTATATTAGGGTCAGGAGTGTGTATATGTTTAATCAGTGTGTCACTAAGGAGTGTGCGTTCATCAAGGGCATATAGAGTGAATAATATGTGCATCTGAAGAGTGTAATGAGTGAGGGGTATGTAGTAAACTGTTTTGTTAGCTTGCACAGTAAGGAATATGTGTCAAGAGTGTGTGTTATCAGATAGTTGGGTCTAGGGTGATGGTAAGGGTGGATACAATCTTACTTCTACCTTGTTGTAAATCCACAGCAGTACCATGTGGTTATGAGTAAAACCTCATGGAGGCCCCGATTCTGAATCAGATGGAGCAAAGCTACCACACATGGGACCTGTGAATGGGATCAGGTGTAGAAATGATGTGGGGAGAGTAGGGGAGGGAAGAAGAGGGAGTGGAAAGGTTTCTATGGCAGATGGAGCATTGTATGCTCTCCACTGTAAAAACTAATGGAAATGAGAGTTAGGAGCTGGCTCTCCCACACCTTGAAAAATTAGTGTGCATATTTACAAGCGCCCCGCGCCGCCAGTGCATCACCTTTTTCTGATGCTCTAGCAATGCATTGTGTAGACTCATATCCTCAAGACCATGCAAAGCCACCATGCATGGATTTTCATGGCCTCATAGATATGGGGTAAGGCAACACAGCACAAGTCGCTGCATTGCCTTACACTACGTCAGAAGAACATTCCATCGGCGGTTTTCCCAACCAACACCAATGGTTTTAAGTGCAGTCCTGGATTTATAAGGATGTGTAAACCTGGGAATGCATCAAAATCTTATGGCTTGCCAAGGTAAGAGCAACGAGTAGAAATATCTTTATTTCTCCTTGTTTTTTCCTCTGTCTATTTGCAGCACACACAGAAAGAGGGAACTGCTTCCCAGAATTGTTTTTGTGCAGGAAGGTGCCCCTTCCTGATCAAAACCAATCCTGTGTGCAATGCAGGTGCAAACTCTCACCACTTGATAACATCTGGCAAAACAAGGAGAGAGCGCAATGGTTCTTGTCAATTATGGCATTTGAGGGTTTGGAGTCCGGGAAACTAGGTGCAAACCCTAGTCTAGGCTTATTTAACACATAGTTAAATATGTTTACTTTGTTGGATCACATCCAGGTCATCAAGAGCAGTGACAGTATGAAAAACTGCAATTCGCTTTGGTCGGTGCTTGGTAACTTCTAGGGTTTCTATTGGCTTTTCTGTCTTTGGTGTAGTTCACACCCAACCCTTGTGCTCCGCTCACTTTTTCATTTTCTCCTTTTGGGTTCCCTCAAGATCCTTATAATTCAATACCCACTTGCTCCTTTTCTTGTTGTTATTGTGCTTAACTGTAGACTCTCCTCATCTTTCTCTGGGGGTCACTGTCCTTTCCTGGTATTCCTTGGATATGTCAGGGCTTTTAAGTATGAAGATGCAGAGCAGCTGTCTATGTATTTGAGGTGCAATACCATGAGACTGCTGGGTCCTTGAGTCATACCACCTCCCAAATCCAGACCAGTGTTTTGCTCCTCATCTATCCTCCTTCCCAGGTTCTAGGTTGACACTGTGGTTTACAACACTGTCTCAGAGGTTAGGGCAAGGTAGGGATTTACCTCACATCAAGTGACAGTGTAAATGTTTCCTGACACTTTGCAGCCATTTTGTACCAGTATGAATCCAGAGACCAATGCTGAGCAATGTCAAACATTCACCCCTAGCCTGAGATCTGGACTTGAATCCATTGGTTTTTTGCCCACCATGCCACCCCAGTTTGGACTCAGTCCTACGCAAATCAGTCTTGACCCTTCTCTCCATGGGAACAGTTCATCCCGAACTGCCAGGCCCAGTCAACCTTGGACTGGAAACAAGCATCCTGGCACAAGTTTCAGGGCATCACCCCTCATCAGCCAGGCTAGCTTGAATCCAATAGCACAGTGAGTCTGGAATCCACTTCTGGACATACCCGGCGCACTAAGAGCAGCAAAAGCAAAAAGAACAGATGGATGGAATGCATACCAATGTCAAATATTGACCCTCAGTCGGAGATATGGCCTGAATCCATCACTTCTATGCCCACCTTGCCACCCCAACTTGGATCCAGCCATATGTAAATCAGTTTTGACCCTGCTGCTCATGGCAACACTCCAGTCTGAACTGTCAGGCTAGGTCCTCCCTGGACCAGAAACAAGCATCCCGAGACCAATTTTGGAGTATCACCCTTCATTAACCAAGCTAACTTGAATCCAATGGCACAATAAGCCCAGGACCCCCACTTCTGGGTGTACGCAGCGCACCTAGGGCAGCAAAGACAAAAAGAACAGATAATAGATAGAATGCTTAACAATGTCAAACATTCACCCCTGTCAGAGATCTGGGCCTGAATTTACTGTTTTGTTGCCCACCATGCCACCCCAGAAAATAATCAATGGATGTAACCCAGATTTGTGACTAGGGGTGAATGTTTGACAATGTTTGGCATTCCGTCCTTTATCTTTTTGTGTTGCTATGGGTGTGAAAAGAAAGGCTGTAGAGGTTGTTTTTTTCTAGTGCTGCTGGGTGGCTTCTGAAGAACAGACAGTCACAGTACCACTATGTTCAGCCTGACAGGTGGAGGGCAGACAATGGCAGTTAGTAAACAGACTTACTTAGGACAGTGATTCAACTGCAAAAATGAATAATTTGAGCGTTTGTTTAATTTTAAGCTACAGAAATGCTCAGGTAACTTTAAACAACTTATTGGGGTTGCTAATGCACAATTCTTATTAAACCTACAGCAGTAGGAATATTTATCCTTCTGAGACCCGTGAGAATTGGCAGGCAGCTCGGAAATTAAGATGTTGATTCAAAGAGCGAGATACTGAGAAAGAAGGAACCTGAGAAACTGTGATACCCAGTACTGTAGTGGAGGCGGGTGAACCACCAAACTAACAGGGAGATCCGAGTTAAGGGTCTGTCTTGGCTGTAAGATCCCAGACACGAGCTAAGCCATGAGAACATTTGGAGATGAAATTGTGCAACAAATGGTATGTACAAACATGATAACGTGTCTTCAAAATTAAAAAAGTATATTTCTTTGACTAGCATTTCACCTTAATGCTTCAAATTATATCACTCTGTTGAGATGCATTTATTAAAAGTGATAGTTGTTAAATATGAACTTAGAAATATTCATGCCTCCACCCTACACTCTGATGACCGTACCATTAGTAAACTAAGAGCCAAGTCAGTTATCATATGCTCCAAATATGTGGGCTATGTTATTATTTTACATGGAGCAACATTATAGTCCATTGAGCCAAACACAAGATAAACCCTTTTACAGAATACATATTCACATATTTCAAGGTTTTCTCATATAGAATAATGGAAATAATAGAAGGCACAATAAAATAAAATAATTGACTAGGATCACACAGGTCGAGTGGCCAGGCCAGGATTAATTCCAGGTTTTGTGGTCTCACATTGTGTAATTCAGCTACTAGATTGGCATCCTGTTCGCGCTCCTGTATGACTTTAGAGTTTAATGCTTTGTCTTTCATTTTTGGTGCATTAGGTAAGAGTGTAGGTAGCAGGCAGAGCCACAAGAGAGCTTTGCTCATTTTGGGTTTGAGGACTCTAGAGGACCTGGAGCTGCAACAGAGCCTAGCATCTGGTTTGTGCTTTCATTGGCTCACTCACCTCTATACTTTACTCTGGGGGGCATATTTTCAAGCCACTTGCCCTGCAGGTGCATCACTTTTTATGATGTTCCAGTTGCCCAGAGTACATCTTTATCTACGAGGCCATGCAAAGCCACTTTGTGTGGCTTTTCATGGCCTCGTAGATATGGTGTAAGGCAACGCAGTGCAAGTCGCTGCATTACATTTCTCTGCATCAGGGATGCATTCCATGGGCGTTGCTGTGGGTGTTCCCACGCGAACACCCATGGGTTTTGATGCATTACCAGATTTACAGGGATCTGTAAACCTGGGAATGCATAAAAACTGGACACCTCCCCAGGGCAGACGCAACAAGGAGAAATATCATTATTTCTCCTTGTTGTTTCTCGGGGCTTGATTTTTTGTGCAGGAAGATGCCCCTTCCTGCAAAAAAACAATCCTGACTACAACACAGACTCCCTTGTACCATGGTTCAAGGGTGCCCACAGTGGTGCTAGGCAGCAAATTGTGCACCAGCACAGAGGGAAAAGACAGAAATGGACAATGTCTTGTAAATATGGCGCATTTCTGCCCTTTCGAATTGGCGTACGCAGCATTGCTAAAAGACTCGCGGTGCTGCCCTACACCAGTTCCTTGAAAATATGCCCCTGGTTATTCTTTGCCTTAAATATACTTAGATGCTGCTACCAAATTGATATCTGTTTTGTATGTGAGGATATCTTATCTTGCACTGCTGCTGACCCTCTGGTATCTGTGCTGCATACGAGGGGAAGTCACACTGATGACAAATGCTGCACATTCTGAATGTTTGTTTACATTCAGGATTGGGCTGCTACTGCTGATGCTGTCCATGTTTTGTGCATGCAAGGAAAGCTTGCATTGTTTCTGACCAGATCAGTGTGTGTTCCACGGGTGTGAGGGAAGCCTATTCTTGTCCTGGGGGTGTAACTGTTTTGTGTGTGGAAATCTTGTTATGCATGTGAGTCTGGCATGCACTGACACACCATATTACTGTTTGTTACACTTGTACCAAGTCAAAAATGCTGCTTTCATTGTATCTGAGGGAGGTGTCAATGGTGCTGCCCAGTGCCACACTTGATCCATGTCTTTGAAGGAAGCTTTCATTGGTCCTAGGAATACCACACTTGTTTAAAAGAAGTTTCCACTGGCTGGCCCTGCAGTACCACACGTGTACCATGTCTATGATGGAAGCATGTGCTGGCCAGCAGAGCAGTACCACACTTGTTCCATGTCTTCAAAGGAAACTTGCACTGGTCCTGCAGTTCCACACCTGTTCCATGTCCTTCAGGGAAGATTGCAATGTTGTTGACCAGTGCTGTACCTATTATGTGATTGAGCCAGGGTTCTCCTGCACACCTACTCCAGCATACTGTATCTATTTCTGTGTTTAACAGTGCTGAACAAAAAACTGTTTTAGCTGTTGCATCAGCATCATGCTTTCTAAAAAATGATACATAATCTTGCTTATAGAAAATGGGTTTTAGGTAAGTTCACTTCAGTTATTCATCAGATAGTGTTATTCATATATTAGTTCAATCTTTTAGTGTGCATACAACTGGGCAGTGGATCAGCTCTCTTCAGCCACTGGCTTTGTTGTCAATGATCTAGGTTCTGCCTAGCAGACAATCACTGGTCTTTTAGATGTCAGGTAATCTGAGTAACAGTATTTTGCCTGCTCACTCAGTGTTACTCTGCATACAGAAAAGTTAAACCTCAGGAGATATTTCCTTTAATTTATCCCCCACAAGATCACCAGCAAATGAAGAGTAGTGCTAATTGAGTAATGACAGTACAGCGAACTCCGCTGCCTTTGCTACTGGACCACAACTTTCTGCAAAGCACCAGGCATCACTGTTGAAAGTTTCCAAACCTGGCCACCATTGAAAGGGCAATCTGCATACTCTATCATTTTCTACTGTTCCAAGATGGCAGATCGGCGTGAGGCTTTATGTTTCACTTGTTTTTATAAGCACCTGCCCTCCACAGTTAGCTGGCATATTTTCTTCCTTTGTTTTTCTTTATTTTAGAATATGCTTGCACTACAAAGAATGCCATGGTCTTGTTTTTTAGAAGGCAAGTGGACCTTGTTTGCCAAGACTTTTCCTGGCAAAAGTTCACAAAAATCAGACTCATCTAGCCTGCAGTGTCGGTTCTGGTGTGGCTTCAAGGAGAATAAACAACCTTGAGAGAGATCAAGTTTTTATTAATAAACTAGTGGCAAGCATATGGCAACTAATACATTTGCAGTTTTAAAAGCCTAACAGAGAAAATAATGTAGAAATGGAAATGTGCACGTTTAAACTGTGGTAGACATTTTAGCCTACTGTTAGACCTGACAGCCTTAGGGTGGTCACCCCTATCAGAGAGACCAGATCCTCGGGGTCTGCGCACGTTCCCAACACGTCCACCACTAGACAACTCCAAGACTCTGATAGATAAATCACAGAGACTGAGAGAGTCCAAGTGGGGAAAAGGGGATTAGGATGGGAACAGCTGTAAGGAGACCTGTAGGAAACAAAAGGTTAAAACATACAATATCAAGATTATATCACATTGACATTTACTAGACTATGATTCTAAGCATTGTCATACTGTAACTATGGATATTTTAAGAAAGGACTAATAACTAGGCTTCAAGACGTCTGGTTACCTGGGAAGGAATCAAGAATGATTAATACAACTTCTCAAGGAACCTTTTCATGAAATGTAACACATTGACTAGGAATATGAGAACCTTCTAGAATTATGTTTTCAAAATCAAACATGGTCTTTTTGCATGAGGACAAAAAAATAATCTGAACGTTTCCTGGAACACAATAGGAGTTGTATTAAGGACTTACTATGCACATATAATGTAACATCTAGAATTTTAACACTTAGAGGGTCATTCTGACCCTGGCGGCCGGTGGCCGCCAGGGCCACCGACCACGGGAGCACCGCCAACAGGCTGGCGGTGCTCCAACGAGCATTCTGACCGCGGCGGTTCAGCCGCGGTCAGAAGCGGAAAGTCAGCGGTCTCCCGCTGACTTTCCGCTGCTCGTGTGAATCCTCCATGGCTGCGGAGCGCGCTCCGCAGCCATGAGGATTCCGACCCCCCCTACCGCCATCCTGTTCATGGCGGGAAAGCTGCCATGAACAGGATGGCGGTAGGGGGGGGGTCGCGGGGCCCCTGGGGGCCCCTGCCGTGCCCATGCCAATGGCATGGGCACGGCAGGGGCCCCCGTAAGAGGGCCCCGCAAAGTATTTCAGTGTCTGCCTTGCAGACACTGAAATACGCGACGGGTGCCACTGCACCCGTCGCACCTTCCCACTCCGCCGGCTTGATTACGAGCCGGCATCCTCGTGGGAAGGTCGTTTTCCCCTGGGCTGGCGGGCGGTTTTTCAGCAACCGCCCGCCAGCCCAGGGGAAAACTTGTAATACCCGCCGCGGTCTTTTGACCGAGGCGTGGTATTTTGGAGGGCGGCATCCTGGCGGGCGGCCTCCGCCGCCCGCCAGGGTCGTAATGAGGCCCTTAGTTTTAAATGCAGAAAAATGAATCGCGCACACTGCTGATTTCAACAAGAATATGCAAATGCCATGAAATGATTGCGCACACTGCAAGCAATCTGAAACATCAAGTTTTAAATGTGGGAATGAATCGCGCTTCTTGCCAATTCGAATGCCACCATGTAAATTCCAAGAAATGGTTGCGCACAATGATTATCAAAGTTTTATTTGCAAGGAATGAATTGCGCGTCTTGCCGATTCGAATGCCACCATGTAAATGCCAAGGAATGGTTGCGCACAATAATTATCAAGAATTAAATGTACGGAATGAATCGCGCGTCTTGCCGATTCGAGTGTCACTATGTAAATGCCAAGAAATGCTTGCGCACAATGCGTATCAAGAGTTAAATGCAAGGAAATGAATCGCGCGTCTTGCCGATTCGAACGCCACCATGTAAATGCCAAGAAATGGTAGCGCACAATGAGTATCAAGAGTTAAACACAAGGAATGAATCGCGCGTCTTGCCGATTCGAATGCCACCATGTAACTGTCAAGAAATGGTAGCGCACAATGAGTATTAAGAGTTAAACACAAGGAATGAATTGCGCGTCTTGCCGATTCGAATGCCACCATGTAACTGCCAAGAAATGGTAGCGCACAATGAGTATCAAGAGTTAAACACGAGGAATGAATTGCGCGTCTTGCCGATTCGAATGCCAATATGCAAATGTCTAGAAATGATCGTGCACACTGTTGCCGACCCGAATCGCAAAAGTCAAATGCCAAAAATGAATTGCGCGTCCTGCCGATTCAAATATCAACATGTAAATGCCAGAAACCAAGAGCACATTCACACGCACTAGGAAAAATCTCCCAATATGAAAATTAGGCCCAAGAACTCGAATGCCTTCGAAAACAGGATCAGGGGCACAGCCCGACCTCCATCTTACGCCCTGATCAAGGATCACCAATACAATGAAGGGCAAGGCCTGGAAGATCAAGGTAGGCCTCTGGAACAGGAGCTCAGGAAATTGCTGCTGCTCTGCACCGGGACCTCTTAATAGTGAGCACGTGGAGCTGGGCTGGCTCCCTTATAAAGAGTCTGGCCCAGCCCACAAACCACACAAGTCATGCTGCAGAGAAAGCTTCTAAAAGGCCCTGGAAAGGGACCACACGCTGATACACTCTGAAAGCCTACAGAAATACATTGCAAATGAACAGTATTTACAAGCACCTTGAATATAAGACTTCAGGATTAAACTCTGCAATGCAAAAGGTTAAACAACAGCATAGCAACATAATGCATGAATTACGTTATTTCATAAGTGTTGGGTTTTTGCATTCCAGTCGCCTGTAGAGCGCGCACTGCCCTCATGTTAACAGTACTCCCCTCTCCCAAATGTGCTCTTGTCTGGATTGAGACGATGAAAACGCTTCACAAGTAGTGGAGCATGAATATCAGATGCAGAAACCCATGAGTTACTTTCAGGGCCATAAACTTTCCACGAGAGTAAGTACCATAGGTTACGCCCTCTCAGTTTGGAATCCAACACCTTCTTGACTTCGTATTTCACTTCCCCCTGTACTAGAACTGGAGCTGGATGAGGACAGACCTTCTGGACTGCCTTTTTCAGGAGGGAAGAGTGAAACACTGGATGAATAAGTAATGACCTTGGTAAATGTGGTTTATAGGTCACAGGATTGATTTGCTGAAGGACAGTGTAGGGACCTATGAATTTGGGATTAAACATGTGCTTTTTCTTGAAGTCTATATGTCTTGTAGAAAGCCACACTTTATCACCTGGTTGATACTGAGGTCCCTCACAATGTTTCTTGTCCTAATGCTTTTTGTATTTTTGTTTGGCTTTTTCTAAATGCTGTTGAATCAATTTCTGGGTTTGGTGAAGGTGTTGAATGGATTCCGACACAGCTGGTGTTAAAGAACTTTCTTGAGGGATCGTGATGGGCAAGGTGTTAGGATGATAGCCAAACAAGCCAAAAAAGGGTGTAACACCAGTGGAGGTGTGAAATGAGTTATTGTAGGCTAACTCAGCTAACCAGAGCATTGATGTCCAAGAATTAAGTGCTTTCTCAGCTTAAGCACGCAGGTATTGCTTCAATGTCTGATTTAGTCTCTCAGTTTGACCATCTGTTTGAGGATGATGGCTAGTAGATAGTGTGGACGTGACTTGAAGTGTTCTGCACCATGTTTTCCAGAAATTGGAGGCAAATTGCGACCCTCGATCGGAGAGAATCCTTTTTGGCAGCCCGTGACAATGGACCATTCTATTCAGTAAGATGGTTGCTAGTTCGGTGAAGGCGGGCAATTTCTTACAGGCAATGAAATGTCCATATTTCATGAGACTATCTACTACCACAAGGATTACTGAATGTTTTCGAACCACTGGTAGTCCTCTAATGAAGTCTAAAGAGATGTGTTCCCAAGGTCGACATGGAGTTGGGAGCGGATGCAACAACCCTTTCTGTTTTGAATGACTTGTCTTGATGCGAGCACAGACTTTGCAGTTGTTTACCATTGTTTTGATGTATTTCGTCGGAGTAGGCCACCAAAAGTAGCGTTGGATTAATTCAAGAGTTTTAGGAGTACCTGGATGACCTGCCGTAGGTATAACATGCAACCAATGAAATACTAACTTGCGAAGCTTGTTAGTGGGCACGAACAAGCGAGCGTCATGGAAAGGTAGTTCTTGCTTGATTGACCTTTTGGGATCTGCTTGAGCCCATGTCTGCCATTTCTCAATGGTCAAGGAATTACGGATGTCTTCAAAGAAATCTTCAGTTTTTATGATGCATAGGACTTTGTCTGGAGCAATGATAGCTCTGGAGGGTTGGACTGTAGGCAACGTGATAGACTCTTGGCGGTACGAGGCATCTGCTTTGCGATTGTCTTTACCAGGTCAGAAAGTTACCACAAAATCAAATTTGGCAAAAAACAACATCCAGCGTAATTGCCAAGGAGTCAAAAGTCTGGCTGAACTCATGAACTGGAGATTGCGATGATCAGTATATACTGTGACAGTGTACTTGGCACCCAACAAATGATGTCTCCATTCTTTAAAGGCGTCACAAATCGACAGCTCTTTTTCAGCAATGACATAGTTCTGTTCGGCTTCGTTCAGCTTTCTAGACATGTAAGCTACAGGATGAAGTTGGCCAGTGTCTTTGCTTCGTTGTGACAAGACTGCACCAATTGCCACATCTGAGGCATCGGCTTCCACTATGAATGGACGATCCACATCAGGGTGAGTCAAGACTGGGCCAGTGGAAAAAGCTTCTTTCAAAGTTGAAAAGGCTTGATCAGCTTCTGGGGACCATACAAATTTTTCTTTCTTTCTCCATAACTTAGTGATCGGGGCCACTGTTTCAGAGAAATGGTTTATAAACCTGCAGTAAAAGTTTGCAAACCCCAGGAAACATTGTACATCTCGAACAGTCTTTGGAGTGGGCCAATCAGATACAGCTTGTACTTTCTTTTCTGCCATGACCCTACCTTGAGGGGTAAGGATAACCCCTAAAAACTCAACTGTGGTAACATGAAACTCACACTTGATTAGTTTGCAATATAAATGGTGCTCTCGAAGGGCTGCGAGAATTTTCTTGACATGTTGCACATGTTCATTTTCATTGTCAGAGTAGATCAAATTGTCATCGATGTAGACTATTATTAATATGTCGAGATACTCTCTAAGACCGTCATTCAGGAAATATTGAAATGCTGCTGGAGCATTACACAGACCAAAAGGCATGACGGTGTATTCAAAGAGACCATATCTTGTCTTGAATGCCGTTTTCTAGTTGTCACCCTCTCTCATTCTTACTAAATGATAAGCACCTCGTAGATCGAGCTTAGTGTAGATTTTAGATTTCTTTACTTGTTCCAGCAAGACCGGAATCAGGGGTATTTATTCTTGATGGTGACCTTGTTCAAACCCCTATAGTCAATACAAGTTCGAAGATCTCCATTCGCCTTAGGGACAAAAAACAAAGGAGAGGCTGCAGGAGACTTAGAAGAGCGGATGAAACCATTCTCCAAGAAGTGATCTAGATACTTTCGTAAATGTTGATTTCATGTTCTGACAGGGCGTATCCACGACAGCTAGGAAGTATCACACCAGGGATTTGATCAATTTGACAGTCATAAGGTCTATGAGGAAGCAATGTTTCTGCTTCTTTTTCATCAAATACATATTCATAGGACGAATATTGTTTGGGCAACTTTACTTCTTTCTCCGCTGCAGTGGCTATGTAAGAGTTGCAATCTTTGGTTACTTGAGACTTTTGGAAGCATTTTTCTTTACATAGAGCTGAAGAGAACACAGCCTTCTGTTCTGCCCAATTAATCTCAGGTTTGTGATGAGTTAACCAGGGTAAGCCAAGGATAATTCCATACTGAGGAGCATGGATCACGTCAAGGATGAGTTTCTCTTTATGTTTGGTTCTTTGGTTCTTCCCCTCACAGATCACCGACAAGGGGACAGTCTGAAGAGTTACTGGGCCTCCAGTCAAGAGTTTTCCATCTACTGCTTGTATTATTTCTGGAGTCTTCTTATCGATACATGGGATCCCCAATGCGTGGACCAGTTGGGCATCAACAAAGTTCCCGGTAGCCCCAGAATCTACGAGGGCCTTCTTGAAATAGTTTTTTTTCTTTACTTGAACTTTTATGCCCAGCGTGAGATGTCTAGATTGTGAAGGGTCCACGGTGACACCCAAGAGCAACCCTTCTTAACATCTTGGGTGATTTAGTTTTCCGGCTCGACTTGTGCATTGGCTGCAAGTTTCTGGACAGGACCTCGTTTGCTCTTTGGTTTGATTGGACATTCTTTGGCGAAATGACTCTTGCGCCCGCAATAAAGACATTGTCCATTCTTTCTACGTAGGTCCTTTTCGTCTTTGGTCAAAGGCCTCCTGATTGTTCCGATTTCCATAGGTTCTGGAGTTCTTTCATTCTGGGTTCTTGACTCTCTATTATCATGAACACGCCAGGAATATTTCTCAGTCTTTTTGCATGTTCCCCTTCGTTCTGCTAAACGATGATCCAGTCTCAAAACGAGGTTTATCAGATCTTGACAGTCTGTAGGCTGTGGGTCTATTTCAGCAAGAATGTCTTTTAACTCTTCCTTGAGTCCTTTGCAGAACAAGGCCGCTTGCTTTTCTTCAGGCCAGGATGTCTTGGCTACCAGCCGATTAAAGTTAGCTAAGTAGGACACTAAGGGGGAGATTCCAACTTTGGCGGGCGGCTACTGCCGCCCGCAAGGCAGAAACCGCCATTTGGCCGCCACGCGGCCAAAATTCCGCGACCCCCATTCTGACATTCCAGCTGGGCCGGTGGGCGCTAACCAAGTTAGCACCCGCCGGCCCTGCGGGAATGATGCCGCAACACAGGAGCCGGCGGTGTTGCGGCGGTGCACCCGTCGCGCATTTCACTGTCTGCCATGCAGACAGTGAAAAGCATGCCGGGCCCTGTTAGGGGGCCCCTGCACTGCCCACGCCAGTGGCATGGGCAGTGCAGGGGCCCCCAGGGGCCCCAGGACACCCGTACTGCCAGCCTCTTCCTGGCGGTGAAAACCGCCAGAAACAGGCTGGCGGTACGGGGGTCAATATCCCCAGGGCAGCGCTGCCCTGGTGGATTCTCCTAGCCGGGGCAAAAATGGCGGATGACCGCCGGCCCCGGCAATCCGACCGCGGCTTTACCGCTGCGGTCGTAATGGGGATTGAAGCACCGCCAGCCTGTTGCCGGTGCTTCCGTCATTTGTTGGACCGCCAGGGTCAGAATGACCCCCTAAATCCGGTTATCTGGTCACCAGTCTAATAATTCATGGTCTGCTGACAAAATCACAGTTCTACAATCAAATACTCTTTCAAACTCCCAAACTTCAATTGTAACGCACAAGAGGAATTGCCCAGGTAGCTGCATCCCCAGTCAGGTATGATAACAAGAAAGCCACTCTGGATTGGCCATCAGGGAAAGTGTGTGGTCGGCAGGTAAAATGTAATTCCACTTGAACCAGGAAAGATTGCGCTTTCAACGGATCGCCTGAGAAACGTTCTGGAGGAGCTAGAGGAATGGGCGAAGGAAAGTTGAGGGAAATGTTTGTAGGAGGATTACCTCCAGAAGCCTGAGAAGAAGGCCCAGGCCAAGACACACCTAAGGGATTTTGTTCCTTCTTCTCTACCTTTTCCTGTAACTGACTCACTCTCTCAGCTAGGCTGGCCGCTATATCTTTTGATGACACTATCTCTGTTTGGAGCTGCGTGATACCCTTGACTAGCTCGTCCAATGTGGCCATGCTGAGAACACACGCAAACCAGGAGGATAATTAATTTGTGGGCTCACTATTCTGTCAGGGAGACCAGATACTTGGGGTCTGCGCACGTTCCCAACATGTCCATCACTAGACAGCTCCAAGACTCTGATAGATAAATCACAGAGATTGAGAGAGTCCAAGCGGGGAAAAGTGGATGAGGATAGGAACAGCTGGGAAGGAGACATACTGTGAAAGCACACAATATCAAGATTATATCACATTGACATTTACAAGCCTGCAGCAATACATTGCAAATGAACAGTATTTACAAGCACCTTGAATATAAGTCTTCAGGATTAAACTCTGCAATGCAAAAGGTTAAACAACAGCATAGCAACATAATGCATGAATTACGTTATTTCAGAAGTGTTGTTTTTTTGCATTCCAGTCGCCCGTAGAGCGCGCACTGCCCTCATGTTGACAACCCCTAACTTTTTGCCTGCCTCCCTCCACTTTTGAGATACTGTTTTTGCTGGTTTTTAGACTCTGCGCACTTTACCACTGCCAACCAGTGCTAAAGTGCATATGCTCTCTCCCTTTAAACATGGTAACATTGGATCACACCCAATTGGGCTATATAATTTACTTATAAGTCCCTAGTAGAGTTCACTATATGTGCCCAGGGACTGTAGATTAAATGCTACTAGTGGGCCTGCAGCACTGATTGTGCCACCCACTTCAGTAGCCCCTTAACCTTGTCTCAGGCCTGCCATTGCAAGGCCTGCGTGTGCAGTTTCACTGCCAATTTGACTTGGCATTTAAAAGTACTTGCCAAGCCTAAAACTCCCCTTTTTCTACTTATAAGTCACCCCTGAGGTATGCCGTAGGTAACCCCTAGAGCAGGGTGCTGTGTAGGTAAAAGGCAGGACATGTACCTGTGTAGTTTACATGTCCTGGTAGTGTAAAACTCCTAAATTCGTTTTTACACTACTGTGAGGCCTGCTCTCTTCATAGGCTAACATTGGGGATGCCCTCATACATTGTTCGAGTGGTAGCTGCTGATCTGAAAGGAGTAGGAAGGTCATATTTAGTATGGCCAGAATGGGAATACGAAATCCTGCTGACTGTTGAAATTGGATTTAATATTACTATTTTAGAAATGCCACTTTTAGAAAGTGAGCATTTCTCTGCGCTTAAATCTTTCTGTGTTTTACAATCCACGTCTGGCTGTGTTTAGTTGGCAGCTCCTTGTGCATTCACTCAGACACACCCCAAACACAGGATACTCAGCCTCACTTGCATACATCTGCATTTTGAATGGGTCTTCCTGTGCTGGGAGGGTGGAGGGCCTGCTCTCACACAAAGGACTGCTGCACCTCATACTGGGACCCTGGCAGACAGGATTGAACTGAAAGGGGACCTGGTGCACTTCTAAGCCACTCTTTGAAGTCTCCCCCACTTCAAAGGCACATTTGGGTATAAAAACAGGGCCTCTGCCCTACCACCTCAGACACTTCCTGGATAAGAAACCTGAACCAGAACCTGCACCCTGACAAGAAGAACTGCCTGGCTGCCTAAAGGACTCACCTGACTGCTTTCTGAAGAGGACTGCTGCCTTGCTGTTGCCCTGCTGTCTTGCTGCTCTCTTGCCTTGCTGCAGAAGTGCTCTCCAAGGGCTTGGATAGAGCTTGCCTCCTGTTCCCTGAATTCTCAGGACCAAAAAGACTTCTCTCCTGCAACTGAAATCCTGTGCGGCAAAAATTTGACGCACCACCTGCCATGAAAGACGCACTGCCTGCTTGCGGTGAAAATTTCACCGCACGCCGAGTCCAGAATGACGCAGCCCAACTTCACAACAGAAGATCGACGCAGCGCCAGCAACGCGACCGGAACTTTAAAACACAGCCCTACTGGATCGACGCAAGCCAACTCAGAACACGGCCGCCTGACTTCCTGAGAGGAATCGATGCAGCGCCTGCCGTGCGAAGAAAATTCCACGCATCGCCTACCGGAATCGACGCAGTCGCTGTGACTTCACTCCGCAAGCCCAGGATTCCACGCATCATCCCCGGGGCGTCTGAAAACCCCGCAACCCAAAGAGGATCCAAGTCCGCTCGCCGGAAATTGACGCAACGTCTTCCCGGCGTGGAAAATAACAATGCAAGTCCATGTGCGAAGGGGCGAAACCGACGCACACTCACCGTTTTCCAAGCATCTCCTCCTCTGCGGTCTGTTGCAAGGATTTTTCAGCGCAAACCAGGTACTTTGCCCTGCAAGAGACACTTGTTGTTTCTAGGAGAACATAAGACACTTTTTATTGCTTTTACAGTAATCTTTTAACTCTAAAGACACTTGATATCCCTACATTTGCTTACTTCATCTTTAATCCTTTTGACCTGCATTTATTCAGATAAATATTATATATTTTTCTAAACACTCTGTGGTGTATTTTGTGGTGTTATATTGTGGTATTGTATGATTTATTGCACAAATACCTTACACATTGCCTTCTAAGTTAAGCCTGACTGCTCACTGCCAAGCTACCAGAGGGTGGGCACAGGATAATTTGGATTGTGTGTGACTTACCCTGACTAGAGTGAGGGTCCTTGCTTGGACATGGGGTAACCTGACTGCCAACCAAAGACCCCTTTTCTAACACCTACCAATCATATTTTGAACTCACGTTTAACATGAAAACATTGTGCATTTATAAATGAGTGAATTATTAATAAATATTACACTGAAATTATTATTTTTAGGTAGAAACAGTAGAAATAAAATGTATTATGCGTATTAAATGAATGTGAATTAAAAGCACTTTCAATGAAATATATTGATTTCATTATTATGAATTATGTGCATAGAAAGAAATAAATGTTTAAAAATGCTCTGTCATACCATTAATAATGTTTTAAATAAAATAATTTCCTTTGCATATTTGATTTGAATTTAAGATGCGTAACAGGTTTTATTAAGTGTATTAACGTGTAGTTAGGCTTCTTAACATGACTAGGCCTGAAGGGTCATTTTGCAAAGTGACCAAGAAAAAAAACCTATTTATTCTGTCCCCTCTTACCTGAATTCTTTCCCTAGGCAGCAAAAGTAATGTTAAATGTTCGATTGTATTGCAGGAGAAGAGCATGTTTCAAATTTAGCTAATGTAATAGTGTTTGTTCTAGCTGTCGAACCAGACAGGAAACTTCAGTGTTCATGTGAAAGGATATTAGTTTAATTATTGTGTGCCATGAGAAAGGAACTGTAAGTAGCAAATAACTAGAGAATGTAATATTTGATAGTCACATGTTAGGCCACCAGATGTCAATGCACTTTTGCTGAGAAGATTCTTAAAAGTTGCAATCTTGGTGATACCATTGCTTGTTATTCGATGCGGAAACTGATGCCCAGAATGTGCCCACCTGAAGAACCAATTAATAACTTTTCCGTATTTTAGTTAGTGAAGAATTTTGAGACTAAAGTCAGTCCATCGCCAGCTCTTCTGAAAATCAGTTCTATGTTTACTTAAGTCTGCTGTCCCTTTTTCTTCTCTAATTCCCCTGATGAGTTTTACCATCATAGACCTTTACTGCCCCACTAATTTCTGAACTGCCGAATTGTCCTATGTGCAGCCCCGATTCTGCACTATCCTGATTCTGCGAATCATCCTGTTTGCTGTCCCATTAGGAGAGGTATAACTAAATGTGCTTTCTTGTTTCCTTTTCTAGATTAGTCACTTACACCAGCATATTTTAAAGTGAATTAGCTTAGTTAGATGTTTTTCAAAATATTTTTTGTCCTTCTTTTTTTTGTGCTTTTGTCCGCATGTGTTAGCCCGTTCCCACACTTCCAAAACAAATTTTGGTTATTGTTAGGAATGGCCCAGCTCTGAAATTGTTAGATAACTGTATTTTGATTAACTGATGTCACCCCCATCTGCTTTTTGAAATCTGATAATAATGTTCATATTATTTTGTTGCTAATCTATATCATGTTTTTGGCGTGTTTAAAAGTATTAATGTTTAGTGGGTTGAATATTTTCAGACGTTTCTGTCAGCCTATGGTTTTCATGTATGTTTATAACTTAGTTTTGCACATCATTTATGTGACATTGCTTTTGGAATTGTTATAAAGCATTGACATTGTATTCATATTCCAGTTTTGATTTAATGTTGACTTGTTCATGGTGTTTGAATTTGTTTATGGTTTCATGATATTGATTTGTGATTGTATGATTCTGACTACTGCCCGTAACCAAATCCAAAGATCTAGTTGACCTCTAAGGGTAAGCTTTGTGATGGTGTCTCATCCGCGCGCCTATGATTTCTGAACCTGAGGCAGAAAGAGGACCTTCATGGGTGTGCAAGCTAATTCTGTGAACTTTTAGGCTTCAATGTATAGTATTTCAAGGGCTTTGAATTACCCTAGTGTAATGATGCACCAGAAACTCAATCTCTGTCTGCTGTGTCACACCCTGTCCAATATTTGCTCCTTCCTAGTGAGCAGTATACTTGTGTACAAGCATTGTGTTTGTGTGAGTATAGGATAGCCACTATGCTTTGTGAGTGCATTGTGAGGAGTGTGCAAGTGTGAATGCAGGATTAAAATTGTATTTTGTGAGTGCATGTTAAGTTGTCTGTGGGCTGACAAACTGTGTCTGTGAGAAGGCAGAGTGAAGCATATGCCTGTGTGAGTGCAGCATGAGGAATGTGCCTATTGGAGGGCAGCAGTGTGACTGTGGAGTCCCTGCATGTTATGTATTTGTGCGGATGCATTTTACATGGGCCATACCTATTGGCTTTGGTTATTCTTTACGTTTATGGTTTTGACTTGTAGAAATACAGCAGAGGGAGTGTAAATACAGTAGTGGTGTATAAGAATGGTAGAGAGTTGTTATATGACTGATGTAAACCCTGTCAAAGGATGTTGAGGAGTGTTGGGGGCATCTGACAAACTAAGATATCTCCCTAGTGAGGAGGCTTGGGTACTTTGCTTGCACTAGGGCACATGGCAGGCTAGCTATGCTAATTTGAATAATTATAACCATTAGCACTAAATGGGGTTGGCCTTGTGTGGTAGGTGCAAAAATTGTGACTGAATGCAGAACATCGTGCCCTTGATTCATCTGGAGACTCTGATCCTCTGTATCACCAAAATTCTCATTCTAAAGTCTTAACCTACCATCCTGGATCATGTGGAAAGCAGCCTATCACCAGAAAAAAAAAACCTTTAGGACTACCACAGACGTAGGCATGCCAACATGAACGTGTAGGCATGGATGAAACATTAGAGAAATCCTTCCTACACGTCAAGAGCGGCGCCTTCACATCTTTTGATGTTGAACTAGAAAACCACACCACCACCTATGCTTAACCAAGGCTGCCCTCCTTAGATTTCTGTGTAAAGGATGGCCCCAGGATTTATTTATGTTGCTGTTCTACACTTTAAGAGAAGGTAATCCCCAATATTATAATTGTGGTGTTATAATCCTGGGGATTCCCCCCAAAAAATTATATAAAAATATCTATATATCTATATATATATATTTATAAAGATAGATACATAGATAGATAGATAGATAGATATGAAACCCAATGCCAATCACCACTTGGTAGTTATAGTTAGGACCTAGTTTCTATTGAAAAAGCGTTTTTTCTTTTGCTAATAACGTTGGTGCTGTTTGATGAATCTTCACAAAATTATCCCCCAAAAAATATGACTCGCTTCAGCGTGTTTGGAAAGTTTCAGTGAGATCCGTCAAGCAGGGGGCGAAGAAAAAGGAGGGATCCCAAAACGCTTTTTTTCCCATGCATTTTTCCATAGGAGTTTTGAACAGGAATAATACCCAAACCACTTGATGGAATTACACCAAATTTAGCAGAAAGGGAGCTCTTGGTCCAGAAAACACCCTTTTTGTTACTTGATGTAAATCCATTTAGTAGTTTTTGAGTAAAGAAAAACTAAATTTGTAAATATAGGGACACTAAGGCTCCACAAACAAGGAAGTGTCAGCACCCATGTTGGGACTCGGCTTCAGCTGAGTCCCAGAAAAAAAGATTTTTAAAAAAGAAAAGGGGCCAGGGTAGGGACACCATGACCCATTAGCTCTGGTGCCTGGGTCCCAGAGGGACCCTCCAGAGCAGAAAATCATTTTTTTAAAAATTTAAAGAGACGCGGCAAATCACCAAAAAAAAAAGAAAAAAGAAAAACAAGCATGGGCTCCCATACTTATTTAAATGCAGTCCCCGGGTGGGCCAGGTCCCTGGGGCATTCACATTTTGAATGCAATGGCTGCCCCACCCCCCACAGCCCTTTAGACTGCCACTACCCCGGGGCTTTAACCATAATTAAGCGGATAGCGTGCGGCCCGAAAGTAACTAAGGGGGTCATTACAACATTGGCGGTAAAAGCCGCAAAAGCCGCTTACCGCCGTGCAGAAGACCGCCAACACACCGCCGTGGCATTCCGCCACGGTCATTATGACCCACAGCTCGGAATCCGCCAAAATCCAGACACCCACACAAGTCCGCCAGACCAAAGGTCAGTGAGAAACTAGAGATTAACAAAACCTCCACCGTCACGCCAACAGGAATACGCCCACACTATCACGACCTATGAATCCACGCGGCGGTCTTTCAACCACAGTATTCCATTGGCGGTACACACCGCTGCGCTCAAAATACCCACACTTTTACAAAACCCAACCACATTGGACAATTACAAATATACACACCTGATATACAACACACACCACTCCCACACATCCAATACAATATAAAACACACACCCACAAACCCTTATGACCACAATTGCGACTGAGGGCCAGAGAGAGACACCACCATCTACAAACTAGCATCCACAGGCACTCAACACCATCACCCACACAATATCCACACACCTCACACAACACACCTCTAAATATCACCCCACACATCACCCACACCACCCCATGGCACCACAAAGACACCCCAGGTTCTCCGAGGAGGAGCTCAGGGTCATGGTGGAGGAAATCATCCAGGTAGAGCCCCAGCTATTCGGATCACAGGTGCAGCACACCACCATAGCTAGGAAGATGGAGCCATGGCGAAAAATCGTGGACAGGGTCAACGCAGTGGGACAGCACCCAAGAACTAGGGATGACATCAGGAAGAGGTGGAACGACCTACGGGGGAAGGTGCGGTCCGTGGTCTCAAGACACCACATCATGGTTCAGAGGACTGGCGGCAGAGCCCCATCCTCCTACCCCACAACTAACAACATGGGAGGAGCAGGTCTTGGCTATACTGCATCCTGAGGGCCTCGCAGGAGTGGCTGGAGGAATAGACTTTGGTAAGCCACTCTTCACTACTTTCACCCCCCCTACCTGCATGCCATCACATACCCCCACCCTCACCCCCATCACTCCTACTCCTCACAGATGTCCCAATATCACAAACCACACATCCCAAACCCAAGCCCTGCATGTAACACCAAAGCATGGACACCCATCACCAATGCATGGCCACTACACATACCCATACACCCCCCTAAACCATTATCACACAAGGTCCTACACAGGAATGCAAGCACTGGGGTACACGGTCACCCACCCATTGCACACCATGGCACACACAGATGCAATAATCATGCCTTTACACCCCTGCAGGACCCCTACCCAACGTCACCGGACAGGAGGGTCCAGACATGTCCACTCCACCCACAGAAGAGGCCCACAGTGATGACAGCAGCTCTGTCCAACTGGATCTAGATGACCAGCCCAGCCCATCTGGGACCTCAGGACAGTCGGTTCCTCTCACACTGGCACAGGCCACTACAGATCTTGCCCCCTCTGGAAACACCAGCGCAGCACCCACCCAGCAGGCCCATACCTCTGCTCCCAGGACACGTCAATCAGCAGTGTGCCCACCACTACAGGGAACCCAGGCTAACCCACCACCCCAACAACACCAGGTACCTGGGGGCAGTGGTGGTGGGAACACGGTTCAGGGGACAGAGGCCCAGGAACACAGGGGAACTGGGAGGGCTGCTGTGCGACAGGGAGAGAACAGGCCCCCGGAACCCACTCTCCACGAGGCCATCTCCAACATCATGGGAGCCTACCACCATTCCCAGGAGACGATGGCAACGATACTGGCCAAGTTTCAGGAGACCCAGCGGCTGCAGGAGGAACAGTATTTGGGGTTCAGGGAGGAACTCAAATCTATCAATTCCACCCTGGGCACAATTGTAGGGGTGCTGAAGGAACTTGTCAACACCAGGAGGGACACTGTGGCACAACAAGGGGCCCCAGACACTAGCCTGGACGATGAACTGCCCACCACCTCCGCCAGCGCTAGTGGACAGGAGGCACCGCAACAGGACCACGACAACAGCACCCCACCCCCTGCAGATGGAGAACTACCCCGCAAACGGTCCCTGAGATCCAGGACAAAGACAGAGAACAATGCCAAGACCCCCGCCAAGAAATGAGATCACCCTGATTGTCATCCTTCTGTCCCACTTTGTCACCCTGTCCATACTTAAACTGCCCCAGCTCCACTTCCTATGCCCCTTTGGACAATGCACCTGTGAGACTAATAGACTGGACTCTGCCATGGGCATTCCTCTACCATTAGCCCTGACCCTTTTACAACCCCCTCCACTATTGAACACTTAAATAAACACCCTTAAATCAAAAAACAACCTGGAGTCAGTCTGTGCTTTCGAAAATGTGTATTTGCAATTACAGTGGCAAAATGCTATATCAAATGTAATGTCAACATACCTATGTCACACAGCACTAGTCCATGCGTAAACAAAGCAGATGTCATACAGTGGGACCCACATCTGTGAAATTGTAAGGGAAAGTGACAACTCAGTGACCATACACTGGGTGAAAATGACAGACAGATGAGAGGTAGTAGAATTAAATCACATGTAGCAGGCTGTGTTGTCTCCTTACCTGTGTCTCACTGGAAGTATTGCAGGATCACCGTATTCCTGTTGTCTATGTCCTCTTCTTCAGCTTCCTCGTCTTCACTGTCCAAAGTCTCCACAGCTGCCACAACACCTCCATCTGGACCATCTTCCTGCAGAAAAGGCACCTGTCGTCGCAAAGCCAAGTTGTGAAGCATACAGCAGGCCACGATGATATGGCATACCTTCTTTGATGAGTAGAATAGGGAACCACCTGTCATATGGAGGCACCGGAACCTGGACTTCAGGAGGCCAAAGGTCCTCTCTATAACCCTCCTAGTTTGCCCATGGGCCTCATTGTAGCATTCCTCTGCCCTTGTCCTGGAATTCCTCACAGGGGTCAGTAGCCATGACAGGTTGGGGGTAGCCGGAGTCACCTGCAAATGTCGAGGGACAACTTTTAGACACACACTAACCCTTAAGGACAACCCCAGACCCAGACAACTAACCACACTGTATAGGGTCCATGTCATCACCTAATAGCCACACACGGTGCCTCCGGAGTTGCCCCATCACATAAGGGATGCTGTTCTTCCTCAGAATGTAAGCGTCATGCACAGAGCCAGGAAACTTGGCGTTCACATGGGAGATGTACTGGTCGGCCAAACACACCATCTGCACATTCATTGAATGGTAACTCTTCCGGCTTCTGTAAACCTGTTCACTCCTGCGGGGGGGACCGAGGCCACATGTGTCCAATAAATGGCACCTATGATGTTGGGGATATGTCCCAGGGCATAGAAATCACCTTACACTGTAGGCAAATCCTCCACCTGGGGGAAAACGATGTAGCTCCGCATGTGTTTCAGCAGGGCAGACAACACTCTGGACAATACGTTGGAAAACATAGGCTGGGACATCCCTGATGCTATGGCCACTGTTGTTTGAAATGACCCACTTGCTAGGAAATGGAGTACTGACAGCACCTGCACTTGAGGGGGGATTCCTGTGGGATGGCGGATAGCTGACATCAGGTCTGGCTCCAACTGGCCACACAGTTCCTGGATTGTGGCACGATCAATTCTGTAGGCGATGATCACATGTTGCTCCTCCATTGTCGACAGGTCAACCAGTGGTCTGTACACCGGAGGATGCCGCCATCTCCTCACATGCCCCAGCGGACGGTGCCTATGGAGGAGAACAGTGAGCAGAGAGTCAACCAACTCTGAGGTACGCAAACACAGCATACTCAGAAATATTTGCAAATCGACATATGCTTGTGTGAGTGTTTAGGCAAGGCCTAGATATGTGTTACGCAGTCCAAAATAATGCCATGTGGGCCCATGAAATGGCGGCTGCCTGACATGTAAAGTGGGACAATGGGATATGAGGTAACTGCGCTGGCTTTGTACACGTCGTGGTAGGCGGTAGAAGACCGTGGCGCAATCCTGCATTGGTTAACATTGGACCCTATGGGTCCAAGGAGCCAATGACGATGTATACCTGTGGTGACGGTACGCGCCGCCGCGGATGTGACCGCCATTTTCTCTCTGTTCAATCACTTGATACCTGATCTTCGACAGGAGAGGACCTACACTGCAAGTGCTGCTGTGACCTCAGTCTGGAAGACACAATGGCTCGTGTGTCTGGGGAAAGGGCCCCTGCCTTCAGCACGGAGGAGTTGGAGAAACTCGTGGATGGGGTCCTCCCCCAGTACACGCTACTCTACGGTCCTCCAGACAAACAGGTAAGTACACTGTGAGCATGCTGTATGGGCAATGCCTGTGTGGAGTGGTGTGGATGAAAGATAGGGGGGGTGAGAATGAGGCGTGCATGAAATGACGGTGAGTGCATGTGCGTCATGCCAAGGGTAGGGATGCGGGCCAATGACTGTGACGGTGCGGACGGTAATAACTTATCTTTTTCCCCTGTACTATTTCTGTAGGTCAGTGCCCACCAGAAGAAGGACATTTGGCGTGCCATCGCCAAGGAAGTCCGGACCCTGGGGGTCTACCACAGACAGAGCACCCACTGCCGGAAAAGATGGGAGGACATTCGGCGCTGGAGCACGAAGATGACGGAGGCCCAGCTGGGGATGGCCTCCCAACGTGGGAGGGGTGCCCATCGCACCATGACCCCCCTGATGTTCCGGATCCTGGCAGTAGCGTACCTGGAGTTGGATGGGCGCTTGAGGGCATCACAGCCGCCACAAGGGGGTGAGTACACTCTCATTCTGCTGATTCGGCATGCATTGTAAGTGCCTGGGTGGGGGAGGTGGGCTGTGGGTTCCCCTGGGCCAGGGCAAGTTTAGAAGGCAAGGACTCTTCTTAAGGCAGGCCCTGTGGCACCCCACCCCACCTGTGTACAGTGCCAACTACACCTAGTCAGGCTCCTGTGACATCCATGTGTGCAGCAATCTGGCATAGCTTTGTAACCCATGTCCCTGGGATTGAATAGGGAACTCCAAGTGCGCGGTGTAGTGCAGGGGGCTTCTGTGTCTGTATTGTCCGCCAATGGTAGCGGTATTGCATGCACTCAACATGTCTTTCTTCTGTCTCCCCCCCCTTTTTGTGGTCTCCCTGTTCTTGTGTGCATTAGCATCATCAGGCGGAGGAGCAGTGGCACCGGAGCAGGAGGGAGCTGCATCCCACATGGCCCTGGAGGGCGACACTACGGAGTCGGAATTTACCAGTGGGACGGAGGGCGAGGGGAGCTCCACGGCGGGGACAGGAGCTGACACCAGCGATACGGACTCCTCCTCTGATGGGAGCTCCCTTGCAGTGGCGGGCCCATCTGTGCCCCCCGCATCTACAGGTACAGCCGCCACCCCCCTACCAGCACCGCCCTCCCAGCAGCCCCTCAGCGTTTGCCCCGTGCCCACTCATCCAGGAGGGTGGGCATCTCCTTTGCCCCAGGCACCTCAGTCCCTGCCAGCCCTGCTGACCTCAGTGAGGAGGCCATTGACCTCCTCGGGTCCCTCACTGTTGGGCAGTCTACCATTTTGAATGCCGTCCAGGGTGTAGAGAGGCAGTTGCAACAAACCAATGCATACCTGGAGGGCATTCACTCTGGTCAGGCAGCCCATCAGCGAGCTTTTCAGACTCTGGCCTCACCACTGATGGCAGCCATTGTCCCTGTCACTAGCCTCCCCCCTCCAACTTCCTCCACCCAGACCCAAACCCCTGTACCTCAGCCTATCCCAAGCACACCATCAGACCAGCATGCACACACCTCAACACACAAGGGAAGCTCTGGCAAACATAAGCACCACACATCCCACAGGCACTCACGCAAGCATCACACACATGCAGACACACCAACATCCACTGCCTCCACTGTGTCCCCCTCCTCCTCGTCTCCCTCCTCCCTCCCTGTTTTGTCTCCACTTACACCTGCATGCACTACATCCTCAGCCACTACGTCCATCACCAGCACACCCACCACCACACCCCGCTCACGTGCCGTCACCACCCCCACTACCATTAACACGTTCCCTGTGTCCTCTCCCAGTGTGTCTGTGAGGCCACCTCCCAAGGTACACAAACGCAGCCACACACCCACCCAACAGCCATCCACCTCATGACAGCCTCCAGCCAATGCACCTTCACCCAAAGTCACCAAACGTACACCTCCTACAACCACTACCTCTTCCTCCACTCCCAAACCCCCTCCATCTACCCGTCCCAGTGTTTCCAAGAAACTTTTCCTGTCCAACCTCGACCTCTTCCCCTCACCTCCCCCACCCCTTCAGTCTCCTAGGGCCCGACTCTCCAGGTCCCAACCCAGCACCTCAGTCACAACCTCTGCGGGACCAGTGGTGACAGTAGTAACCGGCTTTTGGAGTGCACCAGGCAGCAGGGCAGCCAGTGTCGCAAGAAGCCAGAGCACGGACAGTCCCCCACCTGTAAAGCATAAAAAGTTGGCCAGTGTCCGGCGGGAGAGGGGAAAGAAATCAGCCACCAAAGCCACTCCCAGGGGTACAGTTGGGGGTGTGGAGACAGCTGCGCCACCATCCAAGGTGGTGAAGGGGCACAGTAAAACCAGCAAGTCTGCGAAGATCTGCGCGGCGGACAAGACCGCCAGCAGCACCGCTGCCCAGGACACCGCCGCCACCATCCCCGCTGCCAAAGACACCGCCGCCACCAACACCGCTGCCTAGGACACCGCCGCCACCATCCCCGCTGCCAAGGACACCGCCGCCACCAGCACCGCTTCCCAGGACACCACCGCCACCAGCCCCGCTGCCTAGGACACCGCCACCACCAGCCCTGCTGCCAAGGACACCGCCGCCACCAGCCCCGCTGCCCAAGACACCGCCGCCAGCAGCACCGCAGGCCAGTGAGCGCCAATGACTCCGACGCTACTGAGGCCACCACGGGCAGGATGAAGCTCTCAGGGCACAAAGCCACCTCCAGAACCAGTGGAGAAAAGCATCCACTACCTCTGTCCCTGGCAGGATGAAGCACTCTGGGAACAAAGCCCCCCCCAGAACCAGTGGCGAAAGGCATCCACTACCTCTGTCCTTGGCAGGATGAAGCACTCTGGGCACAAAGCCCCCTCCAGACCCAGTGGAGAAAGGCATCCACTACCTCAGTCCTTGGCAGGATGAGGCACTCTGGGCACAAACTCCCCTCCAGAACCAGTGGAGTATCACATCCACTACCTCTGTCCTTGGCAGGATGAAGCACTCTGGGCACAAAGCCCCCTCCAGAACCAGTGGTGAAAGGCATTCACTACCTCTGTCCTTGGAAGGATAAAGCACTCTGGGCACAAAGCCCCCTCCAGAAACCAGTGGAGAATGTTATCCACTTGAGAGACTGTGGCTTTGCACTCCCCAGGATATAGCAGTGGGCAACCCACCCACTGGAGAGACTTGAGAGACTGTGGCTTTGCACTCCCCAGGATATAGCAGTGGGCAAACCACCCACTGGAGAGACTTGAGAGACTGTGGCTTTGCATTCCCCAGGTTATAGCAGTGGGCAAACCACCCACTGCAGAGACTTGAGAGACTGTGGCTTTGCACTCCCCAGGATATAGCAGTGGACAAACCTCCCACTGGAGAGACTTGAGAGACTGTGGCTTTGCACTCCCCAGGATATAGCAGTGAGCACACCACCCACTGGAGAGACTTGAGAGACTGTGGCTTTGCACTCCCCAGGATATAGCAGTGGGCAAACCACCCACTGGAGAGACTTGAGAGACTGTGGCTTTGCACTCCTCAGCATACATCAATGGGCATGGAGACCCCTCGTGGATCTGGCGTCGTGCATTCATCCGGCTGAGGTGCCCCCCTTTCCCTTCCCCCTGAGGTGCCTGTTTTATTTCTATCTGATGCCCCAGCAGTGTTCTCTCCGTCTTGTTCGGGTATTGAGTGTCGGCCTCACCCATGCCTTTTGGGCCCAGTGGTCCACTGACTATCATAGTGGAATACCTTGGACTTGTATTCTTGGTGTATATATTTGTTTATAGTGTGAATATCTTAATATGTGTATATATTTTTGATTACTGTCTTCATATATATTGCAATCATTCGACTCATTTCCTTTTGTCCTTGCATTCTTCCAGGGGGGGGGTTGGGGGAGTAACTGTGATGTATCATGATGTATTGGTGTGTGTGTTGTCGTGGGTGAGGGTGGGGGTGTTTTTCATGTTGCGTGTGTGTATCACTGTTTTTTCCCTCCCCCCTCCCCTGTGTCGTAGGTGCAGTACTCACCGTGGTCTTCGCCGCCGGCGTTCATGCTCCTGGTAGAGGAGCAGGAAGATAAGGGATGGAAGAATCTGAAGTTCCAGTTCCATGGCGTCCTGGTTCCTCGTGGGATGAGTAGAGGTGAGCGTTTTCCCTTCCAAGTACTGTTTCTGCCGTGTTTTTGTTTGCGGTGAATCCACCCCGGAAAAGGTGGCGGATTGGTGGCTTGTAATAATGTGGGCAGTACATTGTCCTCCGCCTGTCTGTTGGTGGTTACTGCCGCGGTGTTTGTTTGTACCGCCTTGGCGGTCGGAGTGTTAAAGTGGCTGACTATGTTGGCGGTTTCCGCCCCGGTCGTAATTCCATTTTTTCCGCCGGCCTGTTGGCGGTTTTACTGCCGCTTTAACACCGACCGCCAGGGTTGTAATGACCACCTATATCTTGTCCACATACAATGCACTGCTAATTACCCCACAAATTAGGGCACTCATGACAACTTTGATTACATTTTTGATAATATCAATGTAATAATTGTAGTAAATTATTTGATGAAAAAACTGTGCATAGTGGGGGCACGAGTTATAGTTACTTGAGATAACTATCTCCAATAGGTGAATTTCAATGGTTTTGTACATTTAAAATGTGAGCCCTGCTCTACCATCCCTGTAACCTTTGTTTTTTTAAGTACATATATATATGTATATTTTGCATTTACTTGCACAAATACACTGAAATTCAGCAGTTATGGTTATAATTAACCCAAGTAACTATAACTCGCGCCCTAAGGTAACTATGACTCACGCCTTCGCAATGCACATCTAATTACTCCACATATTACATCATAGATGACACCTTCTATGGCATCTTGATATTATCACTGCAACATTTGCAATAATATTATTGATGAGAAAACTGTGCATGGCGGGGGCGGGAAGTTATAGTTATTTTGGTTAACTATAACTGCTAAATTTCAATGGTTTTGTGCGAGTAAATTCAGAACCCAACTATAATGTACCTGTAACCTTTGTTATTTTCAGTGAATTTCTATGTTTTTTTAGCACACACAGATGTAAATATAAGCAGCGCCTTTGGCCATGCGCAGCGGAGGTTGGCTGCCGAGTCTGGCCACTGGCAAGGCCCACCAGCCAACACTCCTGCATGCACCCAAACCCGACCTGCGCATAGCCTTTGGCCATGCACAGCATGAGTTTGGATGCAGTGGGTGCTTTTTAAAAAACATTTTTGGGATTTGTGGATCCGCCCCCTGATTTGCGAATCAAGGATCAATGGATCCTCCTGTGGATCCATGGATCAGATGAAAAACAATAATTAGGGAATTCAAATCCACGTCCTAGATACCTATATTTTTTTAACTCAGATATCTCAGAAACTACTGAACGGATTTACACCAAATGACAAAAAGCATGCCTTCAGGACCACGATCTAGCGTTCTGCCAAATTTGGTGTCATTCCGTTCAGCGGTTCGGGCTGTAGTCAAGTCCAACATTTTGAAAAATCCCACTGACACAGAATGGGGATAAAGTGTTTAGGGATCCCCCTTTTTCTCAGGCCCCACTTAATGGATCACTACGAAACATTCAATAAAGCAGCTGAACTGACCAAAGTATATGTTTTGAACGTTTTCTGAAGATTCATCAAGCAGTGCCAAAGTTATTGACAAAATAAAAAATGCTCTCTATGGAACAAAATAGTCTTAACTATAACTACCTGGTGGCGACCATCTTTCTATTTTTTTTGTCCCTGGGTGGGCCTGTTCCCAGGGGCCTTTGGGGCTTAATAGAGGAGGGGGCACACTTGGTTCCACCCTCCTTGGGCTTAATAAGCCCCGGGACCACTACCTCCCCGGGGCAATTTTGTAAAATGGGCAGGGGGGGCAGCGCAGTTCCACTCACACCCCGTGGCCCACCACCTCTTCAGGGTAAAATGCTTTTTTAAAATGACAGCCTCCCTCACGGCCAAGGGAAGATTAAAAAAGAAGTGAAGGTGTCCGTTTTGGACCACCTGTAGCCCTGGGGGCTATAGTTGTTGGAGGGGCGCCCCCCTTGAGGAGCCACTGATGGAACTTGGGACTGCCACCCCCTAGGGCCAGCTCCTGCTACGTCCCAGGGTGCCCACCCCTGGGACACAGCTGTTTGCTGTGGAGCCTGTCACTCCCACGAGGGCATGAAGGCTCACAGGAAAACAACGGGCTTCTCAAGCAACCACAGGGCTCCATTTTTGATTTTGCACTCTTCCTGGTGACTCACGTGAGCCCAACTGCCAAAATATACTATTATTTTTTACCCTTAATTTCTCAAAAACTCCTCAACAGATTTACACCAAATCACAAAAAGCACAATCTGCAGACCACGATCTAGCTTGCTGGCGAATTTGGTGTAATTCAGTTTAGTAATTATTTCTAAAACCTGTCGTAAAGAAGTCTATGAAAAATACATGGAGATTTTATGTTTTGGGACCCCCCCCCTTGTTTCTCGGCCCTCACAGATCACCCCAAAACTTTCCTGGAAGGAACTGAGGGGGATGAATTTCTTTTGGCCAAAGTTATTAGCAAACATACATACATATATTGACAACATTAACATTTTGTACTAAAAAACACACAGAAATTCACTAGTTACAGTTAGCAGGGCTAACTATAACTTGCCCCACCACAGATGACCTGCTTATGACAAGTTTTATGGCATTGTTCATGATATCACTGATGACATCTCAAATGACAGATGAAAAGTCTACTCCCAGCTGGCAGGAGAATTTTCAAGGCTCCCGCCTGCTGGGAGAGGACTTGATGTTTGCTCCTGCTTGGTGGGAAATTAAAAAATGCTCATGCCAAGCGAGAGCAAACACAAGTTTCCTTGCCAGCTCTACTGGATGGGCTCCCCAGGACATAGATATTAAGGCCAGCCTTGGGTGATGGGGCTGCTTGGCCCCCCTTCCTTAAAATAATACATCCCGAAGATAGGCTCCCCGAGGCCTTTAACGGCAAGGGGAGTGGGTTGCGCAACCTTTCCCCTTTTTGTTAAATTTTGGTCGTGGGAGGGGGCTCCCCTGGGCCTTTAGAGGCTCGGGGAGGGGAGCATGTTTCCCTGCCCCTACCCTATTGCATGCTGCCATTCCCCGCATATGTCAGAATTACCAATGCAGCAATAGTCTACTGAATATTTGTTCCATTTCTTTAAAGGATTTGCTAATTCTATGTGGTAGAATGACCAAATGCAGCAATAGTCCACTGAATATTTTTTCCATTTTTTTAAATCATTTGTAAATCCTATGCTAGAGCTGGGATCCTTAGGACGCAGAGAGACCTCGGATTCACGAATCCTTTCTAGACTTGGGAAATTGCATAATAAAATTATAACATTCATAAAAAATTTTTTATTGCCAGGGTACTTTTGTGCATCCACCTTACATGGGCCTAAGATTCAGGATGATCTCACTGTGCCCCATTAAGCTCTTTTGCTTTTTCCCATCATGGTGCTTGGTGCAACGCCTTGGGTTATAGTGGCTGCAACAGAACTGTTTCTGTGACAGCCAGCCAATCTCAGTGATGTGAAGATGTGAATACAATAATGACTTCAAGAATCTGCAATGGATGATGGGGAAAAAAACTCTCTACTTCAAACAAGCACCTTTATGCTTTTTTAATGTGATGTCATCGCAAAGTTCTCGGTTCTCACATAACAGCGGAACGTTACACAGAGGGGTCAATAGAAAACACTGTCACTGACAAGTTATTCTATTACTTAATCCCACTGGACTAGCAGTTGCCTAGAAGTGGACAAATGGTTAAACAGTTGCCTATGAAAATATAATATACCACTTTCGCACATGCAAATAGTTTCTTTTTTCAGTTTTGCATCCTCAGATTTCATACAATCTCAAAACATTTCCTCTACATTCCTAAAACAATGCAGGAATATTGACCTTGACTTAAAACATCCAACTTTTATCTCTCCTTGCTTTCTTTTGAATGGCCCTCTCCTTATTTTCCACCAGCTACATGCCTCCTCTCTGTCTCTCTCTCTCTCTCTCTCTCTCTCCCTGTCTTCTAAGAGAGAGTCTCAATATTTTGAGATTCCATTATGCCTAGTGCATGTACACTTAAAGTCTTTTCGAAAAGGTTGGCACCTGTTTGCCCGTCTAGAGCACAGTTACTTTGGCTGTGGCTCGGCTGCTTCAAAAACAATTATCTATGACAAAACGGGTTAGTTTTCAATTTGTGGAAAACCAAAGAATCAACACAAATAGCGAGTCCCCGACTGACAACAGAATGGCTTTCGCAATGTGGATGTGGAATGTGACCTAAGCCAGAATAATGTCAGCACATTCACATTCCTCTCAGTGACTGAAGCACCCACTCCAGAGATTTGTCTGTAACCCACGTGTCACTCATCCCTTCTCTGCACATGTTCTGCAAGCGATGTAAGCTTGTTGCTTTGCTGGATTTGATCTCTATGGAATGGAAGATTAGACTTGCTGATTTCTATGATGACCTATGACAGAGGAACACTTGCTTTGCTACTGCCATGCTGTCCTTGTTCTGTGCAGAAGCAAAGCTTGCACTGCTGCTACCTAATGTGTCCCTATCCTCTAATGGGGAAGAATGTGCTTCCGCTGCCCCAGCTATACGTATCCGCTGAAGGAGGGACGCTTGTGGTGATTCTCCCCAGAGTAGACTTGTTCAACAAAGAAGGGGTGTTTCCATTGCTGTTGACCCTTGTTATGAATAAACAAAATATATTTTGAATGCATTTGAATAATACGTCATGAGAATCAGGGACTGATTTGCAGTAGTTAGTGTGAGATACCTACAGTCCTGAGAAGGGCACCTGTCTCCGCAGGGGAAATCTTCAAGTGCCAAAACATGTCACTGGAAAAATTAAGCGGGGTCTGTTGTTTTACCCTCCTGTTTCTAATCTTGCGATTAGAAGGCACCGGTAAACAAATTTGCTTGTCCGAGCACTATTTTAATATAGATCTGACAATGTCGATGTTGATAAGGGACATTAACCTTACCCATCTAATAGAACCCATAACTAGGAGACTGAACAGCCAGAGAACAGAAGTACTCTCAGATGCTTCCAAGTGCTAGACGTGAAACTCATTGATGAAGGCTACCACAGTAGGTAGATGATGGTTCACCGTCTTATATGAGAACATGAATGCTTCTTAAACACTTGTGTCTGTTTGTGGGGAGAATGTAACAGCCCCTTAATGTCTCTCTCTCTCTCCTTCTGTAGCATGATAGCTACATGTGCTGCACTTGTCCTGTATAAATGAGAGGTTTGTGTGTTGGTCCTTCTGCTACTGCCATCTTTCCTTTACCTATTGTATGTGCAGCTCAGTACAATTTGCATTGCTAATGCTTTTAATTCATAATGTGAAAGAAAGTGTGAAAGGGAATCCTCACCAAATATGCCAGCAGAATTTACTTTACTTCTGGTTTTACGCATGAACAGCAGTTCTTAAATAGACTAGATAGCTCTGCAAAATTGTAAAACATAGCTGTCAAGTGGCTCTGTATCATATGTAACACATTTGGTCACTCCTAGCAAGATTGTACTGACCATACTGGGCATCGGGTGTCTCCCCACTAGGCTGGAATGGTGCAGGGCTGCTTTTTTACTAGGGGGCGGTTTTGTAGCAGTGCAGCAGTTCTAAAAGCATTGCAGAGTTCCTTGTATATCCAACACTTATCAGGCAACAATGAAAGTGCCTAAATAACTCTGGCGATTAATGTACCTGCTGAAGAGAGATGTAATTTTGTCCAGTGGCAGTTTTGACTCATCTAAAGTAGCACAGAGGGTTAATATGCTTGCTGCAAAGAACATGTACTATGCAGATCACAGAACAGTATTGTATATGCTATGCTCAGTGGGACACTGCATTTGTCACAGAGATCCTTTTGTTACTGTGCAGTTCATAAGTTACAATCATAATCTGGTAAGGTGAGCTATAACCTGCTATCATAGAGCTGCATACAAACTGCATGGCACAGGTTAGAAAGTTATATTTTGTACCCAGTCTTTGATTAACCTAATTTTTCTAAAAATATATTTTATTTGGGTTGAAATAAAATGTTATTAGTAAAGTCAACCCTTTCTACTGCGTTATGTTCTGAA